>NC_050579.1:137957733-138641621 GCF_011100635.1 Trichosurus vulpecula | reverse complement strand
CATACATATACATATACATATATACACATATATATGTAACAACATATATATACATGTATATCCACATATATACATACACACACATACACACACACACACACACACACACACATATATATATATATGTAACCTATACAGACTAGATACTTGTTCCATAAATATTTGTTACTTAGGATGGGTGATTGTTTTTCCCTTCAACAATTTGATAAAAATGAGTGATTGTGATTTCCCTTGTTCCTACTCCAGAAAAGAAAAAAAAAACCACAACCAGATGAAAGCCAAGTTAGAATTGAAAAACTTAACTGTCCTTTCCAAATTGTAGGCATTAGGTCCTATTTGAAGAATTAAGGGTAGACCTGGGGTCCTTCTATCTTATAGCCAGAGATGAAAATATCCTTAAGAGACCAGGTTATTTTAGGGGATTATTGGAGGAATCAAAGGATTCTAGGTTAGTAAAGCATGGCTAAGGTTTTCTTGATCTAACTGATTTTCCCCAAATGCCTTGGTTTTAATTCAAATTCCTTGGAACTCTCCCCACTTGGAATCTTTAAGATGTCCTGGTCAGGTCTCCAAGAAATATTTGAAGCAGAAGAAATACCCAGAAAAAGCAGGGTAAAGCCAAGAAAGACCAAGAGTAGGAAAACAGAGAACAGTTAAATTGCTATCCCCTAGGTTAGCCTGAAATGATATTGTCTCAGTCATTAGTCATTTGCCACAGACATTAGTCATTATCAGGACCACACATTTGAAATTCATCTATGTAGCTCTTGTTAAATTGGATATAATGGTTAATGCATTGATGCTTATGCTAGGTCACATTATCACTTTCTGAAACAACATAACAATTTTCAATGCCAATGAAATTTATTAAACTCGAAGATTAAAAACAAGCCCCAAAGATTGAAATATGTAAAAGACTCACAAATCTTCTTCTAGGAATTAGATGGAAAAGCTACTAAGCTAAATGAAAGATTCCTAGAAAAAAACATTTTAATTAAAGATGTAATAACTTCAACAACTCCATAAAAATCCTGAATCTATTGAAAAGGTAACAACCATTATCCTAAAATGAAACTGTGAGAAGCTGATGGGTCATAGTCAGAACAGCATAGCTAGCCCAAATGTATTCCCTCTTCCCTTTTTGCATATTAATAATGACAGGTGGTGCTGGAGATAATTTTAACCAGATTATGGTGTGCCGTAGTTCAGATTCAGACTTTTTTAATGCCTTCCCATGCCTAGCATATAACTGAATACACTTTAAAAATGCAATTCTTCCTAAACATATTTGAAGATTTATGTGAGAGAACTGATGAAGTACTTCTCTTTTGGAAAGGAATTCTTTGAAAAGAAGTGTTGATCTTCTTTTAAAGGAGAGTTTCTCAGGCTGTGAAGATACCTGTTGGATATGGTAAAGCTCATGAGTAGAGTTTTCAAATTACAGATTTAATTTTTTAGTGATGACTGTACAATAAAGGGAAATTGTAATCTTTGGGTGTTGTCATCCTTGACCTTAGAGGTCTATCAGTGGTTCTCTGTTAATTGCTTGGGTTCTCTTATTTGTACTTATTAGAAGGATAAAATAACATTGTCTATATAATCTTTGACTAGGAAGTTTGGATTTTATTTTGGAGCATGTAAAGCTCACAGAAAGGCTTTATAATCCTGTTAGCTTTTAAGACAAGTTTGAATCAACGGAACATATTTTCTTTGTAGATGACATGAGCAGACATGAGTGTGTGCATGTGTGTGTGCATATGTGTGTGTGTGTGTGTGTGTGTGTGTGGCATATAGAGGGACAAAGTTGTACCTGCAACTGTAGCTTTTAACAGACATGTCTGGGCATCTTCCAATCTCCTCACAGTACTTGTTTTATTCTCATCTCCCTGTTTTATTTCCACCCAATCATTTTTCAAGACTGCTGCCATTGCCACTTTAAACCTAAGCTCATTTTTTTCCTCAATTTGTTTCACAATTCTTCCTAATAATAGATGAGCTTCTCTGAGCTGGAGAAATGGGGTGATGTCATTTAAATGTGCACATATCGAGCTTTTACACATTAATAAATATAGTCAGGGTTGAGTTTACTAATTGTAGAGTCTATAAGATATTCAGGTATGTATTTTCAGACTATTACCAGCGTTGTGATAAATAAGAGACAAAATGAACATTTTGATAAATCAAAGAGAGAACCAGGTTAAAACTTTTAGGAGATGAGAATTAAATTATTAAGATAGGAGCTGGGAGCCTATTGTAATCAAGCTCCCATCTACTGAAACATTTTCTAACTATCAGGTCTTAGCTTACCCTCCTGCCTCAGATAAGCATATTGAAGTGAAAAGGTTAAGAAATGCAATGCCCTTATCTTATCTCCCTTTCCTCCTTCCTCTGTATTCTCCAGGTGCTATAATAAAGATGTGTCATTTAAAGTAAGTCAGTGGTGTTTTTGCTAACCCTTAAAATGAATATGACACATTCCGTAAGTTCCTTCTTGGAAAGACTGGGCTAAATCATTTAGATAATTATAAAATGTTAGAATTTGAAGGGACTTGATAGATTATCTAGTCCAACTCCTTCCTTTTGCAAATGAGTAAACTGAGATCCAAGAGGAGGAATAATTTACCAAGAGTCACACTGAATGAAAGAATCAGGATTTGAACACAAGGCTTTTGACTCCCCAGCCTATGCTGAGTTAACTCATTCTTCCAAAGAGTCTCATGTCTTCAACTTGCACATCATAAAGAGTAGATGAGTATGTGCTTCATATTGCATCATGCTGAAATGTGTCATTCAAAGGAGATATAATTTTGTTCTTCTTTATGCTATGTCAAATTATAAAAATAACCAGATTCAGAATAGGTACACACAGTCTTTGTGTCTTATTAATAGAAAACAAAACAGAGCAGCCAGAAAGTGTTGCAAGGCACTATATCATCCAGGTTGTTGGATTGTCATACTCCTAAAAAGTTAAGCTAACGAGACAGCAATCTTACAAACAGGAAATCAACAGTATAAAGAATTTAGTTTCTGATTGAAGAAGTAAAGGGTGGAAACAGCATTTTCCCCCCTTTATTGCTTTTACCATTTGTTTAAATCAATATGTGGGTAGAAATCTGAAAGAAAAAAAAAACAGAAGATGACTGTTTTCTAAAATGGTCCCTTTGACTCTTATATGTTTGTTAAAGCCTAGACAAATAGCCTAGTTGAGAGCTGATGTCAAAATTATTACCACTGTTACAGTATTTGTGCCATTCAGGCACCAAGTGTTTCCAGGATGTAGAAATTCAGGCAAAAAAAAAGAGAATAGTGATGTGAATTCAGAGAGAGGTACCAAACCTCATTAGGAAGAACATTTTAAAAATCTAAAAGCAAGCATTATTCTCCTTAGATGGAATCACAGCTGTGCAGTACTGAGAGCCTAATGCATTCTGCATTAAGCAGATTGTAGGGGAAAACAGACATTCTTGTTTGGGATGTAATTCAAATTTTGGCAGCTTTTCCTGGTTTCTGAGGTCACTTGTTCTAGTTCATTACAATGCACAGACATTGTTCATACCTTGTTAAATGATGATTGAGCCCAAGTGAAGTAATGAAGTTATTTTTTTAACTGTGTGTAGAGCACATTGAGAAGCATTTCATTTCAGAACTTAAAATATTTAGTGACCAGCTGGCTAACGGCCAACAATAAATTACTGTATGCAAGCTATAAAGAAGGGGGGGAAACCATCCCTTTAACCAATTCAATAGCATCCATTCTTATAGCACGTATGGCAAATTTTGTTGTCATGGGATGTGTATTTGGAAAAAAAATTAATAGCATTTAAAAATAGATATTAATGGTATGATGCCAAATCAAGAAGGATTTGGACATTGACCTTTCTGTCTCACCTCTCCTTACTGTTTGTTTGGATATATTTTCTTTTCTCACTGTATTAGCAGGCATAAAGCAGATGGCTGTCGCTGTTCCTTCCTGTTTCATCTTTGTTCTCCAGCTTTGTCTTTTCCAGTTTATTTCAGCAGAAAGAAAACTTTTGTTTTGCCTTCCATTGGATGGGGATTTTATACCTCTAGCCCTAGACAGATACTTTGTCCTCTAGGTGACTCCAATACAATTCTTCTACTCAGGCAATAGGAAAGGGATTGAACAGATGAAATGGTGGTATTTGATATGCTTGTGGTAATGTTTCACATTAATATAAATCATTTTTGGACATCCTTTTGTGTCTAGAACTCTAATAGAAGAATGACTTTACTTCTTTTTCCCCGTGAATTTAATTATTTAATATTATTTTTAGTTTTCAACATTGATTTCCACAAGATTTTGGATTACAAATTTTCTCTCCATTTCTACCCTCCCCTGCTCACTCCAAGATGGCATATATTCTGATTGCCCCTTTCCCCAGTCTGCCCTCCCTTCTGGCAACCCACTCCTCCCCTGTCCCCTTTCCCCTTATTTTCTTGTAGGTCAAGATAGATTTCTATACCCCATTGCTTGTATATCTTATTTCCCAGTTGCATGTACAAACAACCTTTTTTTGAGCATTTGTTTTTAGAACTTTGAGTTCCAAATTCTCTCCCTTCCTCTCTCCCCACCCACCCTCCTTGAGAAGGCAAGCAATTCAACATAGGCCACACGTGTATCATTATGCAAAACATTTCCACAACAGTCATGTTGTAAAAGACTAACTATATTTCCCTCCAATCTATACTATCCCCCTTTATTCAATTTTCTCCCTTGACCCTGTCCCTTTTCAAAAGTACTTGCTTTTGATTATCTCCTCCCTTATTTGCCCTCCTTTCTATCATACTCACTCTCTTATCCACCTCCCCCGACTTTCTTGTAGAGTAAGATACCCAATTGAGTGTGTATGTTATTCCCTCCTTAAATCAAATCCAATGAGAGCAAGATTCACTCATTCCCTTTCACCTGACCCCCCCCCCATCCCTTCCAATAGAACTGCTTTTTCTTGCCACTTTTATGTGAAATAATTTACCCCATTCTATCTCTCCATTTCTCCTCCCAATATATTCCTCTCTCACTCCTTAATTGTATGTATGTATTTATTTATTTACTTATTTTTAGATATCATCCCTTCATATTCAACTCACCCTGTGCCCTTTGTGTGGCTTTCAGGTAGTCCAATAATTTTTAAATTATCTCTCCTGGATCTATTCTCAAGGTCAGTGGTTTTTCCAGTGAGATATTTTGCCTTGTCTTCTGTTTTTTCAATCTCTTGGTTCTGTTTTATAATTTATTGATTTCACACAAAGTCACTAGCTTTCACTTGCCCCAGTCTAATTTTTAAAGTAGTATTTTCTTCAGTGGTCTTTTGGACCTCCTTTTCCATTTGGCTAATTCTGCCTTTTAAGGCGTTCTTCTCCTCATTGGCTTTTCGGAGCTCTTCTGCCATTTGGGTTAGTCTATTCTTGGAGGTGTTATTTTCTTCAGTATTTTTTGGGTCTCCTTTAGCAAGTCATTGACTTGTTTTTCATGATTTTCTTGCATCACTCTCACTTCTCTTCCCAATTTTTCCTCTACTTCTCTTACTTGCTTTTCCAAATCCTTTTTGAGCTCTTCTATGGCTGGAGACCAATTCATACTTTTCTTGGAGGCTTTTGATGTAAGCTCCTTGACTTTGTTGACATCTTCCGGCTGTATGTTTTGGTCTTCTTTATCACCAAAAAAAGATTCCATAGTCTGAGTCATTTTCTGCTGCTTTTTCATGCTCCCAGCCAACTACTTGACCCTTGAGCTTTTTGTTAGGGTATGACTGCCTTCAGAGTGGCGAGTGCTTTGTCCCAAGCTTCAGGGGGTCTAGCACAGCTATTTTCAGAGCTACTTCTACACCACAAACTCTGCCACAGCTGTGCTCCTCCTCCCCCAAGAATGGCCAACTAGGACCGCAACCCAGTTCCAAGCAGGACAAAGCAAGAAAATCCTGCCTCTGCACCAGCAAAGTGCTCCCTGCACTCTGGCTCTGATCTACCACTTGATCCCTCCCACTGTGTGGGCCAGGGGTCAGAAGCAGCTACCTTTAGAGCTCTGGAAGCAGTTGCAGGAGCTTCTCACTGCTGTTGCTGCTGCACCACCTCCACGACCCCAGGGCTGGGGCCAGACCATGCACTTCTCTCAGCCAGATCTTTCAGTTTTCCCACTGACCTGCTAAGTTGTCTTTGGCAATTGTGTGTTGTGAACTCTGGTAACTGCTGCAGCTCAGTGATTCATGGCCCTAAGGCCTGCTCCACTGGACCTATGCCTGGCCTGGTCATTCCTGGCAAGGTCCATGCTGGGCTGATTTTTTTTTCTTGCTCATAATGTTTTGTCCTTGAGCTGGGGGTTTCATAATTTGATTATAATATTCCTATGGGTTTTCCTCATAGGCTCTCTGTCAGGTGGTGATCAGTAGTTTTTCCTATTTCTATTTTCCCCTCTTGCTCTAATGCTTTAGGACAATTTTCTTTAATTATTTTTTGTATTATTGAATAAGATTCTTTGTTTTTATCATAGTTTTAAGGTAGTCTGATCATTCTTAGGTTTTCTCTTCTTCACCTGTTCTCCAGATCACTTGTTTTTCTTATGAGATGTTTCACATTATTTTTTAATTTTTTCATTATTTATATTTTGTTTTTTTTAATTTCTTGATCTCTTGTAACTTTGCTGTCTTTACCTTCCCCAACTCAATTTTCAAGGAGTCATTTTCCTAATTGGTTGATTTTCTTTTCATAATCTTCTTGTTTTTCTTGGATTATTCTTTTTTTTATTTTCCTCAATCTCTCTTATCTGATTTTTAAAGTCTTTTTAAAGTTCTTCTTTGAATCCTTCTTGAGCAAGTGACCATTTGATGTTACTCTTTGGAGTAGAAGTAGACTTCTTTGCTTCAGTATCCTACTCTGAAGATAAACTCTGGTCTTCTCTATTCCCATAGTACCTCTCTATGGTTGGATTCTTTCTCTTTTGCCTGCACATTTTTTTATTTGTAGTAGATTAATTTTTATAATCACCTCTAGTGCTGGTGTATGGGGGATGGTACCTCCATCCTCAGATCCTCCTTCAGTTCTCCCCTCTGGTCTGGAACTGGAACCAAAATCTCCAGCACCCTTTAAGTGCTCGCAGCCAGTGTTCTCCATGCCCCACTGTTTCTGCACTGGGCGTGTGCCTAGTGGTATCTCCACAGCACAGTTGGGTCTAGTCTTCCTTGTCAACAGATATTCCCTTGATCTTCCCTGGCTTGGATACCCAACACCCCTCACTGTCCCAGTGATAAAAGTTCCTATGGCTGGGGCTGAGGCAGCCTCCCAAACCAGCTAATTTTAGCACTTGTTGTTTAATCAGATTTAAGACCTAGCCTGGTGGTGTTTATTCTTCATAGGGACCAAACCTTGCCTAGGACTTTTCTTTAGATCTTCTCCAACTGTCCCAGGAGGAGCCCTGTTCTGCCCCTACTCTTATTTATTTGTACTGCTCTGTGTTCACCCTGAGGTGATATTTCACCTCTTTTGTGGGGGAAAAATCTTGAGAGCTTGGAATTTTCTGACTTACTCTGCCATTTTCCCAGAATCCTCTCAATCATCTTCTTAAATCAGTTTTGATATTCTGTTAAAAGGAATGAAGTATGAAATAGGAGAGACTGGTTTTGGCCCCAGTGTTGTAGCTAACTAGCTGCATAACTAGCTGTGGGTTAGTTACTTAAACTCTGTGGCTTTTGGTTCCCTCACTTGCATAATGAAAGATTTGGCTTAGATTTTCTCTTAAATATTTTCTACCTCTTGAATTCTGTAATACTATGAATGCAGACTTTCTTTTTCTACTAATCCATCAATTCTCTATATGACATTTCATAGACCTAAAGATTAGAAAGGATTTTAGATGTCATCAAGATCAATTCTGTCACTTTATATATGAGGAAACTGAGGCCCAGAGAAATTGAGTGACTAGCCCATAGTCAAACAGGTAGGCACAACAAACTCCAAATTCAGTGCTCTTTCCATTATATCTCATTCTTTCTTATTTGGTAAAAAGGAGCTACTTTATTTGTTTCTTTTGCATTTCTTGGGAAGCAAGGGAACAAAAAGAAAACTGTCATTACTAAGCAGCTCAACATAGCATGCTTGCAGAGAAATTTTTCAGTGCTACTTTTTGAAAATATATTGAGCCAGAGGGAGTCAGAGCCAAGATGGAGGAGAGAAGCCAGGAAGTTGCCTGAGTCTTCCCTAGTTTCTCTCAGAAACAATGTTAAGTCAAGCCTCTAAACAGATTCTGGAGTGACACAGCTCCAAAAAAAGATGGAGTGAAACAATTTTTCCACCTAATATAACTTAGAAAGACTTCAGGAGAGAGCTATCTCACTTGGGTAAAAACAGAGTGCAGACCGTGTCCAGGCAAGCCAATAGGAAACTCTTAGCCACAGCACAGATCAGCAACCAATGCCGCTCAGTCCAAGCTCAATAGATTAGTGGCACAGTGAGCCAGCTGTGAGGCCTCCAGTCCCATTGAAGAAGGCAAATTTCGAACCCTAGAACCCCATCACATCAGGAATGACTAGGCCAGGCCACCGAAGGTCAGTGAGCAAGCTGCAAGCACCTGAGAACCCAGCATGGAAAACCAGTGACCAGGCCACAGACCCCCAGAACAAGAAGCTTGGGACAGTGCACCCCTGTGCCCCAGGAGCAGAGCTCAACTTTGAAGTCACAAAATAGGGTAGGAAAATGAGTAAGGAACAGAAAAGAGCTCTGACCATAGAAAGCTACTAGGGACATGGAAGAAACAAAACACAAACTCAGAATTGGACAACAATGTCAAGCCTATGTGTAAAGCCTCAAAGAGGAATGTGAATTGGTCTCAAGCCCAAAAAGTCCCCTGGGAAGAGCTCAAAAGAGATTTAAAAAATCAAATAAGAGAGGTAGAAGAAAATTGGGAAAAGAAATGAGAGTTATGCAGAATTATGAAAAAAGAGCCAACAGCTTGGAAAAGGAAACACAAAAAATTGACTGAAGAAAACAACTCCTTAAAAATAGAATTGGCCAAATGAAAGAAATAGCAAAACACTGAAGAAAACAAAAGGGAAAAGGTGGGGGCTGCTAGAAGGGAAGGCAGAAGTAGGAGGGAAAAGAGAGAAGAAAATAAGGGGGGCAGACAGAAGAGAAGGCAGATTGAGGGAGGTGGTGTCAGAGGCAAAATGCTGATGAGAAGGAACGGGGTGAAAGGAGAGAGAAAAATATAAATGGGGGGACAATAGGATGGGTAATCAAAACTGTGAATGTGGTGAATTCTCCCATGAAATGAAAGCAGATAGCAGAGCAGATAAAAAAAAAAAAACAAACAAAATCCTACAATATGTTGTTTACAAGAAACACATTAAAGCAGAGAGATACAGAGTAAAGGTAAAAGGCTGGAGCAGAATATAATATGCTTCAGCTGAAGTTAAAAAAACAAAAGAAGCCAGGGTAGCTATCCTGATCTCAGACAAAGCAGAAGTAAAAATAGATCTAATTAAAAGAGATAAAGAAATTAAATCTTACTAAAAGGTGCCATACTCAATGAAGTAATATCAATACCAAACATATATGCAGCAAGTGGTATAGCATCCAAATTCTTAGTAGAGAAGTTAAGTGAGTTAGAGAAAGAAATAGACAACAAAACTATACTAGTGGGGGATGTCAACCTCCTCCTCTCAGAGCTAGATAAATATAACCACAAAATAAACAAGAAAGAAGTTAAGAAGGTGAATGGAATTTTAGAAAAGTTAGATATGGTAGACCTCTGGAGAAAACTGAATGGGTTTAGAAAGGAATAGACCCTTTTCTCAGGAACATGGCACCAAAATTGACCATGTATTGGGGCATTAAAAACTTCACAATCAAATGCAGAAAGGCAGAAATATCAAATGTATCCTTTTCATGCTTATGGGTGGCCAACCTAATGTAATAAAAATTACAATTCTACCTAAATTAATTTACTTATTCAGTGCCATACCAATCAAACTACCAAAAATAATTTTATAGAGATAGGAAAAAATAATAACAAAATTCATCTGGAAGAATAAAAGGGCAAGAATATTAAGGAATTTAATGAAAAAAAAATGCCAAGGAAGGGGGCCTATCCATATGAGATCTAAAACTATATTATAAGGTAGCAATCATGAAAACTATTTGGTACTGGCTAAGAAACAGAGTGGTGGATCAGTAGAATAAATGATAATAGTAGTCTTCTGTTTGATAAATCCAAAGACTCCAGCTTCTTGGATAAGAAGTCACTATTTAAACAAAAATTGCTGGGAAAACTGGAAAATATTATGGCAGAACATAAGTATAGACCAACATCTCACACCCTATACCAAGATAACATTGAAATGGGTACATGATTTAGACATAAGGAATGATGCCGTAAGCAAATTAGGAGAATAAAGAACAGTTTACCTGTCATATTTATGGAGAAGGGAAGAATTTATGACCAAACAAGAGATAGAAAACATTAAGAAATGTAAAGTGGATAATTTTCATTACATTAAATTAAAAAGATTTCGCACAAATAAAAGCAGTGCAACTAAGATTGGAAGGAAAACAGAAAGCTGCGAAACAGTTTCTACAGCCATTGTCTCTGATAAAGGCTTCATTTCTAAATAGACAACTGAGTCAAATTTATAAGTATACAAGTCATTCCCCAATTGGTAAGTCGTCAAAGGATATGAACAAACAGTTTTCAGATGAAGAAATTAAAGCTATCTAAAATCATATGAAAAATGCTCTAAATAAGTATTGCTTAGAAAAATGAAAATTGAAACAACTCTGAGGCAGTACATCACACCTATCAGATTGGCTTATATGACAAAAAAGGAAAATGATAAATGTTGGAGAAGAGGTGGGAAAATTGGAACGCTAATGAATTTGTTGGTGGAGCTTTGAACTGATCCAACATTCCCCATCAATGGGGAATGGCTGAACGAGTTGTGCTATATGATTGTGATGGAATACTATTATGCTAGAAGAAATAATGAGCAGGTGGATTTCAGAAAACCTGGAAAGACTTACATGAACTGATGCTGAGTGAAGTGAGCAGAACCAGAACATCGTACACAGCAACAGCAACATTGGGCGATGATCAACTGTGAATTGCTTAGCTCTTCTCAGTAATACAGTGATCCAAGACAATTCCAAAAGACTCATGATGGAAATGCTAACTACATCTGGATCTCAATGCAGGATTGAAACATACTATTTTCACTTTTTTGTTTTTTCTTTCTTGTGGTTTTTCTCTTTTGTTCTGATTCTTTTTTTATAGCATGACTAATGTGGAAATATGTTTAACATGATTGCACATGTATAACCTGTTTCAGATTTCTTACTGACTTGGGAAGGATACAGGGAACTGAGGGAGGGAGAAAAATTTTGGAAATCAAAATCTTACAAAAATGAATGTTGAAAACTATCTTTACATATAATTAGAAAAAATAGAATACTGTTAAGCTAAAAAAAGAAAATATATTGAGCCCACTTTTATAATGCTTCAAGTATCACAACTCTGAATCACAGAGTATAAATACCTAGCTGTCAATGTCCCTTATTCTTTCCTCCATAGAAAATTCACAACAAAGCCTATTCCTAAAGATAAAAGGTACTGACCTGGTGAACAAAAAAAGACAGAACTTAATGGTTATAACTAAAACAGGAATAGCTAGCATAGCAATATGGAACATTAATGATTTTCACAATTATATAGACTTTTACATTTCCATGTAGTGAGATTCTTCATTCTATTAATCTTCCAAAGGAAGTGCTAATGTATTTGATTGTGTGCTCTCCTTAATACTGATTTTTATGGAGTGTTGTAATAAAGACATAAAATGCTTAATGTCTTCATTAACTGAATCAGAGACATAACTATATGTCAGTGTGTAACAACAATGTGTAGCAACAATCTTGCTAGCAGCTACTGTGGCTGTGTAAGGCCAACAACAAGCAGCACACAGAAGTTGCCAACACAGGTTCTTTGATCTGTTTTTCTAAGGAAAGTAACTTTAATGGGTTAACAATCTCAGTTTGATTAAACATACATATAACATTCACTTAGTTCAAGGGGAAAAGATCAGCCCCCTGAACTTCAAGGCAAAGACAAACAGAAATTACAAACATCAACAGACAGACCTTGTCTAATTCAAATCACAATACATAGTTACCAGAGAAGCACCAATATTTATCTGTCTGGGTTACAAAGCTGGTGGGGGCAGGCTCAACGGCTTGCCCAGAGTCTTGTCATCCCTATTCTTTCAAACACCAACCTCGGATCTTATATACCTGTCTCAGGGCCCTGGGGCACTTGATTACCTCAGTGCTAGAAGCACTCAAACAACGAACAGTGAAAAGTCCCATTTAGGGTGTGGGAAAGTTAGTTAACCCCTAGTACCACCATATATAGGCTTTCCAGTCAATGACTCCTGGTTGCCTTAGTGCTGAGAAACATTCCAAGACAAGATCCCACTTTATCTGACCCATTCAAACAAAGTCCAGAATCATTAAAGACACTTAAGAGAAGAACAGCAAAAAACCCCACCCTGATTACCACTGCACAATGCTGCTAGCAGCTGCTGTGGATGTGTAAGACCAACAAGACCAATAGCACCAGAACACAGGAGGGCTGCTAGTACAGGTTCTTTGATCTGCTTTTCTAAGGAAAGCAACTTTAAGGGGTTTACAATCTCACTTTAATTAAACATACATGTATCATTCACTTAATTCAGGGGGAAAAGTCAGTACCCTGAACTTCAGAGAAAACACAAACAGAAATTACAAGCAGAAATTATATAAACAGAGCAAATAACACAAATCAGCAGACAGGGCTTCTACCATCTGTCTATAGCAATACATACATAGTTACCAGAGAGAGAAACACCAACATCTAGGTTTTCAAACCCTGGGGGGTTCCTTAACAGCTACCCAGAGTCTCATCTGACAAAATTACAGGAACTCTTTTCCAATGAGTGAGCCCCAAGCAAAATGCTAACCTCAGAGTATATATACACTTCTTCAGGTCAGATGGTGTCAAAACCATGTGACTCAAACCCATGTGACCTAAGCCTTCCCATGACCTAAGCAGGTCATCAGAGACTCCCGATTTAATCAAAGACTCTTGATTGAAACAAAGGCAAGACTCAAAGGCACTTGATTGCCTTAGTGCTGAAAAGCACTCCAAAACAAAAGACAACAAAAAGTCTCACTTTATTTGCCATTAAACAGTGTTAAGAGGTTTTTCTAACAAATACATGATGTCGAATGCAAGAAGAGCTGCACTCAAAATTCACAATGCTAACTTTCAGAAAAAAATTCCCCAGACTTGCTCATGAATTAAAAAAAATAAAACTTAAGTCTGTGGATTCTCCAAAATTCTAAAGCATTTTTGCAAAACAACTTTTATGCAGTGACCAAGGCAATTAAATATATTTGAAAATGTTCAAAAATATATCTAGGGTTGGCAACCTGATTGGCAAATCTCATCCCATAGCATATTAAACTGGCTAAGTTATAAACTACCTCAAAAATTAGATTTGTAATGAATATGCAGACAGATACTTAACTATAGTAACTCCCACAAAACTGCATTATACTAACATTCTAGCTATACTAACATTCCATATGAGTCTAATTGAAATTGATAAGTGTTAGCACATTTTAATTTGCTTTTATGGGAATGATATCATCTTTTTCCAAAAAAAATCATCTCTATATTTCCTAAATGCAAAATTAAAATATTCTTTTATTGAATAAAGTAAACTAAGTATTGAGAAACATTCTTCTTTAGGGTGTGTGTGTGTGTACATACCTATCTATCCAGCTGCCATGCATAAGAGGGACATACACTAAGTTAAAGTGAAGTCAACATGAATCTTCCCCTTTCTCCTTTTACCAAATATGTCTGTATATTCTGTTAATTGAATGGTAAGGCAAGGGCTTTTCATTGAACTCCCTGGGGTTCTCCTTTCTCTATAAGGACAAATCTTTGAAAGTGCCTTTTTATTTGATCCTTCCTCTAAGCAAAAGCTACAGAGCAGATCTAGTCCCTACTCTCAGAAATCATTAGTGATTTCATTTCCTAAATATTTTAAATAAAGAATAGTGCATCCTGCAAAGGTCAAGCTTCTGAGAGACATATTTCCACAAAAGAAAATTTAGAGTATGTCTGTTTTCATTTCTAATTGTTAAATTAGGATGCATTAATATAAATGTTTGATTCCATTGAAGGCAACACTCCATAAAATAAAGCTTTTGGATGTTACACACACACACACATACACACATGTATATATATGGACATATATATATATATATATATATATATAATTTTGTGTTATTTTAATTTAATAATCATTGCAGGTTGATCATAGAACAATGGCATTGCAGGTCATGTAAAAATCATCTCTAAATTCTAGATGAGTTTTAGTAAGAGTCCTCATACCCATAAAATAACAAATTTTAGAAACATTAAAATATTTTCTTTTAACCTCAGTCTTCAACTATAGTAAGGTTCTGTGATTGTACAATTGTATCAACTGCTTGTTTAATAATGCCTTTAAAAACACCACCAATGCAGATTATAACTTTTTTTTCTTTCAGTCATTTTTTAGTCATGTCTAACTCTTCATGATACTGGCATGGTTTGCCATTTCCTTTTCCAACTCATCTTACACTTTGGGAAACTGAGGCAAACAGAGTTAACTTGCCCAGGGTCACAAAACTAGTAAGTGTCTGAGTCCAAATTTAAACTGAACATGCATCTTCCAGACTTCAGGCCTAGCACTCTCTACAGTGTGTCATCTACCTGTCCACTACCATTTCTTATCATTAACTTGTAGTCTTATAGCATTTCCCAAGCTTTATACAGAGATTTGCCCATGTTCAAACAGCTGATAGTTATCAAAGGCAGAATTTAGACCCAGGGATCCCTGTCCTTAAAACCAGTATTCTTTACACTATGTCATTTTGCCTATCTATTTTATTACTGGGAAGATTTTTGATCATTCACATGGTGAGGGTAAGGGACAACCAGTGGTCATCCTGCATGCTCCTTTGGTATCCATAGAAAGTGAAGAAATGTAAGGAACAGGCCAAGTATGCCTCTAGTCAATTTATGGACAGATTGCGATATCCCGCAGGATGGATAAGCATGTATGCATTACAGTATGCATTGATGGAGTATGTACCCACATTGAAAGAACCGCTGGAGTATTGCAATAATAGTGTACTACTTTTGTTTTTGTATCTTCAGCACCAAGCACAATTCCTGGCATTTTGTAGATGCTTAATGGATGCTAGATGGCTATATTAAAAGAAAAATCAGTAGAAATCATAGTTAGAATGGTGGCATACATAATGGGAACAAAGCCCCAATGCAGATAAACATAAAACCAAATGTTAAGTGAAGGAAGGTCTCCCTTACATCTCCCAACTTTACCATTCCATTTTGACTCCTCTCCTATTGCTATTGTTTTTAGATATTTAGTCGGTTGGAACTGATCAGTCAAATGTTCATTTAAAACTCCTTTTCTTTGTTTTCAAACTCCTTTTTGTCATAAACATTTCATATTCTGTAGACATGTGAAGGAAAAATTGAAAGAAAATATATTCCATACAGCAATTCCTCAGAGCTTCCTCTGAATCACATCTTAGAAATGGGGCGTCTAAGTCACAAAACAGCAGAAGGCCTTTCTTGCCTAAATACTACAACATGCTACAAATTAAATCCAGGAAACTATCTACTACCATTTCAGGGGCCAGAACTCTCCCCTTGCCCCCTGCTCCTTTATCCCACCTAGACTATTTATTTTGGCCCAGTTTCTTGTCTGATTGACCCACTATTCCTGCTGGTAAACATGACAAGTACTGACCTCCACCAGGCCTACTACTCTTTTGTCTGAGTAATCACATGCCTAACTGGGGTCTCCTTGAATTCATTGCCAAGTTAATTCCTTGCCACTTACATATACTAATTGTCTTACCAGAAACAGAGAAATTATTTAGAAAAAGAAGCCTTCATCTCATGCTCTCATCCACAGGATAGAAAAAATGTTTTCATAAGCCAATGTGTATCTGGGCCTGAAGAGAAGCGACTGTATGAATAACACTTTGGTCTTAGAGGTTTTCCATCTACTGAAGAAAGTATGCACAGTAAGCAAAAAAAGCCCACATTAAAATTATGTTGAGAAACAATATTAAAGATATATCTATACAGAAAAATTAATAAATCTATGCATATACAATATAATAGCATAATGGATAGAGTGCCACATTTGGAACCAAGAAGACCTGAGTTTAAACCCTGTCTCAGATACTAGCTGTGTGATCCTGGCCAAGTCACTTTAACTCTCAGTGCTTTGGGAAACTCTCTCAGACTATAATTTTCAAGGAAGGCATTGACTTGCTTTGGTAGAGCTTCCTCATTTGAGCATTCCATATACTAATGAAATCAAAAGTGTAGTCACTATCTGCTGTCCTTATACATTCATATAAATACACACACACACACACACACACACACACACACACACAGAGTCTAATAGAGAAGACCAGTTTTAACCATGGAATCAGAAAGCTGTGCATTCAAGGCCTACCCCTGAGGCTTACTACAAGTGTGATGAAAGATAAGTCACTTAAAATCTTAGTAATTATTCACATTACATATGTATTCAAATAACATTTAAATTCTAAATAATATGCAAAATGTAATAACCATATATGAAGAATTAAATGAAATGATTTTTTTAATCCATTAATGTCCAGAGTCTTGCTATCTTCATGGAACTTTTGACACGCAAGGAAGACTGTTGAATCTTGAAGATGAGTAGATCTCCTCTCCATGTGCCGAGATCACCCATGAATTATGTCAGGCCTAGATCACTCCAACCCCAGACCACTTCTGGCCACATAATTTTTCTTCCTTCCTCCTTTAATGACAAGGGCACACCAACTAAATTAAAGTGTTCCCTGGGGTCATAAATTTATCCAAGACAATACAAGAATGGCCAATCAAATTTAGAAGGTTAGCTGGGGACTGTATAGTGGTAGAGTTGGGATAGCACTGGAACAAGAGAAAGGAAACCTAGGTTTTAATGATGGTTCTGACAAATTAAGTATATCTTTTAACTTCTCTGCATCTCAGTTATTTAGTGTCCTCATCTGAAAACTAGAAATTATATTCGCACCCCACTCTTTACAGGCTATTTATGATTTTTTTTTTAAATGTAAGTCATAAAAAGCTACAGACACAGGAGTTATCATAGCTGTGGCTGCTAAAGTTCTATAATTAGTGAATGACAGGGAAAGAGTAGTGAAGAATCAAAGATGTAGATTTTTTTTAAAATTTCAATTCTCTTCAATTAGCTTGATATTCACTTGGGAAAAAATGGCTTTTCCTCCTAGAATGACTCATGCTGGTATGGTGGAAATGAGTAGACACCAACCTAGCTGAAAGATCTCCTTATCTTGCTGACTACTGCTCCAGATGACCTCTCGTTGGTAGATATCTCAGGCAGAGGTGATCCTTGACAGCTGCTCCAATCTTAGCAGTTTCTCTTGGCAACTCATAAATTTTCAACTCCCAATGTATCTTCCTTTATCCCTCAGTCTTCAGCTTTTCTAGCCTCCTCAAATACATCCTGTCATTTGGACATCATTTGTCATTTGGACAGCTCAGAATTTACTCTCTCAGCACCACATCTTGAGGACAGCTCATGACAATATTCTCTTTTGGGTGATAGCCACAATGTCTTATAGTTTTTGTATAAATGCGTCTTTTAATGCAACTCATCAAAGCTCCCTCATTGTATCAGGAAACCAAGTCTATAAAGTCATAAAGTTGGAGTTGCTCTCTCATCTCCTTTATGTGGCCTTTAGCCATAGATCTCCTGATTCTCACTTAACAGGAAGGTCTCCTATTGTCATTGTAATGTACTGTAGAGTCTGCCACTTCCTCCTGTCAGCACCTGGACTTCAGGAGAATTAGAACAATAATAAATTTCTCTTTCTATGTCTCCTTTCCTGTCTGTTCATAAAGAATGGGGGAGGGGCGAGAAGCTCCAAGGAGTTGAATTCCAAAGGTAATTTCCCAAGGTAAACATATGAACACAAATCTAATCAGCCCTGGATTACTCTATATGGTATATTTTTAAAGGCCCCCAACAAAAATATATCTTTTCTGGAAAGAGAGACAAGTTTCATAGAGGCACTGCATGCTTGGTAGTTTAGGAGTTTGACAAGATATTGGGGGGGTGGTGAGACAAGTATCTCAGGAAATAAAACAGTTGTAAAAAGTAAAGGTAGAAGAGTGTCAAAAACAGACTTTGCCTATTTTCTTATTTTGCACAGAGGCTTTTCCGAATAGAATTCTATGTACATTCTAGTGATTTTTTTTCTTAATTCAGAAGATTGCTCCTTAAGGAGCCAGGAAGCATGGATTGTAGCTCCTACCATGAGCTGGTTATGTGACTTAGGAAAAAAGCCACAAATCCTCTAGCCTTGTTTTCTGTATCTGTAAATTGCAGAGGTTGGATTAGATTTCCATATTTCTTTCTAAACTTCTAAAATTCTATGGTTCTATGACTTTTTGATCAATTCTCTAAGAGGCGCATAGTAGCATCAAAACTGTCAGACACTAGAGCTACAGGCTTAGAGATAATGATTCCTCTTGAAAAGTAGAGAAGAGCTTGGAGAAAGACTGACCTAGTCTAACCTTCTAGAATAGGCTTGTATCTGAATTTAGCCTCCATATATCCTTGTGCTATGTGGTATGAATCTTGTGCATTCATTTCTAAGATACCTTACCTCCAAGAATCCTTTCCTTATCACTTTGCTTCCTGTGTATAAAGATAAAGGATGTTGTAGAAAGAGTATAAATTTGTACATTGCAGAATGAAACAAAGCAAAACATGAAGAAACTTTTCTGTATTGTCCTTCAAAACCCAAGAGAGGGTTAAAAACCTCTTCAAGAACTATTGATTTATAATGATTAGTTGTCTTGAAAGAATAAGGGACCTAGTTAAGACTACTTACTTGACTGAAGTATAACAGGTTTTTTTGCTTAAAAACTGAAATAAGAAGCAGATATAGATGCTAGAAAATAATGGTAAAAAAGAAAAAATCTCAAGCCATTTAAAAATTAGAGTTGATTTATATTCATTTTTCTATGCATGCAGTTTTTCATATTCATTTGCTTTGTCTCTTGCATGTCTAAATACTGACCGTGGATTTTTAAAATTTTCTTACCTTTTTAATTTTTTATTACCTTTGATCTTTTTTACCTTTGATACTTTATATTGAATAAGGATGCTTGTCAGCTACAGATGATACAGTGATAGGAATGGTGGAAATCTATAGGTAGGCCATGCCCTATCTTTGATGTTATCTAATAGAAAGTAGGAAATGTCTATGTCACAGTCATCACACCTGAAATCTCTACCTTCTGCAAAACTCATAGGAATTCTGAAATGAGAAAGTTTAAAACAAAGTGGCATTTCGATGGATTTATGATCTACTCTCAAGAAATTAGATCTGCCTTACATTTACAAATTCACTCCAGGACTTACTTCATCAACTGTGCAACTTAACTATATATATTTCTTCTTCAGCTTGGTGACTATATCACTATATCATCTCTACTTCCTGAACTCTGATGTACAAGGGTGTGCAAATTACTTGTAAAAAGCAACAATTTATTAGGTCTTTATTTTATGACCAGAGTAGTCATGCCTGACCCCAGGGAGTGCAGGACATTAGGCCTCCTCAAAACTTCTGACCTTGAGGAGATGAAGCCAGTTTGAACTGGTTTTCCCATCTGTAATTAGCTCTCTGTTAAAATGAGTTCTGGATTTTATACTATATTTACATTTTATTACTCCTTTATTGTATTTTTAGTTGTGTAGTTTTTAAGGAGAAACTATTTCAAGACGATATGCAAAGTTGTAGTTCATAATGAACACACTTTAATAACTTTTAGATATTGAAGCAGCTGCTGATATGGGAAAGTCAATCATTTCATAGGTCAAGCCCACAAGGAAACAGGACAGACACATAGAACCACATGGGAAAGTTCAATAGAAAAGAAAAAAAATATGAAGAACTGGCAAAACATTGCTGTAAAACAGCCTACTTACTCCTAAGAAAACAAGCAAAAATCTTCAGATGGACATGGCAGTTGGAGGGGTTGTCACTGATTCCTCAACAGTGAAGCATAGGTTTCATGGATTTGTACACATAGCAAGACTAATTTTTCAAAGGCTGTTGACCATTGCTTTTAAGAAGAGGGAAAAAGTTGCTGTGGGTAAGACAATACAAATAATATAGTATTGAAGATTGGAAAAGGAAGATATAAACAAGGAAAAGGTTCTGATGTTACTCTAAAATATTTATAGCAACACTTTTTGTAATAACTAATTCTTGGAGATAGAGTAGATGCCCATCAATTGGGGGATGGTTAAACAAATTGTAGCATATGAATGTAATGGCATATTACTGTGCTATAAGAAATGATGTGTGATGAATACAGTGAAGCATGATGTGCTATATGAAGTGATGCAGAGTGAAGTGAACAGAGCCAAGGAAACAGTAACTACAGCAATGTAAAGGAAAAGAACGACACAACAAAAATTCAAAAGTAAATGTAAAAAAATTATAAAGATTCAAGAAGACTTGAAGAGATATGAGAATACACCCCCAACCTACCCCTTCATGGAGGTGGGAGGTCCATAGGCATTACACATTGCACATGTTTGTTTAACTTTTTCAGTGTACACACAATCAGTTGTGCTGACTTCCTGTCTAAAAATACTGTTTGTCACATGAGATGGCTCTCTGTGAGGGGAAAAGGGAGGAAAAATTGGGATAACTATGGTGGTGTAAGAAATAGAAAATATCAACAAAATCTTATTTTTTTAAAAGGGAAATTAATGACTCCATGGAACAGCAAGAAATATTAAGACAAAGACAAAAAGGATTGAAAAATAGAAGAAAATATAAAGTATCTCATAGCAAAAACAACTGATCTGGAAAACTGATCAAGAAAAGAATATTTAAGATTCATTGGATTACCATAAAGCTATTGCCAAAAAAGAACCTGGTCAACATATTTCAAGAAGTCACAAAAGAAAATGGCCCAGATCTCTTAGAACCAGAGAGCAAAATGGAATTAGAAAGAACTTATTGGTCACATCTTTAAAGCAACTGCAAAGCCACAAGCATTATAGCTAAAATTTCAGGTCAGGGAAAAAATACTATAAGCACTCACAAAGAAAGTATTCAAGTGCAGAGAAGCTATCATGAGAATTACACGTGATTTAGCAACCACCACTATAAAGAAATGGAGAGGTTGGAAAGTAATATTATAGAAGGCAAAAGTTATGGGCTTACAAATTAAATAACTTACCCAGGAAAAGTGATCATAATCCTCTAGGGGAAAAATATACCTTTAATGAAAAAGAAGACTTCCAATCATTCCTGGTTAAAAGACGAGAACCCATAGAAACAGTGAAGTGCTAACACAGAAGTCAAGAGAAACACCAAAAGGGTAAGAGTAATCATAAGTGAATAGATAAGTACAAATTGATTACATTCTTTTTTTTTAAATTGATTACATTCTAATATGAGATGATTCATGTTTCTCCTCAGAACCCCTACCATCATCAGCAGTAATAGAGACTAATTATAAAGAGCACCTTATTGATTTTTTGTAATAAGAAGAATAGAAAGGAAAAGTGAAAAGAATACACTAGGATAGAAAGGCTAGAAGGATTGGTAAAATGATCTCATACAATCATGGTATGCTAGTAGAAATCTATACAAATAATGGGAGGGAGGGGATATGTAAACGTTTGAACCTCAAGGAAGCTTAAAGAAAAGAAATAAATGACAAGAACCTGTACTTAGGCTTTGTGTGAGGGAAAGAGAAGAGCGACAAAAAAAGTAGAAGTAGATTGAACCAAACATAGAATAGTGGTGATGAGTGTGCTCCTGCCCTCTCTCATTACCTCCTTCTTTATAAAAAGGTGGTAATAAAAAGAGAGAGAGAGAGAGAGAGAGAGAGAGAGAGAGAGAGAGAGAGAGACAGACACAGACAGAGCGAAGGAAATACATAAGACAATGGGATAGAGAGTAATACACAATTAGTGATGGTAATTGTGGATGTGAATGGGATGAACTCATCCATAAAATGAAACAGGATAGCAGAATAGATTAGAAAGCAGAATCCAACAATGTGTTATTTGCAAGAAACACACTTTAAACATACAGATTCACACAGAATTAAAATAAGAGGCTGGAGCAAAATTTATTATGCCTCAGTTCAAGTAAATATGTAAGACTTATTGACCAACTGTGATTTCAGAGATCCAAAAGATAAAGTATGCTTCCCATATTCTGACTGAGAGGTGTTAGACTAAGATGCAGGAAAATCTATATGTTTTTGGCTATAATCAATGTGAGAATTTATTTTGCTTTCCTATGCATTTGTGTTCAACAATTTTGTTTTTCTCCTCACCCCCCTCCCCAGCTGTAGGTAGGGAAAAAAAATTAATGCTAGTTAATTGACAAAAAGTAGAATAAAATAAAAATTACATTATAAAAAGAAAACAGTTTTTATGATTACTCTTATATCTGAGTCTTTAGAAAATAAGGGAATTTTAGATTTGGAAGAGCTCATTGGATCTGATACAACCACCTCAGTTTAACTATGAGGAACCCTAAGACCCATAAAGGTTAATTGATTTACTAAAGTTTCAAGTTACTTAAATAAAAGACCTAGATCTAGAAAGCAGTCTTTCATGTTCCTTGAAGAATACCAGATTGCTTCTCAAATATGACAATACCCAGGAATTTTTTTATAAAAGCAAAAGTAGTATTTATTTGTTTTCTGATCTTTTGAGGGTTTTGTGTTTTGGTGTTAATTATAGCATTAGAAAATGACTGGAATTTTTTCTTGACTGAGATGGCCCCTCTGTAAGTGACAGTGTTGTATATTTTTTGAACTCAAGGAAAAGTATGATAAATGTTATGCATATCAAAATGAAATCTACCCTGAGTTCCTCTGCATGAGTCATAGAAGCCACAATACTGTATTTAGAATAATAATAAGACAAGGAATAATAGACTCCTAAAATTTAATGAGCTAGTTTAGTTTAAAAGTACACTGTTAGTCTGTGTCAGCCTACTGGCCAGTGGAAGCAGCACTTTTATTTTTTTAACAACCTTGTGCAATGGGGCTGTAAATTACCATAATTAAATTAGTCCATAACCTTAACTAAGCAATGCAAGGTGTTTGTATTTTGTTTCCTGATCATCTCTCTTTCTTTGTACAGAAACTACACCGAGAAAAACAAATAGGAAATATCCAGCCATGCAGTGTGTGAATGCTTATTGAAAAACAAAAAGTGCTTACTCGAGGGCATCTACCCATTTCCCAGATGCTCCCATCAAAAACCCCTAAAGCTAGATAGCATTTAGCTGAAATGGTAGTGGTTGTTCAACTTGAAAGTAGGACATGGTGCGGAAGGCAGTTTGCCTGAAAACAGTGTCTCTTGGTTGCTTTTAGTTTCCTTCCCATTTCTCATAATCAGATGATAGGCAGATGGGAAGAGATTGTTAGTTTGAGTCCCCAAGCTGTTAGAGGTACTGGAAGACAAGTGCTAGAAAGAGAGAAAAAAACCAGGGGGCTTAGAAAAGATTTAATAAGCTTGACCTCTTCTTTCTATTATTCTTTTTCTGAGTTTTCATGGCTGTCTGTGTTTTATCAAGGGGTATTTTAGGTAACTGTATTTTCATCTAGAATATGCTGGTGTTCTCTTGGCTCCGTGATATAGGAAAATGAACAAGGGAGTCATTTTGAATAGGATAGAGAGTGAAGAACAGTGACAAATATGAATACAATTTATACAGATTTTGCAGGCTGGTAGATATGTCTGTGGCCCTAAAGAGATTTTTTTTTAAATTTAAAAGATTCATTAGCAAAGGCAAATTTATATTTCATATAGAAATTATTACATATCTGAAAACATAGAACCCCAAATTTCCACAATATAAGATTGGTAATATATTTAATGGAATCACAGAATTTCTGAGTTAGAAGAAACCCCCAAAATCATCTAGGACAATGCATCTACTGAATGACCCCCCTCAAAAAAATAAAAAATTGATTATCTGGACCCTGCTTGACAACCTCCAGTGAAAAGAAGCCTACTATCCCACTTGCCAACCCAAATTACTTTTGAAAAAATTTCATTACTAGGAAATTTTCTTTATATCAAGAAAAAAAATTAATTCTCAACAGTATCTGCCTATTGTTCTCAGTTCTCTTTTCTGAGGCCAAGTGAAACAATCCTAATTCCTCTTTCATATGAAAACCCTTCAAATAATTGAAAACAGCTATCACTAATCTTTGAGAGTTCTCTTCTAAAATAGAAACATCATCAATTCCTTCAACTGACTCTTGGATAGTATTGATCCCTAGTTGACTGAGTATCCTGCAGTGTTCCAACCTGCCATAGGCTTTCCTCAAACATGTCATCCAAAACTAAAAAAAGTATTACAACTATGGTATGATCTAAAATGGCATAATTAAAACCTCCAAAATTCTAGACTATATTGCTTAATGCTACCTAATGTTGCAATATTTTTAAATGCTATGTTATACTGAACTCATATTGTTAGTAATTGACTCATATCAAGTTTGAAATTCAGCAAAATTCCTAAGTCTTTTTGCACATAAACTATTGTCTAGCCATTTTTTGCATCTTGTATTTTTGCAGTTGATTTTTTAGAGAAAAATGTAAAACCTTCATTTATTCATGTTAAATTTCATCATATTTGTTTCAGACTACTGTATCTGATCCTACACAAAACACATGGCTCCTAACTTTGTCCTCTAATATAGTAACTATTTCTTTTAACTTTGTGTCATTTGGAAACTTATAACCATGGCATTTATACCTCTATCTGCATCATCAATAAAACAGAATAGGATCAAGGATCCTAGAAGACTACATTAGAATCTTCCATTCCAGTTGATATCAAACCATTAATGTCTGTACTTGGGGTCTGGTTATCTAATCAATTTTAAATTCACCCAATTATATTAGCATTTGGGCCACATTTCCAACTTGTCACTAAGTATGAGAGACATTGTTAAATAGTTTTTTGAAAACTAATCATATTATTTATAGGTCATTCCTCCAATCTAGTAATGTTGTTAAGAAAGGAAAAGAAGTTGGTTCTTGATAAAGTAATGCTAGCTCTTAGTGACCACTGATATGCTTTCCTTTTAAAAATTATTTTGTACTAAAAAGCTTTATCCATGATCTGTTTTTTATATCAGAACCTCTTCCTACCAAATATCCCACCCAAGAGAACCCTTCATTCTAACAAATAAGTAAAACAAACCAGCACATTTTTAATATATGAAAATATAGGCCCAATTCTGTACATCCTCATCATGCTTCTGAAATTATGGTTGACCATCGCTACCCTGATCAGATTTTTAAAAATCTTTCAATATTGTTTTACCATAAATCATTGTTTTATAGGTTTCATGTATTTAGCTCTGCAATAAATTCTTCATCTGTTTCTGAAATTACTTATCCATTTCTTCATTTTGTCTAGGTAGACTACATTATATCCCCACAATAATGTTGTTTTTACTTCTGCCACCAGTAGGGCTCACTCAAAATGCTCTCCACCATGTTTTCTCTCTAATTTCTGTTCAGTCACATATGTATATATTAATATGTAATGCTATTCTACACCTCCTTTTACCCATTATGATCCTTTGATTTAAGATATATGATTCCATAGTTTTGTTGTAGTCATTAGACCCATTCCAACAAGTCTTAATGACATTGATGCAATTGAATATGACTTCCTGCTTTAGAAATTAAGTTAACTACATAAATCTCTCACATTTTGCATAGATGTATGTATATAAAAATGTTATATATGTATATATGTAGGTATATATATACATATTGTGGGTATACATATGTATATGTAGATAGATAGAAATAGAATGAGCACACATATGTATAGTTTTATATGTGTCTGAGAGTATGCCCAGAGTTTCATTGCTATCTTCTTCAATATTTTCTCTTGTGACTTGCTAGTCCTCTTCATTGATATTCTCCCTCTTATGCTGAACCTGGAATTGCCTGGGGCTAGGTGGATAGAAGGATGGGTAGATAGATGGACAGATATACATACACACACAGACACAATCACACCCACACACATTTTCCATTTATGTCTCTATAGATACAAACACATATATGCATACATATTCACATATGCTATATGTGCATGTTAGCAGTTTTCTTTAATTTCCAGTTTAAAGCCCTTTTAACTAGTTTCAAAAATCTCCAGCCAAATATACATTTACTGGCCCTTGTGAATTGCACTCAATCCCTACATTAGACCTTATCATTTGTATATTTTAAGCCCTAGTCTAGAAATTCAAAACCCAGTTTCATGTATTATATTTAAATCTGCTTTTTCTTCTTAAGTTCATTAATTTTGATTGAGAGCCATGTGAAAACATTATTTATCCCTCTGTTCTCTACCTTCTTCTCCAGGACTTCATTATCCCTAGAAATATTTTCTCAGTTATTCCTAGCAGTATTCATTATCTCCATATGAATGACCAGCAGTTATTTGGTGATTTGCAGTCTTCAAGTTTGACAGGTCTCTGGAAACTCTCTATTGTAATTGTGAGGATCAACATTTTTCTAGACTAGCTAAGGAATAGCTGTCACAAGTGACTCATTTTTGACTACTGAATGACCAACCTATCTATCAGAAATTCCCTATGAACCTAATAATGGTTGAGTCAGCTACATTTAGGCAAAGATTGCAAGGTTCTTCTGATTATATTCAGTTTAGAAAAGTTCAACCATTTGAGGCAGGCAGTTTTTCTAATCACAATGCCCTTCTGGTCAATATTAGGAGTTGGAGGTAGGGGAGAAGGGTAGGGTGGGTTTACAGTCCAGACTTTCCACTGCCTCCACTGACTGCCTCCAATGTCTTTTTCTTACTGACTCCTTGTGAAGCTACCCAGCAACAACATCAGATATAATGGCAATGACTAAGAAATTTGGACTTTCAATCATCCTACACCTAAGCCAGCCTTCCTTCATGTACCCATGGGATTTTAGGGCTAAGAGGCTGCATGCTTGCATGTTTGTGAGTAATAAACTGACTCATTATCCTTTGAGTGTTGATGTTCCTTCTTGGTACTTCACCCATGATCTCACAGTAATGCAGACACAGATCCTGCAATAAAGTACATTTCTCTATTATTTATGAAAATTATCACTTCAGAGCCTTTCAACAGCGAATCACTATCCTCTCTGAACATTGTCGGATGACCTTTTTTTGAACCATTATTAAGTCTTGCATATCATTATTCCTAAAGGTACAAGATGCAACTTCCAGCTTCACTATTTATAGGAAGAGTTCCACACTTATTGCTTAGCCCTAAATTTTTAGTGGCTCTTCCATTTCCATTCCTTCTTTATAGCAATTTCCTTCTCTTTCAAAGTCTTGCAATTTGTGCAAAAAAGAATAAGTACTAATTGTCACTGGCAGAAACATGCATGTTACACACTCTGTGCAGATAATGTCAAAATTCCCTCTGCCCTTCATAATTTCCGGAAGCAAGATCTCCAGTCATTTGTTGTACTTGGTAAAGCATGTGATGAACTGCTCTGGCAAAGTGCCTATTGAGCAGGCTGAAGGCTCCTAAGCAAGGCTTTATTTATTTATATTGGGCTTCCTCAGTTGCCTTTGATTGGCAGTGATCAGATTGCTGCCAACTCTTAGTGTAAACAGAAGCTGCCATGTCACACCTCTTGCTACCTCTTTTCTCTTCTCCCTACTGAATGACTTCAGATACCATCTCTCCTCTTGAAGCTTCTCTGGTTGTAGCACCTTCTGTCTCCCACATTTGTGAAAGAAAATATTTTGAAGATATGCTTATATTTGCTAAATAAAGCCTCAATAGACCATTGTCCAAACCTTTCAGATTTTTTTTTCATTGAGCTAGTCCTAGTTGGTTGCCACAGCTGTGCTCCTTAACCCCCATACTCTAGAAGAGTCTCACAGTGGAGTAGAGGTTGGTGCTTCTCTTGCCTAATCTTCCATTGTAATGTCTCATAGAACAAACAGTTTTGTTAAGTGTGGGAATGGAAAAAAAAATAGTAGAGAATGCCAACCTTGATAGCAGGTAAACAAGTTTATATCCTAGAATATTGGTCAAGGAATGGGGATAGGAACTATTTATACACGTGCACGATTATGACTGAGGCAGCGGTCAAAGGACAGTGCAGAAAAACTTAGAGTTTGAAGTATCCCATGGGTTTATGGACCTGAGGAGAGGAGAAGTAAGTACATCCTTTATGAATGCCTATGCATGGACCTGTTATCTTTACACAGACTACACTCAGTATTCTAGTCAGTTCTTTTGTAAATGCATAGTCACAAGGAGATAACTATTGACATTCCATTTTACACTATAAAAACTCACTTCAGGAATATATCTGTGACTACCTATGAGACTGAAAATGAAAAAGTTTTTTTCTTGTTGTTACATGTAAATTTGGGCAAGAGCAGTGTAAGTTCTCTTGAGTACTATAATGGTCAAAGATAAAGATATACATAGGCTTCATTAATATCATGACATGATACAACTCAAATTTAAGGCGTAATATGTATAGAAAGAAAACAATATAGAAAAGCAGCCACAAGTTTAATGTTTGAGAGGATTTCAATCCAATAAAATATGCAATTTATATTGAAGCTCTGGTTGGAAAGTAATTAATCCTGGTACACTTCATCTCTTCTGTGTACATTTGTGTATATGTGTATATTCCATCAATTTGAGGAACTCATAGGATAGAAATTTCCTCAGATACCAATTCATATGCGACTTTCATTTTTTTAGAGCATTTCCTGGGACATGGAGAAGTTAAGGAGTTTATCCATGTCCGTACTGCTATTGTGTCTCAGAAGGTCTCCCTGACTCAGAGCTATCCTTCCATCCACTGTTCTATACTGCCTGTTATAGAGTATCTATCATTAAAAATCAGATATTAAATGTTTGAAATTAATATTAAGAATGAACTACACATTATGATCACATGCGGAAAGGTAAATGAGAGTTAATGGACAAAGAAATATTGCAGAAACTATTATAATGCTTTTTTGTGTTACTATTACTTAATTCAAAGGTAAATAGTAACTAAGTAAGCTAGTTGTTTCTATTAAAATATTTAATAAAAAAGAGAACATTATTAAATATCTTGTCCTATGCTTTCTCCTTTTTGTTTAAATGACACTACCCCCAAACAAACAAAAAACTTGTCAGAAATATCATTTGACTGTATAATCATTAATGTCCTCAACAATAGTCATTTGCTTTATACCTGGCCTCTTTAGAAATAAAATAGCAGCTAGTTGTGCTATTAATTTCATTAACATGAATTTTCAGTCATTTTTCATGATATACTGTGTGCTATGCTGTTATTTTTTGTCAGGATGTCAAACAGTTCTTTAATTACTTTAAGGTCTTTTGAAAAAAAGTAACTTTGCACTTGTTACTCCTTTTACGTTGAGAAATGCCATTTCAAAAAGAAGCAAACATTACTCTTAGGATTATTTTTAAACATATTCTGCCCTTGTTATAGACAAGAGCATAGGGCTGGAGTGAGAGTCTTCTTTAATTGCTTTAGTGGGCAAAAACCCATGATCTTTTCAAAGTGCCCGAAGACTTTGTTTCATGTCTAACTGTACCCCTGGAGGAAAAGACTATTTTCTAGACAAATAATTCAATTCAAAGCAAATCATTTGATTTTTCCATTCATGCTTACATGAAGTACAATAAATTATTCTCTAGTGGGATTGACCTCTCTGACAAGTACTTTTGCTTACAAGACTTTTAGCTAAAGGCTGCTTCTCTGGTAGAATCTTCTTCACACAGGGAGACATAAATAAACATCAGCTCCGTGCAGATTTAGAAAAAAACAACGTTGTCCTCTGACCTCCTAAAAACACATTGCATTAAAATGAGGTTACTAATTAGGCCATTGGAGGATTTTGCCATAACTTTGGGTGGCTTTATAGTTGAAAAGTGTAGAATGCTAAGGGGCATGAGGTTTAGATTTTAATTTCCAACTCTGCCATTTAGCATTTGAGTGGCAAATTATTTCACTGGCTTGTCTGTCAGGTCACTTGTTTGTAGCATTGGATCAGAACACAGCATTAGGAGACAGAGATCATAGATTTAAAACCAGAAAGACACTTAAAGGTTATCTAGTCTAATTTCCTCATTTTACAGATGAAGAAACTAAGACCCAGGGAGGCAAAGAGACTCTTCCTAGGGTCACACAAGCATTAAGTATCAGTGTCTACATTTGAACCTCGTACCTTTTTCTCATTCCACTATACTAGCATAAAGATTAAGTTAATTTACCTATTACAAAGGTGTTGGGATGAAAGATGTAATGACTAATCTTTTTTTAGTTCCTTTGCCCAGTGTACCTCCCAGATGATATAAGCAAAAAAAGTGCTTTGATTAGAGGCTGTCTCCATATCTAATACTTATTCATCACTTATTGGTTTCCTAAGCACTTTTATGTCCATAATAATTTTTCATCTTTCCCAACAACCCTGTGAAGAAAATAGGACAAATGTCTTGAACTGCCTCTAGATTTTGTCAGATGAGGATACTGAGTCTCAAGAGACATGAAATTACTTGCCTAAGATGGAACAACTCATAATGACAGAACTAAGACTTTGATGTTTGTCAAGTGCTCTTCCCAAATGCTGACTGAGAACTTTAATTCTCTCATCCATGCTGCAAAGATCTTGTCTAATATAATACACAATGGCTTACACCCACATTACAACTGAACAGAATTGTTGTTAGTGTGTTGTAGATCTGGTTTTCATGGACTCTGGCCAGGAGCTTGCTAGTCAGTGAGTCATGAGATACTTGGAAGGTGGCAGCAGTCAGCTTTTTCACATTTATTTTGAAGAGGGAATTATGGATCATCAACATTCAAAGTTGTTAGGGAAATTCAGATGCCCAGAGAAATTTTTCAACATCCCAAGACACCATAGAACAAGGCATGTTAGACTGGGGACTTCTCAGATGTGTGTAAGCCTGGGTTTTTAGACTACCTTTATTAGGTCAGTTTGGCACTCTTTTGTTTGGGCAGAGTCTTCTGTACATAGTAGGCACTTAACAAATATCTGTTGAATTTACTTAACTGAATTGAATTGAATACATCATTTGAGATTTGTTGAATATAAATTTAGGAGCTTGTGTTCAAATGCTCTTGTAGGTTTCTGTTTAAAATCTTTTTTAATTCAATAAAAATGAGTTTATTTTAATAAGTTTTATTGATGGTTTCTGTTTCTTACATCACCATAGTTATGCTTAGTCTCTTTTCCTCTCCCTCTCCCAGAGTGCCACTTTCATATAACAAGAATATTTTAAAGAGTAATAAATTAGCACTACTTATCAATGCATTGAAAAATTCAAATAGCACGTGCAGTGTTTAACATCTGTATGTCTTCTACTTCCATGAAGGTATGGGTTGAGTATGTCTTTTCATATCTCTTCATTCTAGTCATGATCGATTATCATAATTTTATAACATTCACTTTTGATTTTTTCTTTGTGGTTTTATTTTATTTATATTGTAGTTACTATGTATATTATTTTCTCGGCTGCGCGTACTTACTCTGCATCAGTTCATATTGATCATTGGATAATTTTCTAAATTTTTCCTTACAACTTTTCTTACAAAATAGTAATACTCTATTATATTTATGTACCACAATATTTTTGGCCATTCCCAGTTGACAGGCTTCTATTTTGTTTCCAGTTCTCTGCTATCACAAAAAGTGCTGCTACAAATATTTCAATGTATATGGAACTTTTTAATGATGTTTTCTGATTCTTATGTCGCCATAGTATCCCTTCCTTGCCCTTCCCTGAGAATCATCCCACGTAACAGATGATATCTGGGATATCTTTCTTTCATTGATAATTTTCTTGGGTTATAAGCCCAGTAATGGAATTTCTAATTTAAAGAATACAAACATCTTGTTTAATTTACTTGTGTAGTTCCAAATTGCTTTCCAATATGATTGTACTATATCACAGCTCTACCAACAATGTACTGGTGTGCCGATCTTTCAACAACCCTTCCAAAATTGAGTGCTGCTATTTTTTGCCATCTTCATCAATTTTCAGGGTGTGAGGCAAACCTCTGGCTTGTTTTAATTTTCATTTCTCTTGTTATTAGTGATACAAAGCATTCTTTAATATGATTTTTTTATAAAATCTTACAACTCAAAGCATTATGAAGTTCATCAATCTTCTGTACATACAGAAATGTGATGATGAATATGTACTTATTTACAGGCATATACACTTACCTATACATTTATACATTTATATATGTGTGTATCACCATGCTAAATTGTTAAAGAGGCTTATAATTTTCTTTTGTACTTCAGTCATTATCTAATGAAAAACCAGGATCACCAGTGAAATATGAGCCAGTCAATATAATGGCTCAACACCCTACAGCTCTGATTGACTGATTGGAAGAGCAGTGGAAATTAAATAAGCAAAAAGTTCTTGGACTTTGAAACAAAGAGAAACCTGGAGAAGCTCCTTACAGAACTTCAAGCAGTGCAACTTGGACATTGATAAATGGAAAATAACAAATGCAAATATATCAACCTGACAGGACCCACAATTTGCCTGGAGCAAAGGGATCTCCAAATCTGAGGTGAAAGGCAAGATATAGAAACAACAGTATATGTAATGGCTGATGGATGGTCAAGGACATGGTTTATAAAAGGTGGTGGCTCATTTCAGATTTTGTTACACAAAATAATACCCCATTTAACTAAATGATGACTGAAAGTTGTCTCCTTTCAAGGGAGAGTTCTAAATTCGAACTCGGGAAGACCTTGGTTCAAATTTTATCTTTGGATTTAACCAGGTGATCATGAGTAAGTCATTTAACCCCTTGGTACCTGAAGCAATGTTTTATGAAAAATCTGCCAAGATATTGATAAGGGTCTTCTATAGTTCCAATATTGGTGAAATCAAAAGTCCTTGCTATATCTCCATGTGTTTTTTTTTTTGCTCCAAAAATATGATACATGTGTTACATTGATTGTCATAGTTATCAGAGAAAACTACAGAGCAATAAAAAGTATAATTGAAATGATCAGTACTGTGCTAGGCAAGGAAGAAGAAACAGTAGTATATTAAAAAGTTAAAGATTTTTTTCAATTTAATTGTGTCACTAAGACAAATGAAACATAAAAAGTACTGAAAGATATTAGACAGAATATATTTGTGCAATTGGTGGTATAGGCTAACTCTAACAGAAGTTCATAAAAGGAGGTTAGTGAAAACAAGAGCGGCCAGAGTAAGCTTCATGGAAAATGTAGGACTTGATCTGGTCCTTCAGTGGTTAAAAGCTGATGATATAATTCAAGTGTAAGACTAATGTCAGTGAAGGCAGAAGCAGGAATTGGCAGTGTGCTCATAAGATCATGAGCAACTAACTCTGATAAAGCAGACAGAACTCCTGGAAGTTCATAGGAAATTACTTTGACTGGCTAACTGGGGACAGATTATGGAAGGCCTTGAAAGTCACATCTTGGAGTTTAGATAATATATGATAAGAAATAGAGACAATGGGATTTTGGAGAGAAGGGACACTGGTGATGAGAAAAATAATATTTAAGGAAGACTAATCTAGAAGTTGTATGCAAGATAGAGGAATTTTTAACACTTGTCCTCCTATTCAAAGTCTGCATTTATGAAAGTCAACATAAGTGGTTAAAAAAAAAAAACAAAAGAAAACATGGTGCAGTAGAAGAGTGCTTTGGGAAATATATCTGGGTTCAAATCATGGCTCAACTACTTACTACCTGTAAGACCTTGGGCAAATCACTTAACATCTCTGAGCCTGTTTTCTCACATACAAAATCAGAGAATTGGATTAGATGACCTTTAAAGACTCTTCTATCTAATCTGTGATTCTAATTGAACAATTCAGTAAGCCTCCAGAAGAAGTTTGCTTATAAAAAGGGTGAATTGTGCTGTAAATGATGGAATTCACCAGTTGTTTTTGCATAAAGAATTAACCAAAACATTTCTCTTTATGGAAATCTTAAAATACTGTTGATATTCCCCAAGGTCACAGTACTATAATTCATTACTTTCTTTGGTGCCTTAATTGAAGAATGTAGATGTCCAACCAACAGAACAAAAAAGGAAAACCAAAGATTTAGGGGAAATCCTGGGGAAATGCCTGCTGAGTAAGGGAAAGTGAATAGAGCCTTGTTGATCTATCTGAGAGGTGGAGTGATTTTCCCCCTGATGCTACCAGATGAAATCATAAGCAAGGGTTTAAAAACAAAGCAAAAAGAAAAGGATTGGGATTTATGAGTTTTCATCTATCACAAAAATCATTACAGCAAGTTTCTAAAGATAAAATGGGATATTTGTTAGGCCAGAACAGGTTGGAGATAGCCGGAAGTCATTGTGAGTATAATTAAGCAAGAAACATGTGACAAATGCTGCACATCTAAGAAAAAAAGAAGTCAAGCCAGAAAGGATAAGTTAAGGCAGGGAATAGCACTCTGCTACCATATAGGCCTACCCAGGCCAGTAGAATTGCATTCAAGTGATCAGTGAATGAGCAGGAATGAAAGCAGGGATGATTCACCTATGATCCTAGTTCCAAGGCTATTTGCAAACTACTCCATTCTCCCATTCTCTCTCTGTTTAATTTGAGTGGCTCTGGGTCTAAAGGTGAGAACCATGTCCCACCCAGAAAAAAACAAAAACAAAAAAAAAAACCCACAAGAATCCTGTAGGGGAATCCTGCCCCTAAATGAGGGAGATATTGAGCTCCTAGGATTATCTCATAACAATGTTTACACAATATAAAACTGGACCAAGTTTTAAAATGTGATTCTACTTTGTAAGTAAATGTGCAAGTGGGAAACAAATTAAAAAACATCGTAGACACCTACATTTATGAATTTCATAGATCATTATACTTTAAAAAGATCTTAAAATTTATTCATTTAACAGCTGGGGGAACTGAAGTTTAGCAAAATAAGGTGACTTGACCAAGGTCATTGTATGAGTAATAAAGGTGGGACTTTGTTTTACTGCTTTCTCTTATTTCACTCATTTAATCAAGTGCTCTTGAAGAGTCTGGCCTTTGTTTCTTTGATTGGATCAGGAGTCATTGACTTGTAAATGGTGGTACTAGGGATTAAACATTCCCACACCCTAAACAGGATTTTTCACTGTTCTTTGTTTGAGTGCTTCTCAGCACTGAGGTAATCAAGTGCCCCAGGGCACTTGACTTTTGACTTTTGGGGCTTTCACTCACTGGAAGAGTGCCCTGTGACTTGAAGAGGATCTGGGCAGCCATTAAGAGCCCCCCCCCGGCTTGTAGACCCAGATGTTGGGACTTTTTTAAACCCTTGTAACTATGAATTGTGATTTGAGTCAGACAAGGTCTGTCTGTTGATGTTTATAATTTGTTCATATTTGTTTTGAAGTTCAGAGTGCTGGCTTTTCCTCCTGAACTAAGTGGGTGATATTTGTATGTGTGATTAAATTGACATTGTTAATGCATTAAAGTTATTTTCCTTAGTAAATCAGATCAAAAAACCTATGCTGGCAGCCCTGTGTGTACTGGTTGTTGTTGGTTTTACACAGCCCCACTGCAGCTGCTAGCCAGATTGCTGCTACAGTCATACAGCCAGTGTCACAAAGCAAGTAGGGACTCAACTTAAATGTTCTTTCTATTAATTCAGTGTTCTTTCTAGTAACCCAAACTTCTCCTTTCCAATATCCATGATTTCAGACTTCTGTGTTTTTTTGGTTCCATTGTTAAAAGTCATATGATTTACCACTTTCATCTTGATCAAACTCATTTGAAATCACACTGAAATCATCTTTGCCTTTGAACATCTCCAGAATTATACCAACAGAATTTAACTAATAAACTTGCTAAAGATGCATTAAGAAAAATAGAAGCCAATGTCTCAATATCACAGAATTTCAAGGCTAGGTGGAACCTTAATCACCCCCTAGCCCAACCAATATATTGGGGGGAAAATCCCCACTATAATACAACAGACAAGTGATCATCTAGCCCAAAGAACTGTAATGAGGGAAAACTTGCTAGCTACCTTCCAAGGCAACTCATTCCATGTTTGGGTAGTTCTTATTTTTGAGAAATATTTTTTTTCCCCTGGAAGAAAGTCTAAGTTTACTTCTTTGTTATTTCTACCCATTATTCCTAGTTCTTCCCAAAGGAACCTAAGAGAACCAGTCTCATCCCTCTTCCAGGGGACTGATTTGGACACGTTTGAAGACAATTTTCATGTGTCTCTGAGTGAGGAAGGACATTAAATCACTACATTAGATAATGTTCAGAGACTGAATGAGGAGATAGAATGGAAGGAGTGAGGATGGAAGAGATAGTTTGGAGTAAGTATTATATAAAGTATGATGTGGTTAAAATAAATGAATAAAGAATTTCTCTGAGTGCCCACATGAGGTTGTTTAGGGACTTTGATGGACCATATTGTAAGTGATCTCTCCAGTGCTGAAGCATGGAGCCCACCTACCCTTTTAATCCTATCACTCTCGTCCATTTTCTCCCATAAATCCTCCAAAGGGAGAATTCATCAGAAGTCCAAGGCAGGGAAAGATGGCCGGTGTTGGGAACTTTCCCCTAGATGGTTTAACATTGCACAACTAGCAAGAATGGAACACATGGACTATCCATTAGTTATCTTTCAAATGATTGGCCCACTTCCATTTCTGGTTATATATCTCTGATTATATCCACTATACCAATTCTTCATTACTAGTATGTTGTAGCCTGCAGTGCCTGACACATAATAGGCAATTAATAAGTGCTTATTGTATGACTGTCTACTCACATGTACTATAAACCTCCCCTTTGGGGAGAATTAGCACTTAATTTGACAGAATGAATGAAGCTTTTGTTAAGTGTTAATTATGTGCAAAATTCTGTTTTGAGCACTGGAGATACAAATAGAAAAGTAAGACAGTCTTTACTAGCAAGGGGTTCACATTTTAATGAGGGAAACAACACATGTGAAAGGTTTCAGCTACAAGTCAGGTGAAAAGATCCCATGGTTCTTAGGGTTCAGCAGCAAAGCAGATGGTAATGCCTCTTCTTTAAGGTCATTTGCACTGAGAACATTATATCAGTTTCTGATATTGAGCAATTTGATACTTCAGAGAACTTTGGTTACAAAACCCTTTTTTTTTTTTGCATCTTTAATAGACATGAACATAGCACATTTAGGAGCAGTTGCAAAGCTGTATCTCCACAGTGGTTGCTTCTCGGTTGTCTAAGGGCACTGGGCTAGAAGCATTGCTATTCCAATATATAGGTACAGAGGCCTGGATTGCCTCCATCAAGGTGTATGGAAGATATTAAAGTAGTTTTGGTGTTTTGACTTGCCTGGCACATGCTGCCTCCTGTCTCTTCCTCAAGGTACCTTGTTGCTACAATTGGGCTGGAATGAGTGCCCTGTGAATGGCAGTTGGTTAGCATTTGGTGGAGGTGACTGGGCCCTTCTCCACAGAACTTGCTTTTTCCCAGGTGATGTCTATGAGGAAGCAAGACCTGTGGTCTGAGGTGAGAGGGGACAGTGGCATGGTGCTGCTACTCCCAAGGCTCTTATACTCCAAAATTGGGGTATTCCATGATTCACAGTTGAAAGAATATTAATTTGAAAAATAAGTGCCTTTATTTCAAGTTCAAGCTTAGAGTTATTTAAAGAAACTCCTCCCTCAAATCTGATTTCAGTTAATTGTTCATCTGTGGTAGCTTTATAAGATATATTTATTAATAGACCATCTATATAGGTTGTCCATTCAATTTCACATCTATCTTAAATGCTTATAGATGGCCAACTGTATTATGCTTAGCACCCTTATACCCCCTTTTTTAGGTCTCTTCCATCAAAGGAAATGGAATAAGACCACTAGAAGCTGAGGACCATTTGTATTTTTCCTTGTTTAACATGTTGCCATGGCCAAATAATTAATGACCAGGTAGCCAGCCAACTGTTGATATTAGAAAACAGGGCAAGAGCTATTTTCTTTTTCTTCATGCTCCCAGCACCTGATATGGTGTCTAGCACATTAGGAGCGCTAAATAAATGTCATTGGATCAAATATAATAAGAATTTCATTTCAGAATATTGTGATTTCCTTAAGCAATATTCAAAAACCTCAGAAGTGGAAACAAAGAAGGAAATGTTAGGACTCACCCAGGGTAGACTACATGTAAGAACTGGCTGAAGTTGGTGGCAGCCAAGGGACTCAAGGCTGGGAGGAGAGAACATTATTAAAGTGACCCTAAGGTCTGAACTAGAGAAAGAAGGGTGAGCAGAACTGGGCTTGAGAGACTTGAGGAAGAGGAAATGATTGAGCTGCTTAGTTAACTAACATTTAGCTCATGAATATGCAACATTGATACAATAAATATTTCCCAAGTGCCTTCTACACATAAACGTCTGGTGATATTTCATTGTTTCAGTATGGGCTTCTCAATATGGGTGTTCACTCCCTCCATCAGTTCGGATTGCAACCTATTCATGCTTTCATATCCTTTGCTGAGGACTGTTGGTCTAAATTTACCCTTTCCCTCATGTGGTGAACTTCTTCACCAATGAAAGTTGGCATCTCTTCCACATCTTATAATCTTAGTGAGTGCTGGAATCCAGAGAAATGACATGCCTTTGATCACAATAGTCACTATATGTCAGGAGCAGGGGACCAGGTCTCCATGACTCCACAGTCGGTCAATTCTCCATTTTACTATTTTACCTCTGCTGCTGATACAAATACATAAAATACATTCTCTGTCTGTGAGGAACAGTGAATATTTGTCATGTATACAAATAATGTCATAGAAGAAGAGAAATAAATCCAGAATGTTCTAGGAAAATGTAATGAAGGAGAGATGACATTCAGCTCCTGGATCAGGGCAGACTCCATGAAGAAGTTGGCACCTGAGCTGGGTCTCATTAATTTTTGACAAGATCTGCCAGTATTTGGATGGAGGAATAGGTACTCATTTGGGTCAATAGAGGGGTTAGTCAGGAATTCATATGGAGTCATTTTTCAGTCATGTCCAACTCTTTGTGACCCCATTTGGGATTTTCTTCGCAAAGATACTGAAGTGGTTTGCCATTTCCTTCTCAAGCTCATTTTATAGAGGAGGAACTGAGGCAAACAGGGTTAAGTGACTTGCCTAGGGTGAGACATCTAGTAAATGTCTAAGGCTGAATTTTGTCCTTCTGGCCAAAGACTCATGTCTTTCAGACTCCAGGCCTGGTGCTCCCTCTAGTTTACCACCTAACTTCCCAGTCAAGAGTTAGACATCTGCCATTGATAGCTGGTATGTTTAGCTACTTGTCATGCAGACACTCCAAAGCACACACACATCAAAGACCCATAATTAGAAGAAACAACAACAAAAATACTGATTATTGTGCATTGAAATCAGGAGAGATCAAATTTATAAAGCATAGTGTTAGAATAGAAAGATCAATATACTTCAAATCATGGAATTAGGATTTATATGTCAGCTCTACCCCTTACTAGCCCTTTGCTGGACAGTTACCTAACCTCTCTGATCCTCAGTTTCATCATGTGTAAGATGGGTATAATATTACTCCTCCTTCTGTTCTCACAGTGAAGGTACATTGATAATAGTGAAGTGCCACATAAATGTGAGTTGTCATTATGATATAATAGACAAAATACTGAACTTGGAGCTGATTGTAGCCAGCTCTAAGCTGGATTTTTACATTTTTCAATGTAAGTATTTATACTTCAGATGTCAGGAATCACTACAAATCAGGGTATGACTCATTTTGTTGATTGTCAGTAATGCAGATTAAAGTTAAAATAAATGTGCACGCCCGCACGCGCGTGCGTGTGTGTGTGGTTTCTGGTGAGTATAGTTGTTGAACATTGCTGAAACTCAGCAGAAGCATAGCAGAAGGCTTAGAGAATGAAGTCATCACCAGACCAAAGGCCTGGTGACTGGAGGCTAATAGTAAGAATAAATAATTGGAATTTAAATAGAATTTAAAAGTTTGAATTCTGCCTCACATGTGTGAAGATATCCAATCTTTCTGAAATTCAATTTGCTCAATTGTACAATGCAGATTATAATAAGGTTGTATTATGAGGTAACACTACCTCAAAAGGTTGTTGTGAAAATATAATAAGATTACCTAGATAGGTAAATATTTCAGTTCCTTATATTGTTATCATGATAATTATCATTATTGTGCTTTATTCAAAGGGATAAAATGTTGAAAATTGCTATACTCAAAACAAAGAAATTTGATAGATTTTTAAAAATATTAATTCCTTCATGCTACAGTTCATCTATTTTTAATGGATGAGTACTATATGTTCAACTTGATAAATGCTCACATCACACTCATAAACTCTACTATGCGCTAAAGATTAGGGATAAACCAAGTCTAGTAGAAGGCTATAGATCTAACGATTTCAACATACTTGAAACCTGTATTATTATATGAACTTACATATTATTATTCGATACTTCTGTAGTATCTTTTTTTTCCAAACAACAAAAATTATTCCAATGCCTAAATTTATTTTACAAACAAAATGCAAGGGATGATTTTTTTGGTCTAACATTATTGTTTCTTTTTGTGAGAAAATCTAGTCATCGTAGCAAAGTATTTTTGAAGCAAGATTTTAGTATTAATATTGTAAAAATTCTCATTGGAAACTTATATTTTGATAATTTTACAAAAAGATTATACATGACTATAATTTTGAATCATTTGGAGTGAAATTACCCAAAGCCATTTGTCACTTAGTGTACATCATGCACATTAAAAGTACCATTCTTACAAGTTTTAAAATAATTCAGTTATAATTGTGATGGCATCAATATTGCATAGATATTAGTGAATTCTAGGTCATATGATGTTGTTATTGTTGTTGCATTAAATTACGTTGGACTTTTTGTGACCCCCATTGAGGTTTTTCTTGGCAAAGATATTGGAGTGGTTTACCATTTCCTTCTGCAGATCATTTTATAGACAAGGAATGAGGCAGAAAGGATTAAGTGACTTGCCCAGGGTCATACAGCTAATAAGTGTTTGAGCCCAGATTTGAACTCAGGAAGATGAGTCTTCTTGACTCCAGGCTTGGTATGCTGTCTACTGTACTACCTGGATGTTAGTAATAAATGTATATTAATTATAATTGACTACAAGGAAGTAGGCAACAGTTTTGGTGTGCTTGTCCGTGAGCAGTTGTATTTATACATACATACTATGCATATACATGCATAACTACTTACATACATATGAAAGCATGTATGTATATGAAAGTGAATGTGTTTGTGTATACGTTAAGCCTCCACACAACATTTCTGTAGGAAACAAAGCATCTTATGTGAGGCAACCTGGGGTAGGGAAATGGTGCCAAAACAGGAGACAGAATAGCTGAATTTTAAGTTTCAGCTTGGCCACCTGCTTGCTGTGTGACCATGGGCAGGTCATGTGATTGCTCTGTGCTCCAGCTTCTTCATCTGTAAAATAGGGATGATTAATTAGTCAATCAGTCAATAAGCACTTATTAAGGACTTACTATGTGCCAAATACTGTGCTAAGCTCAGTAATTTCACTACTTCACAGAGTTATTCACAGGAAAGTACTTTGCCAAATGTAGAGCACTAGCAGTTGAGTTATTCTTATTACTAACAAGAACCTCCACTGCATTATTTTTATAATCTGGATAATATTAACTCTTAAACTTCTTTACCTGTATCATAGACTTATTGCAAGCAAAGTATATAAACTCACTACAGAAGCATAAGCTGGAATTATTTGAGATCATCAGGGGAATTGGTACAGGTATAGGAATAGGAATAGTTGGATCTTGACCATAAAACATCTCTTTTTGTTACATCAAAGATTCTTCTAAGTCGACTGCCTCCTGTTTGGATAAGGTTGGTGAATTCAATACTGGATTATAGTATGGTATGAAATTGAGACCCACCATTAACTAGGATGGGGTATGACTTCCACGCTGGCAGGAATTTAAAGAGACCAAAAAAAGTCCTCTGGATTAAATAATGCAATTGAATTTGAAATACTTTCCTCAAATAGACCCAGTCTAAGTGTCTTATGCTCACTCTTCTGGACTAAAGGACATTATAAGCTATTCCAAACAAAGATTTCACTGAAAGACCATTCCAGTCTTCAACCTGGGTGGCAGAACTAAGGTTCCAATCTCCGAGTTACAGAATTCACCTTGGAAACGTATTCCTTATATCATCTTCTCCCTGGGGATATTGCCAAGTGTAGCATTGCAGAAGCTAGTAGCAAGCCAATGAATTCAGCAGTAGTAGTTTAACAACTTGGCCCTCATCATTGAATTCATGAGGCTTTGCTAAAATTTTCTGGCTACCAAGAAAGTGGCAATTTGGCACAGCTTTCAGAAACTCCATTATGATTGGAAGGCATGATATTTGGTGGCAGTTTGACAAGTCTATTTGAATAGAAACCATTTGACATGCCTTAATGCCTCTGGAATAACTGTTCTTTTATTTTTTTAATTTTAATTTTTTACATTTATTTCTTCCACTGTGGTAACCCCTTGTGAAATAGAAGCCACATACTTATAGCAGAGGGATTTCCAATTGGCCAAGCTACCATTCTCTTCTTTGTATATTTCATTATTATCAGCCCCACCCCTGTCAATATTCAGTCCAGCCCTCCAGTAATAAGAACACCTTGCATTTTTGTATTGCATTTAAATTTCAAAACATATCCTAATATGTGACCCAATTTTGTCCTTATTAACAGTCCAGGGAAGTAGGTAGGGAAGTAGTATTGTTCAAATTTTACCAATAAACAAAATGAGTAACAGGAAATTAATTGCCTGTCTTAAAGGTGTACAAATAATAGCAGAAACTCCTAATTCCCTTTTCCATACCACTTTTCTATGTACTATCTTTTTAACTTTCTTGAGCTACTACTACTGCTTGGCACCACACCTAACCTCTAGTCTGTAGCACATAGATTCACAATGATTAAGTGATTATTCAGTCAGTCAATAATTATTATTGAAGTGTCTACCGTGTACCATGCACTGTATTTTGCAATGGGGAGATCAAGAAAGGCCAAAAAAGTCCCTGTTCTCAAGGATCACAGTCTAATGGAATCAATGAAAGAAGAGGTTCTTATTGTGGAAGGATTGGATGAGGTTTATAGTCTCTCCATCCCACCTTGTCTACCTCTAAACCTACCCTCCCCAGCAAAGGAAAGAAAAGACAGACCATTAAAGACTATTAATTTGTTTTTTCATTAGAAACAGAAACGTAGGAATATAACACATCTTGAATTACTCTTTTGCTAACTTACTCTAATTTTTGCAATTAAACCATGCTTTTAAAAAATTCCTCACTCCTGTTTCAAGTGTAACTCTTGTTAAGAGAAGTATGACTTGCCAACAACAACCACTAGCATAACAACAACAACAGCAACAAATACCACAAATGAGGAAATTGCATTTGCTTAGCCATCATATTTAATGGGTTTTTTTCCCTTAAAATGTGTTATTACCTCTAGGCACTTTCTGAAACACATTTGTTCAAAATAGATAATGTACCTTCATGATTTTTCACAGAGAAGAAAGGGATTTTAATGAAAATGCCACTTTTAATAAGAAAATTTGATCATATGCAGTCTTGGTTGTTCTAGCTGAGATATTAATGTCTAACATGTCCCTCCTCACCCCCTTCCCTGGATTCAATGACTAAAAGGCCATGAAAGAGAATTAAATACAATACTTAAGGACTTTGAAAAAAGACACCAGAGGCAATAGAATTATCCTGAGACATGAGGTATACAATGCACATAAATATAATTCATGTATTTACATAAATTTTGTATATTGTTTTCTTTAAGAGCTCTGAGTTTTTATTCTGAAAAAATAAAAAGGTTAGGCCAATCAAATTAGTGGCTATGGTGAACAAATTTAAATCATCTTACAGTAATCGTATCTTCTCTCAGTCCTCCTGCTCTCAAAACAAGTGAAAACAAAGTTTTGATTTTCTTTTTAGCCAATAGTGAAAAAAAGGTAGTTCCTATTCAAATTCCTCTTCTCACAAGAACTCCCAAAATGTTTCTCTCTAGCTTTTCCTTCCAGCCCTGCACCTAGCATAGCAAGGGACTACAAGTATCTCATGTGCCTTCTGAATCTTCCTGAACTAGGAAGGCTCAGCCTGGAAGGTTTTCTGCTTCAGAAAGGGACGAATGGTATGCAAAAATGTTAGAAATGAGAAAGTAGTGTCCCAGATAAAAAAGGGGGGGCATGGAAATCAAAATCAAGTAGATTCCTATGAATGAGGGAAGAGATATCATATGGGGTCAAGCTAAGGAGTGAGACCAACAAAACAGAAGGCTCTGCATATCACAGAGGTCCTGCAATTTGCAGCCCTCAGTTTCTTTGCCAACACAAGAAAGTTTTTATGCTGTTCCATCCTTTAGCTTCCTCTAAGTATAAGGCATAATTAGAATTCTGACCATTATTACTAGTAGAACTTATCTTTGTTTCTAAACCTTGGTAGACTCTAATTGAAGTTTTTCTGCATGGAGCATGGGGGTGAAGTAAGGGTTGGGGGGATGGGAACAGAAACCTCTTCGGAATATGTGATTCTGAAACTTTTTATTCTAAAACTTCCTCTTCACTATGCTAAGCCCCCACGTTCATGCCTTTTGGAAGAAGGGGAAAATGTATGGTTGATTGAGAAGATTAGGACAGATTGTCTCACCTTTCCTCCGTTTTGTCCAAAAGAGGAATGTTTCCAGAATTAGAGTTAAAATTGAATCACTGTTGTAGAAGGCCACTATGGACAGATTGTTGATAAGCAGATCACACTGGCAAGAGAGCCAAGGGGATATCAGAGAGATAGATTTCCCTAACAATCACTATTACTTGGGACTCAGAGAGTACCTTAGCTCCAGAATTACATGAAATCATTCTATTACATTCATTTCTTCATTAGCCACTCTAGAGAGCACATCAGCATCATGAAGGTAAATACTTACAACAGAGGATCACTGAAATATGCCAAGTTCAGGTCGAATCCCCTTTTTAGAAAATTCGTCTATAAAAGTAACACATCTCTCTTTGTATTCCATATGCCCACATACATATCTGACGCTGTTGGGAAGAACTATTGTTGAAAATAAAAGTTCTTTCAGATCAGGCTGTGGATTTTTTTTAATATTCAGTGTAGTGCTCAGCATACCATTTGGGTACAATAGTTATTCATTCATCATTCCTTGATGAGTGGAGGTATGCCATAAGTTTGATGTGGCTTAGAACAATCATTTCAAATACAAACAGAGACCACTAAACTAAACATAACTGAGGTGGCTGGTGGCTCAGTATCCACTGAACTCAGGAAGACCTGAATTCAAATCTAGCCTCAGACATTTCCTATCTGTGTGACCCTGGGCACATTACTTAACCTCTGATTGCCTAAAAAGGATCCATTGGAGAAGATAATGGTAAACCACATCTGTATTTTTGCCAGGAAAACACCATGAACAGCAATGGTTGATAGGGACACAAAGAGTTGGCTATGACTGAACAACAACAAACCATACCTGAGTATCCTTGTGGGCTGCACATTGACTTAGAAAACTACATATTAATATTATCTGTGATTATTGTTTACTAATATTACCCAATTACATTTTAACCTGGTTTTGGACTGCTCTTGGGAGTGCTGTGGGCCATGAGCCTTGAGTTTGATGTGTCAAACTATGTAGTTAGAAGACAGAAGACTTGAGTTTTGTTCTCAGCTATCATTAATGACCACTGTGACCTTGCATAAGTCACTTCATAACTCTTGGCCTCAGCTTTCCTATCTGTACTACAAGCAGGATGCTCTAGATCAATCTTTTCCAAACTGGTCATGAACCAAGGGAAGATGCCAAAAAAAAACTAATGGGAACTTAGAAGGACCACATTTAGAGGGACCTATGGTATTGAGGAAGAGAAATTCTGGTCCTTTATTGGCTCTAGTCAGACCACGTCTGGATTTCTAGGTTCAGTTCTATTTTAGGAAGGGCATAGATAACCAGAGAGTTTCTAGGAGACAGTAACCAGGATGGTCAGGATATTAGAGACTATTTCACATGGATGAAGTTTAAAGGAACATGAACTCTTAGTCCACAGAATAATGACATAGAGATAATATGATAGTTATCTGCAGATATTTAAAGGTCTGTCATATGTAGGCAGCTATTTGATTCAAAGATTCACTTTGCATCTGCTGCCCTGTCTAATTTTTAACTCCATAGAACAAGTTGCCCCTCCTAGGATAAGCTCATCAATTCTAAACTCACCACCAGGCTGCTAACTCAAGCCTTGATTGACTCCACCACCTTCAGCCCCTTCTCCCCCTCCTTTTGGAGGTCTGGAAGGCCCTCCGAGGCCTTTCCTTAAAGAGGTTAGAAACTAGCCTCACAGATCACTCTATTTGCATCTGCTACCCTGGCTGGTTTCAAGTCTATGGAAAAAGTTACTCCCATTCCAGGTACCTCATGGTGACCACCCCCCATTCCATTCCACTTTCCTGCCTTATTTTGTGTGTTGTCTCATTGAGCTCAGGGGCTTTTTTATTTTTAATAGCCTCTTGGCCATAGTTCCAAATTACTCTACAGAATGGTTGAATCAGTTCAAAACTCTACCAACAGTGCATTAGCATCTCAATTTTCCCATATCCCCTCCAACATCTGTTGTTTTCCTTTTCTGTCATATTAGCCAATCTGATAGGTGTGGGGTGATACCTTAGAATTGTTATTTGATTATTTGTTATTTGAATTTGCATTTCTCTAATCAATAATGATTTAGAGAATTTTTACATGACTATAGATAGCTTTGATTACTTTGAAAACTGCTAGTTCATATTCTTTGACTATCTGTTACTTGAGAAAAGGCTCTTATTTTTATAAATTTAACTTAATTCTCTAAATGTTTTGAAAATGAGGTGTTTATTAGAGAAACTTGGTAGAATGTTTTTTTGTAGTTTACTAATTATATTTCCTTCCATCCTATTTCTCCCCCCCCACCCCCCGTTTATCTCTCTCTCTCACCACCCTGTCCATCTTCAATGGCATTTTGCTTCCCCGAATCGATCCCCCCTTCTATGACACCCTCCCCTCCTTCTCTTATTGCTTTCTCCTCTTACTTTCCTGTAGGGTAAGATAGAATTCTGTACTCAACTGAGTGTGTATTTTATTCCCTCTTTGAGCAAATTACATTAAGAGTAAGGTTCGCATGCTGCCCCCACCAAATCCCTGTCTTCTCCTTCACTGAAAATGTTTTTTTTTTTGTGCTTCTTTAGTGTAAGATAATTTACCCCATTCTACCTCTCCCTTTCTTCTTCTCCCAGTGCATTCCTCTTTATTACCCTTTAATGTTTTTTTTTAGATAATCATCCCATCCATATTCAACTCACACCTGTGCTTTCTGTCTGCATATACTCTTTCTAACTGCCTTAATAATGAGGAAAATTCTTAAGCATCTTTCCATGTAGGAATGTAAATAGTTTAACCTTATTGAATCCCTTATGATTTCTTTCCCAGTTTACTTTTTTGTGCTTCTCTTGAGTCTTGTATTTGAAAGTCAAAATTTCTATTCAGCTGTGGGCTTTTTTTATCAGGAATGTCCATTTATTTTTCCCTTGAAGTCTTATACTTAGTTTCACTGAATAGGTCCCTTCTTTTTGCATTTTGGAATTCTGCTTTTCATTCTGCTTTTTAAGGAGTTCGTTTTCTTCAGTGGATTTTTGTGCTGCTTTTACCTTTTGGCTTCTTTTGTTTCTTAAGGTGTTATTTTTTTCAGTGCTTTTTGTGCATTTTTTATCAACCTGTTGAATCTCTTTTTATGATCTTCTTTCATCATTGTCATTTCTTTTCCCATTTTTTCCTCTCTCTGATTTTTCAAATCCTTTTTAAGGTCTTCTAGAATTGCTTTTCAGGGCCTGAGAGCAATTCGTATTTTTCTTTGAGGCTTTGGATGTAGCAGTTTTGACTTTGTTGTCTTCTGAGTTCATGTTTTGATTTTCCTTGTTACCATTTCTTTGGTCAGGATCTTGTTGTTGTTGATTGCTAATTTTTTTCTAAGCTATTTCTTGCCTTTTAAACTTTATTATGTTGAAGTTGGGTTCTGATCCTAGGGTGGAGGGGTCACTGTCCAAAACTTCAGGGTTTTTTTTTTTGTACAGCTGTTTTAGAGCTAGTTCTGGAGGTTTTTAAATTCTCACTTCTTCCAAGGTGGTATGATCTAAGGAGAGGTGGGTAAACTACTCTCCTGTCCTGTCCAAAGGGACTGTGAGCAACAACAAGCACTCTTTTCCATCACAGAGCTGTGACCAAGGCCTCCATTCCCATGTGCTGGCAAGCTCTGGTGTGCTAATGCTCCTCTTCACCACAGGACTGGGACCCACATCCATGTATGGGCAATGCAGCAGACCTCCTGGCCCAGTAAAGGGACCCTGTAATCTCTTTTTGAAAATTGTCTAACTCCCTTACCGTGTGTGGATTGAGAGTGTGGGAAACTGCCCTCTGCCACTGCTCATTCAGTCACCCCGCAAGGTCTACTGATGGTTTGCTGGGGCACGTCAGCTCTGGACTGTGCTCTACTCTCACCCCATGTGATATACCTTTCTCAATGATCTACTAGGTTGTCTTGGGTGGGAAAATTGTTTCACTTTGTACTTTTGTGTGTTCACTCTAGGATTTGTGTTGAGCTGTTATGTAAAGCTGTTTGGAATTTGGGAGAGTTCAGGCAGGTCACTGCCTTTTCTTTGTCCCCCACCCTGAGAAATTCTTTTAAAAAATTTTGCAAATAGAGTCTTTTGACAATCCAATGAAAGCTTTGGAGACCATCTAACATATTTTTAAATGCAGAAAATAAAATGTATAGAATTACAAAGGAAATCAATTACATTGAAATAGTTTTTCAAAATATTAAAGAAAACATTAAGTTTTAGATTCTAGGTCAAAAAATCCTGCTGTAGATAATTTTACCATTCCTTCACATTCGAACCTTCAGTGATTCTTTAAAAGTAAATGAGATATTTTTCAGTTCTTTGCTACCTTGATGATCTCTGTCCTCAGCAGGGTAGATAATAATTTCTCCAGGACTATAGGTCACAAACCCTATACAATTTTTCACTCTGTGTGAATTCTTTTTGTTTCTAGCATCACACATCTCTTTTAGATTGCAGATCCATTAGATTTTAATCATCCTGAGCAATTTGGAGCTATGCCCAAAGGGCCGTAAAACTGTGTACGCCCTTTGAACTAGTAATACTACTACCAAGTCTGTAGCCTGAAGAGATCAAAGAAAAAAGAAGAAAAGCCATAGGTACAAAAATATTTATAACAGCTCCTTTTGTGGTGGCAAAGAATTGGAAAATGAGGAGGGGGCCTATCAATTGGAGAATGGGTAAACAAGTTGTAGTACATAATTGTGATGGAATTCTGTTGTGCTGTGACAAATCATGAAGGGGATGATTTCAGAAAAACCTTGGAAGACTTGCATAAGTTGATGCAAAGGGAGGTGAGCAGACCTAGGAGACCATTGTATATTTGGTAGTAGCAATATTCAAATGATAGTCAACTGTGAAAGACTTATCTATTGTAAGCAATAAAATAATACACAGTAGTTCTCAAGGAACCGCTATGAAAAATGCTGTCCACCTCCAGAGATAGAACTGATAGATTCTGAGTGCAAATTGAAGCAACTTTTTCACTTTCTTTTTCTTGTTTTTTTTTTCTTTTGGCAACATGGCTAACGTGGAAATATTTTTGCATGATTCATATGTTCAATGGGTGTTTTATTTCTTGCCTTCTCATGAGTGAGGAATGGGTGAGTGAAAGGAGAGATTTAGGAACTGAACGTAAAATTAAAGAAAAGAAAAAAAATTAAATGATCCTTGAGAGTAGGGAATATCTTTTGCCTCATTTGTATCTATAGTTATTGGCACATAATAGGAGCTTAAGAAATATTTATTAAATGTTTTACTTTAGTTGTATGTATGTATATGCAAATATATGTGTTTATGCATATGTTCAATATAATTATAATTATACAAATGCCTGTAAACAACCTTTTCTCCATTTACCTTCATGTGGGCCCTATTCACCTGGACTATGGCAATAGCTGTCTGGTTCTTCTTCTAAGTAAGATGATTGCTTGTATCTGGGTTAACCAATATTCTTTAGATCAACAAAAATATACCAGCACTGTGCCATAGAAAATTCAAAATATGTAGAAGTGCCTATTCTAGGAGAGCTTATGGATTCATCTTGGGAGAGGAGATGTGTATACCAAATATGCCTGGGGAATTCAAAGAATAACAGAATTATTCATTCTGCAATTTTCCCAGATTCATTTTGAACTCACCATGTTCATGTTTAACCTTAAATCTCGCTAGATTTCAGTAGTCAACTCTTAATAGTTGAAAAATTCCTTACTGTCTAAGGACACCAACATGTATCAACAAACTTTTACCAGTTTCAAGAAATCAGTTCATCCATTAACAATTTATCAAAGGATGTTTCTGCTTCATTGACATCCAAGCTATGAGATTTCCATGATTTTCTGGCTTAAACAACAACAAAACCCATCTTCAGGGCTTCTGAGCTAGAATGATGTTCTGACTTACACCTAAGAGAGTCTTCTTGAATCCACATTTTTTTGTTTGTAGGTCACTGGTGGACAACCCAGCTTAAGGCAAAATAAAACTTTTGTACCTCTTCACAAGGCTTAGAGAGCTCATAAGTGTTACAAATGTAAAGACCCTTGGTCCAAATTTTTGCCCATTCCATACATTTGATGTGTAGGAATCTGTGTGGCCATATTCAAGTACTGTGAAGGATTTATATAGCATTATTTGTGCTGAGAAAAGAAAGACTTTCAGGGCTATTTATATTCACTCTCTTTCTTCCTTTCTTGTTCTCTTTCTTTCCCTTTCTTCTTTCCATTCCCTTCCCACTGTCCACATAGTTTATCATACTTTTACCTGTGGGTGCTCTGCCCAAAGAAATGTAAGTTTTGATTGTTGAAACCTCACAAGATATCTTAGGGTTTATAGGCTATATTTCTTTTTTTAAGGATTATACCTTAAACCCAAATCACTCTCACTCTCATTGACTGGCCAGCAGTAGGTCCCAGCCCAAGCCCGCCTGGTCATTGTTTGGTCACTGTTTGCTAAGAGTGAATATAAATAACTATTGTTTCTGTTTTGGCCAGAAATCCTGAGAATCTTCTCCCAGATTTATATATGTTTTGGTCTAGGTCAGGGGTGGGGAACCTGCAGCCTCTAGGCTACATGTGGCCCTCTAGGTCCTCAAGTGCAGCCCTTTGACTGAATCCAAACTTCACAGAACAAATCCCCTTAATAAAAGGGTGTAGGTAAAAGAAACCATTCTTTGTCACAGTTCTCACCAAGCCTTAATCATTGAATCGGCGGTGCCTCAGTCAAACTGAGACCTGAGAAAGACCTTAGCTTAAAAAACCCAGGGCCACCCACTGCATCCAGGGCCATCTCCAGTCATCCTGATCAATATCTTGCCACTGGACCCAAACAATTCTGGAGGAAAAAGTGAGGCTGATGACTTTGCACAGCCCTCCCTCGCTTAAATCCAATTCACTTGTTAAGTCATATCATCACGTTCCTGATGTCATGGTCCTCTTTGAGAATGAAGGGCAAGCAACAACAGCTGCTTGTGGGAAAAACATCTATCTGTTTATCTATCTATCCATTGTCCTTGCTTACAATTTATGTAGAGAGAGGCAATGCTATTATGTTTAAACAAAAATATAGACCTTAGTAAGGAGAGACTAGGATCGAGTGCTACTTCTTACAAATACTAGCTATGTGGCCTTGACTTAGTCACTTAACTTCTGGGTATCTCAGTTTCTTCTCTCAAAAATAGGGATAATACCTCTAATACCTGCCTCACAGGGTTACTTTGAGAACTAAATGCACACTGATTTACAGTATAAATGTCAATCAACATCACCATCATGTCATCAGCATCATTGTTATTGGCACAAGTTCAGAATATGAAAAAGCAGCCTAAGTAGGATCAACAAAGAAAATCTTTTAAAAGTGAGAAACTTTATCTGGATCTTAAAGGATGAAGAGGCAAGAAGAAAGAAAACTCTGCTTTAGGAAGAAAGAAAAGACTGATAAATGGCTTGGAAGTTGTCATAAGTGTGGCATATTTGATGCAAAGTGAAGAAACCATCCTGGCTGGAGAGAACAGGGACTATCAGAGAGTTGTAGGAAACAAGACTGAAGTTTGTCAGGCAGTTTTAGATCATAGTCATTCTTTTTTTTTAAACATTTTTTTATTTTACAAGAACACAAATACAAAATAGAAATAGAAAAAAGAAACAAAAACATATTGTAAACTTAAATATTGAAACTTAAATGTAAGTAAGAAAGAAAAAAGCGTGTCATGTGCATAGCAGAACATAGGAGAGGATTCAAAATATGTAACAATAAATCTTCATTTCAAGAAAGCCTGTGTGATAAATAATACACCTTGTGTTGAGAATTGTCCATCTTTTCTTTGCAACCTTGTGTTTTCTTTTGTTCTCTGCTGTGCACTTTTTAACTTTGTTCTTTTTTTTCCCTCCTCCCACTCCCCCAGAAGGCTACAATATAATTTAGATATATCTTGATATAGACATACAGCCATATACGTACACTTATACATATACACATGCGTATGTAGACATATACTTTCCCAAACATAATCTACTCCTGATCTTTTTTTCTTATGTTGGTACATATCTTTCATTTCCTATCCTTCCTGCTCCTCTATTTTACTTCTACCTGCCTACCTTGCCTTCCTATTACTTGCCTACCCCCATCCTCCACCAACCACCCTGCCCTCCTATTCCTTGCCTTCCCCCCTCTAAGGATCCCTCCGCTATCCCCCCATTCCCATTTATCTAAACTCCCTTTACCTATTCCCTCATTCTCCCCTGTTAAAAAGCCCTCCACTGTCCTAAATCCCTCCCTTGTCCTCTCCCCCCTCACTATACCCATATCATTTAATTTCTTCTAAATTTAGAAGACTTTCATACTCTTCTAAACATATATGTATTGTTCCCTCTTAAACCATTCCCGATGAAAGTAGGTTACCAGAACTACCAGCCCTCCCCCCAATCTAAATCCTCTGTATCCTTTCTTCTCTTGCACCTCTTTTTGTATACAATAGTTACTGTTTTTAGTTGTTTCTAAATGGTTTTACTTTTTAAATTCATATCATAGTCAGGTTTATTCGCTTCTTTCATATGAGCTGAATATTATTAATAAGAATGTTAGACATACATTTTACATTTTATGTTACATAAAAGGTAAGCTGTCTGTCTTATGAATCCCTTATGGTCAGTCTTTAGTGTGTACCTTATGTTTCTCTTGGTTCTTATATGTTGAATCTTCTATTAAGTTGAGGATTGTTTTTTAACAAGTCTTGAAAGTCAGAGGGTTTGTCAAATGTCCATTTTTTCCTTTCAATATAATACTGAAATTTGAAGGGTATGATATTTTTGCCCGGAGCCCCAGGTCTTTTGCTCTTCAATATATATTGTGTTCCAACACCTGTGGTCCTTTAATGTCTCTGCTGCTAGGTCTTGTGTAATTCTGATTGTGGCACCATCATATTTAATTGTTTTAATCTTGATGCTTTTAATATTATATCCTTGAGCTGGGGGTTCCAGAATTTGACTATGATATTCCTATGAGTTTCCTCCTAGGATCTCTTTTAAGTGGTGTTCGGTGGATTTTCTCTATTTCTACTTCCCTGCCTTGTTCTAATGCTTCAGGACTTTAATTATTTCTTGTATTATTGTATCAAGATTCTTTTTTTGATCATGACTTTCAGTTACTCCATTATTTTTATATTTTCTCTCTTGATTTATTCTCCAAATCTGTTATTTTTCTTACAAGATGCTTCACTTTCTCTTCTCTTTTTTCATTATTCATGTTTTGTTTAATTATTTCTTGATCTCTTATAATTTCACTGGTTTCACTTTGCCCAATTCTAATTTTCAAGGTGTCATTTTCCTCCTTGAGATTCTGGATCTCCTTTTCTAATTGGTTGATTTTCTTTTCATAAATTTCTTGTTTTTCTTGGATTATTTTTATTTTTCCTTTTTTTAGTTTTTCTTCCATCTCTGTCATGTGATTTTTAAAGTTTTTTTAAAATCTTCTATTAATTCTTTTTGGGCAAGTGACCATTTGACGTTGCTCCTTGGGGTTTCTTTACTTCAGTATCCTCCTCTGAGGATGAACCCCAGTCATCTTTATTCCTATAACAGGTTTCTATGGTTGGATTCTTTCTCCTTTTCCTGTGAATTTTTTTTTGTAGTAATAACTTGCTTTTTTGTACTCTCCTCTAGCCCTGGAGTATGGGAACTGGTGCCTCTTGCCTCAGATCTTTAGTTCTCTCCTCTAGCCTGGAACCAAGGCCAAAACTCCAACCTTCTGTAAGTGCCACAGCCAGGGCTTTCTGCCCCACTACTTCTGCATTCACCGGGCATGTGCTGGTTCCTTCTCGTCCCCACTGCTCTTCGGAGCACAGCTAGGTCTGGCGTTCGTCATCAGCACAGGTTCCTGCAGTCTTTCTGGGCTTATACGCATAACTCACCTCACTATCCCGGGGGTGAGAAGTTCCCGTGGCTGAGGCAGCCCCTCAGACCAAACTAACCCTGTGGCTTGGCGCTAGTTGTTTAAATGGCTTCCAGGCTTGTCGTTTAAAAGGGAGCTAGCCTGGAGGTGTTTACTCCTCCTGGGGACCAAACCTAGTACTGGGTTTCTCTTCAGATCTTCTCAAACTATCCCGGGAAAACCCGGGTTGTGGCCCTATTTTTCTTTGTCCCCACCCACACCTTGTTTGCCCTAAGGGTGCTATTTTAATTCTTTTGTGGGGGAAAATCTTGAGAGCTTGGGATTTTCTGACCTACTCCACCATCTTCCAGATCGAAATCATTCTTGAAAACAGAACAGAAGAGTTTTCTTTTGATTGGGGAAATAATAGGAAGCCATCATACACCAAGAAACAAAGGAGTGACAAGGTAAAAATGGTATGTCAGGAAATTAGTCCAGCAGCAGCATGTAGAATGGTTTACAAAAAGGAGAGACTGGAGTTGCGGATTTTTGCTAGGACTTACTCATTGGCAATCATCTATGTATCGAAAATTATCTTAATTTTCTAAGAAAATTTTTTATTTTCTTTTAAATAAAACTTATTTTCTTAAGTTAGACATGTGAAAAATGTCTGGATTTGAGTAGTGATAAGTAGAAATTGAATGGAAAAGACAAATTTGAGCAATACTTCAAAGGAAAATGTTAATGAAACTTTAGCAGGTTGGTTGAGGAGTATGAAGAAAAGGAATGAGTCAAAAATAATTTCAAGATTTCAAGCCTGGGTGACTAGAACGGGAGTACCAGTGACAAAAATAGGATGATTAAGAGAAATTCTCAGTTTGAAAGAGAAGATAATAAACCCAGTTTGGAACATAGTATATTTAAGATGAGTTGAAATTTACTTGTTCCTAGGCATTTGAGATAATAGAAGTAAAAAACAGGAGACAGATAAACCTTTACTTAAAGATATAGATTTGGGAATCATAACTATACCGGTTAGAGGATTGGACTTGAACTCAGGAAGACTTGGATTCAAGTCTCACCCCAGACACTTACAGTTTGTGTGATTCTGGGTAAGTCATTTAACTTTTTTAAGACTCTGTTTCCTCATCAGCAAACTGAAACTGAACGTAGAGCTTAGTTCATAGAGTTTTGTGAGGATCATATGATATAATGTATATGAGATTCTTTACAAATCTTGCAGCCACATGGAAATTTAACCAATTACTATTTTATGTGTTTATTGAATTACAATGAAGGAGTTATCAGAAAGCTATGTTGAAGACTGAGTAGATAAAATGCCTCAGAAACCAAGGCAAAAAAAGTTTCAAAAATCATGTCCAGGCTATCAACTGTGAACGATGCATATGGTCTTCATTTGGGGCATGGCTAAACAAATTGAGGTACTTCAAAAAAAAGAAATAATTGGAATAATTACCATGGCATGTAATGGAATAATTACTATGCTTTAAGAAATAATAAAGATAAATGACATGGAGATTCATAGGAGGACTTACTTATTGGAACTGATGGAGAATGAAGTAAGCAGATCCATGAAAAGATCTGTTGTAAAATCATGATAAAGCTTGGCTCCAAGGAAGACAAATGATAGGGTGACTATTCTTTATATAGAAGAAAGAAGATATGTCTTACCTTTTTGATATATTAGTTCACTGAACTCTTTTTCCCCTTAAAATACTTTATTATAATACATATTTTTATGGGAAGATGAGAGGGATGCATTAGGGAATGTAATGATGAGAGAGAGAGAGAGAGAGAGAGAGAGAGAGAGAGAGAGAGAGAGAGAGAGAGAGAGAGAGAGACACTGACTGGATGAAAAAATTAAGTGGTAGAGATTGGGATAAACAAATACTTAATAAAATCCAGTGGATTTAACCAAGAGAGACTCATGGCTAACTTTCAAAGGAGTAATTATAATGGAATGGGAATATCAGAAACTAGATTATGTGGTTTTGGTAGGAAAGTGGTGGATAGGCAGTGGAGACAAAGTGTGTAGAAAAGATTTAAGGAGATTGGACAGTAGCTAGAGCACAGAGCAGTATAAAGCAAATATATTTACACATACAAGTAATCTGAACCTTACTGGTCAGAAAGCAAACTATACATGGGGAGGGACAATTTAAAAGTAATAAATACTATAGGGATAATTATAGAAATAAGGTCCCAAAAGATTTAGAAGGGAATAAAATACAGAGTTCAGATAAGTATTTCAGTATTTAGCTTCCATATGAAAAACCTGTCTTTCCTTGTGACCTGGCAATTACCTACATGGGTTTTTATTTTCCTCTCTCTATGAGATACAGACTGATATCTTTTCCTAAAAGGGAAGTAAGGGGAAACAGACTAAGAATCTGCCATTACATGAAATATTTTGGATTTGGGTTTCGGGTGGTTTTTTTTTGCTCTGAATTCTTGTAACTGATTTTTAAGTATTACTCATTGCCTTAATACAAATTGATAGTAGTAGGAAAAATAACTGAGAAACAGACCTACTTAGTAACAGTAATAATAATAGATTCTTCTAATACTTCTTAAGACTGAATTCCAAAGCATTCTCTTGAAAGTATTTATCAAGAAATCTGAAAGACATTTGAAGAATCAAGTTCATCACTCATCTAAAAGTTATCCTTTTTTATGACCATGAACCTCACCCACAAACTATATTTCTCTAAGATATTGCAATCATTTAGCTTGAATTTTTTTTTCCCACAGCAAGTTCTAGAGAGTATTTCTAATTCCTTTCCTTGATACAAATTAAAAAGCCTCCTCTCTGGTAGCTGCCACCATGTGATTAGTAGAACCTAATTAGGGTCATGAAAGCACAGCAGTTATACTTACTTCAGACATAAGAAACTAACAAAAGGAGAGAGAACATTTAACCCATTCACATGATTTATAGAAACACAGAAAAATATAAATTTGTTTTTAAATAACTGAAACAAATTAATTTTACTTTTCATATTCCAAGTAGAGAAAAACAAATGAAACAAAAACTCCTGGGTATACATGAAGAAATGTGTTTATAACTTAAATGTTATCTGTTCTTATTATTAAAATTAAGTCTTTGTTTAATTTATTTTCTTCTTTCTGGATACTACAAGCCCCTTTCACAATTTGTGGTCTCACTGGTTTCTGTCTAAATCTGTATTCAGCTAATCTTTAGATTATAGTGGGTAACTGTATTCTTAACATACTATCTACTCTCAGCATGAAAGGCTATATGCTTCTTTGGCTTTCCCAAGCTATAGTTCTTCATATAGGTACCTAGTCATATTCCCCTGCTATTTTTTACCCTCTACCTACTGCCTTCTCTGAATTTGACTTGCTCTTTATAAAGGATACATTTAATATAACATTGTGGGCCCCTCCAACTGTTTCTAGTCCACTTACTCAGGTTTCTGTCTCCATAGGAATGATTTTATCAATTTACTTCTTTTTTTAAAAAAATTACAATTTATTTTCATTCTGAACTTAACAAATAAAGTGCATATTTTCATATATGTGTGTATATGTACATATATACACACATATGTAAACAGAAGAAATGGATTGAACATGAAATTATTTTCTTCCCCCTCATCACTTCCCCTTACCCCATTGCCTTTTTCCCTTTTCCCCTTTCTTATTTCTACCCCTTTAACCTCAAAACACTATCATTGATAAAAACTACAACCAAATACCAGCAATAACAAAATTTGCAAAGCCCTTCTAGATGTTAAATGTAAAAATATAAGATGTAAAAAATGTAAAATGTAAAAACAATGTCCATAATCAAACAAAAAATTCCTATATTGTCTGTGTAGGAATATCATGTATCTTATTCTGCATCTTGAGTCCACCATCTATTAGGAGGTGGATAGCATGTTTATTATATTATACCCTTTATATTATTATATTATATCCTTTGTAATCATGATTGGTGTGCATTAATTGGGTTTCTCATGTTTTTAAGTTTTTTTTTTTATAATGTAGTTGTTCTTGTACAATTTGTTCTCTTTCTGCTCACTTCATGCTGCTTCATTTCATATGGGTTTTCCCAGGTTTTCCTAAAGGGGTCCATTTTGCTGACAGTGCAATAACATTCCATTACTTTCATATACCACAATTTGTTTAGCCATTCTCTAGTCAAGTTAGTTTCTTAAATAAGCCAACATCTCTAAATATTTTAAACATTGCCTGAAATAGAACAGACTGCCAAAGTGAAATGGGTTTTTTACACAACAATTTTGCTTAAATAATGAATAAATTAAAAAGCATTTATTAGTATTTTTAATATGTACCTAGCACTGTGCTAAATGCTTGAGATACAAATGGATAAACAATATGATCCCTAGTCTCAAGTAAGTCTCATTCTAATTAGAGGCAACAACACATATAAAAGGATCAGCTGCAAGGCAATTGGAAAGACACAGCCATCCTTAGGGTACAGCAGGATGCAATGCTGATTGCAATGCCAGGGTGGCAATGCCTAGGGTCTTGGAGGTCAGAGTGGTGGGTCTTATGGTAAGGCTTAATAATACTTAACTAACGCTCAGTAATAAGTCAGGTTTTAAGGCCAGGTAGTTCTCCATCTTTCTGGAAGCATTATAGTTGGTGACTCCCTGTTCATAGGAGCCTATGTCTGCTCTGATGCCAGAGGTCTGGAGAGGCTTTAGTTCTATAGCCATTGGAAAGGGGGAGGTAGATCTGAGAGCAGGAGTGGACCTAGCAGCCAATGCTCTGGGAGATGGGTGGAGATAAACGTGAGGGGTAGGGTTGGGGAATGTAAGGAAGTATCAGGAGGAATTTTGGGGTGAGTGTGGAAAAGGAGAGCTTAGTGTGATTTGAGTAAGAGGGAAGGGCTATTCTTGATATTTTTAAAATTTTTTATTATTTATTTAATATTTTTAGTTTTCAGCATTGATTTCCACAAGATTTTGAATTACAAATTTTTTCCCTATTTCTACCCTCCCCCCCACTCAAAGATGGCATATATTCTGATTGTGCCATTCCCCAGTGAGCCCTCCCTTCTATCACTCCACTCCCCGCCATTCCCTTTCCCCTTACTTTCTTGTAGGGCAGGATAGATTGCTATGCCTCATTGCCTGTATATCTTATTTCCCAGTTGCATGCAAAAAACAACTTTTTTTTTGAACATCTGCTTTAAAAACTTGGAGTTCCAAATTCTCTCCCCTCTTCCCTCCCCACATACACTCCCTAAGAAGGCAAGCAATTCAGCATAGGCCACACATGTATCATTATGTAAAATACTTCCACAATACTCATGTTGTGAAAGACTAACTATATTTTGCTCCCTCCTATCCTGCCCCACTTTTTCAGTTTTTCCCCTTGATTCTGTCCCTTTTCGAAAGTGTTTGCTTTTGATTACCTCCTCCACCATCTGCCCTCCCTTCTATCGTCCCCCCTTTTTTACCCCCTTCCTCCTTCTTTCCTGTGGGGTAAGATACCCAACTTAGTGTGTATGTTATTCCCTCCTCAGGTCAAATCCAATGAGAGCAAGATTCACTCATTCCCCCTCACCTGCCCCCTCTTCCCTTCCAACAGAATTGCTTTTTCTTGCCACTTTTAAGGGAGATAATTTACCCCATTATATCTCTCCCTTTCTCCCTCTCTCAATATATTCCTCTCTCATCCCTTAATTTGATTTTATTTTTTAGATATCATCCCTTCGTATTCAACTCAGCCTGTGTATATTCCCTTCAGCTACCTTAATACTGACATAGGTCTCATGAATTATACATATCATCTTTCCATGTAGGAATGTAAACAAAACAGTTCAACTTTAGTAAGTCCCTTATGATTTCTCTTTCTTGTTTACCTTTTCATGCTTCTTTTGATTCTTGTGTTTGAAAGTCAGATTTTCTATACAGCTCTGGTCTTTTCACTGAGAAAGCTTGGAAGTCTTCTATTTTATTTGCCTTGGAGCATGATACTCAGTTTTGCTGGGTAGGTGATTCTTGGTTTTAATCCTAGCTCCATTGACCTCCAGAATATCATATTCCAAGCCTTTTGATCCCTTAATGGAGACGCTGCTAGATCCCATGTTGTCCTGATTGTGTTTCCACAATACTCAAATTGTTTCTTTCTGGCTGCTTGCAGTATTTTCTCCTTGATCTGGGAGCTCTGGAATTTAGTGACAATATTCCTAGTTTTCTTTTTGGGATCTTTTTCAGGAGGTGATTGGTGGATTCTTTCAATTTCTATTTTACCCTCTGACTCTAGAATATCAGAGCAGTTTTCCTTGATAATTTCTTGAAAGATGATGTCTAGGCTCTTTTTTTGATCCTGGCTTTCAGGTAGTCCAATAATTTTTAAATTATCTCTCCTGGATCTGTTTTCCAGGTCAGTGGTTTTTCCAAGGAGATATTTCACATTGTCTTCCATTTTTTCATTCCTGTGGTTGTGTTTTATAATATCTTGATTTCTCATAAAGTTACTAGCTTCCACTTGCTCCAATCTAATTTTTAAGGTAATATTTTCTTCAGTGGTCTTTTGGACCTCCTTTTCCATTTGGCTAATTCTGCCTTTCAAGGCATTTTTCTCATTGGCTTTTTGGAGCTCTTTTGCCATTTGGGTTAGTCTATTTTTTGAGGTGTTATTTTCTTCAGTATTTTTGGGTCTCCTTTAGAAAGTCATCGACATGTTTTTCATGGTTTTCTTGCATCACTCTCATTTCTCTCCCCAATTTTTCCTCTACTTCTCTAACTTGCTTTTCCAAATCCTTTTTGAGCTCTTCCATGGCCTGAGCCCAATTCATATTATTCCTGGAGGCTTTTGATGTGGGCTCTTTGGCTTTGTTGACTTCTTCTGGCTGTATGCTTTGGTCTTCTTTGCCACCAAAGAAAGATTCCAAAGTCTGAGTCTGAATCTGTGACCATTTTCTCTTTCTGTTTATGTTCCCAGCCAATTACTTGACCCTTGAGCTTTTTGTCAGGATGTGACTGCTTGTAGAGTAGAGAGTACTTTGTCCCAAGCTTGAGGGGCTGCACTGCTGTTTTCAGAGCTACTTCTACACAGCAAGCTCTGCCACACCAGTGCTCCTTCTCTCCCAAGAACTGCCAACCAGGATTGCAGCCCATATCGAGGAGGGCAAAGCAGGTATTTTAAGTGGCATGAAGGAACACCTCCATTTTGGATTAATAGACACATACTGAAAAAATATAAATAATACTTGCAAATAAGCAAAGCTTGAAAAAACATAGACTACTAAAGCTTTTCCTTAATACAATATTCATAGTCTGGTTTATAATACCTTTTCATATTATATTACAGGTCATGATGCTCTTTCAGTTCATTTTGAAATAATCTTCTCTGGAATTTATGCAATCCAAGCTGATCAAGCTGGGATCATACTATTGAGGAAAAAACTTGCCAGTAATAAATACATTTTTACTTCTGCACCATTGGGTCTTGACTAAGACCATTATATGTTTGCCAACCACAGACCTGCAGGGCCAGCTGTCACTAAAGGAAGAGCCAGTTGGAGACATAGTATCTATCATGCATTAAACAGTGTCATGCAAGGACAAGCTTCTAAAACCTGTAACTTAGATGAGAGTAAAACTGAAGTAAAGCTTCTGTGTTCCTAGACAGAAAGGGAAATATTGTGCCAAAGGGCATTTGGGATATTTCATAGTATTAGAGAAGAAACTGAGAGAAATCCTGTTTCCCATTTGAGTTAGAATAAAACATGCTTCTATCTATATTTTATATTCAGTGAATTTAGTATCTGAAAGAATGCCTTATTTCATTCTCCTAATGTATCCTTGAGGTTCAAGTGGCATTTGGCCCTCTTCAATATGGAGAGCTTTGCGTAGCTCGTCTAAAAATCAATGTATTGATATGAAAATGTATTACAGAGCTGACTCAGAAAGGACATCTAAATATATTTAAACTCCACAACCTCTCCTATCAGATTCCCATTCATAATTGTGACATACAATGCTTTGAGGGTGGGTTAGGGGTAGGAGGGAAAGAGCTATACTGCTGAAATAGCTCCTTTCTCCCACATTGCCCTTTGTGTACTTCCTTTATGCTGGTCAGCAGACTAGAGTGCCTAGCTTGCCAATAGAATGGCAAGCACTCCTCATGCTTCTTCTTACTCAGGATATCAAATGTGTTATAATTTTAAAATCAATCAGAAAAGCCTAAGTCTGACTTTGGTTTCAAAGGACTAAATTGTTTGAAACTTATTGGACCTCTCTTTAATGGGTGATATATTCGAGAGTTATTTTTATCCAACTATGCATTTATTTCTTGTTTTGTGAATGACGTCTTCATCTGGCCCAAGATTTGGGAACTTTCAAGCTAATGCTCTGTGTCGTTCTGCAACTCTGAGTACTGACCGATCAAGTGCCCAATGATGGGCAATCTCTCCATAGGAGTGCTAGCAAGTGCGACTTATTCCCAAAGAATCAGTGAATGGAGTTACTGTTAAATTCATTGGAATGGCCCCATTTGAGCTTTTCCCTACCTGTCCACCCATTGAAAATGAAGAAGTTAACATGCTGAAGGAAGCACCGTTTCAAAATGTTTCTAGGGCGATTGCAAATGGAAACTTCCCCGTGGTAAAGCAGTAATGAGCTTTTTCAGCCCGCAAGGCACATTTTTTAAAGTAGAAATACTTGCTTCCTAAATCTCCAATATCACACTTTCAGGGTGGGTCTAAGAAATGGTACTTGCATTCGTGTTCAAAACAGTGAAATTCATCTGAATTATGATTTTGTAGTGTATTTCAGTCAGTAATTTACTTCCAGTACCCAAACTGATGAAAAGTTATTATTCATTCATTCAAGAGGGAAAGAGAGCGTGAATTTCTCTTCTATTATAAATCCAATTGAAGTAATTGTATGATAAGGCATGATATACCTGGGTTTCCCTGTCACGTGGACTCTCATAAATTTGTCAGGGACACTCATCCATTTTTTACTTTGTTGGCAAAGTTGCCTTAGGAAAAGTACTCCAAGTGCCTCACTGTAGTGCAGTTTCCCTTATTGTGTTGTCTAATCATATGGGCTCTGAGTGGATGGAATTAAATTATGCTTATATATTATATATGTGATATCATTATGAGCATAATTCATTAGGGTCTCTACAATGAATGTCACTCATTTGCTTACTGAGGAGACTTGAAACTGGAATACTACTAAGAAGATAATCATATAAAGTTCATCTCTGCAATTTCAGTAAATTCTCCTCCTGAGTTTTCTCTTTTATAACATCATGGAGTGTTGGCTTGCTTCTGATTAACTGTTGCCATGTGCACCTTTCATGACTGACCAAATGTACTTAACCATCAAACAATACTACCAGTGGAAAAAAAGGCCATCAGGAGACCTAGATTCCAGTTGTGGTTCTTCCAATAACACATTCTCCAAATTTTGGCAAATCACTATTTCTGTGATCCTGAGTTTCCATAGAATGAGGAATCAAGACCAGGAGATCCCTGGGTGCTTACTCCTAGCTCTAGGATTCTGTGACTACGTTGCCAAATTCACTCCATAGTAACTGAACACTTACTGCACTCATCATGGTACAAGACACTATCATAAGAAATAAAGACTGAGGAAGAAAGAAAACCAGACGGATAGAATAGCTAAGCCCTGTCTTCATGGAATTTACAGTTTAGTTGGAATATACAAAATAAATTCATGAAAAGTACTTTAAAAACTTATGAAACACTAGTCACCTCTATGTGTCAATTAAACTGATATAAATATGCATAAGAACTGAGGACACTTAGAACTAGGAGTGATCAGAATGAGGACATTAATATGGATAAAACTGAGTGCCCCTACAGAGTCTTGAACAGAAGAATGACCAGATTTTTAAACATAAGATGGATGTGGGATCTATGTAACATTTTTATGTACTTGTGGCTTTTCTAAAGGCAGTTCGTGTGATATTGATAAGAAACCTTTGAAATCTTACCTGTCACTCTCCAAAGAAAGGTTGTGATTCCTCCCTTGAAGTAAGATTAGTGGAAGGAGTCACAAGTTTGGATGCTCTGTTCTCCTCTCAGAAGGAGCATCAGGCTAAAATTATATCTGCTCCTCTCTATGTACTGCTGTTCTAGGGGCATAATTTTATTAGGTTCAAAAGCAACAAAATTGATAGCTTCCTTGCTCACTATGCCTTAAAGGGAGAAGGTAGCACACAGGTTTGATTCCTTCCCACAGATTTCTAATTATACAAAAGACCATCATAAATATTGAACAGCAAGTAAACTTGTTTATTCAAATATCAAACAGAAATTGGAAGTTCTACAGAGTAGAGAATAGCAGAAGATACATATGTGAGAGTAAATGAGATCTTTAGAACAAACTGAGATTTTGCTCAACCAAGAGAGGTTCCAACCTCATCCAAGGGGAAATTCCCCTAAATGTCTGGGTAAGGAAGCTGAAAATCAGAGCTATTTTGAGGAACCAGCTTCTCCAGTCATTTCTGATACTTTCTTCCTTTCTGACTTAATTTTTCTGTTAATTCTTATTATAACTTCCTTGCCTAGCTTTCATTTCTTTTCCTATTTTTTCCTTTACCCTCTTCTTTAGTTTCTAAAACTTTTTTTTGCCCTTTTTAGAATCTCTTCAATTATTTTAGGAATTCTTGTTAGGTTTGTATACATCTGCAATTTTCTTTGAGAATACTTGTAGATGTTTTCAAGTCATTGTCTTCTATGTTTATTTCTTTTTTATTATCATAACTTTATTAATTTAATTTAATTAATTTATTTAGTTTTCAGCATTGATTTTCCCAAGAGTTTGAATTATGAATTTTCTCCACTTTTCTACCCTCCAACCCACTCCAAGATGGCGTATATTCTGGTTGCCCCATTCCCCAGTCAGCCCTCCCTTCTGTCACCCCACTCCCCTTCCATCCCCCTTTCCCTTCTTCTCTTGTAGGGCAAGATAAATTTCTACGCCCCATTGCCTGTGTATCTTATTTCCTAGTTGCATGCAAAACTTTTTGTTTGTTTGTTTTTGAACGTCTGTTTTTTAAAACTTTGAGTTCCAAATTCTCTCCCCTCTTCCCTCCTCACCTACCCTCCCTAAGAAGGCAAGCAATTCAACATAGGCCATAGGCTTATCATTACGTGAAACCCTTCCACAATACTCATGTTGTGAAAGACTAACTATGTTTTGCTGCTTCCTAACCTATCCCTTTATTGAATTTTCTCCCTTGACCCTATCCCTTTTTGAAAGTGTTTGTTTTTGGTTACCTGCTCCCCCTTTCTGCCCTCCCTTCTATCGTCCCTCCTTTTTTTATCTTCTTCCTCCTTCTTTCCTGTGGGGTAAGATACCCACTTGAGTGTGTATGGTATTCCCTCCTCAGGTCAAATCTGATGAGAACAAGATTTACTCATTCCTCCTCACCTGCCCCCTCTTCCCTTCCTACAGAACCACCTTTTCTTGCCACTTTTATGCAAGAAAATTTACCCCATTCTATCTCTCCCTTTCTCCCTCTCTCAGTATATTCCTCTCTTATCCCTTAATTTGATTTTATATTTTTAGATATCATCCCCTCATATTCAACTCATCCTGTGCCCTCTGTCTGTGTATGTGTGTATATATATATATACACAGATACACACACATATGTGTATATATACATACACACACACACATATATATATATGTATGTATGTATATATATATATGCATATTGCTTCGAGCTACTCTGATACTGAGGTGTCATGAATCATACACATCATCTTTCCACGTAGGAATGTAAACAAAACAGTTCAACTTTAGTAAGTCCCTTATGATTTCTCTTTCTTGTTTACCTTTTCATGCTTCTCTTGATTCTTGTGTTTAAAAGTCAAATTTTCTATTCAGCTCTGGTCTTTTCACTGAGAAAGCTTGAAAGTCCTCTCTTTTATTGAAAATCCATATTTTGCCTTGGAGCATGATACTCAGTTTTGCTGAGTAGGTGATTGTTGGTTTTAATCCTAGCTCCATTGACCTCTGGAATATTGTATTCCAAGCCCTTCGGTCCCTTAATGTGGAAGCTGCTAGATCCCATGTTATCCTGATTGTTTTTCCACAATACTCAAATTGTTTCTTTCTGGCTGCTTGCAGTATTTTCTCCTTGACCTGGGAACTCTGGAATTTGGTGACAATATTTCTAGGAGTTTTCTTTTTGGGATCTTTTTGAGGAGGTGATCAGTGGAGTTTTTCAATTTTTATTTTACCCTCTGACTCTAGAATATCAGGGCAGTTCTCCTTGATAATTTCTTGAAAGATGATATCTAGGCTTTTTTTTTGATCATGGCTTTCAGGTAGTCCAATAATTTTTAAATTATCTCTGTTGGATCTATTTTCCAGGTCAGTGGTTTTTCCAGTCAGATATTTCACATTGTCTTCCACTTTTTCATTCCTTTGGTTCTGTTTGTTAATATCTTGATTTCTCATAAAATCACTAGCTTCCACTTGCTCCAATCTAATTTTTAAGTAGCATTTTCTTCAGTGGTCTTTTGGACCTCCTTTTCCATTTGGCTAATTCTGCCTTTCAAGGCATTCTTCTCCTCATTGGCTTTTTGGAGCTCTTTTACCATTTGACTTAGTCTATTTTTTAAGGTGTTGTTTTCTTCAATATTTTTTTCAGTATTTTTTTGGGTCTCCTTTAACAAGTCATTGACTTGTTTTTCATGGTTTTCTCGCATCCTTCTCATTTCTCGTCCCAATTTTTCCTCTACTTCTCTAACTTGCTTTTCCAAATCCTTTTTGAGCTCTTCCATGGCCTGAGACCAGTTCATGTTTTTCTTGGAGGCTTTTGATGTGGGCTCTTTGGCTTTGTTTACTTCTTCTGGCAGTATGTTTTGGTCTTCTTTGTCACCAAAGAAAGATTCCAAAGTCTGAGTCTGAATCTGAGTGCGTTTTCGCTGCCTGGCCATGTTCCCAGCCAACTTACTTAACCCTTGAGTTTTTTGTCGGGGTATGACTGCTTGTAGAGTAAAGAGTACTTTGTTCCAAGCTTGAGGGGATGCGCCATTGATTTCAGAGCTATTTCTTTACAGCCAGCTCTGCCACACCAGCACTCCTCCTTCCCCAAGAACCAGCAGCCTGGACCTGACTCAGATCTTCAGCAGGCTCTACACTCCTGCTGTGATCTGCCACTTAATTCCTCCCACCAGATGGGCCTGGGCCCAGAAGCAACTGCAGCTGTAGTCCTGTAGCTGCACCTCCCCCACTGCCCCAGGGAGTGTGGCTGAACCGTGAACTCTTTTCACTCTGTCCCCTGCAGCTTTTCCCACTAACCTTCTCTGTTGTCTTTGGTGTTTGTGGGTTGTGAAGTCTGGTAACTGCCACAGCTCACTGATTTAGGGTGCTGGGGCCTGTTCTGCCCGGCTCCTGGTCTGGTTGGTCCTGCCGCCACCCACGCTGGGCTCTGCTCCCAGCTCTGAGCGTGATAGACCTCATCCAGCGACTATCCAGGCTGTCCTGGGCTGGAGCCCTGCTTCCCTCTGCTATTTTGTGGGTTCTGCATTTCTAGAATTTGTTCACAGCCATTTTTTATAGGTTTTTGAAGGGGCTTGGCGGGGAACTCATGCAAGTCTCTGCTTTCTAGCTGCCATCTTGGCTCTGCCCTGCTGTGTTTATTTCTTGAACTTGCTGGTTATCATTGTAGCTCTTTATGCCCTGGTTCTTTTTGTTTGTTTGCTCATTTCTCTAGTCTCCTTCTTGATTATGGGCTTTATGTTAGTGTTGGAGTCTACTTACTTGGGGAGGGGGTGGTGTAGAGGGGGATTTTGAGCCTGAGCAGTTAGTTTTTTCTTTTTTAATTTCCCACTGCTACTTTCCCAGTTCAGTCTAGTGGCCTGCAGGTTGTTGGCACTCCCAAAGTAGTATGATCTGGAGAGGAAGTCCATTCACCACCTTCTTTGTCTGAGCCCTGCAAGTTCCTGACCCAGGTGTAGGTCTGTTGGCTTTTTTGTGGTTGAATTTATTAGACTGCTGTAGGACTCAGTCACTATAAGCCCACTGGAAAATTCTGCAGGTTTAGAGTGACCGAATTGCTGGCTCCCTTCACTCCTAGTCTACAGTCCTGGTTATTCTACTGCATTCTTACATACTAAGCTAAAGGTTAGAACTGAGCTGCCACTCTACTCTTGGGCTCACGGTCACATAGCTACATTTTGGGGAACTTTTCCTTTTGCAGTACATAGCTGGGGCCTACTAGTTACAACTACTCCTTTCTGCCCTGGAACTGTGACCCAGAGATGCATAATGGGTAACCAAGATGCCAGATGGCATCTGCTCCTGCTCCTGGTGCTGGTTCAGAGGTTCTATGGAATCTCTTTCTGCACCAGTGCTTCCTTCCCTTGGGTTCTGTCTTAATTCCCTTTCTGTCCCTAGGCAGTGGAATGTTCCATCCATTGTTATCGCACCGTAATCTTGGCCAGTCCCCACCCAAGTGTCCAGGCTAGCTAATAAATAGCTTATTGACTAATGACTACCATTATGCAGTCATTATATAGTACCATTATGTGTTCTCTCTACACATAAACACACACACACACACACACAGATGGCAAAACAAGCTTAATCTAAAATATTATTCATTTTGGTTTTCAAAAATAAAGAAAATAATTTTTAAACTATTGCAAAGGCTTTTAATTCTAATGCGAGCTCTCCCAAGATGATTCTATGTAACCTTGAACAGTTCATTTACCCTTATTTCTGTTTCTTTGTTCCATGAACAAGAGGACAAATTGTCTAGCCAAAATAATTATCCAAATCTTTGAAACTTGGTAAGGTTCTTTAAGGTGAAAGCCAGTGACCTTAATGCTTGGCACAACTGTTATTTAAAAGTAATGTTTTTGTGCTTAACTTGAGAGAATTATAGATGTTTTCATTTTCCAGTTCTCTCTTTGAGTTTTATTTCTTGCTGGATGAAGAAATAGTGTTTTGGTCCTTTCTTTTTAACTGAGACCTTTAGCACCATGGTGGTGTCTGCTGCATGACATTTTGACTTCTATTTAATTGATCATGTGGGCTTCAGCATAATACTGAAATGCATACTTCATTAGAAATGTTAGTAAGCGACTTAATTTTCAGAAAATGTTGCAGTCCGCATGCCATCTTTGTAAAGTTAAAAGATTCATGCTGTCCTTTATGCATTTGATATTTATAGTTGAAAGGCCTGTATAGTAAGCAATCTAGTTCACAGTTAGGCATTTAACTTGACATTTTATAATGCATGGACATTTAGGTCCTCTCTCCTGTCAGTGACTTGTGAACCTGATTATAAATTTTAAAGGTTATGAATTAGGGAAGGGATAGAATATTTTAATGAGTCACCCCATCCTTCAAAATTATTTCTCTCTGGTTAACATGAAACATGCATTTTAAACTAATTAAACATAATAACTACTTGAATTACCCAAACAATTATTTTAGTGATTGGTCACCTCTCATCATTGAGAATACTGAGTAAAATAATTTAATGGAGAAAGTGATCTGCTAAACTCTTTCACAAGGAGGTATAAATAGCTGATGAGACTTAAGTAAGACTTTACCTCTTCAAGAGATATTAGAATTTTGCAAGTACTACTTGTAAACGAACTCATTTACTTTCAAAATGCATTTTCTTTCTTGATGAAATGCTATCCTCATCTAAACTTATAAAAGTTTCTTATTATCCCCACCTCCAATTAAAATGCTGCATACAGAGAATTGTATGCCTGTGGTTGCATAGTCTGGGACAGATCACACCTAGCAGTGATTATTGTGAAAAATATAGACCAAGTTAGCTCCTGAATTAGAAAATTAAAGATGAAGTTCAGTTGTGGTCTCCTCAAATCAAGAGAAAAGAGGTGAAAATCTTTGTTGTTATTTCTAAAGACAGTCCCTGGAAAAAAAATATAAATGACAATCTCAGCCCATTACAATTCTGTATGTTGCTAAAAATTTGACTTAGCATGGATGGCTAAGGAGAAACCAGGTTCTTCAAATTAGACTAATTCCTAAGGACTTTCTATGCCCTCTTTTGGAGGCCATTTAAACCACAAAGTCCCAGCCACAAAAACAAAATCGCTCCATTCAAAATCAGTCCAAGGCCAAATTGTTTTTACTAAATGAGATGATATTTGTAAAATTCTTAGCACAGTTCCTGGTACATAGCATGTATTATATAAATGCTTATTCCCTTCTCCCTTCCCTTCATCGCCTCCAGACACCACTTTCTGCCCCCCCCACCATGGGAGGTTCCCTCCCATGCCTAATTCTTCTCCTTTACTCTGCACCTCCTCATGGTCTTTCAGCTCAAACTCTTTTCAAAGTTTCTTAGGAGAGTGATTTGAAGACCGCATACTCAGGGAGGCAAAAATAGCAGAAAAGACTTATGGCCTTAGCAAAGATAATAGGTTTTTAAAATATAACTCCTGCCTTTTACCAATGAGTAAACTAAAACCTAGTGTCAAAAGGCAGTGTGGGATAGTGAATAGAGAGCTGGTCTCAGGATAAGGAAGACCAGCCTCAAACAGATGGCCCTAGAGAAGTTTCTGAACCTTTCGGAGCTCCCTCCAAACTAAGATGATAAATTACATAGAAGGTATTGAAGAAGCTCCTCAATGATATTTCCCCATGCCTATGAAATCACCAATCCAGTGCACATAAAAAAACTAAAGCCTAGAAAAATGAAGACATTTGTCTGAGGTTACATAGATTAAAATAGCGATAACTCACATTGATGTAGCATTGTAAGGTTCACAAAGGACTACATAAAATTGTGTTCATGTGACTCTCCCAACATTGCTGAGAAGTAGATGTTATGATCTTGCTTTGCAGGTGAGGAAATTAAGCCTCAGAGAAGTTGAATGCTTTTCCTAGATTCCCACAATATGCAAATCACTTCGTTTACCAAGATTTCTATTTTCTCATTTGTGAAATTAGTCATTTGGATCAGATGATCTCTGGCAATCTCTTCAAGCTCTAGCTCTATGAGCTCATGATCTCATTAATGATTCTCAGCATACAAGGTCAGGAAGTTATTTTATAGATATAGGAACACATATGGTTTAGTGGACACAGAGATGAAAGGCAGGGTAGTGCTGAGAAGAGAGCATTGGATATGTAGTAAAAGAATGGGGATGTGAATCCTGGGTCTGACCCTTACCACCCGTGTGATCTAGAACAATTTACTTGACCTCACAGAGCCTGCTTCTTCATCTCCAAATGGAGTGGGTTGAACAGATGATCTCTAAGTTGTTTTTTTTTTTCCAACTCTAAATCTATGGCGCAGTGAAGTACCAAACTGGACAGAAAATAGAATCTAATTCTCTTCTCCGCCTCTGGAAGATATAGCAAAAACATGTCAAAAAGCTATGGAAAGCAATAGAGCAGCAACAGCAAAACAGGCGTTCTTCTGCTACAGGGTTCAGCTTTCTGTGGGAAGTGGAATTAAGCACAATTCAGGTAGAGAATTGTTCAGATGCGCCCAGCAGCCTTTTTTGCCTTTGGCTAATGTACCTACTCCAAAACTTGTCACATTAGGTATAGATGGTCTATTGCTTTGTTCCTGACAGGGTACCAGGCTATAGTCCATATACTGACAACACCCCCCCAGCGTGATTACAGCATAATGTCACAAGGAGTAGTATTGCAAGCAAGCACGAGGACAATTTCTCTTACAGCATTGACACACACCAGGTCAGTTTCTCTTTAGGGTTTTTCTGTATTGGTAGAGAATAGGTCTCAAGAATAAAGAAAGAATAGATGTCATTTACATCCATTAATCCAAAAATAAGCAAAATAATGGTGGGGGAGTGGCATATTCCATCTAAATTCCTGCTGGATGGGCTAGATCCTTAAGCTGTTTAGAGTTTTTTAAAAAAGTGGCCATAAGTTGTAGGATAGCCAGGAATTAGTCACAGGGAAGTGGTCATGAAGAAAATGGAACTAGCTCCAAGACTATAAACAGCAGGAAAAAAAACCCAAAACCCAGCCCTCTTCCCACTGTGTAACAGGTGCAGGACACAAACGAACGCATGCAGGCCTGCACAACATATGGTACAGTCTTCTAAGTGGGAATACATCTGAGGTACAGTCCTGTATGCACTGTTTAACATCTAGCACCTGGTACACAGCAGGCAAATGTGTTCTGTGTCTCATCCTAGGAGAGATGGGGACTAGGAGACAGCAGGAGTGATTGGAAGGTCCCTGCACCCATCAATGCAAGTAATTTGGCATTCCAAAGATTTCTTAGAGTTCACAAGAGGGAGAGACATGAAGGCTCCAGGGTCCTGGTGGTTACAAGCTGTTACAAAACAAACAAACAAAAGCCAGGATGGTATATGAAGTTCAAGAGGAACAGAAAAGAGGGGCTTTTTATATCCTCATTTATTCCTGAGTGATGGAAACCCCTACACAGTGACAGTCACTTTTGCAGTACTAGCTCTTCTGTTGGCAATGCAAAAATGCCCCCAGAGGATTAAAGCAATCAGGGTTCCTGAGAATGACTGGTGGGCAAAGTAAATCCATCAGCCCTCCCAAATAGAGTGCTGGCCTCAAGAATAAGAGAGGCCCAACCTCGGCCTCTCTATTATAATCAGCAAAATAAGTGTTATGACCATGATATGGAGAATTCTTGCTCCTGACCAAATGAAATGTGAACTCTTCTTGACATTTCAAAGGTGACTTAGAAATCTAAACTAATCCCCAAACAGTGGGGAAAAGCATTAGATTTGAAGTGACAACAGAAGGCCAAAGCACACTTTTAACTGGAAGTGGTCAGTGAGAGCATAGGCTCGGTATTCCAAAGGACATATGCTGGGAAGCAGCCTGGGTGCAGGCTCAGCCTGACAAAAGCTCCATGGTGGGGGAATAGGGGCTCAGTCCAACCTCCCACTATATTACTTTGGCTTCCACTGCCTAAAAGTCAGATGTGTTACATTTCACCTCTTCTCCAGGGTTCTCTGGCGGCTTAAACCTTTAGTGGCTTTTGAGATGGCGTGTCTTCCATCTCTGCCACTAGCTCAAATCCCTATTGATTATCTTCCCCTCCACTTTTAGAGGACCAATTACCTCAGTTCTATTTAACCATTTAACGGACAGATTATCTTTTACAAATGAGTATTTACTTCAAAAGTATGACAAGAATAAACATACTAGCATTTCCCTTAAAATTTCAAAGCATAACCTCTCTACCCCCCTCTTGATCTTTGGGGAGCGGGGGTTAGATTCATGGCTTAACTTGGTTCCCATAAAACATTAGTTCCACCAAATTCTAAGTCCAAAGATTTCTTTCCCACCCACTAGGCTTATAACCTGGGACCCTGGCTTCTCAGTGCTTTCTTACCAGGCTAGTTACAACATCCAACCTGGAATCCAGGGCTCCAAGGTCGCCCTTGCTCAAATTTCCATATCTGAGACTCCACTCCTGCACCTAGAATTGGAGAGGACAAATGAAACAAGACCAAAGCCCCAAGCCCTTTTGTCAGGGCCACAGGGCATAACATGTGGGTAAGCTGTCCTTAGGTCCTTTCCCAACTTACTTCACGGTATCCTGGCTATAAATGCAAGAATCATTCATACCCCAATTCTAGAAACAGAGAGCAAATGAGCTTCATTCAGATAGATTTAAAGTCCCAAACTGTTTCTTCTATACATCTAATAAAAAGAGGCCTCTCCCAACCATATGGTCAGCCAATGAAGAGTGCCTTTTACCAGAAGGAATTTCCTGCCATCTCCCACATAATCGCTTCTATCTTATACAATCTGCTCATGCACCAAAGGTGTTACATTTACATAGCCTAGAAATGATTATGTTGGCTAGGGACTGGGTGGTATCGTGGAACTATTCTGGTTGACAGAGGTTCAATAACACTCCTATAGACCTATGTTTCACCTGCTCCCTTCCATATACTGTCCCATTTGAATGTAAATTTCAGAAAATCATCAAGATTTCCAAACCAAGAAGTATGAAATCAAGAAGATTTCAGACCAAACTAAAATTTTTCTTGGGCCCTCCTTGAGTATCAAAAAACATCCAGAGACAGATTCAGAACTAAAACTTCCTCCTTCTTAGCTTATGTAGACCAAGTTTTAAACAGCTGCAAGCTTTCCAGTGCTCCTTGGACATATTTGGCCCAGGCTCTTGGATTTAGAACAACTTTGAAAGAGGGCTAGGCATCCCTGCCACCTAGAAAGGCTAAGTGGACAACTGTAGGGGCATTTAACTTCCATGCAGAATTTGTGGAAACATGGCTCTTGTACAAAGGATCATCGATTACAGCTTCCAATTAACTGCTAAGAGAAAGTAGTGCAAGGATTTTTAACAAATACCAAAAAAAAGAATTGCATATTTTGAAGTTATTTCAACATTATCCTTGAATTACACAACATTTCTTAGACTTTGCTACCAAGTATGATATTTCCAGAATCAGATTCTATGGGTATCTAAGTAGCAGAAAGAGTTTTATGGCATTAGATTAGATATTATTCTGGGCTCTTATGGAGAGAATAACTTGGATATATAAATATATACAAACCTTTAAAGCATTCCTTTCTTTTTCTTCAAGGTTTTCTTCTCCTTTTCCTTATATTTAGAAAAGCATCTTCCTATCTTTCTTTGTTATTCCAGCTCCATTTTCTCCTCTTCTGAATGCTTTTCCCTTTCAAACATTTTTCTAGTTTCTATGCCTCAATAAAACTCCTCCTATCCAACCATCTAGATCATTTCTTCTTTCAAACTCTTGCTCCTTGCTTCAATGAAACCTTTCCTGAACCATTTCCTAATAGTAACAGGTGATACTCCATTCCTATTTCAACAATGCATTATGAAAATTCCAGCAATTACAAACCTAGATAACATCTACTTCAATCTATCCTGAGCTACTCACCTCTCCTGCTTCATTTGGATAGATCTCTCAGTAGAGTGATGGTCTGATCTTAGTTATTGCTCTGGTTTAGTTCTTTAGTCATATCCAGCTCTTAATGACCCCATATGGAGTTTTCTTAGCAAAGATATTGGAGTGGTTTGCTATTGCCTTCTCTAGTGGATTAAAACAAAGAGATGTTAAGTGATTTGCCCAGGATCACACAGCTAGTGAGTGTCTGAGGCTGGATTTGAAGTCAGGTCATCCTGATTCCAGTCCCAGAGCTCTATCCACTAGCAATCTAGCTCTCTTTGCCCTGGGGCATTTACTTCAGTTAGTTTTCCTTGGAGCATTTTGTATTTGAAGAATCCATGTGGATACCCATGCATTGTCACTGGTAGTCCCTCTACTAGCATTTATACTTTCTTGTTACTAAGCACATTTATCTCCTTTGAAATTTATAGATTTTTTTAGTCGTGCAACCTGCTTTGTATCCTAATGAGACCTGTATCACTACCAATTAGGCACCTGCAATAGAATTCTGCTGTGTCTGTGAGGTGCCCCTAAATGTTCTTTTCCTTTGCTTATTAAAGATTTCAAACAAAATTAGTTCACATTGGATGAATATAGGCTTTCCTCTAAATTTTCAAAGAGATTATCTGGAACTTAGGTCCCTGTTTCCAAATAATTTTATTCGAAGTTAGATAATTTCTCCAGTACTTGGAAAAAATAGTCATTCATTCGTTTGACAAGTATTTGTTTAGTAACCACAGGAATTAGCAAGGTGAAACAGACAATGAATATTTAAGTTGCTTTGAACATACAATAAATAGGCAGCTCCTAACCTCTTTTCATATGTGATTTGACTTCAGTGTGAAATAGATTTTGCAAAATGAGTTGTTTTTAAAATTATTCCTATAAGTACAATGCATATAAATTACAAGTGATAACTAGAACAAGGCTCACATTTATATAACGCTTTAAAGTGGCAAAGCATTTTAAATATGCTCTCTCATCTGATTCTCACCATGATCTTGTTAGATAAGTGCTATTATTTCCATTTCACAGAAGAGGAAACCAAGACTGATAATATAAGTGATTTTCTTAGATTCACATAGCTAGTAAATATATTAGGTGGCATTTGAACCCTGGTCTTCAGACCCCATGTCAAACACTCTACCCACTATTTCACAGTACCACTAGCTTGTTGGTGATATGCATATAAAATAGGTGATATGCATGTAAAATATTTGAGAGACAGCTAGTTATGCTTTCTTTAATTGGAAGTAATCCCACAATGCATTATTTCTGAAATAGAGGTATATTGCATTGAGGAGCAGTACCAATGTAATAGGCACTCCATACATAATTTGTTAAACTTGATGACACAGTGATATACAAAGAACACAAAAGGAATGGAACATATTTTATGATGAACAAAAATATTAACAACACAAATATTGCATTGTGGGAAATGTGAGACCAAGGATTTAAATCCAGTTATGTTGTTTATTCATGGCAGGATTCATGGAGTACTTTCTAAATCAACAAAGGAAGAAGCTATTCTAGGTCTGGCAAGTGGCATGAAAATAGCTATAGATATATCAATGGGAAAAAAATTTAATGGAATAGAGATAAATTGCCATAGATTATATGAATATGGGTCACTAGAGACTAGAACATGAAGGAGATTCAGTGACACAAAATGCCTTCAAGAAGGACCTTGAAACAAAGATGAAGGGAACTGAACTTAATGCATAATAATGTGGATTCACTAATGGAATTTGAAGGATAGCTTTGATCATCTATTTAGGACTCAGTATTCAGGGAGGCCAAGGAAGAATGGCAAGCACTTCCAACCAATATCCCTCAAGAATTGCCCTACATTTCTCAAAGGGACAGTTAGTAAGAACCTCTAGGTAAGGCTGATATTTGGAAGAACAAAGGTCCAGAATCTCTGCTTTACAGATGTAAGGACATGAGAGAGCATCTAATTGGAATCCCTCATTTAATAGGTAATGCAACAACTATTGTTTTTAAGGGAAAAAATTTAGAGACTAATTTGAAAATCAAATTTAGATTGATATAAGAATTAAGGACTACTAATTTCATCTTATCTGTTTCGTTTGTCTTAACATATTTAAAGAGGGGAGAAAATTCAGGTGTTTATACCCCCCCCTTTTCAGTCTTCCTTTCAAAGTTATACTTTCCAAGACTCATAAATAATCCTTCTTTCCAAATTAATTTAAACCGTTTGGTAACATTGGTGATTCTCCTTCGCATGATAAAGTATATTTTCAAAGATTAATGTAGATTCAAATTTAATCAGACTCCATAATGAGATTTGTTTCCAGTTCTAAATGGTTGCCATATGAAAAGCCACATTTCAGATTTTACTCCATTATTAAATTTATATTGTGTCATAAAAAACTGAGATTTGTTTTAGGAACAGGTTATTTTATGATATTATTACATTAATGATACCTTACTCTGTCAGAAGGCAGAAGAATTCTCTATTTTTACAGAGGTTTTATTAAGTTGATGGCATTTGTAATTTTACCATCTGAGCTATATAGAATACCTAATAGAAACCCAGGTGGTTAGAGGATTAATCAGTGCAGTACTATTTAAAGAAAAAAATGCTACAAAGCAAGAAATAAAATCAAATTTAAGAATCTTTCCACAAGCACTTCATATCTGCATTGATGCTTCTTTCTACCACTGAGTAGCCTGATTGCATTGATTTATACAGAAAGAAAAAAAATCTCAGCATTTGGAAATAGTATCCTTTGGATTAGTTAACATAACCACATGATGATATGCTGCTATTACGTTTTTCCAGTTCTTAGGCATTTCAAGATACTTCTTCTTGAGTTGTTCTCCAGAACCTTTTGTCTCACAAGATAAATATGTGGATTTTAAGAAGTAATTATATTCATTTTGGCCAAGTTTTATCTGTTTTCACTATGTCCTAGAGGCCTCATCTCAATGCTACACAAAGAAAACAGCATACATGTGCATTTATCTATTTATTTGCTTATTTATTTATTTTTGGTCTGGCAATAAGAGTTGAAAAATGGCAGCTATCAAAAAGTAGCCAGGGCTGCCTCTGGAAGAGGTAGATTCCCCCTTACCAGAGTTTTTTTTTATGTAAAGGCTGCATGAACACTTGTCATTGATGGTGTTGAGGGGATATTGGTTCATTTGCCATTTGGAATGGATATGCCTAGGTGTCTCAATTCTGAGATTCTTTGGTACTGTTTATGCACAAAAGAATTATGATTTCTTCTGAATAGAGAAATTCCACGTATGGAAGCTCCCTCCACTGACACCTATCACAATCCACCCCCATGACTTAGTAGAGAAGCATAAGCAGATATTTGAGGCGTGCAATAGGTAAATGAGTTCCCTGGCCTATGCAGCTAGTAAAGTGTCAGAGATGGGATTTGATCCCAGGTTTTCTTTATTCCCAGTACAGTATTCTACCAACTATGTAACATTATCTCTTTTGTCAATCAATTGATATAGACTACTATGTGCCAGTCACCACACTAGGAAAAGGAAGGAATGAAGGGAGGAAGGAAGGAAAGAAAGAAGGAAGAATGGATAAATCTTTGGCCCCTCAAGGAGCTTATGTTATATTAGGGGAGACACCATATGTGTATATAAATACATGCAAGATATATTCAAAATAAATATTTAGATATAAATAGGGGTGAAAATCTTAGGTCTGAAGACTATCAATTCTAACCTCTTTTTTCCATAGAAGATTCAGATTAAAGTTAGTGGATTTGGACATGTTTTTACCTCCTCTAATACCACCTATGTGATACTGGGAAAATCACTTTACCTCTCTGGGCCTCAGTTTTCTCATCTGTAAAATAAGGGGTTTGAACTTGTCATTTACTGAGTTACTTTTCAGCTCTGAACTGTGATTTTGTGATCTGGATCAGGCAATCCCAAATCTAAGTACAAGTAAATTAATTTGGTCAGTTTCAGAGTGAAATTAAGAAAAGTAATAACTGTGGGAGAGAGAATAAATTCCATGATTGAAACTTGTGCCTGCAGTGGGATTTTTTAAAGTTTTACGTAACTGAGAAAAATACCTACATAATATGAGGATCATGGGATCACAAATTTAGATAAAGAAAGGACTTTAGAGGTCTTTGAAGAAACAGATCTCCAAAATTAATCAAATAAAGTAATTGGCACTTCAGTTAAGGAAGTTATATTAGCTGTATTGGAAACATCAAAACTCTGATTTTATGAGAAGAAAACGATATATCTTAACCCAGATATTAATTTAAGGAGGTAATATTTCCTACCAAAGAAACTAAGACAGAATAAAAAGGGAGAGAGGAAGGGAGAGAGAGAGACAGAGAGAGAGAGAGAGAGAGAGAGAGAGAGAGAGAGAGAGAGAGAGAGAGAGAGAGAGAGAGAGAGAGAGAGAGAAATTGAAGAAGGGAGGAGGGAGATATTCAGAGGCCAATTAACAAATAAACATTTATTATATAATACATGGAAAAAGACATACTTATGAACTCTAAGGTTAAAGGAGACATTTGCTTCTAAACCAGTTATACAATAGAGAACAAAATATGTCTAGCAGAATAAAGTATAGTAGAAATACTACTAACCAATTAAAGGTGGGGTAGAATGAAGATGGTAGAGTGATAGGAAACAGTAGAGAACTTCCCTCCTCAAACTCCTCCAAACAGATCTGGAAAGGCATGAGATAAAATCCAGATAAGGAAATCCAGAAAAAGCCACATTGAGTCATTTGTCTGGCCCAGTTTAGTATAGGGTGACAAATAGGGTGGTCTGTGGACATTGGGGATGAGGTGGGGCCAGGAGCACACATATAAGTATTCCAATACCCAGGGAGAAGCAGTGGAGGAAGAGGACATCCCAGATTTATTCTTGGGTACCCCTAGACCCATACTGGGGCAAGTATGAACTTTGGCATTGTCGCCCACCTCGTTTCTGATCATACCCAGTTTTCAGTCATACTGAAAATGGAACTGTCACACAGGAATGATATTCTTGGGTAAAGAAACCCTGGGCAGATTACCAGCAGCAGCAGCAGCACTGAGACTCAGACCCCAGGCAGAGAGCAGAGTAGACCATTTCCAACATTTAGCCCAGCCTGTAGAGAAACAATCAGGGTAGCTATCCCAGATCAAAAGGATAATCTACAGTTATGCCACTTTGAACCAATAGAGCATAACAGCTGGCTAATGGGGAGTTCAGCAGCAATCTACTCTTTCTCAGACCCAAACCCAGGCCATAAACTTAGAGAACTCAGACTGTGGAGGAAGAGGTAGTATAGAAATTGTACTTGATCCTAGATTAAACCTCTTTGGCAATACTACAAGCTTGCAGGTCCCTAATCTGTCCCTAAAATTTTGGAGTAACACAACATTCAATACCCCAAGAAATCAACAGGACTGGCCCAGTCCTTCTCTTCAGAAGTACCTTAGAGCCTAGCCCTAACATCAGTTTTGAAGTCAGGAAATAGAGTGGGAGAATGATCAAACATGAAAAAATTCCACCATAGAAAGCTGTTATGGTAGCAGGGAAGCTCAAAGCACAAATCTAGAAGAGAATGACTCCAAACATCTACAAGCAAAGCCTCATAGAAAATCACAGTTTAAGCAAAAAAAAAATAATCAACTCGAATTCCTGGAAAAGACAAAGAGTTTTTAAAAAGGATTAAAGAAGCTTTTAAAAAAATAAATGCAATAAGAGTGCTTGAGGAAAAATTCAGAAAAAGAAATGAGCATTATGGAAGAAAAAATGGAAAGGGAAAGAACAGAAATAAGGTTCAAACCTTGCCCCAAAACACCCTCCCTGAAAATTTGAATTCACCTAAAAGAAGCCAATCATTTCATAAGGCAACAAGAAATATTAAATAAAGCCTAGAGACTAAAAAAAGATAGAAGAAAATATAAGGTATCTCATAGCAAAAATAACTGATCTTGAAAACAAGTGGAGGAGGAAAAAAAAAGAATCATTGGACCATCTTAATGCCATGACCAAAGGGCCTAGAGATCCTCTTTCAAGAAATCTTAAAAGAAAACTACCTAGATCTCTCAGAAACAGAGGGCACCATGGAAATGAAAGGAATCCACTGATCACCTCCTAAAAGACACACCAAAATGAAAACTCTCAGGCACATAATAGCTAAAATCTAGGTTAAAGAAAGGTTTCTAAGTCAAAGAAAAAATGCTACAGTTGGCCAGAAAGAATCAAAGTACCAAGAAGCTTCAGTGAGTACCACACATGATTTAGTAGCCACTACTTTAATGAATTGAGAACTTGGAACCCAGTATGCCTGAAGACTGATGTAAGGTCTGGAATTCCCCTGGCTGGAGAACCCTTTACCGTCCCACATAACTGTGGGGTCTTCTTTTGATACCAGAAGAAGAGGACAAGTATCTGATTGATTACAGGTAATAATTTAATCAATCATTATGAATACTTACAAAATAGGGGTAATCTGGGTCAGCTGCCAGACAGTTCAGGACCCCAAAAATCCCTGTGGTAATTATAGAAAACAGACAAAGGCAGGAGAAGCTAGAGAATGCATCACTACTGATTAGTGGATATTTTTGGTTTTCTGCTTAGTAATGAGCTTGGCAGCTAAGCCAATGTTATGCCAAAACATGAGTTTGTGTATGGATCATGTACCAGTCACATATGGGTCACATTCTTATTTTGGCTTTCATAGGTCGTAATACCTTAAGTTTTGACTCAATGTCTAAAATATAATTTTGTATCTAAGTTATGATTTTAAACAGATCACCATGTTCAGGCATCTACCTTTCACAGAGTTTAAATTTGTATGACTTTTCACTTATTACTGTATTTTATGGCTTTCTCCCAATCAGGACTCCACAACTGAGTATACAGGCTTAGAGGCAAAACGGAGGGTAATGCTATTGGGGGAAGAGATTGGGGGGTCGGGCAGGGATGGAAAGTGGACCTTTAATGAAATAGAGACCTTTCAAAGTATTCCTAATGAAAAGACCAGAACTGCAGAAAAGCTTTCAAGGTCAAACACAGGAATGAAGAGAAATATAAAAAGTTAAACATGAATGAGGGCAGCTAGGTTGTACAGTGGATAGAGCACCCAGCCTGGAATCAGGAAGATCTGAGTTCAAATGCAGTCTCAGATGCTTAATAGCTGTGTAACCCTGGGTGAGTCACTTAAGCCCTATTTGCCTCAGTTCTTCATCAATAAATCGGGAACATGCTGGAGAAGGAAATGGCAAACCACTCCAGCCTCTTTGCCAAGAAATCCCATTTGGGGTCATGAAGAGTTTGACATGACTGAACCACTGAAAAACAACAAAACATGAATGAATGATGATAGAGGACTAAACAAGGATAAACCGCATACATCCAACTATGGGGAGATGATACACATCTCCTTTCTGAATCCTTTTTTATCAGGGGTCATAGAAAAGTCCAACTGGGCGAATTTTGGCTTACTAAAACAAATAAAAGTGTTTAAAAATAGAGTGACACACTATTAGAACAATCCAGCTTTTTATATCTTGGAAGTTTCCCAAACCATTTCTAGCAGGTGGAATCTTCCTCCTCCCTCCTCACTTAACTTTTTATGTTTTTATGTACCCAAGGAGCTCCTGAATAAAGGGAAAGTATTAAACCCAAATATTCCAGCCATAATTAGCATATCTCATACTTGCTACTGGCAACCATTGCCTTAAAAAATTCAGAAACATTAGCCTACAGCTTTGCAGAAATTTCCCACTTATTTTTAAATGAGTATAACAGAAAGAACCTTGGATTTCTAGTAAAAGGACATAAGTTCAAATCCTGACTCATTCTACCTGAGTGACCATAAGCAAGTCATTTAAGCTCTCTGAGACTAAGTTTCCTCACCTATAAAATGAAGGGGTTTGACTAGATGATCTCCAAAATCCTTCCCAGTTTTAAATTTATGATCCTATGAATGGAAGTAGAAAATGTTATTTATATATACATATATATATGTAAAATGAAGGTTGAACAATCAATGAGTCTGATTATATCCAATAGGATCAAGGATCACTTTTTAAATAAAAAAAATCCAGAAATGATGCAGTCTTAGGAATGAGCTAATTCCCTTTGCCTAATCAAACTGGTATTTTTGGCTGCATTCGACTTAACATTATTAAGAGTAGATGAAGGTAGGTCTTAAATATCCTGATTATCGAACCCAGTTCTACCAATAATATACTGAATTATGATATCCCACCCCTGACTAATTTCTCATCTTTTACTTTAGTTTCTGATAAAGAATTAGAACATATCCCCACCTGTCTCCTCTACTAGATTGCCTGCAGAATCTTGACCAATCCCATTTCATATTCAATCTTTTCCTATCTCTCTGCTGCCAACAAATAGGGCCAGATCTCCTATGTGCTTAAAAAAGTCCTCATTGCTATAATTCCAAATGGAAGGCAATTGACTTCAAACTATCATCCTATATCTCTCTTCTCATTCACAGCAAAAGTCCTAGGGGGAAAAAAGGGTCTACATTTGTTGTTTTCACTTCTCACTCACTTCTCAACTCTTTGCAATCTGGCTTGCTACTTCAAAATTCAACTGTAGTAATTCTCTCCAACTTTTCCAGTGATTTCTTAATTGTCATATCTCGTGTTCTATGCTCAGTTATCCTTCATGACCTCTCTAAAATATTTGACAGTACTGACCACCTTCTCCTCCTAGATACTCTCACCTTTCTTTGTTTTCATGACAGTATTTTCTTGGTTCTCTGCCTTCTTGTCTGGCCATTCCCTCTCAGCCTCTTTTGCTGAATCATCTGCCATATGTCTTCCTCCAAATATTCATAGAGCACTGTACCCAGGATATACTAAATACTTAATGAATGCTTGTTGATTGATTGAATTAATTAGATATGCAGTAACTACCTGAAACAAACCAAATAATTTTACCCTGAAAGATACCTTAGTTTTATATTATATTGAAGGACCTACTCATAGCAGGATGTTGGCAAATTTTGTGTACCTATTTGTTGTATACCTGGAATTAAGTAAAAAAAAAAGCTGCCTTAGACCTAAATAACATTAACCAGGTTGCCATGATAAACTTTTCTAGCTGCTACCATATTAATAAAATGCAGAGGAAAAAATATGCCATATTGGGTTACTGTTAAGGTAATCTCAGTGTCCCATGATTTGAGTCTTATTCTTATTATTCCTTATACTAGCTTTAATTTTCAAAGTCAAACAAGTCATTACTTGAGCTCACAATTAAGTAATGGGATACTTTCCTACTTATAACCTCAAAATAAAGGACAACCAGTGCATTATACTTGCCCAGAAATAATTGTTCACTTAACATACTCAACTACAATTAGCTAATTATGGGTACAAAACTTAAACCACCCCAGGAAAAAAGTCATTGTAAAGGGTCATGATGTTTCTAGGTTCCTAATTATTTTGTTTAAAAATACAAAATATGTCACTGCTAACAGTCAACTAGATAACTTTTGATCCTGAAATTATTTTCACCCTCTTGACCCAAGCTACTAGAAAGGAAACTTATATTATTCAACCCCCCAAATGAAAATGAAAATTCTTCTTGCTTCCCAAGGCTCTATCTCTATGAAGGTTCTTTTGGGAGGGATTATGTGTAAATGTGAGGGGGTGGGATTGTAGAACTAACAACAGAGAGAGTAGAAATGCCTTTTCAGATCCTGCTTTTTAGCAGTATCCCTTCTATCAGTCACAGAAAACTGTTTTTCATTTGTCATCCTTAATTGTAGCGTGTTTTTGCTATAAACCATTAAATGATAATTGACTAGCCCAGAGATTGGTGCATGAAGCTATTACAGTGAAAGTGTAATACAAAAGTGAAAGTGTTTACAAAGTTCTTTGCTCTCCTTGGGTAGGGATAAGGCTATATGAATGTAAAATTGCATTACGATAAAGTAGAAAATAATGTTGTTGCTGCTTAACCATATATAGGCTTTTCATTATGCAAGGCTTGCAATTCATTCTAATTATAAAGGTCCTCCCTTTCATATAAGAGCTTGGTGAAAATTATGTACGAGAGAGTGGAGTAGTGGGTATTATATCAGGGTTAGAAATTTTAATAGTGAGGCTTATGGTCGAGCCACTGTATGGGAATACATATAAAATGCTTCAGTAAACAGAATCTAGCCACTGTGTTTATCTTCCAGCTGGGTGCTGTGATTTTCTTGTCAGCTTGTAGTGTCACCTGCTTTGGTGACAGAAAACCTGTGGTTTCACTCTATTTGCTGTCTATTACAAATGGAAGCAAAGCAAAGCATAAAATGCACAATTATCCGTGGCTTTTCCATTGTGTGTGGATTTGTAGGTCTTTAGAGAAGTATAGGTTCAAACCCCATGCCAAAAGTATCTTCCTTTTCATTTGTAGGATGCATGCTGCAGGGAAGGGATGCTATAGAATTTAGGTTGATACAGTCATCTGTATTGATTAGACTATATTCCTGTTGCTAACGTATTCTTGATGATTTATAGTGAATTTACATGATTTCCTTGTTCTTCAGAGACTGCTACAGGACAGGTTAAGGGTTTCCTAAGTACCTTAATATTTCTTTTCAAAAAGTAGCCTTAATTGTTCTTCCATATCACATGACAGACCACATCAAGATGCTTTGTCTGTCCTGCAAAATGTTTAGTGCCGTGGTCATGTCAGTCAAGAATCTTAGCATCTTAGTAGGATCCATCATTCTTGAGCGGGTATAAGATCAAGGTAATTAGCATTGATCTTTTCCTAAATCCCAGCACAACACATGCCTAAAACTGAATGCATTATTTTTCACCCCAAATTTACTCATTCTTCTGACTTTACTATTTCTGAAAGTGTCACCAATTATCTCTTCTGTTCAATATATTCATGTTACCTTTGATTCTTTCTTCTCCTTCCCTCTCATATCCATTTTGTTGCCATTATTAATAATAAAGCATCTTCCTAGGGAGCCCTCATTTATTCTTTTTCTGCAGTATCTCTCACAGTCCTTCCACTCTAGTGTTCCCATTGCCACTCGTCTAATAAGCCCTTCGTGATCTCCAGCTTAGATGATTATGGTAGCCTCATAGCAGATCTTGTCGCTTCAACTCTTTCCCTTCTTCAATCTCTGTTCTGGTCATATCTAGACCACATCATTGCCACTCTGGTCCTCCTTCTCCTATGAGAACTTATACTTCTGCTTGGGCTTGGATAGATGAATTTCTACCTCATCTTGCTCAGAATTAAGCACAGATGCCACTTCTGGGCTAGCTTGAAGCTGCCCTTGTCTCCCACTTTTTCCAACTCTAGTTTCCTTCTATGTGTTGTCTTCTCCAGTTACAAAGTAAGTGACATGAGGACAGAGACCAATTTTCTTGCTTATATCTGTATCTCCAGTGCTTAGCATAGATCCTGGCACATGGTATGTGCTTAATAAATTCTTTAACATTCATTCATTCATTTATTCATCTATCTATTCATCCATCCATTCATACTTTTATAGTAATGCCAAACTAATCTTTTTTTCTGAATATCAGTCCTCTGCTCCCAAATTTAAGTAGCTCCCTTTGGCCTACTAACACGGCTATTACAATCCTCCATAATCTGGTCCAACTTGTAATATTATTCATTGACATCTATTCACAAGACTGCAATTTTAGAAATAAAAGGACTATGGAGGTTATATAGTCTTCCCTCCCAATTTAACAGGGAAACAAATGCAAAGAGAGATCAAATGGTTTGTCTAAAGTCACACTGACAATGAATGTTTGAAGTGGGATTTGAACCCAGGTTTTCAGACTCAAACTGCAGGGCTCTTTCCATGGACCAATAGATGCCTCTAATTCTATGTTCTAGCCTAAACGCTTTACTCTCTGCCTCCCCCCACCAAAAAAATGCATTTAACAATTTTTCCCCTGCTAGGTTTTCCTCTCACTGCTTCTTTAGTGTGGAATGACCTTTTTCTACTTTTTGCCTATTGAATCTTTACCTATCTTTTAAAGCCTAATTCAAATCTCCCTTCCTCCAAAAAAGCCACCTTGATTCCCCCAGTTGGGGATAGTCTTCCCCCAGCCTTTGGGCTTCTATCTCGTTTTGTATACATTTTTATAAAACATTTATTGTGCAAGTTATTTGAAAATCACATATCATTTAAGCTGTTTGTGGTTATTTTGTTATAATTAAGACCACATAGGCCATGTGTTCCATGAAGATGGAGATAGCTCATCTAAACCTTATGGCTTCCCCACCACCTACTATTTTACCCTGCATACAGTAAGCACTTAATAAAAACTTATTAGATTGAATTCTTAAAGCTGTTCCTTTTAAGGCAAAACAATAATTATGGTCCACATGCTGCCATAGAGAGATACAGCTATTCCATAGCAACCTGTCTCCTTTCCCTGTGTCTCCCGTTTTTATACCTGTTAGCTCCTTCCCCAGGTCTCATCACACCTGAACTCCCAATTCCTTGAACAATTCCTCTATCTAGTTTTGTCTCTACCTGCCGTTTTGACATTCCACCTCCTACTCATAGTCTCTGAACTCTCTAACTACTAATGCAGTTAACATTTGGACCGTAGAAGATCGGCAATCAGCCACTAACCCCTTTTCTCCTTCTGTCCTGCAGTGGAAAAGGATAGCAAGTACCTTTTAACAGTCTTGCCTGGACCTCATGGGCTAATCCCATCATGTATTCAAAAGCATTCTGGTGCTGCATGATGGCTGATTAAGACCTGACAGCTGTCACTATATACTTTCCTTCCTCAGCTGTGTTTGAAAAGTCCCTATATAGTGCACCAGTAACAGATCTTTGAGGGGGTCTAATATGAAATCATTCTTGACTAAATCTATCAACCTCTTTAATGAGGAATTCTTGATCATGTGAGCAAGTAGTCCAGAAAACAATACACTCATTAGTAACCTGGGAAAGGCAGGCTTTGTTTTTAATGTCACTTAATGACCACTGATTAAGAAGGGCTTACTACTATTTCCACCCAACAGTTACCACTTTATCAGATGTTTTGTGTGGAATAACTGAAAGGCTGTTTTGACAATGTGCTATCAACCTGGGAGGACCAGGATCAATAGGTATTATAGCTATTCAGTGACTGGATTATTAGAAAAATAAATTAGGAATTACCCTGCTGGCAAATAACTTATTTCTCATGATGGCTTGAAAAATTGTTTGCAGGTCATGACATATTGTTTATTCGTGAAGATGAATAGATCTTTTCTAATGTTGTAAATTTTATTTATTGATCATAAGATATAATTAAGTGTTTTTTGGTTTGTTTTTCGCAAGTTTTGCTGATCTGAGTCTCCTCTTTAAATTAGGAACTAGCATACCACTGTTGAACAGAAAAATTGTACCAACATCATCTAGGACCTTTCTGTCATTTTAGCTGAAATAACAATAACCTGTAAGGCAAGGATCCATGATTTCATTGGAATGTATACTCCTTCCACAAAGGCAAATGATAACTGACCCAAAACTTAATAAACGAGTCTTTTCAAGTTGTTTGCAGATCAGAGAGGTTAAGAGCCTTTGCTTATAATCTCACAACTAGTTAAGGGTCAAAGGCAGGGTTTGAACCCAAGTCTTTCAGACTCCAGGTTCAACACTATCTACCTGGCTACCTTGCTATTAGAATTCTATCCTTTTCAGAGTATCTTCACGTACATAATTTTTTTCTCATCCTCACTACAATTCTGTGAAGTAAATAGTGCAACAATTTTTGTCATTATTTGATGAAGGATGAAACCTTGACATGGGGAAGTCACCAAAAGTCTTCCCAACCTGGAGTATCCTCCCTGCTGATTTCCCACTTTCCTGATGATCAAATTCCTAATTTGAACCACAATTTCAGGAGGAACCCTGCTCATCCCAAAGCTAGTTTGACTCATTTTCTGGCCTTTTCTACCTCCTTGCTAGTAGGTTTCCCATTTTTCTCCCTTCCCCTCTTCACTTTCCAGACAATCTTTGTGTCTTCTCCTATTAGAACATAATCTACTTGAATTTTTGTTTCCTTTCATTTGCTTTTCCAGGGCTTAGCACAGTGTTTGCTGCATGGTAAGCCCTTAATGCATTGTCTATCTTTCTCTCTGCTGTCTGTCGGTCTTTGTCTCTAGATCTCTCGCTTCATACACATATTCATAAATACATGCATACACGTGTATACATGCATACTACATACATGAATTCATATAGGTCAAGTTCTGTCTGTTCCTTGGAGCTGTTTGCCGCAGCAGTGGTGATGCGTGACTCTGGGCCAGCCCTTGTTCTGAGCTCCTGGGCCGAACCTAGATGTTGGTAACTATGAATTGTATTGGGACTGTCTGTTGATATTTGTAATTTGTTTGTATTTTGTTCTGAAGTTCAGGGTGCTGGCTTTTTCCCCTGAACTAAGTGAATGCTGTCTGTATGCTGGATTAAAGTAAACTTGTCAACCCCTTCACCTTGCTTTCCTTAGTTAAGCAGATCAAAAGAACCTGTGCTGTTGGTAGCTTTCCGGGTGCTGGCTGTGGGTGGATCTTACACCCCCACAGAAGCTGCTAGCCAGATTGTTGAAACAAATGGAATTTGGTGGCAAGGCTCTGGCCATCAAGTAGTCCTAATTCCTGATATAGTTCTCCTAACATTATATCACTTGCAAAGTTACTTTTGATTTTACAAGGTTTTAGTAACATTCATTTTCCTTTTTCCATGGATTTCTCCCTGTGACTGTATTTAAATATGAGTGCAATTTTATCTACTTCAGATCACTTTGAAAATTCTTGACATACATTCATGCTAATTGTATATTTGTATTCATGTAGACATGTAGCTAGGTGGCAGAGTGGATAGAGGGTCAGGCCTGAAATCAGGAAAAATCATTTTCACGTGTTCAAATTTGGCCTCAGATACTATCTGTGTGACCCTGGGCAAGTCACTTAACCTTCATCTATAAAGTGAACTGGAGAAGGAAATGGCAAACCATTCCAATATCTTTGCCAAGAAGACCCCAAAAGGGATCACAAGGAGTCAGACATGACTGAAAGACAATTGAACAAGAAAAAATGAGAAATGGGAAAGAGGGGAGAACTACTTGAATATTAGCAGACCAAGGAAACCTGTCTGGGCAATATATTCTATGGGCTTCCTGGATATAGAAGATTGTTGATGTAGGTCAATGTGACAATTGGCATCTGATAGAATGCAGTAAATTCTTTTTCTAACTCAATAGGTAACTCAGGTAGAATAGTGAATTACTAATGGAGACTGAGGAAACCACTTAAAGAAGAAAGACAAGAGGTTTATTAAGAGGACATTTCAAAGATTACCAAGGCATCCATGGTAATTTTGCCTTTCTTTTCTATTTCAGAATTGATTTTCAGTTTATCAGAACTCTCTATGATCATCTAGATCAGACCATAGGAATTTATCATTTTTTCCCTTATGGATATGCATGCACCTATGTCCACTTCTTTCCTTGGCAAAATTCATATCTTTTCATCATTACAAATCATGTTCCATGGGGGTCCTTTATTTATTCAAACAGTCATTACATACAAATGGCAAAACAAAAAGGATCACAAGTATGGAGAAAATGAAATTAATTGCCTTCTTTTTAGCTATTCTTTACTATTGCCCTTGAGCAACTGTAAGCTAAGTAATTACAGCAACAGAAAGCATGTCTTAATAATCATTTAGTTGTTAGCAGTAGGAGGAACTGAAATTTAGTTTAGTAACTCTAGACTATATTACTACTGAGTTATTTGTATACATCTTGGTGGGGGCGGGTAGATCAGGAAAAAAGCCATAGGGGCTCTACTACTTGGGTTTCAGAGCCTAGGGCTGTCTCCTGATGGTTGGCTGACCAAGTCACAGTTAGAAGAGTGGGGAAAAGTCCAGTCTTGTTGGAGTGTAAATTTTGTTAGGAATAATATGAAAGGAGTTTGGAAGGGAGCTATGACTCAATAATCAGCCCTGTTCACAACACATCTGTAATATTGTGGTCAATTCTAGGCACCACATTCTAGGGAAGGACATTGGTTAAGGACAATGCCGAGAAGAGGACAACTAGAACAATGAAGGGCCTCAGGTCCAAGCCATGTGAGAATCAATTGAAGGAAATGAGGATCGTTATCCTGGAAATGGGAAGATTCAATGATACACAGTAATACACAATAATACATGATACACAGCTGTATTTAAGTATTTGAAAGTATCATACATGGGAGAGGAATTAGACTTGTTTTCTTGAACTGTAGGAGAAAAAATCAGAAGCAAAGGGTGTAAATTACAAGGCCCAAAATCAGAAACACTAAAACATGGGACTGTCTAATTTTGGATTACTCATAGAGCCACTCTCTAAGGCTTGGAATGTCCACTCTTAGATCTCTCTTATCAGGAAATGTGCCTGTCTGACTCTGTCATGTGCTTCTGAAAGCACTCATCAGTAACATGGCTATTGCTATACCTTCTATTTGGTAAAACCATTCTCAGGAACTCCAGTCTGTGGCCTGTGCTGACAAAAGAAAATTGAAGGTGGAGAAGACAGAACAAATGGTCCAGTAGCTTCCCTCTTAGAATTGCTATGTGTTTTGCCTACAAACCATGGTTACCATATACTGGGTAAATGGAGGGAAGAAGAAATGTCCTATCTTCCATGCTGAACTTCAGCCCCTAAAGGAAATATAGCACTTGGAAATGGTGGATCTATTTTATGGCTCACTTTTATATAACACAGAGAAAGATGACACTCAAAAAATATATCCTTCAACATTTAAGTCAGTCAATCACCAGGAGGCATCCTAGTCTCTGAGCCTAACCAAGTAAGGTGTCTGTGAATATGTTCAATGAACTACCCTTACATACTGTTAAAGTTGTTTCCTGAAGTAATTTAGAAGACCAAGAAAGCTTCTTCCATGATACTCATTATTTTTATAATCATTAACTCCCCCCAAAAATATAAATTAAAGTCTATGGGAAAAGCTCATAGTAGCATACTAATTGGAAGCTCTCCTTACCTCATTTTATTAGTAAATAAAGAAGCAAAATAGAGGTCAACAAGGCATTATGGAAATATTAGTTAAGAGGTACATTGTTCAGATTCAGAAAATCAAGGTACATATTCCAGACTCACCATTTACTGACTCTGTGACATTAGTCAAGTCACTTAATATCTATTGGCCTTTATTTTAATCATCTATAAAGTAAAGGGGGTTAGACTTGATGATGACCTCAAAGGTCCATTGCAGTCGCAAATCTTGTGTCTTGATCACACATGGCAGAGAATAGAGCTGCACAAGGGCTTAGAAGGAAGTCAACAAAAATGTGTGGCCCTTCTTGGGCACAGGAATGTCAAAAGTGCTGTTTAGGTGATACCAAAGCTTTTAAGCTAGAGCTCTTCACCCTTTTGTGAGTCTAGTAAAGTCAATGGACTTCTCAGAATAGAGCATTTAAAGAATGGAAGTGAATTCTAGGAAATTCTAAAGTTCAGTTTTAAATTTATAAAGATGTTTATTTCCCCATCCAAGTCCATGAATCTCTCGAAATGTATCCACAGACTTGGTCTGGAGATTGATATCACAAAGTAGAAATGATTGTCAGTCAGAAAAAGACTAGTCTGCCTTGGTGATGATGGACAGGCACTATGGCATTATTATAGGCTACAGTTTGAGAAACCCTTCATTTAGAGGACTTAATTCTTGTTCTCAAGGGATTTGCAATCTAGATAGGAAGATAAAATAAATAAATATGAAAAGACTTAACACTTTTGAAATCACACATTAACAGAGACGGTCAGAGTTGTCAGTCAGATGAGATGAATCGGGCTTCCTAGACATGTAAATGTTGGTCCAGGTTTTGAAAGAGGTTACATATATAGATTAAAGTAGATTAATATAGGGGCAGAGAAGAACAGTTTTTGATAAGGAAAAAAATGTTCTGAAACTGGCTTTTTGAACTTTGTTCTGAAATGACCATGTCTGGTTGATGAATTTCTTGTGCTTAGAGTCTTTCTCTTTCTATAACTCACTTTTTTTTCCTTTTCATTGAAATTGTTTCATTTTGTTGTTATAAGAATCATATTCTTTAAACCTTTCCATCCCTCCTGGTCTGAATTCCCCTCTCATATTTTAGTCCATAGCATACTACCCATTCTTTTTCTATACCTCTGAAATCTACTTTCCTAAAATATTGGGTATATGATGAAACAATGCAGGACTTTTATTTATAACACATTCTTGGTTGAACCAGTCATGTACCACTCTGCATACCTATATTTCCCATCATTTCCACTAAAATCCTTAGTTCTTTGTTATTGATAAGACTCAGATCCAGAACAAAAGTTCCTTTCAACTGTTCTGATTCCTTTTTAAGGATCAGTAAAGCAAGACAAGAAATTGCTGCTTGCATTTATCTCAGAAAAGAGAGCTCCAAGAAGTGTCTAGGTAATCTAAGGGCCCATCACTGATACATCATGCAACTTTACTGGGGTTGTGATTTGTTTCCCTAACTCCTCATCTATTTCTTCTCTCTGTCTAATGAGTAGTGGCAATTTCATTTCTATTTTTTTTCTGTTGATCTTCACCAAAAGGCTTTCTACAGGGCTTTCCCCTGGATTTTCTTACCTGAGGAAAACTAGGCAGCTGGGTGGTGCACTGGATAGAGTATCAGGTCTGGAGTCTGGAAGAGTTGAGTTCAAATGTGACATGAGACACTGACTAGCTCTGTTATCCTGGGCAAGTGTATTGGCAACCAAAAATGGGCTCCTTAGCACTTAGTCAACAAGTGCCCTTGACTAGTTTGGCTTTTTCCCCTGAACTGAATGCTGTTTGTATGTTGGACTGGAGTAAGCTTGTCGGCCCCTTCACCTTGCTTCCCTTGCTTAAGCTGATGGAAAGAACCTGTGCTTTCCCGGTCAACCCCTTCACCTTGCTTAAGCAGATTGAAAGAACCTGTGCTTTCCCCGGCGTACCTTACACCCCCGCAGAAGCTGGATGGTTAAAAGCAGCTCCCGTTGGAGCCAGAGGCTGCTACACCACAGCCACAGCCACAGCCACAGCCACAGCCACAGCCACAGCCACAGCCACAGCCACAGCCACAGCCACAGCCACAGCTGAAGCAGGAGCTGCCAGTAGCAGAGCTGACCTACGGGAGGAAGCTGAACAAAGACTTCAGGCCAGTGGGTAATCTTTTTACCATAGAGGGGGAAGCATGATTTTGCTTTATGCAATCATGCTTCTCTGTAGCCTCCTGGTTACTCTTTCAAGGCGTACTTATTGGGCCTGGAAGCTTTTGATCAATATATCAAAATGGGGTTGCTGGTTCATGGGTTGGTTACTGTGGAGCCTAAATATATGTTTTGATTCTTCTGCCTTCTACTTTGAGAGTTTCTTATATCCAGCGGTTCCGAACCTTTCAGACATGTTTATGATCCTCTTTGAGATTATAAACTCTGCCCTCCTAATACAGCAAGTCACTTCAACTTTCTTTGCCTCAGTTTCCTCATTTGTAAAATGGGTGTAACGATAACATCAACCTCCCCAGGTTGTTGTGAGGACCAAATGAAATCATTGTAAAGTGCTTAGCACAGTGCCTGGCACATAATATGCATCATATTAAGTGCTGCTTCTTTCCCTTCACGCTTTCTTTTTAAAGATGTATATACTTCCTAAAACATATCCAGCTATGAGTATCATGCCATTAAGCCTTGGTGATACTCATGAGGTCAAATTCACCTTGTGTTCATAGGATCATAGCTTGAGAGCTGGCAGGAATCTCAGAAGCCGTCTAGTTTGACTTTCTCTCCTTACAGGTCCAAGAAAGTTAAGTAACTTGATTAAGATCACACAGGTAGTAAATATCAAAGGCAGGACTTGAAAACAGGTCCAGTGACTTCAGAGCCATGCTTTTTTCACAGTCTCACACTCATAAGCTTAGGGTTTTTAAAGTCTGGGCATTTTTATATAATTACCTTAGACCATAACTTTCCTTACTGGCCCCTTTCTTCAGTTTCCTCTCCTGTAAAGTTCTAGGTGTCTCTACTACTCTTCTGTTTTCCAGCACTTAAAGATACTGTTTGTAGTATCTGCATTGGTCAATTTCCATATGTAATTTTGTGCCTATCCAAGTTTGCAGCAGTCTCTATGGGCATAAATTAAAGTGATAACTATAGAAATAGAAAGAAGCAAGTCAAAGTGAAATTTCAGAAGGGAAGAAATAGGCTTTGGTGCCAGCTTAGTTGTGAAGGGAAAAGAATGAGAGAGCACTCGAAAATATCAATATAATGGAGTCTGGAAGATTACTGACAGCAATAGATTTTTAAAAAAAGCAAAACTTAATCAGTAGTTGTTGAACTCCTAGCATGTGAAAAGCACCAAGCTAGACATGGAGAATACAAAGAAGTAGCATGCCCTCAAGTAGTGTGCATTCTATAGATCACCAATTGCAAGGGTAAACAACAAACATAGATGTTTATAAGGTGGATACGAAAGATTCGTATGAAGCCCTTTCTGAATTAGGACCTTACCGGTAATCTAATTACTTTGGAAATTATTTTAGCCTGATTTAAAAGTTGAGTTAAGTTACAGCATTACTTAAAAACCTAGAAATCAATACCATAGTAATACAGTTCTTTAGAAACCAGGAAATGGATACTCTACTTGGAGCTCCCTATTCTCTATCCTGCACTTTAATGTAATTAGTACAAACAGGCGAATCAATACATGTTCTTGTATTTACAAAATAGCTGGATGCATAGTCAATATAGCACCATGCAGAATGAGGACAGTTCACAGTGGCTGTTTAGAGTTGGCTCTACATACTAGAGCTGTATATACCTTTGTGTTCACTGGGGCCCCAAATACCACATGACCTTTAAGAATGCCAAGGAAAAATAAAACAACAAAAAGTAATTTTCTCATTGCCATTCAAAGTCCCCCACCCACCATCCCTGCCATTTCATAGGCAGCTAGCACTTTTTTTTTATTTTGCTCGATGTTGAATATAGCTGCTCTGAAACAGGTCATGCTGAAGGGTCACTCACTATGCCTTCAGGGACATGGGCTTCCTCTATGACCTTCTGTAAATGATAAATGTTGCTGGAGGAATTTCATTAATTCATGAAACTGCATTTGCCATTTGGCTTCCATGTTTTACCTTTTTATGTGGTGGGGTGGGTGGATGTGGGGCTAAAACCTGTAGAATCAGAACCCATTCTGCCTATAAAGAATCCAATAAGGCTCCTACTCAATGTTTCCTATAAGGGAAGCACTTGCCATAAGGCATTTCTAAAAGTCTTCGATATTATGCCAGGTTTTTTTTTTCAATTATACTCCATTTGCCTGTAGAGACTCATGTCTAGAGATGGACATATTTTCTATTTTTATTAAACCAAGGGTCAAATATTGCTCCTGAGTATTTTGCCTTTTCAGTGAAACATTCCCAATGGGTCACTCAGCTCAAATTGACACCCTGTTCAAATATGTTAATTATATGCTACCCAAAGGCAGCTTCTTAAGTATAATTGACTGGTATTGAATCATTTAATACATTGGTAAAGAGAAACTCCAATGAAATAAAAATTACAATAAATGGTTACCACATACAGAGAAATATGATCAGTTCCTTTTGTATGGAAATTTTCTCTGCTAAAACCATCACAATGATATGAAACTTGATAACAAGTTGATATAAAACAATAATTTTGGGGGGATTAATAGTACAGGTGTACCCTTTGGAGGAAACCCACTATGTAAAGTTCCCTACTTACAGAAATACTAAATTATGGAAATGGTCCCTTTAACTGCTCTTGTTATCCCACTGTGCAAAAAAAAATAAGCTGTTGTTCATAATGAAGGCACTTACCAACAAACATAAACAGAGCCTATGAAGACTGTTTTAAAAAAAAGTAAGCAATTAAGAATTACTGTACATGATAAAAGTCCTTTAGATAGAAATGTTTGTCTTGAAATAGAGAGAACTTGTCTGAATTTGAAGTGCTACACAACACATGGGGTACTTTTTCTTCATCTTCTATGAAATTAACCACAGGGATATGCCTTCTGAACTAATTTAAAATTCAAGAAAGTGTTTGTATTTTGTGATAATATAATTTTGTCAAAAGTAATATTGTTTCATCAGTCCTTGCTTCTCTTACCAACCTTCATGTCTCTTATGTATTTACAGTCCCCCTTTCCACCCTGTCATCCTTCTTGATGACTCAATATCCCCATTGATATCCTTTACAATACCCTAACACCACAGTTCTTCAACTTCCCCAATCACAATACCTTACTCCACTCTGGCAATCCTACAACATGCCCACACTTTGGGCTCTGTCCTTCCTATTATGAGAACGTCATGATACCAAGATCTTGAATACTGGATTTCCCCTTTCTGGCCAAAAAAAAAAAAAATTTTTTTTAAAAACTTCCCATCCTTCTTCAACTCACTCCCACTCATACTGAATGTGGCTTCTTTCCTTCATTGTAACCAATAAGCTATTATACCTGTTCATCAGTTTTCTTCTGATCTCATTTACCTCATTATCCCATGTTCAACCATTTCAATCATGCTTTCATCAATACGTGAGATTCATAGGAATTGTTATCATTTTAGAGTGGGATGGAGCTTTAATTAACATTGAGCCCAACCCCCTTATAGATCTATAAGGAAGCTGAGAATCAGGGTAGTTAACTAAATTTCTGACAATCATGCAATTAAGAAGTGGAAGTGCTGAGATTTGAACCCAGGTATTCTGACTTCAAATGAAATACTTTTTCTACTACAATACACTGCATTCTTCCATCTTTAGATTCCATGAGTTCTGCAGTATCTATTATGCCAATACCCAATTCTAAATAATCAACACTTACTGCTTTTTCAGCTTCTGTTCCTAGGCTTTCAATAAAGCTAGAGAAAATCATTAAACCACATTGATTGGGTCCACTACAAATTAATATCAAGCTTCCGCTTGGTATTTACTGCTTCTTGGCAACTCTTTTATCCAACTCATCTAAGTTCCACATGTTAATTTCCCCAACAGTGGTTCAACACCTTTTCTATTCTGTTCACATCTCTAACAACAACTGTTGCACACTCACCTAATGTAGATAACTATAATTTCTACTTCCCAGAGAAAATGTTCACCACCTGACTTTAGTTTACTCAACTTTCTACCTTCACAACTCATTTGGCTTTATATATGACAGACATCAGTAGCTAATTTTCCTCCTTTCTAAGGTTATTCCTTCTAAAAGTTTCTTTCATTTAATCTTCATTTCTCCTCCAGAGCTTCTTTTTCATCCAGTTCTTTAACTTCCATTGATAAGTTTAATTGTTTCCTATGTGGAAAATATACTTCTTACCACCTTGCTATAAAATATAATTAGTATTTCTTTTCTAACTTTGACTGTAAAACTTCTAAAAAAGAGTAGCCTGCACTCATTGCTTTCATTTGCTCACAATAGACTATTCAAGTTTTTGCAATCTAGCTTTTTCTATACTATTCTTTAAGGTCATCACTTGCCTTTTCTTAGTCCTCATACTTCTTGACCTCTGTGAATCATTATACTATGTTAACCATCATGCCCTCCTTGACACTCTCTTCAACCTGGGCTTCTGTGATACTGCACTGTCTCATTCCTTCTTTTATCACCCTTGTTCTGACTTCTTTGATGATTCTTTTTCCCAGTGGTTAGTCCTTGACCCTCTTTCCTTTTTCTTTCTCTGTTTTCTTCATTAGTAATATCATCCATTTCCATGGCCTCACCTATCACTTTTATGAGCTTAATTCACAAATCTTTATTTTCTGCCCTGGTTGCCTGATTCCCATACCTGGATTTTTCATTCAATTTGCCCCAAATTGAATTAATCATCTTTTCCTTTATTTTCTGATTTTTCTCTTACAGTTAATGTATGCACCCTTTTTCTTGTCACCTAAAATAATTTATTCTAAAACCCAACATTGTCCTTTAGTTATTCCTATTCCTCTTCTCGTTGGCTCCAATTTAGTAGTTAGGTTTTATCTGTTCTACCTCTGAAATACCTCTTATTTTTAATCTTTTTTCTCATTTCCATAATGACTAACCTGATTAGTTTCCTTATTAATTGAGGGTACCCTCCTCCATTTCCAGGTATCTAGTCTATCACCCTCACATTAGTCCCTACTCTTGCCTTATTACAGATCAGATCGTTCCATTACTGAATTGGAGTCCCTTTTATCTACCTTCAATGGTTTGTAAACTAAACTGTTTTTCTGATAAATAAAATATACTATGACAATATCTATTTAGTAGTTATTATTTTGGTGGCTAAAACCATATATTGATTCTGATCTCAGATGTCTGACCACCTACTGGCTGTTTGGATGTTGTCAACTGCAACATGTCTGAAAACAAACTCACCAGTTTTTCCCTTATACCCCAAAGAGTCTCTTACTGGTTTCTGTCCATGGCTCTACAATTATCTCATAGTAGACAAGAAGTACTTGCTCAGTGCAAGTTGTGGTAAATTCCAGAATTTTCCTTTCAAACCATTTCTGCCTTTACTTGCAATTTGACAATGTCACAATACTTGCATTTAACAAAGTCAATTATCTCACTGAATGTCACTAGTAGCATTGACTTTCAGAATTGTTTATTGGAATGAATACATAAATAAAGTGAATGAATTGCTTTAATTAGAAAGCTATTTAGCAGTACAGTGCATGCATTAACAGGCTGCCCTTAAGAAATACTAGGTTTCTACTGCTTATATGCTTTATAACCAATAGCTCCAGGAGACCTGCTGTCTCTTCCATTCGTCTGTTTACACTGACGAGTGCAATGATAACACCAGTGACCCGAAATAATTGCCATGTAAGTGTGTTTTTGATGAAAGTTCACTTTATTGCTGAAAGATGCCTGGAGCTCAAGCTGCTGCACTGACAGCAGCCTGAAACTTTCCTTTATTTTTGTCTAGAAGGGGAGAACCACCAGGAGCAGGTGCAAGAAGACAGACCTGTGAATTCTAGCTCTTCCTCCTTGCTTCCCCTAGGCAGGAATCAACAGCCTACCTTAAAGGGAAAAATGAATCATTATTTTATTTCTGTGATATCAAAAGAACTACTGCCTAGCAACCCACACGGTTGTCTGTTGGCAGCTTGCTGTGTTCGGTCAAAGGTCAGGATGCTGGGGACTACCCTTCCATGGAGTCATGTAACAGAGGACAAAACTATGACTTTCCAAGTGGAATGAAGCCATTGAACTGAAAATTGCTTTTAAAAAAATAATAAAATAAAACCATTTAATCTCTTGAGGTATGCCTATTGAACGTAGAAATATGAGAACCAACTAAAAAGTGAATTTTAAGCATTTAGATCTTTAGTGCTTTTTCTGAATATTCTCTATCCTCATTCTCTTTGACAGTTAATTATATTATGCACCTCCTAACATTACAACAAAGTACATTTAAAAATCTTTTTTTTTTTTAACAATGACCTGCTCACACATTATGTTCTGTGCTCCTCTCTAAGTGTCCCATGTTCTATTCTTTTTCTTGTTTATTTGGTTTCTGTCATAGGACTATGCTAAGCCCTTTAAAAAATTATTGATATATTTTGTTTTTTACACAGCAGACACTAACATCCCCAGCAAACTATATCCTCTTAGAAACAACTCAGCAAAACCACCTAATAGCATGATTATGTCTAATTGCACATGGCACAGTCATGTTCTACTTGCGTTGTTTATTGATTGGTAACAGCAATGAAAGATGAATCTCTTCAGTTTGTTAGTATGGTACCAACATTTACCATTATATTCAATCTGATTTTTGTCCTCTTTCCATGTTGATTTTATTTATAGTGTTATAATACTTGTATATATTATTGTTTTGATTTGTATTCTCCCCTCACCATTTCATACAAATCTTCTCTAGTTTCTCTGAATTCTTCATGTTTGTCATTCCTTATGTTGCAATAATATTCTACTACATTCATATGTCATTATTTGTTCAACCATTCCAAAATCTGACTTGGTCATATATTTTTGCTTCCAGCTCTCCATTATCATAAGCAAATGAACCTATGGATATTTTCTTTTTCTGACTTTGAGTAACCTTCTTGGATATAATCACAGTAGTAAAATCTCTAGGTCAGATATGAATATTTAGCAACTTTTCTTGGATAATTCCCAGCTGTTTTTTCTGAATGGCTGCACCAATTCACAGGTCCTCTAAAAGTGAACTGGCATGTCTATTGAGCCACATGATGAATTTTTCCATAATTGCTACTTTAAAGAATGTGAAGTAATACATCAGATTTGATTTAATTTGCATTTCCTGATTATCGTGTGTGTTGGTAAGCAAAATGGGCTCTTAGCACTTAGTTCAACCAAGTACCCTTGAAGAGTTTGGCCTTTGTTTCCTTGATTAGATTTGGGTGTCCTTGGTGCCTCCTTGCCTCAGGGGAGGGCCTAGTTTACACATGAGTTTGAGTGACATGTCTGGGACTGCAGAGGCTTTTAGATCACGTGGGTTTAAGTCGCCTCTTTGTGACGATTCTAGGTCACGTGGGTGAGTCGCATGTGTGACTCCTCCCTGACTCTGAAAAAGATATAAAACCAGGGGTTGGCTTTCTATTCTTGGGAGCTCTTACCCACAGCAGTGGTGGCACCAGTGACTCTGGGTCCACCCTCCTTATGAGCTCGTGGGCTGAACCTAGATGTTGGTGACTATGAATCTGTATTTGGTTTGTCTGTCGATGTTTGTAATTTGTTTAGGGCTCTCCCTCTTGGTGGCGTGGAGACTCTGGGCAGCTGTAGCTAAGAGCCCTCCATCTCATAACCTGGATGTTGGGACTTTGTTAAACTCTGGTAACTACGTATTGGGGATTTGAATCAGACAAGGTCTGTCTGTCGATGTTTGTACTTTGTTTGTATTTTGCTCTGAAGTTCAGCGTGCTGACTTTTTCCCCAGAACTAAGTGAATATTTGTATGCTGAATTAAAGTGAGCTTGTCAACCCCTTAATGTTGCTTTCCTTACTAAAGCAGATCAAAAGAACCTGTGCTTTTGCAGTGTACTGGTAGCATTCTTATTGTTGGGCTTGTGTTGGTCTTTTACCACCACAACAGCTGCCACCCAGATTGTTGAAACATATTGGTGATATTAAACCATTTTCAGGTAGTTCTTGGTAATTCTTTAAAAACAAACTATGCATTGTTCTTTGACAACTTTTTAATTGGAGAATAGCTCATAATCTTGTAGTTTTCTTTTATCATTTCCCTCTAAATTTTAAATATCTGGCTTTCTCAGAGAAATTTAATGTGAAGAATTTCTCCCAATCCTTATTTTCTCATAATTATACTGCAAAAATTTGAAAAGCTAGTACAATTTTACATCAAGAGAATATATTTGTCTTTTATAGTCTCATTTAGCATCTGTACAGTTTCTCTCTCATGCTCCTTGTTATTAAACACATAAATAATTATTATGTTTTATCCTGTGACTTCTTATCTTTAGATAATTAGCCATATAGAACTATTATGGTATATGCTATAAAAAGCTGATCTGAAACATTTTAGACCTAGACTACTTTTGTAGCATTTCTTCTCAAATTAACAGTTCCTTCTGGAGTAGTCTGTATTTGAGGGCTTATGAAATATTAGGTAGATATAGATATAGATATGTATACACACACACACACACACACATATTTGTGGCTAGGCCTTACTTGTCAAGTTTATTCCACTAGTCAGTTTTTGAATTCAGTACCAGATGTAACAATTGCTGCTTTATAACATAGTTTAAAATCTAGAAGCACCAAGCTTTCCTCTTGTTTTTTTCATGTTATATCCCTTTATAGTCTTAACCATTTGTTTTTATATTTGAATTTTAATATTTTGTCTAATTAAAGGAAGTACTCTTTCATTAATTTGATTACTGTAGTACTATGTATGTGGTATTGAAAATGTAAATGCAAGAGACATTCTCAAAAATAAAAGATGCTAAAGCAAACAAAACCAGAAACAGAGATTCTAAATAACCTTGATCTCAGAAAGAGAAATTGATAATGCAGAAATATGCATGCAAAGGGAAAACACTGACAGAGCAGATATATATGCAAATATATATACCAGACATTTAAAGAACAAATTCTCCCCTATATAAACTATAACAAAAATATGAGGAAAGACACCTTACAAAATGCTTTTATGATGGAGATGGCTTTGATTCCCAAGTCAAGGCCAAATAAATCAGAGAAAGAAAATGATGGACCAATGAATTTTAATAAATTTCAATAAATTTTATAATTTGTTTAATATTATTTAATATATAATAAATATAAAATTTAATAAATTTAAATACAATAGATTGAGTAAAACAATAGCAGAAGTTTATAGCAACATCTTCTTTCTCCCAAATCATTTTAGCATCATCAAGATATAAATGCCTACTGTCACTCTAATTATATTCTTATAATTTTGTAAAAACTGGTTTGTGTTTGTATTATATAGTTCTTTGTGTATCTTCTTAAGTTAATTCCAATTATTTATGTATTTTCTTGTGATTGTAAATGATATGTCTCCTTTTATCCCTCCCGCCTAGATTTCCTTTTAGTTTTTTAATATGCTGAAAAATTGATTATTTTTATGCATCTAATTTGTATCCTGCTACATTCCTGAAAATATAGTCTCAATCTGTTAACACTCTAAATTTCCTAAGTCATCATTTAATCTATAAATAGAAATTACTTTGCCCCCTCTTTGTCTACCATTAATTTAAATTTTTCCTTATAAATATGAGCACAATTCAAGTAGTAGGAGTATTTCTTCATCATGGATTTTACTTGGAAAATTACCAATGTTCATGCTTTAGAAATTATGTGAATTCTTCATTTTAGATAGATGCTTTCAATTGTATTGAGGAAGGGTCCCTTTATTACGATTTTTTTTAACATTTCTATTTGTGAGTACTGTTTTCAAGGACTTTTCTTCCTGGATTGATCAAATTATCTTATTTCTGTTGCTAATAAAATTCATATTGGTATAGTTTTTTCTGGATATTTAAATATATTTTCATTTCTTGAAAAATATTACTACATAATAGTGATTTGGGAGAAAAAATATTGCTATCAGTTTTGCTAATGTTTTATTCAATATATTTTTTTTATCAAAATTCATTGGTCTGTCATTTTCTTTCTCTGTTTAATTTGATCTTGTTTTGAGAATCATTTTCCTTATAAAAGTATTTTGTAAGGTATCTTTCTCCATATTTTTGCTAATAGGTTATATAGTAGAGTATTTTTTTTTTGGTTAAATGCCTGGTATATGTGTGTGTGTATGTGTGTGTGTGTGTGTGGGTGGGTGTGTGGATGTGTGTGTGTGTGTGTTCTGGTAGTGTTTTTCCTTTGCATGCATATTTGTGGATTATCAATTTCTCTTTCTGTGACAAGGGATGTTTAGAATCTCTTTTTTCCTGTTTTATTTATTTTGGTAATCTTTCACTTTTGAAAATGTCTCTTCCATTAACATTTTCAGTGAAAATTCTATGTAATTGAATGTGGAAGCTTTAGATAATTTTCCTTTTTCATCTCTTGCTCTCAGTTTTATATTGGTAAATTAGTTGTATTCTATCTTCTCCTTTAATCAAATTAGTTAATGATTTATTTATTTCGTTTGTCTTTTTAAAAAGCCAATTAATCTGTCTTGTCTATCAGCACAATGCCTTTCGTTATCAATTTTTTTTCTCTTCCTTGATTTTCAAAATTTCAACATTTGAATTTATTTGGAGATTATTATTTTAAGACTTTTTATTTATATTTAAATTCACAGTACATTGATCTTCTCTTTAACTTCATTAATCTGTTCACAGATATACATTTTTCTTTATTTCTTTAGCTCCCATAAATTTTGGTATATTATCAAATTGTTATTTCACTATAATTTTTAATGTTTTCCTAACTTGTTCTTTGAAACCCTTAATATTTATGATAACATTATTTAGTCTCCATTTATTTATAATTCCCATATTGATATGATTTTATCATGTCATAGTTTTTAAAAATTACATTTAATAATTCTGACTTCTAGCATTTTTTTCTCTATGTGCCATAGGACATGGACAATATTAAAGGGGTTATGTAATGTTGAAGTATAAGGATATTGCTTACAACTCTGATTTAATAATTACCAATGTTCTCACATATGTATGGCATTGTCTTCAAAGTCTCTCCATATTCATAATAGCTGTCATGTTTTTTATTCTTCTCTTGCAAGAATTGAGGCAAGTTGAAGTTCCCAATGCTTTATTTTGCTAAGTATTTTGGTAATTTAATTAGTTTTTGCCTTAAGTACTTAGGTGTTGTGTCACTCAGTCAATAGATATGTAGAAGATATAGATATATGATACATATATGCACATATTTAATTTTTATATTGTTCAAAGATCTTTTGGGCATAATGCAATTTCCTTCTTTGTCTCTCTTCAAAAGATCTAGACTTACTGTTTCCTTCTCTGATATTATGATGTCCATTCAAGATTTGGATTCATAAGAAGCATAACAATCTACTCCAACTCCAAATGTTAATTCTGTGGGAATTTTTATATTTTGAGTGTTTCTTGTAAGCAGCAACATTTTCACTTTAATTTTCCAATGTATACTACATCCCTCTCCTGTTTTATGGATGAATTCATCCATTAATATTTGATATTTTAATGGTTGAGTTTGTGTTTCCCTTCATCACAACAAATTGTAGTATATTCTTTCTTTAGCATGGAAGGAAAGAAAAACAAATTAGTAGATTAGGTCTCCTCTCTTCTCCTTCACTTCTCACCCAGACCCAAATCACAGGATCTTCTGCCTTTGTTTTCTGTAATCAGACCTGATTGATATGGTTTCTTTTTTATGGAGGAAAGCCCTCCCCAACTCCAACCTGAGACTAAGGGTAGAGTTTTACCTCATCCCCTCTCAAACACAACCTAGCCCCTGATTAATTTATTTTGCTTTTACTATTGTCATTTTTTCATATTTTCCTCACACCCATCTCTAATATCTTTGTTTAAATGACTTTCACCTGTGATATTTCAGTTATAAGATCTACATTCTTCCTTTTTTGTTCATCTAGTCTACAATCTTTCTTTTATGTACTCAGGTCTAAAATTTGAACCCTGAAACTGTGGGACTTGATGACTCTATTTTGATGAGTTAAACCTAGGTGTTCTCTCTGTATGTTCCTTGTGGAGTATATCAATCTCTGCTTTACCCTCTAGTACCAATATTTCTAGGCAATTTTCTTGCTTGATTAATAGGGTCAAGGAATTTGTTTTTTATTAATGCCTTATTATTTTATTTCTCATTCTCTCTCTTTTCCCCTCATGATGCATAAGGAAGGTAGGATACCCTAGGAACTGTACTCTTGTACTTTGTAAGTAGGAGACCATTATATAAAAAAAGTTAAGCTATTTTGACTTGTTTGTTTTTCTCATTTCTTTTGTTCACTGACTTTACTTTTCAAAGACTTATCAACTCGATTTTTTGTCTCAAAAGGAATGCTTTGAAGTCATTAATTGTGTGAGAACTTTTTTTGCTACTGTAGGATTATGCTCAGCTCTAAAGAAATAAATCTTTTAGTGTAAGCCTTTCAGTACATCTTATTCCTTCCTTTACATTTCTTTTCTTTTCTTTTTTGATGAGTAATCTTGGATGAATCAGACAAGAGTTCCTTGATATTTGAGTTGTCTCTTCACGATCACTTCTAAGATTTCATTTTTAAGTCTGAAACTGTGGGGTATGATGACTACATGTTGATGTGAATTAAACCCACGTCTCTTCTCTGCAGGAGCCTTGTGGAATCTATAAATCTGAACTCTAGTGCCAATGCTCCTGGGCAGTTTTCTTGCCTGATTTCATGAAATATAGTATCCAGGATTTTTTTTATAATTTTTTTTTCTGGAAGGTCAATCATTCATAAGTTTTCTGAGTGAACTCTGTCTTCAAGGTCACTTGCTATGATTTGTAGTGATTTCATATGTTCCTTCAATTTTGCTGTCCTTGGATTTTTCTTTGCTATTTCTTGTTAAAGTATGTCACTTTTTTGTATTGTATATTTTCTTTTTTTCTGGAGTATCCCCTACTTTAACAAAATTTTCCAATCTTACCTAAATGATTTTCTTTAGAGCTTGTTTCTTAAAAGGTCAAATTTTCATCTGGCTCTATTTTTAATTAGGTCTCATGTGGCCATTCTATTCATTTATTGGGGTGGGAGGGTGGACTAGTTGTAGTTATTGAAGAATTATTGTCTTCTTTTGGAGAATTTTCCTGCCATACTTTTCTACATACAATTTTGTAAAAGTTTCTTGTGCATGTTTGTGTATATTTATTTCTTTATCCTTTCTATTGCCTTGTTCCTCCTTTTTATGCCAAGTCTCATTTTTTCTAATGAGGATTATTTTTCTTTCCTGTATTTCTTTTACTTTACTCATTTCTTGCTGTTTTTAGGTAATTAATGAGAATGAATATTAAACATCACTCAGTTATCTTGCTGAAAGCATTACAGAACAGAAATCTCAGGCTAAATCTAATAACAAGAAATTTGCTAGAGATAAATAGAAAATCCCACCCTTACTTCCAGAGTTGATCAAATAGGTACAGAATAAATGAGGTGCTCTAGATAGCAATTCATGTGAAAAAATGGGGGAATTTAGGAGGAAACAAAGTCAGTACAATTCAATGGTGAGATATGACTGACCAAAAAAAATTGAATGTACGTGTCCAGAATGTGATCATCATCCTTAACTAAGGTGTAATCACAATATGGGGAGTTATCATGGGCTTTCCACATTTTAGGAAGTTCGTTGACAATATGTAAAACAATAAACTGGTGGGGAAACTTGAAATCATGACTTAGAAAGATCATTTCAAAACAGAATGTATTGTGTAGAAAAAAAAAGATAATAAGAGCAATGATTAGACCAATAATAACAATAGCTAACATTTAATAAATTGCTAAATTCTTTAATACATTATATGTGATTCTTATAATTACTTTATGAGGAGTGTTCTATTTATTTACTCATTTTGCTGAAGTGGAAACAAGCAGAGAAACATTGAATGACTTATCCCAGATCACACAGATTATAGGTAGGTATTTGAAATAAAGTTTGCACATGGATTGCCATGTGAACAAGGGATTAGATTTTGTTTTCCTACTAGTCCCTAAAGGTCAAAAGTAAAACCAAGGGGTGAAAAAGTTACAGAGGCAGATTTTGGCTCAATCCAGAGTAATTTCTTAGTAATCAGGGACACCCTGGAATGAAATGGGCTGCTGTGTAAAGATCTTATCATCTGAGGTGTTAATTCAAGGCTGAGGGACACCTATCATGGTGGTTTCAGGAAGGTGGCAGGGCCAGGTGAAGATTAGATCAGCCACGTCACTTCTTTTGATTCTGAGATCCTATGATTTTATTTGAGTGGGTCCTATAAGTATACAGTTCCTACATAGGTTCTTCCTTCCCTCTATTTACTACAGTGAGACAGAATGGCAGTAACCTCATACTATAAACATTTACTTTCTTGGGCCTTCAAAACTTATGCATTCTGTTTCCCATTCCCTTAAGACTTACTTTTTCCATTATTACAGTAGTTAATGTGGGTTTAATCATGGAAACTAATATGTGGCAAGATGTTAACTAGTCAACATGTTCCTCTTCCAGTTAAATGTACATCTCTACAGAAGGCTTCTTAGTGAAATAACTCCAATGTAAGAGCTATAGTTACTGAGGATTACTTACTAACACCTTTGATGCCCTTTGAACCACATATGTGTTGTTATCAGCCAACTTTCCTCGTTTAAGATTAGCTGGTCCCACAGCTGATACTTATTTTTCATCATAAACGGCCATAGGCCTTTATTTTTTTTTCTTTTTTTTATTTTTCTCTCCTTACTCCAATGCAGCAACTACTACCCCCTAGAACTTCCTCCATGCCCTTGTACTCCTCCACCTTTTTTCTCTCCATGAAACAGGATGTTAGCTTCATTGACTACATCCCTAGAGTTCACAGTTCAGACACACCAGAGCTGCAATAAAGAACAATTAACTGCATGTTATATAGCACTTTAAGGTTTACAGAGCACTTTACCTTTACTGTCCCATTTGATCCTCACTTCTCAAGTCGCTAATGGCCTCTGTATTGCCCACCTTAGGTATGATGAGCCCAAGAAACTTGCTCATGGTCACAAAGCTATTAAGTTTCAGAGGTAAAAATCAAACCTAGTCCCCAGTTCTGTTCACTCTACCAGAATGCCTAGTAAGCATACCTCAGTGTCATCCACATTTATGTATGTGAAGTTAGGCTGCTATGGAGAACAAGGCATCCCTGCTGTCTTCAGGGATAAGATCTTCAAAGAGCACGCCTAGCTCTACCTACTATGCTCTCTAGGTCCATTAGAGCCACTCCTAGCTTTATCCCAACTTCCACCTCCATGATAGGAAAAGAGGATGTGCTGTGGCCTGATCATGGTCATAGTTTTGTATGTAAATGACTCTGAGGTCTGCTTACTGGAGGCATCCTGGTATAGTGAAAAGAGTGATGGTCTTGGAGCCAGGAAGACCTGGGTTTGGATTCCACCTATGAATGTAGAGGCTAAACTTGCTTTTTGAAAGGTCTGCTTGTTCTGAAAATTATGTAACTATTCATAAAACTAGAATGTTGTTCAGTTGTCTTCATTGCCCTCAGTTCTGCGTTATAGACTCTGTGCAGTATCAAAACCCCCTCAGGGCTACCCCACATACACACACAGTGGTCACAAGTATCACTCAAGTGGGGAAGGGTTTGGACAATGTAATAATCTATATATTGCTTACTATGTGCTAGTCACTATTAAGAGCTTTTTACAAATATTATTTCATGTGATCCTCATAATGACCCTCCGAGATAGGTGCTATTATTATCCCCATTTTACAGTTGAGGAAACTGAGGTAAACAGGTTTAAGTGACTTGCCCAGGGTTATTGAGGTTTAGGGAACCATATGATGAGGTTTAGGGGTGCTCAAGACCCCAAAATACTGAGGCACTGGTCCTGCTCTAATGAATTCCACCCAAGCCTTCTTACAGTCAAAGAGAAAACAAAGTTTATTAAGGAGCCTGAGCATTTGTGACCCTAATGCCAGCTGGCCAGATTAATCTGAGCAGAGGTAGATTGAATCTGAGCACCTTCGTGGACGCAAGATGGGACTTATATACAGAAAGACTGTGGGAGGGATCTAGAGTGGTCCTGGGGTGAGGGGAGAAGGGGTTTAGGGAGGGTCTTGAGGAGGATTTGAAGGATGGGACTGTGGTGATTGGGGTGAGTTCAGACTCCAGGAATGGGGTTAAGGGTGGGAAGAGGTAACAGGCAATGTAGGGCTAGGCTAGTTTAAGGGTAACACATTTGGTCAAAGATATTTTGATAGGATAACGAAGGCTAGGCTAGGTAGAGGTTTGAAAAGGCTTATGGCCTCAGGTAAAGCCCAGATCAAGTGGAAAGATTCAAGGAGAGTTTAAGGGGACTCCCAGAGACTGTACCCCATCAGGGTGATACAACTAGTAAGTGGCTGAGGTCAGATTGGAACTCACACCTTCCTGACTCCAGACTCAGCACTTTATCCAAAATACCATGACCTGCCTTTATGATGGGAACAAATAAAAAGTTACAAACTGGGGGATATAAGCTAGAATATGGGTTTTATTTTAACTCCATCCAGATGAAGAGGCAGGAGAGGTCAGGAGAAAGATGATAGCCCCTCAGCTACCTGGGTTCAGAAAGGGAAGGGAATGATCTACCACACAGATTCCAACTGGATTGCCTAAAATGGAGGCTAACACTGGTCTTCCCAAAGGAAGCCTGGTCATGCTGGAGCCCTTTTAAGAGCCTCTGCCCTTCTCTACATGTCTCCCAGGTCCCCTTTATCCCTTAACTGTCCGCCTAAGTCCCCTTTCTGATGAGGTCAGGGAACCATATTTCTATAGGGGTGCTCGAGACCCCAGACACGCCGGGTCCTGCTCGAATAAATTTGACGCAAGCCTTCTCATAGCCAAAGAAAAACAAAGTTTATTAGAGATTCACCATAATGGGTAATCTTAAGAAATCTTACCATTTGAAGCAGGCCAGATTCAATCTGAGGTAGATCGAATCTGAACACCTTCATGGAGGCAAGATGAAACTTATATACAGGAAGATTGTGGGAGGGATCTAGAGTGGTCCTGGGGTGAGGGGAGGAGGGGTTTAGGGAGAGTCTTGAGGAAGAGTGTAAGGAGGAGCTTGATGGGACTGGGGTGAGGTCAGACTCCAGGAACCAAGGGAATGTGATAAAGGGTGGAAAGTAGCTGAACACTACTTGGACCATGTAGGGCTAGGGTAGTTTAAGGGTACAAGGCATAGACACTTTGATAGGATCAAGGGTGGAAACCAGCCAGACAATGGAGGGCTAGGCTAGGTTAAGAGTAACAGAGATTTGGGCCTGGTGATAACAAAAGGCTTATGGCCTCTGGCAAAAGCCTCATCTAGTAAGAAGATTCAAGGAGAATTTAAGGGGGCTCCCAGATCCTGTACCCCATCATTTCTACTGCCAGAACCCCACACAATCTTGGCCAAATGTCCACCCATTCTTTATTTTTTTGAGGGGGATAGCAAATGACATCACCCAGTAATATATCTCCAATCCACAATTAACATGAAGATTATGGCATTTAAACTATATAGGAAATTCACCAAAAGGGTCAACTAGGTGACACAGTGAATACAACACTGGACTTGGATTCAGGAAAACCAGAGTTCAAATTTGGCCTCAGACACTAGCTGTGTGACCCTCAGCAAATCATTTAATCTCTCCTTGCCTCAGTTTCCCTCACCTGTAAAATGAGGATGATAATAATAGCACTTTCCTCTTCCTCCTCCTTCTCCTTCCCCTCCTCTTCCCCTCTCTGTCCTTTTACTTCTTGGGCAGTGAAAAAAGGTTAAAGAAACTTGATCTTTCTGATTCCATAATTTTATGTACTGGAAAGAGCTTTGCATTTGTCCTCAGGGCTGGAGTTTCAAGGTGTGGCACCTCCATTTACTTCTAGTCATCAAATTTCACTAAGAGGAAGAAGGTTCATTTTCTGCCAAATGAGAGTCGTAATATTTGCGTTTCCCTAAATGGAGGTTCTTGTGAATGAAGTACTGGGTAAAATGTAACCCACTACACAGGTGGTCTAAGCTATCAAAATTTAAAGCTGCACCATGTATTCTCCCTTTAAAGTGCTGGAAGTAGTTTGAAAACCGCAATACTATAGGTGAATGTAGATTTGTACTTTTCTGTTTAAATGGTACCAGTAAATATCTTAGCCAACACATCAGCTTGCTGTGCTTCACATCAGTCATTACTTTCTGATTAAAACAATTCTAACAGATGAGTGATTGATAAACTACACATCAAAAGGCCTACTATCAAATGCAATACTTTTCAAGCTTGATTCACAAAAATTGGTATTTCTCAGAAGGGAGCTTGCCAGCACAAAAACAAAAGTTTTGTTTTTTTGTTTTTTCTTCTCTAAAGCTTTCTCAGAAGGAAATATTACTGGACCTAACGGTAAAAACTGAAATTCTCAAATAAATGATTTGAAAGAACTTTAGCACTGCCTTTGAAATTATAGGTAGGTGTACAAAGTGCTTGTGTGTTTTAGCTGGTAGTGACTGAGAATTAGAATGGATATTTAAGTCTTCTTTGTAACTTGCTAAGATTCTCACACCTTCCCATTGTGGCTTTTCCTCAGTCATGGACCTGTTCTTTAAAATAGTTGAAGTTGTAGTGCTAATGTGAACACAGATCTTCCCCACCCATTCAGTAGGCCTCAGGTGGAAATAGGTGGGAAAGCTTGATTATATTTTTGTTTGTAAGTAGACCAGGACCCTAAGGGGAGTTGCTAAGGCCAGAGCCTATAGTATGTACACTGAGTTCTAGTCAATCATGAATTCAGCCGATCAGAGACCTGAGTTCTAGCCATTCAGATGCTGGCCAGGGCTATATAAAAGGAGAGCCCAGAATTGAAGAGGAACAGAACTGAGAGCAGCAGAACTGAGAGGTAGATATTGAGGTAGAAGACATTGAGAGAACCAGCGCCAGCAGGGCTACGGAAGAGAGTGCTGAGCCAGAGAATTAGGATTCCTGAGTGATTGTTTACAGGAAGGCCCAAGCAGGGTGGGAGGTTACAGAATGACTTGGTTCCTTGCTATAACACTGTGTTAAAATTTCCTTGTTACTGCATCGAGGTCAGCTTACTGGTTTTGGAATATAATTGCTACTATATCGAATTGGGGATATTGGTTCTCAGATTTGATCCTCTGGAGTCTAAATAAATGTTATACTTCTTCTGCCTTCTACATAGAGAGTTTTCATCCTTTGCTATTCTGAACCATTCAGGTATGTTCATGGTCATCCTCGAGGTCATGAATCTTGCCTTAATGATTTAGAAGTTTCATGACAGTAGTTATTAATAGCATTTTTAAATGTATTTCTTTTTTTGCCTTGAGATAATTGCAATTGTACATAGGTATGATATATAAAAATTGATCTTATCACTTTTCCATCAATGCTTTTATCAGATCTCAACATTTAAGTTGTATTCACAAGCACTTACATATGAGTCTATTGTATTAATTAAATCTTTATTTCTTCATGAATAACCAAAACATCTTCCTTCAGTGACTCGTTTTAGCATGCATTTTTAAAGATTGGGTCAGTAGTATGGAATAACAGAGAGTAGATTACTGGATTTGGAGACTGGAAGACCTGGGATCAAATACTGCCTTAGACATTTACCAGATTATGACCCTAAACAAGATACTTAACCTCTCTGAGCCTCAGTTTCTCCATGTGTAAAATGGAGATAATAATCACATCTGCCTCACAAAGGTCTTTTAAGATCAAATGAGACAATATATGTAGATTGCTCTCTTAACCTTAAAGTTCTATATCAGTACTAGCAGCAGCAGCAGCTTCTCTGGCAGGTACTTCTACCTTCTGCAAGACAGATAACATTAGCACTCAGGAGGTCTGGTAGCACATTTTCACTCTTGATCTGGTCAAATGGGAAAGACAGCTTCAGAGGGGTTAATAATCTTACTTTATTCTAATCTAGTGTTCTCACAAGGATTGCTGATAATGGGAGCACCAACTCCTACAGCATGCCCTAATCACCTTTCTCGCAGGGACTGGCAAGAAGGCGGGTCAACTACCCCTACGCCTTGATGGGGTCAATCAAGACAGGCACAGCTTGTGTACTCTCAAGCCTCAATGGGGGCTAGTTGAGGCGAACACAGATTCCCCCCAAGCCTTGATGGGGGCTGATCAAGGCACACATAGCATTCCAGCTTGTGCATTCAACCCTCAGGGTTCCCCCAAGCCTCAATGGGGGGCTGTTGAGGCAAACACAGAATACTAGCTTGTGCATTCTTCTGTAAGGGTTCTCCATTCACTGACCAGTGCCCACCTGCTTTATAGGGCATCAGGCAAAGAAGGCATAGTGCCAGCAATAGCTTCACAAGCTTACATCACTTCATCCCTGTACCTTACTGCATAGTCACAGTGGATATTTACAATTCAAGTGCAAATGTTTATTATTTGTCATTGTATAATGCTGCACAAGCATGGTGGAGATGTTTTGAACCATGAGCCTGGGAAGTAGAGGTTGTTATGGCCATGGATCCTGGGAAACCAAACTCTAAGAAATAATAACAAAAATAAACTTCACACTACTAAAATCCACCTTACACTAAAATCTGCCTTACTTATTACACCTTCCCAGAAAGTTTTCAAGAACAGAATTGTCTACTTCCTGTCAGTTTTCTGATGATGAGCCTAGTGAAAGATTAATTTACCTCTCATTAGAAATGTTGAGGTTTAGGGGTGATGGGACCCCAAAGTAGCAACATATGGGTCCTGCCTTGAATGAATTTGACCCAAGCCTTCTTTCAGCCAAAGACAGGTTTATTAAAACATCCATAGAAGGTAGGTGTGATTCTAAAAATCCACCATATTGGCCAGACTCTTAAGGAATCTGAGCACCTTAATGGAAGCAATATGGATCTTATATACAGAAGATTGTGGGAATTGAGAAGGGGTCTAGATGGAATTAAGGGAGTGGTGGACTAGTGAGGCCAGGTATTGACAGTGAAAGGGCAGTTAATTAACTGGGAAGGGCTGATTCCCCCCAGGTGAACACCAGAGACCTGGGCCATGTGGGAACATCCAGGGGCTTTTCTTTTTTGGGGTCCAGATCCCAAAGACATGGTCCTTTTCTTTTGGGACTTCAGCTCCCATCCCTATCAGAAGTAACTATAGACTGGTTATACTAAGTAATAATAACTGTTTCATATAACTTTTGTTGTTGTCGTTCAGTCAGTTTTTCAATCACATCCAACTCTTCATGGCCCCGTTTGGGGTTTTCTTGTTAAAAATATTGGAATGGTTTCTTTCTAAATTTCCTTCTCCAAGTCATTTTATAGATGAGGCAACTGAGACAAACGGTTATTTCCCAGTGTCAACACAGGTATAGCCAGTGTCTGAGGTCAGATTTGAATTCAGGAAAATGAGTCTTCCTGATCCCAGGCCTGGTGCTCTGTGCACTGCAGCACCTAGCTTCCCAGAGTCATATAGCACCAGTCACCAAACAAGAAAAACTGAAGAGATACATTGCACATATGAATGGGCTGCTACATATTCGCAATGAAAACTTATACAGGAGAAGCAGTTTTAAGGATATCGTTAGAAACGTGGACCAAAAAAGGATATGGATCAGTCATATTGCAATAATGAGTAATAGCTGTTAGAAAGTCCACAGGTTCCATGATTATCCATATAATGTCTAGAGACCTAGAAAAATACTTCCATAATGTTGGGTTGAGAATTTCTGGAAGGTCATGGACAAGAATCACATGGGATAAGAAGGTATGGATGGATAGCAATTTGAATCAGTGAAGGGTGCAACCCCATATGTGACATCACATATCTTGGCAAGTCATTCAACCTTTCTGGGTCTCTTCAGAATGAAGAGTTTGGACTTAAATACTTTTCAGGCATCTTCCAATTCTATCTACATCTATGAGTCTATGAATAATGAAGTATCTATCCAGAATATCAATTACAATCTCAACTTACCATTTGTTAACTATATTGACAACTTTATTTTAAAAGATTACTAGTAATTTGTTCATTATATTGTTGCAATTGTTTATATCCAGTGTGGTAAATGAAAATGGATATATCCCAAACTGATAACTTAGTTCTGTCATCTGTGCCATTTTATACTGCTTCTTATTTTTCCTAGATGTTTGTAAGCTTATATTGCATTGTCATGAAATTCAAATTTACTGCCACATCCAAGGCTCTGTATATATGGAGTATTCATTTATTCATTCAACAATTAAATGCCTACTGTGAATAAAAAATACCAGTTTGTAGAAGACATAGTCCTAGCATAACCATCCAGGTCCATAAAAGCTTGGGACCTTTAGGAAGAGACATCATGTATGCAGATATATGTAAGTGCAAGATACATACAAAATGAACTTAAGTCATTTTCAGATACATCAATTACTGGGAGGTATCTCTCCAGTTTCCAACAGCAGCTGTGCTTGGTTTGAACCCCAAGGACAAAATGATCACCTGAAATCTCATCATTGTGCTGATTAACTCAATTTTAGACACTCAAAACTCAATTTCCTGAAACTCCTCTCCCTTTTGATTAGAAGGCTGGAAAATGGAGCTTTACAGAGGGCTTGGATTTGAACTTTCCAGGTAACTCTCTACTTTCCTTCAGAAGCAATTGATTTGAACTCCATGGATTATCATGCTTCTATGGTTGTTACCTTCTGGTGTCTCCCCACCACCCCTCCATTTCAGCTTCCTTTTGTATATTTTCTTCCCCCATTAGATTGTAAGCTACTTGAGGACAGACACTGTCTTTCTTTTCTTATTTCTACACTTAGCACAGTGCCTGGCACATAGTAGGTATTTAATAAATGTTTATTGCATTTTATTATTGTATTAAAATAGAAAAAGTGTCTTATAGGAGGTGACAATTATACTCACCCATGAATGGAGCTATGGATTCTGAAGGTCAGAGATGAGAAAAAAAATACTCTAGGCAAGGGAGAGCACATGTACAAAGGTATGCAGGTTGGAAATGGAAAGGTGTGGATAAGAAATAGCATATTTTCTGTCCAGTTTAACTGGAATATAGACTATATTAGGAAGAGTAATGTGAAATCAGTCTGAAATGATGGATTGAACATTGTGAAGATTTTTAAATGCTGAAAGAGTAGTTCATGTTTCATATTATAAGCAATAGGGGAACAATGGAGCTTTTTGAAAAAAGCAGTGATTTCATCAGAATTATGCTTCAATAACATCAAAGGTAGAGGATGTATTAGAAAGGGGCAAGAATGGGAAGTGGGAGATTAATTTGGAGACTATTTCAGCAGTCCATGTGAAAAATTATGTGATCCTGAACTAGGATGATGGCCTTTCAAATGGAGAAGAAACCAATGAGAGAAATGTCACAGATATAAGGTAGGAAAAACTTGGCAACTAATAAGATATGACCTGTGAGGAAGAGGAAATTGTTGAAAATAAGTAGAAGAATGGAATTTTACTCAACAGATACAGTGAAGTTAAGTAAAGAGGTGAGTCTGGGGAGAAAATAATGGAATCTATTATGTCCATGTTGAATTTGAAAAGCCTATGGAGCATCCAGTTGGAGATATGTCTAGGGCTGTTGGAGTTTCAGAACTGGAGCTCAAGAGAAAGAAGAAAATTAAATATGCATCTGCATAAGGATGAAAATTGAATCCGTTGGAGCTGATGAGATCATGAAAAGAGAGTAGAGAAAGAAGAGAAAAGGGACCTGGACAGAGCCTTAGGGTAACCCATATGTAGAGGGAAGAAGGACATGGTTAATTGTCCATCAAAGGATCTAATGCATCATCCTATCCCCTAACTCTGGTCCTTCTTTTGATAATCCTCTAATTTATAGTTATCAAAATTGGTCAACGGGCATAAATGGACTAATTTTCAAAGCATTTTAGGTGCTTGCTATGTGCCTAACACTGTGCTAAGCTCTAGGGCTACAAATAAAACATAATATGGTCTCCAGGAATTATTTCTTTTCTCTGTGCATGTAGCAAAATCTTTATTTGATTTCTGGCAGCCTCTTATTTTTTGGCCTTTGGAGCAGCTGCTTTCTGGGTGGGGGCTGCCTTCTGGGCAGGTCCCTTCTGAGCCAGAAATTATTTCTTAATGAGGGTTGGTGGTCAGAAAAGTATATTGTTTGGTCTAGGAAGTCAGAGGGTTGGTGAGTGGAATGATAAGGCAGTCAGGTGACATATCCTTTCTGAAAGCAATGTCAGTATTGATTCGATGATATTCTTCAGCAAGGTGGAAAGGCAGAGTAGAGTGAGGAATGTGTGTGGTAGTATGGTAGAAAAAAGGCCTAGGTGAAGATGAGGATGGATGTTTTCATGGAATTCAGAGGTGAGTGGCTTGGCTTCTCCTGACCAGGATCTCTGGAGGTCTGGTTGGAGAGTAGAGTAGCAGTAGAAGAGACTTCTCATAGTATTTCATTGAAAAGTATAGTTACTTTTAAAAATAAATAATACATTGAATTGGTTAAAATTCAACAAGGCAAACTTTAAGTTCATTTATTTTATTCAACTTTTTAAACAACTACTGTTAATAGTTTTTAAAGGAGAAAAAACAGAAACAATATTTAATTTAATTTTTAAGTCATACTCCTATCAGCCTGAGAATGCTATTTAAACAGCAAGGGCTTAAATTTTTTATACATTAAATATGCACAATATCTTTGCAGCTGAAAGGATGTGGATTTTACTTTTGATTTCTAAGCAAATTAAATATGTAGTCAGAAAGCATAGCAGGATATAGTGGGTGCTAGAGAAAACCAATTTAAGCAATTCATGCAAGCACTTAGTAGTTTTGTGAATTAAACTCCAGTCAAATATGTTCTGACAAGCCAGCTTCTTCAAAAATGGAGAGCCCCTCATTTTGATGCATATATCAGAAATTAAAATATTAAATAGCAAATTATCCAGTCAATACCCAGAGACTTAAACATCTGTTGATTGTATAATTCCATTATTTCTTTTGAATTGTCCTATGGAACAAAACGCAATAAATTTACAAGTTTTCCTACATTTTTCCATAATCTACTGATAATCAGTCCATTTCTATTAAATCTATGTTCTTTTTTTTCTGAAGGAGATAACAGTCTATAACATTACTCCCACTGACAGGGAAAATGTGTTTTAACTTTAACCAAAAACCAGGACTCTCTTCAATTTGTACTTGTAATACATGTGTAACAATAGTATCAAAGCCATATTCAATGAAAAGGTTTCAAAATACAGGAATCTGATGGGGAAAACCAAAACCATATGGAAACACATTGGAATAGACATCATTCCCTATCACTCTGCCTGCCACAAGAGCTGTCCTAAAATTTTTTTCAGTGAGCCTGTAGAATATAAGTTTATAACCAATAAAAAATTATTCAATTAAAAAGCAGCCATTTTATCTACCTGAATAATATTCTGCAGATTATTAAACATAAAAAGTGATAATAGTGTCCTCAAACTAATATGAGAAAAATGAAATAATAATAATAACTTACACATTTGTCACTTAAATATTTACAAAGTGCTTTTCTCTCAACTCCAAGGAAGAGGTAGTATAACTATTACTGTCTCCACTTTAAAGAGGATGAAACTGGAGATAGAAGTGGTTATATAACGTATGTTTATACACATTGCAAGTGTCAGGATTTAAACCTAGGTCTCCTGTGGTTTAGATGTAGTACCGTTCATGCTAAATTAGACTCCCTCTCTTCTACAAATGGTGATCTAAAATATTTTCTGAAAAGATCCTTAAGTCCCTCCCTAAAGGTAGAATATGCGATGTTTTGTTTTAACTCCTATATGAGAAATCTACTAAGAACATACATTTGGGAAGAATTAAAACATTCGCCTGGCTAATATTTTAACTTGTAAAAGGCAGTTAGTGTTGTGAAATTCAACTGTGAAACCAATTATTACACAATTAGAAAACCTCCCCAGTTACAGAAAGATTAGGTCATGTTTTCAAACACCCACCAATATTTTCTGGCAGCCCCATCTGTGATATAAATTACTGAGACCCCAGTGTGAAGTTGGGTAGGCTATTTTTCCAACATTGGCATCTGTCTCCTTAGAGACTTCCATCAGACACTTGTGTTAGCATCTTTCAAGTTACATCTGGATGGAACTATCATGTGACTGGTCTATTGATGAGTTCTCTTGACAAGCAACATAGCATTGGCTTTTGATGGTTTCCCTGAGCTTGTTTGTAATAAATACTGACTGCTTCTTGAGATAGTTGCTTTGCTTTTTTATGATTTTTAACCCAAAGGTGGACTGAGCATCTTGGTTTCTTTAAAATCAAGGAAAGAATGTACCATTTCATTTAGTATGTTAGAAATGAGCAGAATAAGTAGTGGTGATTTTAAAGACATACAGTAAGCTCAGTGAACAATGCAATAGAATTTTTTATACATGTAAAGTGAAGTAAACAATGAGATGATTTTCTACGGCTTAATCTTCCTTTGGGTGTGCCCATTTGGTAAATAACATAATTAAATCTTATTCAAAATTAACATATCTTTTTAATTAATTATTTCATCCATTCTTTCAGCAAACCTCCATTCGTGCTTACTACGTACAGTTCTATTCACTGTGCTAGGCACCGGGGGAGACTGAACATATATTAGACAGTCTATAAGGAAGGTGTATACAGTCTTACGGAAATACTAATTTCACGAGATCTGATGTTCAGATAAAAAAATGAACATCATATGAGGAAATGTAGTTTCCAGTTGGAGGGTCCCATGATATTTCTTCTATGAAACAGGAATTTAAAAAGCTATGATTTCATTTCTAATATGTTTTACATTTCAGAATAAGTCAGCATGGAAAGGGTTGAATGGGGAAAAAATCTAGTACAAAAGATTTTGGTGAAATAAAAAAATGCTGTATTGTGAAAGAGGGTTTGTTGGGATCAATTTATGAGACTTAAAGATAATAATAGATGAGGATTGGTGCTGACAGTAATAGGACCTTTTATTTGGTATGTTTTAGGGTATACCTCTTGGCTTAACTATATATACCTAATACATTGCTGAGTGAGACTGTAAGATATCACATAAAACCTCACACTTGTTTAGCAGCCAACATTTTAATACTACAGTATTCCAGCACTTCACCATCCTGGGTATATGTCAAATACTTCTAAAGCAGGATAGCAAGGTCAAGAAATGTATTCTAGCAAGTATATGATCAGAGAGCTTCAGGCACTGTGGTTTTCAGAAAATGACAGGATTCCATGGTACACAGTGATCTTGGAGCATCTTAACATAAAACTCTCACCAGTTCTGTGGGTGGGACACATGGATGTATCTTCACTCTATTCTTCAGGGAATCTTTGAAGCCAAAGAAAACTCATATTTTTATAAGGAGAGATGTGGTCCTCTTCAGTCAACTCTTAAAGATTACAGATACAGGAGTTCAACGGAAGTGACTCGGTGAAGGAACTAGCTACTAGGAATGAAAAGAGAATAAGTATATCACAGATAAATGGAGAAGGACCAGGCAGAGTAGGTTTTCCCCTGTAAATCAGCAGGGTTTAAAAGTTTTAAATGTATAAAGAAGGAGATTATGGAGTAGCCATCTTAAATGTAGTCAGCAAATGGAAAAATGCTACCAATGCTATTGGAGGTACAATATAAATCATCCTTAGTGTTTTGTGTGGGCCTAAAAACACATGAAAAGTCCTATGTGGTTCACCTTTTTTTGTTTTTCACCTTTGTTAAAGATAACCTCACACCCACCAAGAAGATGAAATTATTACTAAAATTCTAAGCTTGTTTTATCATTCAAACTAAAAATAATCCTGTTGTAAGAATCTGATACTCATAAAATATTTTAATATCTAATAAGAATAAAAGGATGATAATCAGTAATACTTAAAAGAAACAGTAAAGAACATTGGACTAATAAAACATTATGATTAATAGATATTTTGAATTCATAAATACAATAATGCTAGATTGGCCCCCTTCATCTCAGCACTTCACGGCACTTCATAAACATTAAATTAGTGCCTAGCTCAGCATGGGTGCTCAGTAAATGTTAAATAATAATAAAAATAATCAAAACACCACTGTGAAGTCAAAAGAATATTTCTTTTTGCTAGATTTTTTTTCCATTTGCAACTTTAATAAGCTTTTAATATTATACACTATGCACATCAAGTGTTTGAAGAAATAAGAAATTTGGTTGATGTTTTTCATCTCAATCAAAATTCGCATTTCACTTTCCTTGGAAAACTGCAACAATTATATATATATATATGTATATATGTACATATATAATATTATAATTAATCTTTTTGGCAGCTAAATAATTGATATTTTCAAATGTATGATAAGCTACAGGTTGGTAAATACCTTTATTATATGCATAATTTTTATTTTATTCTAATGGCGTATATAATTGAATCTTATCTTTTTAAAGTTAAATTAATGGTTTATTTTACCTGGACTTTAAGAGTTTGAATGTAACTCAAAGGTGCTGAAATATAACATGTGCCAGCTAGAATTTCTGCTACAACATCCTCTGTTTCTGCTTGAGTCATCTAATGATAGGGAAGACTCTGACCTCTACTTGAAGTCCTCCTGGGATGGGGAAAACATAACTCCCCTGAGACACTTGATTCACTTTGAGATCAATTTAATTTTTAGGATTTTTTTTCTTCCTACATATGCTGAGAATCTCTGAAGTTTAAAACGAGGATCACTGCTGCTTCCAACCATTGTTCTGAGTTCTGAATAATGGAAGCAGGCAGGAAAAAATGCTGGCAATGTTGTGAGCAGAAAAGCTTAGTACCATGGCCAACATTTTTTTTAAAGATCCACTGTCTGGTTAGGTAACAAAGTAATGGACCCTTCCCAGTTGTTCACAACTGAATAACATTATTTCACTGGTGTTTTGGTAGCATGTGGAGTAGAGGGTGATAATGGAGATGAGAATGGTGTTAATGGGAACATACGATTTTTTAAAAAGAGCTATAATAGAGGCTGTTATATGTGATTACCCAGATCCATTTTTGTAATTGTTAATGCAATTGTCTGTCTGGATCCTTCATAAGATCATGAATAAGACCTAGATGAGCTTCTAAGATGTGAGAAATTTGATTCTATAGTGGCTCGGTTTTCTAAGAAGTTTTGATGTACATATGCCTCTTCCCAAGCGTTCAAAATTTCAGGAAAGAAGCCCAGAAAGTCTGTGTACTTATTTGTTCTTCTACCATATGTCTGTACCTTGTTGTAGTACTTTGTAATGAATCAATCAATGAGTCTTTTAAAGTTCATACTAGGTGCCAGGCACTATTAGTCACTGGGGATGGTGGCACAAAGAATGAATTAATCCCTGCTTGTGAAGAGTTCACATGCTAATAGGAAAAAGATAAGAACCTATGAAATTGTTGTTGCATTTGTCCTTCATTCTTCGAGAGGGCCATGATGTCAGGGAGGTTATGACATGACTTACAATTGACTTTAATTTGAGTGAGGGAGGGCTGTGCAAGATCACCAGCCTCACTTTCTCTGGAGCCATCTGGGTCCAATAGCCAGATATTCATCAGGATGACTGGAGATGGCCCAGGATGCAGTAAGAGATCCTGGCCTGTTTAGGCTAAGATCTTTTCAGGTTCTCACTTTGAGTGAGGTAACATCCATTCAGTGAATAGGCCTCTTAAAGAAGTGAGTCAAGGGATGGCCTCTCTAATAAAAAAAAAAATCAAACTAGGAGGGGAAGACCCTCAGGTTTGCTGGCCGAAAGAGAAACAGCTACTATTTACTTTCACTCTGAGCCATGGGGACCCAAAAAATAGTCATTAAGTGATGCTTGGGCAAGGACCTATAAAATATACACATCATGAATATACAGTTAATAAGTACAAATACATAATAGAAATTAAATATAAGGTAATTTGGAAGGAAGAACATAAGACGTAGGTGAGATTAGGAAAGTCTTCATACAGAATGTGGTGCTTGACTATGTAAATTAGGACCTGATGAGGCAGATGTAAGGATTGTAGGACAATGAAAAGCCACAGAGAGCAGAGACAGTGTCCTGTGTAAGGAACAGAAGGAAGGCCAATTTGATTAGTTATCAAAATACAATAGATGTAATAGCCAATGAGACTGAAAAGAGAGATTGAGGTCAGTTTATGTTGGGCTAATAGAGGATTTTGTATTTGGTTATAGAAATAATAGGATGCTACTGGAGTTGTTTGAGTAGGGAAGTCACATGGCCATTTCTTTGTTTAAGGAAAATTGCTTTGAGAGTAGCGTGTAGGATAGAGTGAAGAGAAACTTGGGGACTGGAGACCAATCAAAAAGTTGATGCAGTCATCTAGCCAGTGGTATATGTGTATATACACATATACATGTGTATGCTTACGTACATGGTGTCCCTAAAGTCTAGACACATAGGCGATGTGGAGTTATTGCATCGAATTCACATGAATCTTGCAAAGTTCATCAACCTTTGCATCACAAATGATGGAAATCATATTGGAGATGTTATTTTTTAATATTCCAATTAAATAAGATGTTGAAAATTTCATTCATTTAATTTCTTGAAAATATGCATTTTTGCCTATGTGTCCAGACTTTAGGAACACCCTGTATTTATGTATTTATTAAAAACTTGTTAGATCCCCGCAACATATCAGGGAACAGGAAGCAGATGCACTCTGTGACATCTGAGGCCATCAACAGGTGTCTAGTCCACAGATGCTCTGGCAGTTCTAGTAGCCTCTGACTGTATTCTAACCCACATTCCCATCTGTTCCATGCTGGAGAATGAATCACAACCTCAGACATCTTCTCTTGGCTCTGCTCTAATGGATTCATATGCTCTCTTCTTTCCTACATATTGACTTCCTGTTTTCTAGAATGATTTGACTCGGTTGTTTCTACATACCTAGATGCACACCACTGTATATATCACAGGTCAGCACAAGAAATAAATTGGGAATATTTTGGTAGTTTTGCAGAAGCCATGGATGACATGGAAAGACTAGCAGATGACATGACTTGACAGGTTTAGAAACTCAGAAATGCATAAAATATATGCATAGTATTGTATAGTATCAACATATTTTATCTTTTAATAAATACCATAAGAATTCAGACTTCTCTAATAAGAAGGGAGGGCCAAGAAATTTTACATGGATTTTCTAGATCGTGGGAGTAACACATCCCTAGCCCCCCTTGATAGGGAAGGAATAACTGTACTTTTAAACAACCTTTAACGCTAGCCCCACCCTGTGAAAGAACTCACCATGAGAATTTGCCAGTTGCAGCTCTTTACTGACCCATAGTGACCAAGGGTGATAATACATTTTCCTTAAAGATGCAGTGTCTTGCTAATACCACAAACCCCAAGAAAATTCAACATTCATTCTCTAATTTTTCATTTATCTTTTTTTAAGCTAAATTAGACATGTTGTATAAAGGAGAAAATGCTGAAGAATAACTTTAAAGATTCTGAAATATAGGGAGGAAAAGACTATATGAACTAAGGTGATAAAATAGTTTTTGTCATCCAAGATAACACAATGGAAATCAGCATCAACAAAAATGAAGATATAAAGTGACTTAATCTTTCTGGGTCTTAGTTTATTCATCTGTAAAATGCACCTTGAAGGAAGTTACCTGCACTGACTTTTCCAGTTCTAAAATAGTAAAGATCCTAAGTGTCTAAGTATCCAGTTTCATATGACACATTTACAGGCTTTGTGCAAAAAGAACTTCATAGACCTGATCCTTGATCTCCTGAAGTTTACAGTTAGAGATGATATAACGCTAGCTATGTTTCAAAGAGCATACAGTCTACTGGATGGGAGAGAGAGAGGAGAGAGAGAAAGAGACAGAGGAGAGAGAAAGAGAAGAGGAAAGAGAGAGGGAGAGACAGAGAGAGGGTGCAAGAGAGAGAGGAGAGGGGAGGGAGAGAGAGGAAAGAGAGAAAGGAGAGGAGAGAGAAGAAAAGAAAGGGTGAGAGAAAGAGAGTGGGAAAGGAGAGGAGAGGAGGTAAGGAGGGGAAAGGAGAGAAAGGAGAGGAGATGAGTGAATGATACAATAAATGAAAGTCTGTCCCTGGAAAAGTGATTTTTCTAAACATATCTGACAATGTCACTCAGCCTACTCAATAACTTTGAGTCTCCCTGTTACTTCTGGAATCAAATACAAACTGCTTTGTTTGTCATTCAAAGACCTTCACAACCTGACCCATTCCAATTTCAAGTGTTCTTACACATAACTCCATTCTACACACTCTACTTTGTGGCCTTACTAAATTACTTAGTGTTCTTTACACACAACACTCCCGTCTCCCGTTTCTGTGCCTTTATATCACTGGCTGTCTCCTTTGCCTGGAATTCTTTTCCTTCACACATCTATTTCTTTAATTACCTGTCTGTGAAGCCTCAATTCAAATGCTGCCTTCTGCGAGAGGCCTATCCAAGCTCTAACTGTGAACACCTTCTCCACCAGTGACTTTGTATCTACTTTGTATGACTCTCCTATGTTTTTGCCTGCTTCCCTCATTAAGATGTAAGCTTCTTTGGGATGGAGACTATTGCCTCTTTTTTCTTTATACTCCCAACACTTAGCATATAGTACTTGGCATATAGTATGTACTTAATAAATGATTGGTGTTTGATTCATTGGAAGATTTTTTGTGTGTATGTCCTATCCAAAGGGGAAAGAAAACCCTGAAAGACGAAAATTCTTTTAAAATTTGATTTTAAAATGAACCTTTGAGAGTTGTTTTGGTGTTGGCCGTTCTGTTAATTTGCTCTTTTTCATAGGTAGCATTTGGCTTTCTCTAAAATATGAAGGATATCTGAAGAAGAATTTCACAAAAATGTTCTAATATAATGTTGAATTCTCAATTTTCAAATTGTGATTCTGGAGAAGAGTTTTGAGAGTCCCTTGGACAGCAAGGAGATCAAATAAGTTAATACTTAAAGAAACTAATTCGAGCTATTCACTAGAAGGTCAAATACTGAAGCTAAAGCTTAAATGTTTTGACCACATAATGAGAAGATGGAACTCATTGGAAAAGACCCTAATGTTGGGAAAGATTGAAGACAAGAGGAAAAGGGGCTGGCAGAGGATAAGATGGCTAGATAGTGCTATGGTCCATAAAGTCACCAAGAGTCAGATATGACTGAACAGCTAAACAACAACACAAGGAAGCTGTAGAGTCTCTGTTTCAGTAGGGACTCTAGAAGAGAGATTTTTAGAGACAGAAAATTCTAGGACAGAAAATAACTGTCATCTCCAAGATGGCTCAAAAGGAAATCTACATACATGAATGGCCACCAGTACACTAAATACAGTTCTCCATAGGAACAGGGAATGAGCTGGATATCCTGTCAAGGTCCCTTCCATATGTGATTCTTTCATTCTAACTTCAATTACTACTGAAGTCTAAAAACATGAAAATTTCCCTTCTTAATGGACAAGTCAGGCAAATTCTTTCTCCAAGATGTCTAAGTAGATTTTCAAAGGAGAGGCACTGTGTTATAGAAAAAGGACTTTTGGGGAGTCAGAGGTCCTAGATTAAATTCCCACTTCTTGCACTGGCAAGCAACGTGACTTTAGACATAAATCACCTCAACTCCCTAAGCTTCATTTTCCTAATCTGTAAAATGGAGCATAAAGACTACCTACCTTATAGATTTCTTATAAAGATGGAATACACAGGGGCAGCTAGGTGGTGCAGTGAGTAGAGCACCCGCTGTGCAGTCAGGAGGACCTGAGTTCAAATATGACCTCAGACACTTGACACTAGCTGTGTGGCCTTGGGAAAATCACTTAACCCTCCAATTGCCCTGCCTTCCCCCCTGCAAAAAAAAAAAGATAGAATGCACAAAACTCTAAATATAGAATGCTATATGTGGGCAATGAGTCAATTTCAAAAGATAATATGACTCTAAGTCTGTTTATGAAAATTTGAGCCCCAAATTGTGGTACTCATTTGTTCCTTAACAAAGAAAAGCCCGGAAAAGAAATTGGCTTAAAAGCAAGTAACTAAAAAACCCAAAGGTGTTGCGTTGCCTATTGAGGGACAAATAGGGAAATAAGAATGGTCATCAGCTACAAATGAATTTTGGGGAAATTAGACTTCCTCAATGTAGGAGCCAACATACCATAAAGTGCTAAAAATATGGATTTTTCTCACAGAATAGATTAAGATGTTGTGTGTTACTAAAAGCATTAAATTATAAACAGTTGAAATAAAGTCAAATCCAAGAATTTAGTTGCCTATGTGATAAAACCATGTAATATATGCAAGCCGAAGAACTAATGTGGAGGTATTCCAGATATCTAAATTATGTTTTATGGTAATATTTTAGATACCAATGACATTAACAGGATTTGACTATTGAATTACAAAGACAAAAATTACTCTAAAGTGTTGAACATTACAAAACAATTATCCTTTAAATTTATTCAGTGAATAGCTTAAAAACAAGCCAGTTTTAGAACAGCTGGAGGCCTTAAGCACACATTCATAATGCACATATTCAATAGTTAGCTTACTGTACTAAAAATACAACTCAATCATGTTATTTTTCTATGTTTTTGGTTATGTTTGGAATATATAGTTCGCCAGAGACCAGTTAAATAATTTTCTTTAACTTAGTAATGGGCGAAATGTTATCAGTTTAATTTATTCAAATCCAGTAAGCTCAGCTGTTCAGACTAGGGTGCTAAAAGGTTTCCCATCTGTCTCTTCCTTTTCATTCTCACTGATACCATCCCTAATTCGGGCCCTAACGAGACCTCATGTCTGTGGTTACCTTTTAACTAGACACCTTGACTGTAGTTTTGCCCTGTTCTAATCCTTTTCCACACCTCTGTCAGAGTGATCTTCCTTAACACACTTTGATTATGTATCACCATTACTGAGAAAAGTTCAATGTTTCTCCATAGCTACCACCCAATTTAGACAAACAGTTGTTAATTTTTTTGTTCTGAAGACCCCTTTATGCTCTTCAAATTATTGAAAACCCCGAAAAGCTTCTGATTATGTGGGTTATAGCTATCAATACTTACCATGTTAGTAATTAAAATTTATGGATTTTAAATATTTAGCAATTCATTTTAAAATAAAATAAGCTCATTACATGTTAAAATAAGATTTTATGAAAATGTCTATATTTTCCAAAAAAATTAGTGAAAAGAATGGAGTTGTTTTGTATATTTTCTCAAATCCTTTTAATGTCTAGCTTTACAGAAGACAGCTATATACTCATATCTGTTTGTGCATTTAACAGTTTACCACATGGTTTTTGGTTGAATAGGAAGAAAATCCAGTTTCAAACACACATGTAGCCAAAAAAATGGAGTTACTTAAATAGGCAAATAACATCCTAGTCTTATTAGAAAAATAGTTTCGAACTTATGGACCCTTCGAAAGGACCCCAGTGATCTGTGGACCACATTTTTGAGACCTCTTGGTCTAGACTTCAAATTTACTTATGGTTTGGGTCTAACCTCCTTTTTTACTCTCATCTCTCACTCCTCTCCTAACTGGATGGTGCACACTGGACAAATTGGACTACTTACCATTCCTCAAATATGGCTCATATCTTTTCATCTCCACATTTATTGGCTCAGGCTGTACTCTATGGCAGCCCTTCACCACCTATTCAAATTTTGCCCCTATTTTAGTGCAGAAGTTCTTAGCCTTTTTTGTGCTATACACCCTTTTGGAAGTCTGGTGAATTCTTCTTAGAGTAGTGTTTTTAATTACATAAAACAAAATATAGACAATGATAGAAAAAACAATTATATTGAAATACAATAATCAAAATATTCAATTGAAAAAATGTTCATAAACATCACGTTAAGAACTTCTGTAATGTTTAGAAGCCACCTTTTCCAAAAAACCTTCTATAAAGTTGACTTCTACTGAACACTGAACACCCGTAGTGCTTTGTTTCTACCACTCATATCATGTCATACTGTAGGTATTTGAGCCTGTGTCCAATTTTCCCTATAAATAGAAATTTCGTGAGGGCAGCCTCTCCAATGTCTATGTGAGGTATATTGTCTATAGAAGATTTATGGAAGGACATGGACAAGAATGTGAAGGCATGTTTCATTTGCAGTGTGAACAAGTTAAGAGTGTAGCAACACAAAGGAGATGATGGATCCTTGAAATATCAAAATATAGCACAGAAGGTGGAGCCGAGAATAATTTTCTTGCTGTTCAATGATCATATATCTGGACTCATGGGATCCCCTAAAACCCATACATTGGTCCATCTATACACTTACCAGTAAGGAGAAAGCACAGGTAGCAAAGAATTAAAAATTTGCATCTTTAGGAGTTTCTTGTGAGTTAACTACTAACAGGAGAGAAATTGAACATTTGCTGAAACCTGAGCTAGTAAAAAAATAAAGGTTCCCAGTTCTCAAAACACCAGAAAAACAAGCTTTCCTTACTTGTATGACACAGTTCTTTGTTCTCTAAATGATTCTCTACAAATACCAATTAATTAAATGTAGGTAGGACTATTTGTAGAATTTTTTTTTTAAATCCATCTTAGGGTCACTGAGGTGACTGTGTCTTTCTGTTTAGTTTTCTCAGTGCCTCACTCTAGTCATGATTCAAAAATGGTTCCATTTTGGTGGAGGAGTATAATTATGGAGTGATAAAGGAAGAAAAAATCGGGGGAAATAAATTCTATATATCCATGAGGTTATGCAAATATTATTTAATTCATTCATTTATCATCTGAATTATCACCATTTTTCCCTTCAAAATTAATAAACATGCATTAGACATTACTTGTGTAAATATGACTCTTTCCTCCAATTTTTTTCATCTCAACCTCTTTGTCTAATACAATGGAAAGGCCACTGGCTTCCAGGTCAGTGTACTTTTATTTAAACTGTGCCTCTTTCACGTCTTGCAAGTCACTAAAACTTTCTGGATCTCAGTTGCCTCATAGATAAAAATAAAGGAGTTGGACTAGATTCCCTACGGTATCCAATTCAAAATCTATGATCCTACATTCCTAACCACAATCTGTCCTTGCATCATGTCTGCTTATGACACACTTCCTTGAGAAAAGAGACTGTCACCACTTGTCTTCTCATTAACTCTAGAGCCTAGCACTGTGCTCTGCATATTGCCTATTGTGTCTTCTATTTGAGTTATTATTGACTTGCTAACTTGGCCCAAGTCAAAAATATCCGAGGCGGGATTTGAACCTAAGTTCTCTGCTGTGAATACAGTACTTTCCCACTGCAACACACTGTTTAAAAGAATTTTTAAAGACAGGTTATTCCTTTTCTAGTTCTTTAACATTTTTGTTTAAAGTTTCGAGTTCTGAATCCTATCCCTCCTTCTCTTCTTCCCCTCCCCAGTCCCTGAGATAGTAAGCAAGCAGATATAGGTTATACATGTGCAATTATGTAAGACATTTCCATATTAGTTATTTTGTACAAGAAGACTTGAATAAAAGAAAAAATGGAAGAAAGTGAAAGACAGCATGTTTCAGTCTGTATTCAAACAAAATGAGTTCTTTCTCTGGAGTCGAATAGTATGCTTCATCATTAGTCTTTTGGGATGGTCTAAATCATTGCATTGCTGAGAATAACTAAGTTATCTACTATTCTTAATTGAACAATATTGCTATTACTGTATACAACGTTTTCCTGGATCTGTTCATTTTATTATGCATCGGTTCATGTAAGTCTTTCCATGTTTTTCTGAAATCATCCTGCTTGTCATTTCTTGTAGCACAATAATATGTCATTACAATCATATACAACAGCATGTTTACCCATTCCCCAATTGATGGTCATTCCTTCAATTTCTGTTTCTTAGCCACTACAAAAAGAGCTACTATAAATGTTTTTGTAAAATAAAGAACTTTTTCTTTTTTGGGATGTCTTTGGAATATAGACCTAGCAGTGTTATTGCTGAATCAAAAAGTATGCACAGTTTTGTAGCCCTTTGTGTGTAGTTCCAAATCATTCTCCAGAATGGTTGTATCATTTCACAACTCCACCAATAGTGCATTAATGTCCCAGTTTCCCCACATCCCCTCCAGCATCCAACATTTTCCAATCTGATAAGTGTGAGGTGGTACCTCAGAGTTGTTTTAATTTGCATTTCTCTAATCCATAGTGATTTAGATCATTTTTTTCATAGGACTAGAGATAGCTTAGATTTCTTTCTCGGAAAACTGCTTGTTGATATTCTTTGACCATTTGTCAGTTGGGAAATTACTTGTCTTTTTATAAATTTTACTCAGTTCACTATGTATTTGAGAAATGAGGCCATTATTAGAGATACTTGTTGCAAAAGATTTTTCACAGTTTTTGTCTTTCCTTATAATTTTGGTTGCATTGGTTTGGTTTGTGCAAAAAACTTTTTTAAATTTTATATAATCAAAACAATCTAAAATAGGCAATTCTTACATGTTTTACTTAGCAAAAGTATAACTCAAGTTCCAAGTTGTAGCATCTAATGTGTTCAGAGAGTGAAAATGTCAGATGGAGTGTAGAGACTACTCACCACCAAATAACAGGGATCGTATTATCAACATTCTTTCTCAACCATCCCATTCTCTTTCTCTGTCTCTCTCTCCCCTCCCCTCTCCCCCCTCTCTCTCCCTCTCTGTCTCTATCTGTCTTTCTCTCTCTGTCTGTGTCTCTCTATGTCTCTCTCTCTGTCTCTCCCCTCCTCTCTCCCTCTCTCCTCGCCTCTCTCTCTCCCTCTCTCCCTCCTTTTTCTTCCCTTCCTCCTCTCTTTCTCTTTTTTCTCTCCCTCCCCCATCTCTTCAACCCCTTTTCCCCCTAACCTCCTCCTTCTATCACCTCATCAACCCTCTGCTTTGGCCACCTCATCCTGTGAACATCCTATTCTCTGCCCCACCTCTCTCATGATCCTTCTTCCTCTGTTCTTCGCTGTCTTGCTTCATTAAGACCAGAGCTCAGAAGATAACTATACTATTTCTTGAGTAGATGAAACAAAGGGAAAAAATGGAAACTTCAATAACAAACAAACTCAACCCTATTTTTATTAGTGAGAAGGTAATGTGGAGGATGGAGAGTCACTGCAGGCCTACACAAGGGCAATGGAAGAGCAAGTCTGAGAATCACTGTTTTTGCACCATTGCCAGTTTTTCATGCAAAAACATATCCTCTATCACAACCAAGGTCAGGTAAATGAAGCCAGAAAAGTAAAAATAAAACCCATTCTAGAGGAGACTGCATTAACTTATGTGAAAGCAAATAGATGAGGAGAATGTGGCTTAATTTTCCACTGGTCAGAAATATTCCTTTATGAGAGGAGTTTGGCCACCTTTGATTTGTCAGCTGAACTCCACCTTCTAAAAATAGCCTAGCCATTATGCAAGGAAGCACTAATGATTATTCCCTCTGGTTAGTAAACTTAGTATCTAGTTGAAAATTATTGGAAAAATGAAAGTTGCTTCATGCACAGAATTGTGTTTCCTCAGTCTCTATTCAGTTTGGTTATGTAGTGACCTATTGAGGGTGAACTCTAAATGTCACATCCTAACAAGAGGCTACAGGCAAGCAAAGGTTAATGTCCTTCATAGGGAGAAACTGGGTAAAATCAATGATATAGCCCCCATATTTCCTGTAAAATAAGGAGCTTGGATTAAATTGTCTTTAAATTAGTTCTAACTCAAATATGAAATCATATTGTCCAAACATAATCCCTTCATAGACTATACTGAAACAAAATCATCAGCTGAAGGACTAAAGGGAAGACAAACACATATTCATGAAATATGTGAACAAGATGACTAACTTCAAGATAAGGATTCTGGCTTCTGATAGTTCTGCCTCTTTAAGAGTACATCAGGATGTGGCCAATGCATGCCACCCCAAAAGGATACTAGTTTTGATTTCTTGTTCAGATGTGACATTCAGTTTCTGCAACAGGACTTTACAATCTGTATTTCAATAAAAGGTGAACATGGCACTTCCATCGAGCACAGCAAATATACTAGGAATGAGATTCATAAAGGCAAACAAACCGAGAATATTTTGTCTTAGTCACCTTATGAATTTAGGTATGAATACAGATGTGAACAAACTTCAAGGTTTTTTGGATTAGATGTTCCATCCTTCAATAACTCATAAGTGACCATGGTAAATATGATGATATTCATTTCTCCATATATGTTTTTCCCTAAATTCAGATGTTTCGACTCCTGAGTAGGACAGACCAACATATCTGACAATTGCAAGGGAATTATGAGTAACAACTCATCTAACTGGGTGCCAAATTGTGACATCACTTTCTACCTAGTGAATCAGAGCATCAGAGAAAGAGTTAGAAGTAGAAATGACCTTAAAGATAATGTATCCCAATTCTCTTCATTTTATGTATGAGGAAATTGAGATGTAGTCATGTTAACTTGCCATGAGCAAGATCATAAAATTAATTAAAATTAGGACCTGGAATGTACTGAGTAGGAGGTGGGAGTGGTAGGGTAACTACTACTAGGAGGTGGGAGTGGTAGGGTAACTACTACTTTGAAGTAAAAACCAACAAAAGTATAAAGTCCTGTGGGCAAGAGTTTGGGATTGATAATCAATGTCCACAAAAAGAAATGAACATTTCCAAAAAGCATTTCATTGAAGTTTGGCTCTCATGTCAATTTCCTCTTCTGACTTAGTTCAGTTTTTTTAAAATATGTTTGTGAACCAAAAAGTTTCTTTTTTTGAGTTGGTGGGTAGCCAGCCCTTCAATGGCTTAAAAATCCCTGTATGGGCCAGGTTTCTAATAAGTGAGGAGAAGCCCCAATATAGGGACATTCATGTGGAAAGGATGGGGGTAATTGTGTTTACCTTTTCTTCTTTTGAGTCTTGTATTTGAAAGTCAAATTTTCTATTCAGCTCTGTTTTTTTTTAATCAGAAATGCTTGAAAATCCTCTATTTCATTAAAATTCTATTTTTTCCATTGAAGGATTATACTCAGTTTTGCTGGGTAGGTTATTCTTGGTTGTAATCCCAGCTCTTTTGCCATCCAGAATATTATAATCCAAACCCTCTGCACCTTTGATATGGTAGTTACTAAGTATCTTCTGTAATCCTGACTGTGACTCTATAGTTAGTTAAATTGTTTTTCTTTCTGGTTGCCTACAATAGTTTCTCTTTCACCTGGGAACTCTGAAATTTGGCCACAATATTTCTGCAAATTTTCATTTTGAAATCTCTTTCATGAAGTGATCAGTAGATTCTTTCAATTTCTATTTTACCCTCTGGTTCTAGGATATCAGGGCAGTTTTCCTTGATAATTTCTTGAAATATGATGTCTAGGATATTTTTTTTATCATGCCTTTCAGGTAGGTCCAATAATTCTTAAGTTATCTTTCCTCAATCTATTTTCCAGGTCAATTGTTTTTCCAATGAGGTATTTCACATTTTCTTGTATTTTTTTCATTATTTTTGTCTTGGTTTCACTGCTTCTTCATGTCTCATAAAGACATCAGCTTCCACTTGCTCAATTCTCATTTTCAAGGTTTTATTTTTTTCCGTGAGCCTTTTCCCACTTTCCCCACTTCACCTATTCTCCCTTTTAAGGAGTTATTTTCATCATTGAATTTTTGTACCTCTTTTTTCATTTGGTCAGTTTTTAAAAGGTGTTATTTTGCTTCAGTGTTTTTTGTGTGTATATGCTTCTTTTACCAAGCATTTAATTATCTTCTCATAATTTTCTTCCTTTGCTTTCATTTATTTACCTAACTTTCCCTCTACCAATCTTATTTGATTTTGAAAACAATTTTTTTTAGATTCCCAGGAACTCTTGTTAGACTTGTGTCCAATTTACATTATTTTCCTTGAGGTTTTGCTTGTAGTTCTTTTGACCTCATTGTCTTTTGAGTTTGTGTCTTTATCTTCCCTGTCGCCAAAGTCTTTTTTATGGTCACATACTTTTTGTTGTTGTTTGTTCATTTTTCCATTGTATCTTGGTTGGTAACCCCCAGAATGGAGTGGGGCATTTGGTCAAGCCTCAGCCTTTTTTGCACTTCTGTTTTTAGAGCTAGTTTTGGTGGTTTGGAAGCTTTCAGTGCTTCCAAAGTGGTGTGATCTGGGTAGAGGTGTGGTCACTGCTCTCTTGTTCTGCAGTCTGGTTCTTACACAGGAGGATACCTGATCCTTAGGGATTGAAATAGATATTGCTCCTCAGGGCTCCTCTTCCCTCAGGACTGGAAATGATACTGTTCCTCAGGTCTCTGACCCCTTAGGGCCAGAAGTAATACTACTTCTTATAGCTTCCAGTCCCTCTTGACCAGAAGCGCTCCTCTCTGCCCTTCAAGTGAGTTTAGATGAACAGTGGAGTTGCCAAACAGTACCTGGTCCTATGTTCAGTGCTGGCACAGAGGTACCCTGTAATCTCTTTCTGACAAGTCAACAGGTCCCCATACTGCCTCTGGCTTGTGAGCTCCCAAAGCTGCTGCTGCTTTGATCACCACCAACTGGTTCCACTACTGGTGTTTCATTCACTTGGACTCTAGACCAGGGCCCTCCCCACGTCACAGCTCTCTCTTTCTGACCTCATATATTGTCTTGGGCTGGGAAAATGTCTCACTCTGACCATTTGTTGATTTGCCACGCTAGAAATTGATTTGAGGTATTATTTTAAATTTGTTTGGAGAGAAATGTTAAGAGCTCAGGTGAGTGCTTTCTCTATGCCACCATCCTGGCTCCACCACCCTCCCCTGCCCCAGAGTCTCAGACCATCTTATTAAATAAAAGAGGGAAGAGAGTAGAGCTCTTAATCCTCCTTCAGTGCCTACCACAAACTCCTCCCTAGAAGGCAGTAAAGTGTTACTGTATGGGATTCTTCTCCCTCTCTTTTAAAGTTGTAATATTAGCAAAGAGAAATATCTCTTTAGGCTGGAGTTTACACAAATTAATACAGATATTTAGACCCCAACTTGGAATTCACACATGACCTGTCCACCCACATGAGATAGAGAGTATATTAGGAATGCCTTACTTTTTAATTCAAGCAGAGAAGTTGTTGTGTGTGGTTCTGACTTCTACATTGTGTTAACTTATTCTTCAGGTGACAGTTGGACTCTTGTAACTCTGCCTAATTTTCTCAAAGCAAGAGGGAGGTATCAGGGAATAAAGCATTTAAAAGTATCATTCTAAAAAGAGGTCCATAGCTTTTTCCAGACTAGCAATGGGGTCTTTGACATGCAAAAAAAAATTTTAAGAATACCTAAACTGAATGATACTGAAGGCACCTTTCAGCTATAAATTCTTTGAACCTGTTCTGTTTAAATGGCACAGGCTCTTAGGGGGACTCTTGCCACTGATGATGCTTATAGACCCTGGAGAACTAACAAAATGAGAAGAGAAAAAATTTTAAAATGGTTTGGCTATGCTAATTAATGCAATGCTAATTACAGTCATTTATGTGAACAGCTTACCATTTATGCCTAATTATCATGCAGCACAATAATGATTATTCATGTTATTAAATTTGAGTCAGATTAACTTTGTTGTTTTATTTCATTAGAAACTAAACCTTATACTGGTAAGCTCAGCCTTCTTAGTCAGTTGCTCTTCCAGTGTGGATGCTGATTCCCAACTTAAAAGAGTTAGAGGGAACAACGATACTGTCTCTTCCAGATTTTGCTTTTTATTTGAATAAGAAAATTCAACTACCTAACAAGTATATATCTTCACAAGGATCATTTAAAGTAAGTGGCATAAGGTAGGGGACTAGGCTGGACTAGACCAGACATTCTGAACTCATAGATTAGGCCTATGTAGCCCTTGTCAAAATAATTTTTTTTAAATGAACAAAGGAAATTAGTTATATGGTTTTTGAATTTGAAAAACTTCATGTTAAGATCGTCTCAAAGGTCTCCTCTAGTTTTAACATTCTCTATGAGAGAGTATTGTAGGGGAAAGAATATTGGATTTGGTTGCAGACAAAGGAGCTACATTCACACCCTAGCTCTGCTACTTAATCCCTGTGTGACCTCTATCAAGACACTTAACCTCCATGGGTCTCAGTTTCTTTATTCGTAAAATAAGAATGTTGGACTTTGTGAACTGGGAAGTGCCTTCCAGCTTATGATTTATGATGTTATGATTCAATCCAGTTTGAAATCTATGAGTGTGTGACTCCATCTAATTTGATTTTGTCTCATGGACCAATTTTCAAAACTATGAATATGATTAAGGACAGGTAATAGGAGTGTGACCTAATGACACATTAGACCTAGTATGCGATTCGGACCCCAGGACCTTAGGGGCATGAAATTCCAATGATCATCCAAAGGAAGCTTTTATGTGAGTGCAGCTCTTGCTAAGGAACATAACAATGATGGGATGCCAGGGAATGATTACTAGGGAAAGCAGCTAAGCAAGAGAAAAGACACAGCCCTACTCCTGCATTCCCACATCCCATCCCCCAAAGCAGGTGTGCTGAATACTGCAAAAGGGAATAAGGAGACCTTAGAATCCAGTAAGCTTGTCATCAAGAAATCTTTTGCAGTCCAAGGCTGTAAGTGAAATAATCACTCTCATAGATTTCCTTCAAGCAGTTTTGCCAACATATCTCTATAGCACATATAAATATCTTATCCCCATTTATCATCACATTCTCATGACATTTGCAATCTCACATTCTACACAGCCATCTAATGTGTCGTACCTGGCCAATTTTGCACTTGGGCTGCATTATGAAGTGCCATAACTTTTGATAGAATGGCAAGAATATAACAATCTCAAATGTGACTTGCAGTCTAGTCTGCAGCTAGAGGCTAGCAAACACACACAAAATTTACATTTGCTTTGGCTGCTTGGCTGCCTTGCTATTGTGGTTATGTCTCTTGGGGATATGTCAGTACCAACTGGTCTGACTTGCTATATAAAGTACCTCTTTTTGGGATACAGAGGGGTCAGGCATTTTATGCACTTGTCTATTTCCTCCTCTATCCATTTTGAGGAAGATATGTGGAAAAAAAAATCATTCATCTCATTGCAGGAGCTTCTAGGAACCATTGTGAATTCCACAACTAAAAACCTACTATAAGGATAACAAAATCATATTTTTCTAGCACTTTAAGATGACAAAGCATTTTATATGCATAACCTCATTTGTTCCTCAGAACAACACTGTGACGTAGTATGAGACAGAAATATTAATCCATTTTGTAGATGAGGAAACCAATGCTCAGAAAAGTTACCAGAGGCTTTTCCCAGGACACACAGCTCTTCCAAATCTAAGCCTGATATTTCCCCAATATCATGCTACCTCCTTGGGTACAAAGTAAACTACCATAAGTGATAGGTGAGGAGTAGTTTGCCATCATTTTCCCTATCTTTATCTCTATTTTTATGGCAAAGGCAATAGGATGAATTTCTACGAGTAAATATGACATTTCATATCATCTGTTGAAATGATCCATATTTTGGGGAGCAAAGGAATGGCTTAAATATGGCTCGTTGACTTCTTAAGCAAGAAGACTCAGAAGCAAGCAGTCGCCTTTCTCTTGATGCCATTAAGCAAAAGTACTGCAGTGAATTCAGTACAGTTCTAAACAATAGAAGACCTTCACTACTTCTCAGTGAAGTGTCCAGGTACTGTAGTGGGCAAGGGGAATCCATGTATTGAGGAAGATATCATGGCTTATCTCCAGTGGTGGGATTCAAATAAATTAGCAATCGCTTATACACAGAACTGAGCTGAGGCTCTGCCCCCGCTAACAACCATTCGCCAAATTCAACCTAAAATTAGGTACCAGTTCTGCTGAAGGGGTGCAAACCGGCTGAATCCCACCACTGCTTATCTCCATATAATTGTATCATCCACTTAGGAAGCAGGGACTAGGTCATTCACCTTTCATAGGATTCTAGATGTTGATCTTAAAGTAAACCTCAGAAGTCAAGCCATCTACTCTAAACCCTGTATTTGACAAATGAGGAAACTGAAGCGTAGGGACCTTAAATGACTTGCCCAAGAACAGAAGAGGTAGAATTTGAACCTATGTTTTCAAAATGTCAACAAAGATTCTCTTAAATTTCAGAACATGTAAATCTATGTCATGCTGTGAATGAATGAAGGAAATGAATGAATTAAAAAATGTATTAAGAACTTATTGCCAGAAAGTGCTGAGTTCTAGGAAGACAAAGAAAAAAATAAAATAATTCCTTTTCCTGTGGAGTTTATAGTCTATATTTGGGAAAACAGTGCTGGATATGCTATGTTATAAAAAATAGAAGCATACCATTGTGGCTAGAGGGAAAGGATCTTTTTATTCAAAGTATTGCTATTGAGACACTCTCATCCAGGTACAAAATAAAGTATAAACTTTACAGCTCCTTCAGGCCATCCTTGAACCATGCTGTCAGATAGCTAGAATTAGAGTCTGATTATTTTCAATTGTTTAATTTTGTTTCAGATAATAGGAATGAAGTAAGTAACTTATAAGCTACTTCAGGATGTATTTCAATGCATTCAGTTCAATTCTGCAGGTAGTTCTGGATTCTGGGATGATTTATGATTATATGTAATATACTTTTGAAATATCTCTCAGTGCACGCAGAACTGAATCATCACCACTAGCTCTAATCAAATACTTCAAAATGTTTTGCTTTCAGAGGAACACTTTTATCCAAGGTATAATTTTGCTTGTGCATCTCATTCTATTTCACTGAAACCTCTGAGTGAACTTCAGGCTTCACTCTGTTCCTGGTTGATCAAAATCCTTTCCTTCAGTCATTTATACGACCCTAGGTACTCCTCCTTGCCCCTAATGACTTTCTCAATTAAATAGAATCAAGGTTAAGTCCCAGCCACACCATGAATTAGTATCTGACCCAGCATATCACTTAACTTCCTTGTTCTTCAGGTATATTGCCTCTAAAATAAAGGGGCTAGGTTATATGATCTCTAAATACTGCACTGTTCTAACATACTGTTAGTCTGTACTGCCCTGCAAATAACTCCACTTCAACAAATCTAAAATGAACATCATGTCCCTCTACCTCTCCCCAATGCCCCCCCCCCCAAAATAATAGCTAATTCCTCCTCCTAACTTCATCTTTTCAGGTATTGTGGCATTTAAAAAAAAAGGTTCAAAAGACAGAATTTCTGGGTAATCTAATCATTTTATTAATAATGCTAGCATTTTAATAAGGGGATGATCATTTAACTATCTGTCTCTTAGACCAAAGACAATCATGGTGGCAGGCTCACTGCTTAAATGCCCTTTTGGAAGTGGAGTGTTACAGAAGGTGGCAATCAACTTTGATTGATTAACAATTAATGAGAAAATAAATATTATAATGAGGCGCTAGACTTGAACTTTGATTATGTCATTTACTTCCAAGTTAGCCCTAGGCTTGGGCAATCTATTCAAAGAATTTATCCCCACCCAAACCTGAGTGGAACAAGATGGCTGGCCCACATGGGTGGGGTCAAGATAGAGGAGATGGTTAGCTCTACCTTCAGATACTGAGATCTTGAAATGAGGATAAAAGAAAAAGAGGGGAAATTGAATCTCCCCAAATCATTGGTTACTAATGATCACTTCTCTCAGTATTATCATTGTCCCAGTCTTCCAGGTGAGAAATTCCAGTTGCCCTTAATGTATCTCTTCCTCTAGACACCAATGAGTCACCAAGACTTAATCATTATTTATTCCATGTAAGTCCAGCATATATCCCTTCATTTCTCTACCCAATGGCAACACTCCATTTTAGGTTCTCTTGTTTCTTTTTTGTATTATTGTAATAGCCCCACAATTAATCTCCATACCTCCATCCTCTTCCCACTCAAAGCCTTCCTGCATTTCCATCACCCTTACCAGATTAATCTTCCTCTGATATGTCTGTGATTGTGTCATTCTGTAGTGAAGAACCCTGACTAATGTCTTGTTGAAGGTTACATAAAATCATAACCCCTTAGTCTGACGTTCAAAGCCCTGCAAACTATATTTTCAATTTCATCTTTTGTACTCCACTACTCTATGCTTCAGCCAAACTGGTTTACTCACTGTTTTCTGAATTGTAGTCATGGATTTGTTGTTGTGCCTTGTCATCTCCCACAAATACCTGCTTTTTAAATTTCACTTTAAAACTTAATTGTATATAGGCTTTAAGATCCTTAATGTACCTATATTATCTAATGTATAATAATTATGATTATAGCTGTTATTTAATGTTTTATATTTGCCAAGCCCTTGGCATATATTATATCACTTGATCCTTACAATAACCTTGGAGATATTGATATTAGGGGAAACTGAAACCAAAATATGTTAAATGATTTGCTTAGGATTATACAGCTAATGTGAGAGATTGAGATTTAAATCTATGGTTTTCCTATTACAAGTACAATGCTTTTTAAATTAATAACATAATAATATCCTCTTGTGATATACCATCCACCCTTCAAGACCCAGAAAAATGTCTACCACCTTTATTAAACTTTCCCACAATCCCCCATGAAGACACAATATTCCTTTTCTTGTCCCTTTGGTTGTACTGCTCCTCTTATATATAACCCCATATATTATGTTTATTTAGGTATATGCACTTTTCCCTCCTGCATTTTTACTTCCTCAAGGGTCAGGATCATGTCTTTTCATAAGTGTTTCCTGTATAGTACTTATCATGATGCCTTTCACATAGTTGGCACTTAGATAATTATTGAATGGATAAAATAGAAGCAGTATTTGAAAGAGATACAAATGCTCCATTTCTATAAGATACTTCCTAAAATCAACAGCTGTTGGCATTTACCATTTAGATATTCTCTCATAGGTAAATTGTAAACTCATTCAAAATGTCTCTGAGCATCAAAAATCTTCATTGTTTCTTGTTAAACTGAATAAAGCAGAGCCTGAAATTCTTGACTTAATTCCCACTAAATACTATTTTCATAGTGTAATTTGTTAGTAATTTAATTTATTTTAATAGTTTAATGCAAATCTGTGCTCAAATCTTCAAGATTCTTTTTTTAAATTTTTTGAGGTACTTACTTTTAATAAAGAAAAAGTAATTTTGTCTCCCAACTAAACACACATTCAAAAGAAGAAAAAGAAAAAAATTTCCTCTTGACAAATATGTAAAATGAGTCTTCAATAAACATTTATTAAGTACATACAATGTGCCAGGCACTTTACTAAGTACTGGGGATACAAAAAGAGGCAAAAGAGAGTCCTTTCCCTGAAGGAGTTCACAATCTAATGGGAGATAAATAATAAGAAAACCAATATATACAAACAAGCTATATAAAGGATAAATAGGAAATAATTAAAAGAGAGAAAGGCACTGGGATTAAGAATGGTTTCCTGTAGCAGATGGGATTTTATTCATAACTTAAAGGACCCAGGGAAGCCTGTAGATAAAGATTAGGAAGGAAGGATATTCCAGAGAACTGCAGGGAGACAGTCATAAAAAATAATTCCTGGAGCAGAGGTGTTTCAACAATTCGGCTAGCAGCTGCTGTGGGGGTGTAAAACCAACAACAACCAGCTCACAGAATGCTGCAAGCCCAGGTTCTTTTGATCTGCTTTACTAAGGAAAGCAACGTTAAGGTGTTAACAATCTTAATTTAATCTAGCATACAAACATCATTCACTTAGTTCAGGGGGAAAAGCCAGCACCCTGAACTTCAGCACAAATACAAACAAATTACAAACAGACCCAATACAATTCAGAGTTACCAAGAAAACCATCAACATCTGAGTTCAGCCAGAAGGCCCTTACAGCGGCTGCCCAGAGTCCTGTGCCTCCAGGAGTGAGAGCCTTAAGCAAATGACTGTTCTCTCTTTTTATACAGTTTCAGATGTCATCAAATGTCATCTGAGCAACCAGAACGTAGGCTCTTACTATTGGCTCTGGAGTTGGCACCTCCTTTCATTGGCCCCACCGGGAGCCCCACTTTAGTTACCAATTCACACCCACATACGCTTAGCACCTAATAGGGGTTTGGGCCTGGCGCTTAGCACCTAGTAAGACTCAATCAAAGACACTTAATCATTTTAAAACAGTAAGAAAGTCCCAACTTAATTGATATTACAAGAGGGATAGAGTATTTTGTCCATAGAACAAGGAGTTCAGTGTCACTGTATTGAATAATGCCTGGCAGGGAGGAAGGTGCAAGAAGACTGGAAAGATGACAGGTAGAGTAGAGCTAGGTTGTGAAAGCTTTGAACACCAAACAAGATTTTGTGTCTGATCCTGAAGGCAAAGCAAGGGGTGGGGTGGAGGTTCACTTGGTCTGCCCTGTGCTTTAGGAAAATCACTTTAGTGGTTGAATGAGTATGGATTGGGGTATTACAGACTTAAGACAAGCAGACAGATCTGCAGGCCATTGTAATAGGCCAGGTGTGAGGACCTGCACCAGTGGTGGCAGTGTTAGAGGAGAAAGGGGTCAAAGGTGAAATCAACAGGCCTTGGCATCAACTTGGATATGGAGTGTGAGAGATAATCAGTTGAGGAAGACACCTAGCTTGTGAGCCTGAGGGACTGGGAGTATGGTGCTGCCCTCAACAGCAAGAGGAAAGATATGAGGGAGGGAAGGGTTTGAGGGGAAGATAATGAATTTAATTTTGACTTGGTATAGCAAAAGAAATTTCCACACTGACCTTGTCTAAAAACATATGTCTTGCTACAGCTTGATAGTAAACATTCAGACTAGGCCTTGGTGAGTTCTGTCCCATCTGTCTGTAAAGCATCATTACTTAGTGAACCAACTCTCCCCCATTCCGTGTTTCCCTTTTCACTGAGGGCAACTGAAGTCCTGGCACTGGTGTTTTTTTCCCAAATACTTAAGCTATATAAGACAACATTTTTGTATATCAGGTTCTGGTAAACCAAAACTTTATTAGGGTTCTCTTTAAAAGTTTTGTTCTAAGAGTTTAACCTTTTTATTTCTTTATGAAACTTTAAAATCATTTGCACTTAAAAATATCAAGTTAGGAAACCATTGTATATCAGAGGGAAGTGTGATGTGTATGTTTGTGAACTGAATTAATATATATGTATATTGTGTACACACACATATATATGTGTGTGTATACATACATATATACATATGTATATGCATATATGCACATATATACACGTAACCCATATATACATATACATACATGTATATATGCACACATACACATACATGTATATACATATATGCACACGTGTGTATATGTGTATGTGTGAGTCTGTGTGTATCTATATCTATATCTATATCTATATCCACATACACATACATACAGAGAGAGAGAGAGAGAGAGAGAGAGAGAGCTACCATGCATTAGATTTTCACTGGTGAGCATAAATGCAACTCCAATCACCCTGAGAATGTTAAAAGACAAGTGGTATCAATCACTCTCTGGAGAATCACTATTTAACAAGGAAAAGCTAAAAAGACTGAATTTAGATCCTAATAACTTGAATTAAATTCTGACTCTGACACTTAATAGCTGTGTGACTAGAAAAGCCAATTAACCTAAGCGAGATTGAATTTCCTCATCTGTAAAATGGGAATACCATTCTTGTAGGAACTGCCTCACAAGGTTGTTGTGAAAAACAAAGGATAATGAATACAAAACATTCTGTCAGCCTTGAAGGACTGCATAAACGAATGTCAGTTATGATAATCATGAATACTAAAAACTTGTCCTTATAAGTTATGCGAGGTTCTTTCTTCACAACTCTGAAGTAGGTAGTGTCATAGACAGAAAAACTGAGATTCAATAAAGGTAATGCCAAAGATCAATTAGCCAGTAAATGTCAGAGTCCAAATCTGAACCCTGTACTTCTGACTCCAAATTTATCATTCATCTGACTACATCATACCTGCTTTTAAAATTATATAAAAATTTCCTTGCAGACAGCATGATTTCGGTCCACTTCCATTATGCCTTAAAGATTGTCTCTTCAACATTGTAACAAATTATTGTCTCATTTCCTTTACTTGAGCTGGCTGTGTGTGTGTGTGTGTGTGTGTGTGTGTGTGTGTGTGTGTGTGTATTTTCAGGATCCAGTTTGTCTATGTACTACTACTGTATTTCTGTCAACTTCAGTGTTTTCTAATAGATGATAATTTCCTGGAAGGTAAAGAGCACATCTATTTTATTAGCCATGCAAAGTGTCTAAGAGTGTGATAAAAGAAAAAAGATTCCTAGGCTGAGCAGGCAGGAGATCAGGATTTTTAAAACCTATACTGCTCTGCTCCGTGGTTCTGCTACAGCAGCATAATAACAATAGCATTTGTATAGAACTTTGTTTACAAAGTGTTTTATAAATATCTCATTTTATCCTCACAACAATCCAGGGAGATAGCTGCTATTGTCATCCTCATTTTAAATACAGTAGAAATGAGTCAGAGATTATATGACATTCCAAGGATCACTTAACTACTAAGTAGCCAAGACTGCATTTGAATTCAGGATTCCCTGACTCAGGTCCAGTGTTCTATACTCTCTGCCACCTAGATGCTTCATGAAGCATTATTTTTAATTTTTTTAAATTGTTATAATGATGTACGTGTATAGCTATGTGAATGAATGGTATTAAATAGTCTTTTTTTTCTCTGCTGTTATATCACTAGGTCTCACACAAAAATTCTGGTATTTAAAGCATTTGTTTTTATTAAAAAATATAAAACCATGACCATGTGGAATGCAGAAATTACATTTTCACTACCACGTTTTAATTAAAAAAAGTTGAACTGATAGTATGGTATAATCGGAAGGGTGTTTGATCTGAAGTCAGAGAACCTAGATTTGCTAATTACTACATGGGTTTACTTGAATAAATTACTTCACCTCCTTTGGACTCGGTTTCCTTATCTATAGAATGAAGGTGGTGCACTTTCTGGCTTGTGCAGGTCCTTGTAGACCTAAATCTGTGGTACTTATTGAATGTCATTATTCCTTTCTTACCAGACGTCGCTGAAAAGTACCATTAAGGGAAAAGACTGGTGTTTTCATCCGAGTCACCACAGAGGCACTCTGTCATGTCAGTGAATAATAGGTTTCTGAAAGGAAAATCTTTTTGGTTTCAGAAGTCAGTTTATCAGATGAAATGTACTATTAATAATATCTAAAAACAACTGCATGGTCTCTAATACTAACTTGGAGTTTGAGAGCTATACCTACAGCTCAAGGAAGTGAACTCAAAGATATACAGAAACCCTGTCAATTTGGAAGGATAATGGAAGTTTTTAGTTCTATTACATGCATTACCTACTTCCTAGTATATTCCCCTAGACAAAATATCCTATGAAATGTACTTTAGGGACCATGGAGAGATTGACCAATTATCTGAAATAATATTATCTATCTGATTTAATCTAGTTGGTCAATCACTCTGAAATATTTTTAATCGTGACTAATTATACATTAATGGGCAGAGCCTAACACAATGTCCTATTCATTTTGCACATTTATATTATATGAAATACCATATTTCACTTAAGATCTTAAAAGATATGAAATATAATCATCATTTATTCACTCAGTAAACATTTGTTAAATAACTACTATGCTAGGTATTGGGTTAGGATCTGGCTATACAATGATCAAAAATGAAACTGTCCCTGCCCTGAAGAAATTTACATCCTATTGATTTTCTTTTTATTATTAAATGTAGCTCTTCAGAGGACCATATTTAGAGCTGGAAAAGAACTTATATAAGTCATCTTTTTACAGACAAGGAAAGTAAAGCACAGAGAGAGTTTAAATCACTTGTCCAAGTGCTCAAGGGTAGAAAATGACAGAGCTGGGCTTCAAATCCAAGTCCTCTGGCTCAAAATCCATTACTTTATCCACTGTACTGTCTTTGTAGCATATATGTATTTAGGAGCAGAGTGAAAGAGATGGTGAATTCTTTCGACAGAGAAATATGAATTTTCCTGGGTAAGCATACCTTAATAATCTTTTATAAAACAATGTGAAAGCGGCCAGAATATTGCATCTGCAGAATTCCAACAGGTTATATGGTTTTACATAATGCATTCTGTTATCTTTTTGCAAATGTTGCAGCTACGGTTTATATTTATGTATGCTTCTTTTATCTAGCATCATCAAGGATGAGAGAATTGTACATATGTCAACTTTCCAAATACCTAAAGTTTATTCTTCAAATTCCCAAGGATGCCTTGTGTAACCATTATGATAGAAATAATGTGAACTATATTACAAACATCCTAGATGAGGACATGGAACATAAATGTAAGCTTTAGATTGATGAATCAGGGTCATCATTATGAAGGTGCATTCCTATATAATGCTGTAATGCACAACATAATTCTATCTTGGCCTTTGAGTTTTTCAGTACCCTTCTTTGTTCTCAGGATGCCAGCTTTCACTTCTTCCTGTTATGTGAATGGGTCTTTCTCTAGTCTACCTACTCCCTTTTCGCTATCCTACCTTACCTTTCCCCTTAAATTTCCCTGTGCCTAGTATGAAGGAGCCTGGGAAACTAGACAGATGACATCTGAATTATTCTATGCTAAGTAAGAGTTAATAAGGCTCAAGGGAGGGCTATCTTAAATTTGGAGGTATGATTTTTTTCCCATTAAATTGTGCATTTGGGGCTGCAGTAAAGAAGGTTGTCCTATGAATGAAGTGTTAGCATATTAGGAATTCTGAAATATTTTAGAGTTGTGCATGTTATTCTGAACAGAAATATGATCACAGGGATGTAGGACCACAGCTTTAGGTCTATGATTTTATGACTTGTGACAAGCCCCTGGTAGACTGTAAACTTGAGGGCTGGTTCCATGTCTTACCTAAGCTGTCTATTTTTCCTCATGCCTAGCACAGGACTCGGTACACAGCAAGTGCTTACTTAATGTTGGTTGAAATATGGTATATTAAACAGCAATTTAATGAGTGCTCTTGTGAAATGGAGGGACACAATTCACTGATCATTGGCTGCTTGTCCTATGCGAACAGTAACTATAATATTATTGAAATTCCCTGCACAAGCTATTTCCATTGTTATCACTTTATTATAAAGTATTCACTGCGAAAAGGTATGTTCAGAACATGATAGGAGCTACAAAGCTTTGGAAATACCTCCTTTCAAGTATAACAGAGACATTCTTAACTTAGATATTAACCAAAGCATTATTAGTGTCATTAATTATTAATAGTTAATTTTGCCCTTACTCATCACTAACATGGCCAAGATATATGGATGTAAATAGAAAGTCAATTGTTTAGGCCAAAGAAGTAAGCTGCTTTCAGAAAATGCCTTAATCCCCACTGCCTCACTAACTCCACTCCTCCTAATCACGTCTGCTACCTTATGCCTGTAAAATCTGATCCACCCCTACTTTGAGACCAATTTTGCTTCTAAACTGGCACTATATAGGAGATCCAGGCCTTACTCTCAATACATTTTGTTCAGTGTTGCTATTAGTATCCAGTGCCTCGTACTCATATCTTTTGTTGTCATATCCAAAATGGAACTGAGGATTCAAGTATGGCATAGGACTTGCCTCTCAGCTCTGACTTTAGGGACAGAAAATCAGATATTAGCTGGTATAACCCAGAAAGGTGCTCAATGGCTGTTGACTATCTTAATTCTGGCTCACATTCTATTTAAAGCAACATGAGCCATGACCTCCAGGCTGGGGCAAATACCTGTGAGCAATTCCAATACCCCACAATGATGGCAACAACAGGAAAGGGAGCCTAGGGAAAAACAAGGAAAGCAAACACTGTAATATATTTCACAGCCTCAGCTGACTCCTCTTCTGCTGCTCTTCCACCTTGCCATACCCTTTTCTCACCACTGTGTCTGGACCAGTTAGTTTATACACAAGGTCCATCAATGGGATCCTTTCCTATAGTCTTAGTCCCCTATTTCTGCTGTGATTTATTAATTCATTCTGTAAACCTTTATTAAATGCCTACTATGTGCTAGGCACTGTGCTAAATGCTGGGGGTTAAAAAAGAGGCAAAAGACAATCCCTGCTCCCAAGGAGCTTCCAATCTAATGAGGGAGACAGCAAATATATACAAAGTAAGCTATATACATGATAAATAAGAAATAATTAAAAGTGAGAAAGCAATGGAATTCAGAGAGGTTATGCAAACCTTCCTGCAGAAAGCAGGATTTTACTTATGATTAAAAAAGACTTCTGTGTTTGACATTTAAAGTCTCATCATAACTTTGCTTCAGATTACCTTTCCAGGCTTATGGCACATTTCTCTCCCTCACATTGTCCTTCATCTTGTTCCTTACTCATGAAATTCCATCTCCTCATCTGTGGCTTTGAACAAGCTGCCCTCCTCCCCCATCTCTGAAATGCATTCTCCCCTATCCCCTGACCCTTAGAATCCTTAGCTTCCTTCAGAATTTCAGTGCTACCTCCAACAAGACTTTCCTAGGATCTCTAGATTCTAGTTTCTTGACCTCTTAAAGTGTCTTGTATCTAATTTGCATATATGTATGTGAGTACATATTGAGTCTTCCAATAGAATATAAACTCCTTGAGAGTGAGAACTGTTTTCATTTTTTGTCTTGTACCCCCAGTGCCAGGAATAGAGCCTGCCAAGTAGTAAGCAGGTGCCTAGTAAATGCTTATGGATTGATTGATTGACAAATGATGACATAAAAACCCACTCATTTTAGTTGTTTTCCAGAGCCCTGGTAATGCAGGGAACTTTCTAGGAGAATCTCTATGTTTACTGGATACATCACCATATTTACCACCTTAAATCCTACAAATCCCATTTTTTCTAATTTCCAATACCAAGGAATTAAGAGAAGGCCCTAAGAGTCTGTTACGTCAAGGTTAATAATGTCAAACAACATAATGACTGAAGGAATTCCACTTAAGGCCCTAGACACTGTCAACCTAGGGAAGTCTGGGGAATTGTCATGTACCAAGGGAATAACCTATGGCTTATAGGAAAGAAATTAATTACCCCCAATTTTAAGCAGAGGGTAACCAAATTCAGAGTCTGAACATTTTGCTGTTCAAAAAGGAATAAGGTCAGTGAGTTCAAAAAAAGGAGTGAGGCAGAAAATATAGAAGGTGGGAAGCAATGCCAAGGAACAAGGAACAGTAAGGTAAACCAGGCACATGCAAACAGTTACATATAGTCATTGAACTGAGGCCAAATAACTTCCTAAGGAAGGCCAGGAGGAAATTAGCTCTCAACGGACTGCATTTCCCACTTAATTCCATCCCTCTCATTCTTAAAGTTGCTAGGACCTAGAAAGGATGATTACTCAGTATCAATGATAGCACTTTGTCCAAATCTGCAACTTTTATTGCCCTGACTCAGAATGCCGAGATTGTGTTTCCCAGAGACTATGATGGGTGCTGGAAAAAATAAAGTTAAGGTGAGAAACAATCCCTGTATTTTATTGTCACAGTATTGTTACGTTGCTATACTGTAGTCTTATACACTGTTTATAGATTCTGTGAAAAATTAGACCTAAAGAGGTTAGCTGCATCACCCAAGAGAATCAGTGAGTCACTCAGTAGAGTCACAGAATCAAGAAGAGAGTTTGGACATTCAGCTGTTTGGGTAGAGTTCGTATTTTTCCAAATTGGACAAAGACACAGTGTAGCAAAAAGTACCAGAAGTTGAACATTAGCCCAATACGGCAAGAAATGGAAAAGCTGAAAATTTCCTTTCTGTTGGTAACCCTTTTGACATTTGTCCATCAGTAATCCATGGTGCATCATCTCTGAGTGAGAAAAACTGAAGGTCAGAAGGAAAAATGAGCTATACAGATTTTCAGTAATTATACTAAAAGCTAACCCACCTGTCAAATAATCATAAGTGTCTTTCATGAAGTATTAACCGCAATTCAACAAAACCACTGTATTGAAAGAGATAGAACTGGAAAGAGTATAAGAGAAGCTTTAAATTCTGGTTATCTGTTTTTAAGGTGTACCTAGAGCTGTCAGTGAATTTCATTTAATGTTCTTTCTTGATTCCGAGTGAGAAAAGTACCTTGCATTTGGAGATATTTTACATGAATTGTAAGAGCTGTCAGTCTCTAAACAGGAGTGTGTGAGGGACTGACTTGAATTTAGTGATTAAAACTTCTAGCCTCACCTTCAAGTTCTAAGAAAAATTAAAAAAAAGTGGTGATGGGGGAGGGGGGAATAATGTCTTATCAAAAATGAATTTTAAATTCAACTCCCTGTTGTTGTTGTTGTTCATTTTTCAATCACATCTGACTCTTTGTGATCCCACTTGGGGTTTTCTCGGAAAAGATACTGGAGTGGTTACCATTTCCTTCTCTAGATTACTTTACAGAGGAGGAAAGTGAAGCAAATAGGTTTAAGTGACTTATCCAGGGTCACACAGCTAGTAAGTATCTGAGGTCAGATGTGAACTCAGGAAGATGAGTCTTCCTGACTTTAGGCCTGCCACCCTATCCACTGTGCCACCTAGCTGTCCTGTAACTTCCCTAATGAAAGAATTTCATTAACTTTAATAGAAATAATTTTGTTATGCGATGTAAGCTGTTTATAAAGTTACTATAAGGATTACAAAAAGAATGAACTACCATCAGCCTGATTTTCTAATTTGGGGAATGTGAGGTCTATTCCACAGGTATGTGTGGAACACAGGCTCTATAGCCTTGTAAGCAACAGTAATTCATGCTCTGACCCCCATACAGTGCAATAGAGCTGAACTTAAATGCCCATCTCTGTATGATAGGATTCTTTGGTATCCAGCATGCTCTTTTTCAGATAACTATTTTCCCTTTCCTCAAGGTACTTCAGAATTCATTGATTCATTCATTGATTCAACACATACCTCTTGAGCACCGATTATGTACTTAAGACACAGAAGATCATAGAATCACAGATTCAGAGCTGAAAATTACATTAATTGTCAGCTAGTCTAAGTCCCTCATCTTACAGATAAAGAAACTGAGGCCCAAAGAAGTTAAATGACTTCTAAAACTCTCACAGGTAAATGGAAAAGCAGGATTTGAGCATAGGTGTCTGATAAAAACCAGCATTTTTTTCCTTACAAAAAGAATAAGACAGAAAAGAAGGCTAATTTCATTTATTTCTTGATTTATATGCCTCCTGTTACGAGAGTAGGTTAGTAAACTGTACTCATTTGACTTATTGTAATATAGTTCAAATGACCCTAAAAAAACACATTTGTGCGTAGCAAGCAAGTCTACATATGAAAGTTATATGCTTTTCTGCCTACTGAATGACCTTAGAGCCCACTTGAATAAAATTTGCCCTTGGGTTATTCAATGAAAAGAATTCTAGTTTTAGGGGAAAAAAAAGTTTTATTCAGATAATCCTTCAGTTCTGTTACCTGCCATCTAATAAAACAGAACATTTAAGTGTTACTATCAAACAGAAGTAAGTATTCTGTCAAGTAAAACTTTTTTAGGCCTGTCAAATAGTCATTCTTCCTTCTTCTTAAATCACCTAATGCTGGAGCTGCCTGTCCATTTTTCCCATTTCCAGAAAGTTTCAGATAGAAGCTCAGATGTGAAAGACGGTGTCTTACTTGGAAACTAACTAAAAGGAACTACAATTAGAAGTTATTTTAAATACTATATTTCTAGAGGAAAGTAGCTATGGATTTTGTTAGTTTGAATTGCTTAGAGATTATTCTTTTTCATATATATTTTAATTTAGCAATTGTACATCTTTGTCCTAAGTACTTAATGAGGAAATGGAAACATGAAACCTACTATTGGTTACATCATGATGAAGGAAATATCAGCTCTAAATTGTTCAATTCATTCCTTGATATCTGTAACATATTTAGAACATGTTAGATTAATGACCTTTTACTTTAGAGTCTCTTCTAAATTATTTTTTTATTCCCTTTTATTAACTTCTGAAATACTTAAAAATAGGGAAAAAAATCTGTCAATGAGTCTTCTCTCCCATCTTCTCTTTCTCAACACATGTCAAATGATTTATGAAAATAAAACTTAAGAGCTGGAAGGACCATGTAGTTTAAACCCTTTCATTTTACAATGGAGAAATCAAGGTCCAAAAAGAATGAGTAACTTCATTTACCTATTTAGTTAGGTGCAAAGGTAGGACTAGTCAGGCGCCCTGATTTACGATCCGATGTTCTTTCCACTGCATTGTGGAAATGCATTTGCATTCACATGTATGTACACACATTCAAAAATATGTGAGACATCTGTGATTCCATCAATGTGAGAAAGTCCATATATGGAAACTCCCTTTACCAATGCAGACAGATCACAACTTGTCTATGTAAATGCATTCTAAGAAACTGATTGAAACAAAAGAACAGAAAAAGTTTAAGTGACTTGCTTAAGGTACATCCTACAGTAATTCCAACCTCCCCACTCCCATCCTTAGGAGGAAAAAGTAAAGATGGTCTAATGCAAAGTGCAAAGAAGTTATAAGGTATATTTAATTCATATTGGTAGGAGCAGGATTTACAGGTCTTTTTGCTTTCACGTCTAGGACTTTAGCTATCCTCCCCACCCCACCACACACACACACACACACACACACACACACACACACGCATGCACGTATGCACACACACACACATGCACACGCACACACACAACCCCAGAGATAAAATAGCTTCTTTATTTTCCTTTACAACTTGGCAACCTTGTTTATATTTTTGAATGTTTATTATATTTCATGAAAAGGGTTTTTTTGTTCATATTGGTAGTTAGAGGTGAATATACCTCAAGACAAAGACCATTTGAAAAAACAGTTTATCCAAAGCTAAGTATTCTCTTTTTATCTAATACACTTCTAGTTTATATAGAAGGTGGTACTTGACCTGAGTCTTGAAGGAATTAAGGGATTCTGTGAGGTGAAGAGGTAACTCATTCAAGGCATAGGGAATGACGAGTGCAAAGGTAAGAAGATGAGAGATGGAGTATAATGTTAAGATGAATAAGAAGGCTCGTTTGGCTATATCATATAGTGTACTGGAAAGCACATCAAATATCATACTTAGCTTTTAAGCCAGCAACATCACTACTAGGTCTATATCCTAAAGCAAGGAAAAAGTAAAAGAATTCATTTGTACGCAGATGTTTGTAGAAGCTCTTTTTTTGCAATCGCAAAGAATGGGAAACTGAGAGGATACCCATCAGCTAGGGAATGACTAAATATGTTATAGTACATGAATGTGATGGAATACTGTTGTGCAGTAAGAAATAATGGAGGAGATGGTTTCAGAAAAACCTGAGAAGACTTCTATGAACTGATGCAAAATGAAGTGAGCAGAAACCAAAGAACAATTTAAACAGTTACTCAATATTGTAAAGACAAAACCTTTGAAGGACATAGTGACTCTGATCAATACAATGGCCAACCACAAGAGACTCTGACTGAAGCATATTTTATACTATTTCTTGCTTTTTCTTGCTTTTTGGGAGGGAACATGGCTAATGTAAAAATTTGTTTTGCATGTCTATCCATATTTGTATTGACTTTTATTTTTCTTGCCTTCTCAATAGGTACAGGAAGGGAAGAATTTCAAACTGAAAATAAAAATAAATTAAAACTAATTTAAAAAAAAGAAAGGGTCAAATATATGATGGGCCAGGTTGTGAGAAGCCTTAAATGCCAAATAAAGCAGTTGAAATGTTATTTTTATGGCAAAAAATAGCAAAACAAGAAGCTAGATTTTTTTAAATGATAACATTAAATTAAAAGTTCCCCGCCCCTCAAAAAAAACAATACATTTTCTTGGACTGGACTCATGAAGTAGCCTCCTACCTATTCTCACTGACTCAAGTATCTCCCACTCCTTTTTTTTTAGCAATTAAATGACAATGGAACTTATAGCTGGAGAAATAAGGATCTTGGGTAAATTGCTTTTTAGTACTTAAGAAAAACTAACATTCAGGAAAGTCAGATTAGGGCACATTTGGAGTTTTATAGTCATTTCTGGATGCCACAATTTAGAAAGCAAGTAGAAGTGAATGTGAATGTTGGACCTCAAGAAGAAAATGTGAAGCATGAATCAATTAACCAAAAAGCATTAAGTATCTATTATGTGCCACATACTGGAGATACAAAGAAAGGAAAATTTTTAAAAAATGTACCAGTATGTGGAGAATAAGAATTAAAATTCTTCTGGTTGGCTCTGGAGGGCAGAATTAGCATCAATAGATGGAAATAACAAAATTATAGATTTTGGCTCAACATTAGAAAAGCTTCATTACAATCAAAAGTGCTTGGTAAAATATGGGCTACCTTGGGGAGTTCTGATCTGCTCTAAATGGATATTGGATGATGATTTGCCAAGGATATTATACATTTGATTTATGATTTGGTTAGAATTTAGATTAGCTGGTCTCTGACCTATCCATTCCTAAGATTCTATTATTTTATTTTAAAGTTAGAAGTAGTGAATAGGATGGTAGTGACAAATGATAACTTTATCCTGTCCCTTCCACCGGCCTCTTTACTATATCCCACAATAATTTAAGTCTCCTCACACCCATCACTGGGTGATGATGGAGAAAGTACTCATGATCTGATGAAAAGTGCAAGGTAACTGGAAGATTCATTTAATCTTTGTGTCAGAGCAAGGATATAAACATGAAACTTGTTATCTTATGTTCTCTTGTTTCTATGATAAAATACAACCTCTTTATTCTCATATTAAAAGACCTTCATAGTTTTCCTCGAGCCCCATCTTTCCAAATTCATTGCATATCACTCCCTTTTCCACAATCCACATTGCAACCATATTGGCTAGATGTTTCCTGAACTTGGCATTCTATTTCTCATCTCTGTAGCTTAGCACTGGCTCTTGCCCTTTCCTGAAATGCACTTCCTACCTGCCTTTGCCTTTTTTAATCTCTAACTTCCTTCAAGACTTGTCTCATGTATCTCCTATGGGAGACTTTTCCTATTCTCCCAGTAAGTAGTGCTACCTCCATTATCCTCAAATTATCTTGTTTGTACTCATCTCTTAACATGGTTTCTCTACTTCCTCACCCTGAGGGGTCTCTAGTCATCCTGATCTCTCTCTCTCTCTCTCTCTCTCTCTCTCTCTCTCTCTCTCTCTCTCTCTGTATGTGTGTGTGCGTGTATATATATATAATCTATATGTACTGGAACCAGATGGCTCCAGAGGAGAAAGTAAGGCTGGTGACTTTGCACAGCCCTCTCTCACTTAAATCCAATTCACTTGAATATCATTACATCACCTCCCCGATTTCATGATCCTCTTCGAGAACAAAGGATAAACACAAATCTCCTCACTCCACATACACACCAGTAAATAAGCTCCTTTAAAGCAGTGACTTTTTTGTTTTGTTTTTGCTTTTTCTTTTTAACCCCAATGCCTTATACATAGCAGAGGCTTAATTAATACTTGTGGTTTTGCGTTGTGCCTACGGACTGTTTGGAGTAAACCCTATTTAAGATAGAATATTCTTCATGAGCGAGGGATAGAGACCAAGAAAACAAATGCAGTAAATTAAAATTTCACTTTTAAAGGGGCCTGGATTCTTTGATTTTTGAATACCAAATTAGAAGATTTGGAAGAGGATAGATGGCAAAGTATACCTCCTACCTCTAAGCCGAGAAATAGCAGACTATAGATGTAGAATAAGGCAGATATCATTCGAAATAGTCATTGTGTTGGGTCATGGTGCTTAGCTGTACTTTGTTATAAAGGAGGGTTTTATTGGGGTGGAGTTGAGTCACTGGGATGTGATGGCAGTGTTAAAATAGAACATAGCAAACCTTCTGGAATCATTTCCATTAGTCGGCTGGGTCCCAGAGTGCGGCTTAATACTTCTTCCCTCAGGTGGGTTCTAATAATCTTGAAGAGCTTTGGTTTCTAATGCTGTCTCTAAGGAGGCTCCTTCTGGTGTGTTATACTCAATACTGATTAACCAGTTAATATCAATTAGCATTTACAAAGAGATATTTACTGAGAAGGTATAGCAAAAACAGAGGTTGTAAAAATATCCCCAGTAAGGGGTATAATACCTTCTCTGTACTCAGTTCCAAGGAAGAATGATCTCAAACTTGAAGCCCAGAGTCACACATATAGGAAATGTATATGGCTGAAAGGTACCTTTTGGCCCTCTGATTCCTTTGTGTCCTTTGAAAGAATCCCTACCAAGTTCACTTCTCAGTGTGGCAGTGGCATTGGATAGGTTTTTTTTCTTGCTTAGGCTGGATGGTACCTAATATCTTGCCTAATGGATCAAGTCACTGCTGGACTTGGTCAAGCATATCACTCTTCAGGATTGACTCCTCACCAGACATAGCTATCAAATGCATTGATATCTTGTTACCATCTCCAATTATCGAGTAGACCTCTTGTGGATCTAATGTCCTTTGGAATCTCACAAGGTCTTAACTGTGCTTGTTCTGTATCCATACACACATGTACTTAAGATCAGAAAAGAATAAATACAAAGACACCAAAGTACCCATGGTGCCATGAATTCACACCCTAATGGTGGGTGCATAGGAAATAGGACCAATCATTGCTTTACCATCAAAAGCTACCAGGGAAGAGGGCTACAAAGAAGAGCTAAGAGAGGAGCCTATTGATCCTTTTGTGTGTAAAATTAGTTCTAGATGTATCATTAGTCCTGGCTCTGAAGCCAATTAAGAAAACTTCATCACCACATAGCATCAGACCCTCAGTCACTCTTGACCAAAAGGTTCATCAAGCTTCTACATGTTAGATTGATCAGCAGACAGTATTATGCATACTCTGGAGACTGAACCCTTAGTTACCAATCCTCCATTATGAGAGTACTGACTTTTTTAAAGGAGGGAGTTTTACTGTGTAGCCTCTAAGGTCCTTTCTAGCTCAAATATTCTCTTATTCAGTGAATAGCTTAAAAATGAGTTATAGTATGTCAAGCAGTATTCTTTTTGTAGCCAAAAGCTGGTAAGAGAAGCCCAGCAGTGAATGACACAGCACATCTATCCCTCTCTTTCCTTCAACCCTGCATGACCAAGGATGATAAGTGACATATTTGGATTTTGATAAGAGATCAAAAGATGCAGGAATATCTGAGGAGTGTTCTGTGTTTGTGATAAGACTCTCTCTAAATGCAAAATTTTAGCTCAGATTGGCTGAGATCAAATAGACTGTCTAGGTGCCTGGCAGTGTATCTTCACAAATTCATACAATTTAAGGATTCTAAGAGTCCAAAGTTGGTTTAATTACTTTGGGGAAAGGTGTGCAGGCATTAGAAAATAAGCCTGTGCTTGAAGATGAACTGTGTTTAACAGAATCCAGAATGAAGAAAGAATGTAAAAAGTGCTATTTAAATGCTTAGTTAATATGGACTGTTATCTTCAAATCCAGCAGACATGTCCGTAAGAGTAGGTCTTCCTTAAGTTTAAGCTCCTATAAAGCAGGGGCCAGATCTGTACAATTCCATTTTTAGCACATCTGAAAAGGAACCATAGAATTAACTAATTACCGAAACATACTATTTTTTTTAACAATCTCGATGATAATAGACTTCTTGTGATGCTCTACCCTATGGAAATTGTCATTATGTACTTTGTGCGGATGTCATCGCTAAAATGGACATCAGTGAAGTTATTCAGAGAGTTGTGAGAAGATTTAGTAGAGGTTAATAGCTCCTGTCCTTTGTGAGAGGATTGCTTTCTCTGAAAATACCCAACAGCAATAATTATAGTAATAATAACAGTAGCTTAACATTTATTAAGCACTTATTATGTACTGGGCACTATGCTAAGTGCTTGAAGTGGTATCTCATTTGATCCTAAAAAACAACTCTGGAGGCAGGTGCTATTATTATCCGCATTTTACAGCTGAGGAAATTGAGTCAAATATAGGTTAAGTGACTTGCCCCAGGTCAATGAGGGAGGAATGCAAATGATTCTAGCCTGAATGATGGTAGTGGGAGCTGTTACTCTATGTCAGTATAATTCTTGGGGCACAAATTAACATGTGGTTACGTGTTGTTTTGTATTATTCTTCATGTGTCCCTAATGATGTTGTCAGATCGTGGATGGTAGGACTATATCACATACTTCTTTCATCTGATTGACAGTATCTAGTTTAGTGTTAGATGCACTTGGTATGTAACATGGGGAGTTCATCTAGCCTTTTTGTACCTTATTTCATAGGATCATAATATTTAGAGCTAAAAGAAATTTCAAGGTCATCTAATCCAACTCACTTATTTAACAGAGGAGGAAACTGAGACCAGAAAGGTTAAAATCAGCTGCTCAAAACTGATCAAGTAGTAAATTGCAGACCTAGATTTTGAATCTGAATCTTCTGATTCTGGATTCAGTTTTTTTTTTTTTACCCACAACTCTTAAGATTAAAATGTTGTATCAGGGGGCAGCTAGGTGGTGCAGTGAGTAGAGCACCGGCCCTGAAGTCAGGAGGACCTGAGTTCAAATCCAGCCTCAGACACTTGACACATGTATTAGCTGACCTGAGTTCAAATCTGGCCTCAGACACTTGACATATGTACTAGCTGTGTGACCTCAGGCAAGTCACTTAATCCCAATTGCCCTGCCAAAAACAAAAAAAAAATGTCGTATCAGGTTATTTCCAATTTTTCTTCCAACTATGTGATTCTATATATAATATGAATAATATGGCTAAAGGATGAAACTAAGAGAGAACCAAGTTTTGTTTTGTTTGTTATTGGGAGATCTGGTTAAATATAAGGAAGAGAGAGAAACCAGATGTCAAAAGAGAAAAGGTGGATGCAAAGCCAAATATAAGATATCAGGTCCTGTCAACCATAGTTTAATACTGAAAAAAAAATAAGAGGAAAGCTGTAACTAAACATAAAATAGACAAAGATTACAGAATTTTTAAAAAAATAAAAGTTTGTTGCATGAATAAAAAAGCCAAAATTGAACTGTTAGGGTACTGGTAAGAAACTGATAAGAAACATTATCAAGTGACAAGGTCAAGTGTGTTACCAATTATGAAATCTTAAAGAGGCCTTAGATCCTAACAATTTTAGAAACATTTTTCTACCTTTTCAAGATGGCACTTGTAAGATATTTAGAATATAAGCATTCCCTTCAGGCAACCAAGCAGCTGCAATATGACTTGCTAATATCAGGCAGTAATGGGAATTGTTTATAGTGGGATGTTACAAGTGACTGCTTATGGGTACCCACAGATAAATTGAACATTTAGAGGTTAACATCTGGGTAGATCCTAAATGCCATCCTAAAATGTAGATTTTTCAAGTGGAAACAACTTTATGTTTCATGAGAGCTTACAAAAGCATCTGAAACTAACAAATTATTTCTGTGCTCCTAGAATATAAAATAATCAACCTGATTGAACCCATTTGATGCCTTAATGACCAAATTTCAAATATTGTATACAAAACTTTAATTTGATAATAAATTTCCCTAAATCCTAAAGAAATTTTTTGTTTGGACATTCATACCTGCAATTTAACTTTACTATTTTCATTTTGTACATGTATTTCTCCTAAAAGAATTAGTCTCAAAGTCCCTGGAATGATTGAGGATTAAGAACATGACAGATATTTGGGGAGTAATAAATAGAATCTGAAGATTAAGGTTCTTTAATATGTTTCCTTCAATAATCTGCTAAATAATTCAGTGGCTCAAACAAGATAATTGATACAGAATTTGTTACCATCAAATAATTTAATTGACCTTTAATTACTTTGCCACAGAGGTATATTCCATAAGTCATAGAGAACTGCAGGTTAGTTATACTTATTTTCAAGCAGCATTGGATGAAGCAATTCCTTACTAGATAAAAACAGATGGGTGGCATTCACTCCCAAAGAAGGCCTTGCACAAAGTCAGTTCTCAATAAATGTGGGGAATGAACAAACATCATTATTGCAAGATGTCTTAACCCAATAATCCAATTAATATGTAATTCCATTGATTTGAATATTTCATCTAACAATGTAAATCACAACCCATTTATGTTGGCCCATTTTAAGTGGCATATTCTTGTCCTCCCATATGTTTGCCATGATGTGGCTCTCCACTGCCCTTTGGGTTTTGCTTATTTCCAGTTTTTTAGAGATTGCAGTGTCCTATGCACCCAAAGAGGTGACCTACTGAAGGCTGATTCCATTCCTTAGAAGTTCTGTTTGAATTTCTAAATCATTTGCACAGATGTTTAATGTAGTGTTCAATACAAAATGGAAGGAAGAACTGAATTTGTGACCATGATCAATTCAAGCTGTATGCATATTGCTTTGTCAATAGAATCACAGCAAGACAGCTCTTGTTGGATGGTATCCCTTCAATTTTGAAAAGGTCACATAGCATGTTAGCTACATGGTGTCCATTAAAGTTAATATGAGTTGTAGCACTAAATTGTATTAGGAAGAATGTCCCCAAATGTTCTATTTTGACCTTTGGAACCTAAGTTCATGTACCTGTTTTTATGTAAAACACCCCTCCATAATACTTATGGGATTTTCTTTATTGTTGTTGTCGTTCAATCATGTCTGACTCTTCATGACCCCATTTGGGGTTTTCTTAGCAAAGATACTGGAGCAGTTTGCCATTTCATTCTCCAGCTCATTTTACGAATGTGGAAACTGAGGAAAATAGGGTTAAGTGACTTGCCTAGTCTAGTACGTATCTGAGGCTGGATTTGAACTCATGAAGATGAGTCCTCCTGATTCCAAGCTCAGTGCTCTATCTGCTGTGCCTCCTACCTCCCCTCTCATAGGACTTGCTATTTATAGACCTTTAAAGAAGATCGAATAAAGAAGGAAGTAAGCTCCCTCTTAGAATTAAACTAGTAGAAACAAATGTTGTTCATAAATGACAGCCCATGTTAAAGTTTCTGACATAAAATTAAAGAAAATATGTATGTATGTAGATATAGATAGATGAATAGGTATCGATTAAGTTAACCAAAAAGCCTCAAGAGTAATGAGAATTAGAATGACTAGACTAAAGGCCTAAATCCTGGTTTTAGCAAACTTGGGAGAGTAAACAGTGGTGTGGAAGTTAGAAAAGAAGCAAAAAGGTAATGGACTAAATACTAAGGAATAATCGAAGGTATAATGAATGAGTGGAATTAATGCTGACATTTTTTTTCCCTTATATCTATCTATATGGCTTCCTTTAGCACTACCAGGTAAAAATGTGTGTGGCTGTACAAGGCTTATCATCATACAAAACAATAACAGCCATAGCTAGCATTTTATATAGCACTTTAAGGTTTGCAAAGCACTTTACAAACATTGTCACATTTTATCTTCAAAACAGCTATGGGAGGTAGGTTGGGAGGTAGGTGCTGTTATCATCCTCATTTCACAGATGAGGGAGCTGAACTAAGTACAAATATCTGATACACTATAATTTTCACTTAAGGATAAAGGGAAGCTTAAGAGTTACCAGGGAAGAAATTCTAGGTTACAAAATTGATAGAAGCAGTAAAATGTCTACTAGAATTGTATACGAGGTACTCCCTGTAGCTGGTGATTTCCCGCCAAAAAAATTACCTGGTCTTTATGCTAGTTATATATACATGTATACATATACATACACACATAGACATACACATATACGTGTGTTATATTTACCTATGCATATATGTGTTGTTTCCCCTGAAAATAATATAAGCACCTAATATGCCTCCTGGTACTGAGTAGGTGCCTTATGAGAGGATATTGATTAGTTGACTTGCTAATATCATTGCAGTAATGTGTATGTATTGTTTCCCCTGAAAATAATATAAGTACCTAATATGCCTCCTGGTATAGAGTAGGTGCCTAATGAGGGGATATTGATTAGTTGAATATATTTTTGAATACTACAATAGAAATTATATAGTTGTTTTAAAATTGAAGTTTAAAGATTTTTACTGTTTGCTCATATATATATATCATATATATATATAAAAGATCGATATATATTTTAATAACTAAGGTACCTCTTTGTAATGGATAGTCTGATGTATATAACTTAAGAATATAATTCTTCACCTTCAACTTCTCTATAATTTTGATAATGATGCTGTTCAGATTAACATTCACTTCTATGAGTGCTACTTCATCCTATTAATCTTCCAGAGAAGTAAATGTTTAGATAATTTTTGCCTCGAACACGCAATTTCATTATAGTTACATATGTTGGTTCAATTGCTAATTCGAAGTTTTTAGTGTGAAGCAGCTGTGCAAGAATCATGGCAGAAGAATGGCTCTCTAGTTTCCCCCATATTCTACTTATAAACTTGATCTTTTGAGCCTATGCCTAAAACAACATTATTCATAATAAATTTCATCTCAGATGACTCAGTCTAAAGCCCTTTTAAATCTTGAATGTGTCATAGAACTTTATATCATGTACAAATTTTATAGCCATGCTATCTATGCTTTAAAATAATCAATGATTAAAAAATATTAAATATAGGGACAAGAAAGAATTTTTTGGGCACCCTACTAGATATCTCCTTCCAAATTTACATTGAAGCACTGATAACTATTCTTTGGATTCAACCAATGAATTACTTTTAATCCATCTAACTGTACTATCATTTAGCCTAAATTGCTCCATATTTTTCACATAATAGTATGAGCTTTTATCAAATTTGTTGTCATTTTGTAAATGAGTATATAATCTAAGATGGTGTTGTCCTCAACTTGTGCATCTCTTTACTTGATGAGGAGAACAAACATTTTCTGGCTAAGGTCATTTATAACTCTTTTGACCATGGCAGCATGGCAATTATTTTATTTTGTTTCAGCATTTTTTTAGAAATGTTGATAGTCCTTGCTATCCTTGTGGATTTCTTATATCAAAGTGATCAGAGGATAAGATTGACAATTATATAGATAGCTTAAAATCTGCATCATTTGTGCAAATACATTGTGGAGATAATATAATTCAGTATTGGACTGTATATTTAAGCAATCATAATCAGTTAAGAATTTGATACATAAAATACACTCACTGTTCCGGGTACTCTGGGGGTCAAAATAGGAAAAAATACCGTATCTGTTCTAAGGAGCAAACATCTAGTGGAGGAGGGATAAGATAAATACTTAACTACAACACAAGCAAAATATGGTATATTACATGAGGCCAACAAAGAAAGTGATAGGTGGGCCCAAAAGATAGAGTTCACCTTCTGTTGCGAACAGAGGAGTAATCATTAAACAGGTGTCTTTTCACCTGAGTCTTGAAGTATAGGTTGCATTTTGACAGGTAGAGTTATGAGGAAGGACAGGTAGAAAGTGTAGCATAAACAAAGGCAAAGAGGTAGGAAATTGGGATGCATCCAGTAATTGTGCAGGAATTGAATCTGGTTTGTACAAAATGCCCTTGTAGGTGGGTAGTGGAAGATAACTCTGAAAAGGCAAATTGGAGTAAGAGAATTGGAAGTCCCAGAATTCCTGGCTGCCATTGCTCCCAAAATCTAAAGACCTTCCTGTTGTCTGATGGCTTTCTTTTAATTATGTGTGTGACTTGGTAACATTTTCTTCTTTCCCTCTCCTTTGGCAGATGTTTAAAATATGACAACTGAGTTCTTTCAACAGACTTGCTATTCAATAAGATACAGGGCAGTAAGTGGCCTCAGATATCCCTTGCTTCTTTGAAATCTGTTTTATTAGTGTAAAGCAATGAGAATTCTGTTATACAACTTTCCTAAGAGGATTTCTCCAACGTCTTTACAAGAAAGGGGTTTCAGCTTTGGGAAAGATTTTTAAAAACATTTTCTTAGTGAGGTTTTATTTTGAAGTTTAGTTTAGGGATTTTTCTACTATTTAAGTTTAATACATTTTTATAATTTCCATTGGCTTCCGTTTTTAAAACCCTCCCAAAGTTGCAGCACCTTTCTTACCTCCTCTAACTCCATATTTATAAATATTCTATTCCAGAAAATTCTTTCATCTCAAAGGAAAGTAAAGAACATCCTGGAGCCAGATTTTCTAAGAGTGCTCTTTGCTTTAAAAAAATACATGCCAACCACAGTTTCAGTTTTCAAGACAGCTCTCCTTTTAGGTATGGAAAAAGAAGAAGAAAAAAAGGTGACTGAGTTCATTTTTTTCTATTTGTTCTTTGCATCAGTTAATATCTCAGTCCTCCAGTTCTCAGAGGGAGGCTTTTTAGACCTAATGCTATTAAAGAATATTTCCCCACTAAATATTAAAATAACCAGCTTAAAAGTCAAGGGTCACTGTTTTTTTTAGAATCACTATAAATGTTATGCGCATTTGGTGATAAGAAAAGGAAAGGAAAAAGAGGGAGAGGGAGTGGAAAGTGGGAACAGTAGAAAGAGGAGAAAGAGAAGGTTGATGCCTAGAAAGAAATTGATGGTGTCTTTATCCTCATTAAATAATGTCCGACTAATGCATTGGCTTAGTAAACCAGAAGCCCCTGCCAGGTGGGTGGCTCCATATTATCAGTCTAGTTCTTGGCATGACTATTTGGAGGGGAGGACAGGAGGAAATTGCATGCTCATCATTTTGAAGAAATTTCAAAAGAACACTACAATTGGTTTGGTGGGCTTTGCATACCACAGTTGGCTTACATGAATGGGAAATTAATAATAATTTCTTGTGCTATTAAGCAGATGACACTAAGGTCATTTGTCAATGTGAGCAGGAATGAAGTATAGGAAGTAGGCTTGGGCATGGGAAAGAAGTATATGGAGGCAGGGCTGAGGGGGAAGGAGAGGATAGTCGCAGTCCAATAACTTGAAGTTTCTGCTAGGAAATAACAATTCAAAGGAACATGCAGTTAAGAACAAGTCAGGAAGTTATACTCAGAAATACTGAAAAAGTATTCAATTTATAGGAAAAACATCTAGCCAAATCCTGGAATAATTCTACCAGTTTTTGTAGAGATGCTAAATTCTAACCATTATAATGATTATAAAGTCTAATCATACCAGATACCTATAATTTCTAACTTAGTGAAGCCCTGCTGGATGCAAGACTTTTTCTGTTACATTCCATTTAAATTTAAAAATTGTTTGTCTTTTTAGTTTAAGAAAAAAAAAATTTTCTGTATTTTCCTTAAAGATAACAGGTGGATCTTTCTCCCTAAGAGAACAAACCACAGAGAGAACTACCTGTATGATTACTTCTACAAATAGAAATGTTTTCATTTGTCTTTTGTCTAAAAATGACATTTTTCTTTCCATTTCTCAGCTTTCCCATAATTCTTAGTTCATTCCCTGATATAGGAGTCCTTGTTGAGGTTGTATGACTGTTCTTTTCTTTTTCTCCCTTTAATATAAGGACCACAATCAGTTTGATTTTTGAGGAGGGCCCTCTGACCTGGGTGACAAGTGACACTAAAGCACAGAAAACCAAGGACAGTACTTACTGAGCAGGCCCAAGGGTTATTAATTTTTGAGTCATAGGGAAGGACCTTTCTTGGACTATAGGAAGTTTTTCCAGTGTTTAAGGAAAAAGAGGCAAACATTTCTGGACATCCTTGAAAAGATACCATTGCTTCTTTGTCACACCAAGTGTCTTTCTGCTCCACCGTACTCCTAGTGAAAGGGAAAGGCATTTATCACCTGCTGTGTACCCAAATCATCAGAAACTACTTTACTGGTCTCTCTGTCCTGAGCTTAGAGGAAAACAATACTTCAAGCAGACAAGAGGATATGTTTAAAGAGGAAATCATTCCTTTTCTTGCCCATACAATAGGAATGTCTGAACTTGTACGCAGGTCACACCTATTTAGAGTGGTTCATGGGGAACAGAAAGGATTACACAATTCAGCAATACATTCTCCTTCTGGCCCTCTCCAAACCAGTGCTACTGTTACCAGTGCCTATGTGTATGTAATTCCACTATTATTTTTTGGCTTAAAATGACCTCACATTTATTCCATGTATCTTCATATAGAACTATTTTATATCTTCTTACATATTGCATATATTGCTTCCCCTGTAAAATGCAAACTCTTTGAGGGTAATAACTTTGCCTTTTGTAGCACCAATGCGATACCCACAGTGGCTGCTATGAACATGCCAGCATAGTTCTGAATTGCAAAATATAACAGACTCTCTCCATGGAAGAGTAAATCAAAACATTTATTCCAACATCATAGCAACAAAGAAATCCATCATAGTAATCAAGAAGTGTATACACATTACCAATACAGAGGGCACCGCCATCCCCAAACCTTCCCTCCATCAGGCCTCCCCACAAACAAGCTCCCTTGAGCAAAATCACTCCCTTTCTCACTCATGCTAGCTGCTGTGCTCTCTCTGCCTCCTCTCTCTCCCAGCTCTGACTCACTCCAACTTCCTGCTCCACCCCTTCCTGCTCTACCTATCATCAAGCTCCTCCCACCACAGGCTCATGTGACTCAGGCTTCTGTGTGACTCAAGCAGGTCACACAGACCTATTAATGGATGGGAAAGCTCTTCCCATTTTCATTAACATAGCACCTTTATATCCCTGGTACCTAGCACAGTGCCTAGAACAGAGAAGAAACAAAAAACGCATGTTGATTTATTGATTGATCAGTTGATCCTGAATGTCAGCTAGAGAATCAGTTGGTCAATCATGCATTGAGAATAAAAGAACAAAAGTAAAACATCCTTTACCCTCAAGGAGATTGAATTTTGTTACAGAAAATGTACACACATCGATTCGTACAAAGTAGAACCAAGGTAATTAGGGGAGGAGGAACTAGCAGCTGGAGAAAATAAGTAAAGGCTTCATGTAGAAAGTGACTCTTGGACTTTGTCTTAGAGCAATCTAGGGATTATAAATGGCAAAGCAAGAAGGGAATACATGCCAGTCATGGGGGAGAGCCGGTGCTGAGGTATAGAGATGGAGCAAGATGGAGCATCTTATATATGGTACAGTGGCCAGTTTGGCTGGATGTGTGTGGCATCTTTTGAAGAAGGTAAATGTGCCAGTGGAAATTGTGTGTCTATAACGCATTCCTCAGAAACTGTATGAGAATTTACTCCTTTATTATTTGTCAATGTGGGGTGTGGGGGGAGACTCAGTGCTTTAACTATTTGTTTGTGGCTTTATAACCTGGACTCAGAGTGCAACCACAGATTCAGTAAATGTAGGTGATTGTTCAGTAAAAAGGGATATGGATAATGCAATAAACCAAAGTGTCACCTCTCATTTTAGTTGTCTGGAACATAAGAATATCTCTGGTGCTATGACGAGCTTTTCTTTTCTGCATTTAAACATTTTAGTGGGAACAAGAAGTGAAGTTTTTCCTAATTCAAGGAGCAAAAAATATACTGCAAAGGCCTCTTAGTGTCATCTTCAGGAAGAGAATAAAGGCAGCCAACAAAAGAGTCAAATAACCCGAAGGCTAAAGCTAAGTTTTTTCTTATTCTTTGATCATTCAACTTAGCTCTGTGGAAGGAAAACTGAGTATCTGTGATGGAGAGAAAAAAGGTTCTCCAGCAAACTTTACAGCGTACTTTCATTTGGAGTAACAAGGTTTCTAAGTTAAAACTGCAATGAAGATGCCCATTAGACTGTGATCTCCTTGAGGGCAGGGCCTGACTGGCTAGCGCTTTTCTTTGTATCCCCAGTGCTTATTAGCACAGTGTCTGGAACATCATAGGTACTTAATAAATGCTGATTTACTGACTGCTGGGGGTAGGGAATTAGTGACCTTCCTCCCTAACTACCATCTTCAAGTTCAGCAACCAGAAGTGAATAGAACAAATACTGAGGAAAGAGAGAAGAATGAACCAAGCAAGAAGCATTCATTAAGCACCTACTGTTACTACATGCATGGGGCATTTAACAAGAACTCTCAGGCCCATGAATTATAGGGGGAAATTCCAAGTTCAGGACAAATATACAAGTGACTTATTAATACTGAAAAGTAGAATTCTTCACAATAGTACTGATGGCCTGTCTAGTGTAAGGGAAACAGTAGGAGTTGGGAGCTCTGAGTTCTAATTAAATTCTGTCACTAAACTGTGTGAACTTACACAGGTCAGGTCATGTGACCTTTCTTGCCCTCCGTTTTCTTATTTGGAAAATGAGGGGGTTTTACTAGATGATTTTAAAGGTGCTTTCCAGCTCTGATTATGTGTGTATACGTATATGTATGGATGTATGGTATATACACACAAATACATGTACAAACACACCTATACATACACATATATACAGGTGTGTGTGTATTTATATATATATATATACTCATATAGAATATATACATATGTATAGATATATGTAATATAGATATCTATATATATACATAAACACGTACATATATAGATGCATTTATATCTAGATATCTATAAGTAGATATGCAAGTATCTATAGGTGGAATATATATGTATGTATGTGTGTGTGTATGACACACACACACACACATACATATATGGAGGAGCCTGATATTTAAGCCATAAAATTGCCTCCCATGAATTAAAGTGGTGAAATGTCACCACTTCTCCTATTTCCACCACAATCTTACACATAACACCCAGTATTAAATATATCACATTGTACTCTGTTAAGGTCATGAGAGTATAGTGCTTGAAGTTTAGTGTACTAGATAGAATACAAGAGGATCATTAGGTTTTTGTCTCACAAAGAAAACCTCACCTTGTCTCAGTACATGCTCATATAGGAAGCAGATAATGACCTTACACAGACTCTCTTCCATGAAAACAGCAAATTCAACATTTCATTCTCTGAAATAAAAAATGTTTAAAACTTCTAAAGCTACCATCCTCCCAATGCATATTACACCATACTATCCTGTTTAATGAAGTTTCCCAGTTCATTAATAGAAATTTATAATACATTATGAGTTTGCTCAAGTTAAGTTCCATTAGAATCATGTGCTTTATCAATAGCCTATTTTGAGAACTGTGGTAGAGCCTTCTGAGATTGAATTGTTCTGATCAGCCACAGTTAGACTTGCTGTACCTTGACCCCGACATAGTGATATCATTTTGGTCCTCTTCAAGCATGAAGGACAACAACCATTTTAAGAACTGCTAACAAAAAAAGACCAAATTTTCTCTTCACAATTGAATTCTAGATTCCCATTTCAGGAATTCTAATTTGCCCCGAAGGGTCCCCTACAGTGTTTTTATGTTTTTAGGATACATAAGTATGACTAAGTCAAGTCACACTACATCATTCAATATTACATGTTTCATTGGAAGGTTCCTATCACAATTTAAGCATTTCTCTTTAATTTTGAACTTTTTTGTCACCTTCTCACAATGAGATTAAGGGAATTGCAAAGTTTGGTCTATGGTATGAGGGTAAAAAAATAGAAGTATTTATTTCAGAGAAAGGAAATCTCATGCAGTCAACAGTATTTGAGTATATGAGGGTTAGTGGTCAACAGGATGTACAATAGACTCATTTTCAATGTAGAACACAAAAGAAAACATGGACTTAAATGCAATAGCATGATATTATCAAATTAACTGAATGATTTCAGAAAGGACCAGAATCTCATTCCCTAAAGGTTTCCAATAAAAGAATCTTTTACCTAGAATTGTTTATTTATAATCCTTCCTATAGGCACAAAATTGGACTAGATAAGTTGACCACCTCTCAAGGGATGTTGGCATCCTCTCATTGGGTATGGAGGACTGGAATGATCCCAGTATGTTAGCAGCAAGTAAACAGTAAGGCATAAATTCTTTCCTTTTATCAGTATAAAATACTAAAGTTTATGTATGCAGTGTTGGGTTTCAATCTCACTTGAAGATGAAGGAGCAGGTAGGTGATATATTCCACTGGTTTTTCAATTTCCTCTTTTTCATCCCAAGTACCAATCTTCTTCAAAAATTTATATGGCAAGTATTTGTTGTACTTTAGGGGAAGTTATATTCACACATTTTGCTTCCTCTATCTGTCCCTCTCCTCCCCCAACCCCATGTACGTGGTTGGACAGAGAAGGTATAATTTGGTTTTAGTACTTTCATTGTAGTAGTCACCCTCTCTCATTTAGAAAATAAAGGTTTTTTTGTTTGGAATCCTGTAGGAAAAGAGCTCAGAACAGATGCCAAAATGGTTTCCAATATTTAAAGCAGGAAAAATATAATCCTTTGTTGTTGTTGAAGTTTTTTTCAGTACTACATTTAATGTCAGGAATCTAATATCTCCACACTGTTTATGGCAATGGAGTCAGTGATACACTGGATGAATAAAATTAATAGATTGCATAGATATATTATTTTGGTCTATCACATCAATTGCACCCATCTTACCAAGGACGATAACAGATGGTGAAACCAACTGTCCATTATGGCTTCTTCTCTTTTTTTATCCTGTGGCAGAAGTTCTAAATACCCAGGAATTAAGTATCCAAGAGGCAAAGCATGTAAAAGAAATAGAAGCATATTTGTGGGATAGTTCATATAGTGAAGTATTAACTTTGGATAAGCAATGGAATATAATAGGAAGATCTTTGATCTACAAGTTGGGGATTTCAAAGTCTAGTCTCTTCTCTGCCACTAAGCAGTTTGTAAATCATGGACAAATCATGCCATTTGTCTTAGCTTTAGTTTCCTGATCTGTAAAATGAGAGGGTTGGAATAATTCAGTCATTCTCTAACATTTGGGGGAAAATCCTCCCATTTCTAAATGATTTTGGCAGGACCCTTTAAATAATAGCTTTTAAATTGATTTTAAGCTTACTACTGATCACACAAAATAGTATAATCTTGATCTACTGTATAAATATACATATATAGGATACTGTTGATGACCAGAATTCCTTCGACCTGATTGCAAAAATGACAAGCTGCAGAAGAGTGAGCCCCACCCTCATTTCTCCTAACCCTACTTTTTAATTTTGAATACATTGAGTAGAACATAAAAAGGGATCTTTTTTAAGGATCATGATTCTTTTCTTCCCCAAAAGGACTTTCCTAAGGGATATTTCTAGATGTGGTAGTTCATGCTAAACCACTGACAAATTAGAGGTAGGAAAGAAATTTTGTTTTCTCTAGGGCCCATAATAGGAGAATTATATCAACTAAAGAAATAAATATGAGAGATGAAAAGAACTCCTCTCCCTCCTGTATTTGTGTATATGTAGGCATGCATATATGTATGTTTGTATGTATCGGGCCCCATAACTTAACAACAAGTATTTTCCCTGATTTATGAATTAAAAAATATTTGTGAAGTATATAGCATATTGAGAGTGCAGATCTTTTAGTCAGGAAGACCTAGTTCCCATTCTGACATGTACTGGCTATATGACTCTAGGAAAGTCACTTACCATATCCTAGGCAACTCCTAGAAGACTAACATGCAGAAGAGTGATCTATCTGCACCAGAAGTAGTAGTCTTCTTACTGAGAGTTCCCTACTGCATTGAAATCACAGGTGTTGAGGTAGCCAAAAAAGGATATTGGAAATTATAATTATCCTGCAGGACCATTATTATTACTTTATCCCTGTTGCATCTTGTTGTTTGTTCTTCATTTTTGAAGAGGACCAGTGACACCACCTGAAAATTACATGTGATTTACATATGAATTAGATTTGTGAGAGACAGTTTCACAAAGTCGTCAGCCTCCCTCTCTCTTCCTGAGTCATAGAGGTACAGTGGCAGGACACAAATTAAGATGACAGGTGATGGCTTGGGATGCAGTGGATGACTTTGGCGTCTTTGATGCCTGACTAAGCTCTAAGTGCTTCACAGAGCCTGCTTCAGTCACCTTCATAGCTGTTGGAAGAAATTGTCCATTCCACCAGGGAAAGTCTTCATATACTTTGGTTAGGCATCTCCTTAAGTCACCAAAAAAGATTTGAGGCCTATTGGTTACCCTCAACCTAGTTTAGCCCATCTGCCAAGACAGTTTCACCAGGACGTGGCCACTGCGCATGCTACAGCTTCTTGGAGCCACAAATGAGGGTTGGGTGAAGGTAGACAACAAAGGTAGATGAATAGCCCTAAAAAGGGCTCAGCAAGCCCTCACAAAAGAGGTTCTAGTCCTCCCTGAACAGCCTATATATACCCCCTGTTACATATACAAGCAAAGAAAAGCTATGCAGAAGGGAATGTAGCATAAAGGAGTAGAAAAACTGATGGAGTATTGGAGCTGGAGAAAAAGGTGAAAAGGCAGGGTTTAAAGGAAAGGACAGGATGTGGGAAGAAACAAGGGAAAGGAACCAAAAAGGAGCCTAGATATTAGAGAAGAGAAATCGATATCTTGACTAAATCTTCAGCTTTTGCTTCCAAGTCTAGCCCTTGGGGTGAGAAATTAAAGAGTGAGGTAATTACAGCTCTTATTTTTTACCTAAATCTCATTGTTATAGAGGCAATATTTTTTAAAAGATCTAGAACTCAGGGTCAAGAGTTTACTCTTCTTAATGCCCTTATTGCTAGAATCCCTCACTGACCCCACAAAAAGTGGTTCCACTCAGGTCCTTGCTTCCAGATGCATCCTTAGACCTGACAGCAACTTTTACTTAAATAGAGTCTAAAGCCTGAGGAGAAAAATGCTAGATATCATCATGTCCATACCCCACTACTGTCCTTCAGATGTATAAAACTTTTGGAATATTTGCTATGAGTTCTCGCTATTCAAAAGCTTTTTCTTAAGCATATTATGAGGTTTTCTCAGCAGAATCCCTCAGAGGTTCAGGTCCTCATTTCTCACCTGGATCCATTACTTAGGAACTTCTCTGACTGACATCCATCATGTGCTTCCTTTGGATATTGTCTCCCCCTGCCCCTTCTGTCTTTCAAGTTCCTTCTGTGTTTTGTATTCCCTCGTTAGATTTTAAGGTCCTTGGGGACAAGGACTCTTTATTTTTTTGTATGTAGCAGTGTCTAGCACATAAAAGGTGACCCAATGTTGGAAGAAATGTTGTATGTAGCAGAGTATCTACATAAAAGGTTACCAAAAATGTTTATTGACTATGAAACAAAGAAAAATAGGAAATAGGGACCTCTCCTGCTTCATCAGGGACAGTAAAAAGAGTCAGAAAGGTGAGAGGATACAAAACAGGGCTAAGAATCATAAAATTTTAGATAACCTATAAATATGAACTTCACTATTAGGACTCTAAATGTAAGATTCTTGCTCAATGATGAGTGACTTGACATACTACTGAAGTAACTGAATCATATTAATCTTGACATGTAAGTGAAACCAGAAGACAAAATGATGTTGCAGCTAGATGGAAGGATGGATTGTAGATTCTCCTTGGAGGAGCAAATAAGGTTTGGCAAAGTTGATTTTATTGTGTTTCCAAGGGTAATAAGAAACATCATTTCATGGGACATTTAACCATCTCACCTTGCAGAACTCATGAGAAGCATAAGCAAAAAGAATACCATGGAAATAATTGCAAAGATAGCAATGACACCTACTGCAGAAACTGTGGAGGAATTTTTAAAATAATTTAGCAAGATCCTACAAACCAAGCCAACAAACGCAATGATACTTGTTGGCTTTAGTGTTGTAGTGAGTGGGCACAGTGGGGAGAATAAAAAGAAAATATTAGAAAATGAAAGAAGTAAAAATTATTTGTCTGGTAGCCAGATGCCATATACCTATACAACACAATTGCTTTCTTTAAAAAGAAAGCCAGAAGGTACTGTACGTGGAAAACATCAAGAAATATTAGGGGCTGGGGAGGGGAGGCATGAAACTGATTGTATCATAAAAGTTAAAGATTCTCAGTGTAGAAGTATTTTTAAAATGAGCTATCCAATAACTCTCAACTAGTTAGATTAAAGGTCAAAGTCAACACCAAGTTAGAAGAGTGAGGTCAATTACATCAGCTGCAACTTAATCAAATGAATCATTAAGCCAAAAATGGCCAAAAAAAGGAAAGACATAGAATCTATCACTGTTTTCTGCAGAAGCTTAATGAACATAAAACAACTTCATCTGCTGAAATAAGCAAACACTCTTTGACAAGGGGAGAGAGTAGGCAGCCAAGTAAAATTATGATTTAAAGGATGAATTCATTTACAAAAGGTTTAGAGAAGGTGAAAGAAGATTTCTAATAGCTTCATTTCATAAAATAACAGAGTTGAAGGGTAAAAAATAAGTTTGCACAAAGCTTAGAATTAGAGCCACCTGTGCCAGATCATAATAAGAGCATACAGATAAAATTAGTGGAAAGACAACAACCAGAAGAAAAGTGAAAAAAATCTCCCAATATTTCTATTACAAACTATTTTCAACATGGACTATTACAAGTTCCTAATGAGTTATATCATGAAATGGAAAGATGGCAGGAAACATAACTGGTCAGGACTATTTTTAACATAAATATTTTAATGATGATGGGTGTTTATGGATCATGGAATACTAAACATCTAAAATCTTCAAAAAACCAGTGTTGGGTGACTCAAAAGGCAATGGAAAGGTACGTGGTAGGCCTATCTTATTTTTTTAAATCGGGAAGTGACATAAAGGACATTACCAAGGAAATGCGTAGTAAGAAGAGGATGTATAGGGATTAGAAAGAAATATAGATGGAGAAGCTTAGAGTTGCACTGCTAGTTCTCAAATGTTAAAGATATAGGAGAATTCTAGAACAATAAGCAGATGTTCTCTGAATGATTTATGGGAAGACATGGACGAGTTTAATACAAGATGAGAAGACATGGATAGATTATGATCTATATCAATAGAAGGAGTATACACAACAGTGAGATCCTCAAAGAGTGGGCACGAACAAGTATAGTTTAGCAAGAATCCTTAGAATTCCTGATGTACAGGTCAATGGTTACATGCCTGATTAGCTCCAGGCAGCTGGGATATTCCAGATAGAAACCCTCACTGACCACCTTTCTTTCTTCCCCCTTTGACATAACCCTAAGTAAGACAAAATAGAAAAGATATTGTTTGAAACAAAGATGGCTAAAAACTTTTTTTTTCCTAAAGTAAGATATTCACATAAACAGTGATCCTAATAGGACTCCATTGTCTTAAATAGCATTCATCTGGAGGGAAGTTTACTGAGCAGTCATATTGTCAATAAAGATACGTGAGAATTGGAGCTTGTCTGTATTCATATTGTCTGTAAAAAATTCAAATGACCAGTCAAATGCAGACACCTAAACTGCTATACTCTTACAAGAATTTGGACCTGCATAAGAAACAGATGATGAGACAGAACTATTTTGATTTGTGATTTGGGTATATGGAAGAAGTAAAATAAAGTGTTTCCTCTTTTGAGTCAGAAAGACAGCTTCCATTTAGGAATAAATATTTTACTCTAATAAAATGAGATGAGTATATATCTGCTCATGTAAATTAAACAGTGCATGTTTTAAAGACTGTACAATTCCATTCCATTCAACAAATGTCATTTTAATTACACAACATTATTTTTCTTTGGTTTGTTGGTTTGTATGTTTCCCCCTTATTCTGCTTAGTTCATATAATACTTCCCGTTAGAAAGTGTTGATTCTAAGTAACAATGTCAGAAGGGAGTATATTCCAAACATAGAATTTAGCTTTTGAAAGGGTACAGAGATGAGAGAATATTCAGTTTGGGGAAATAGCTTGTAAACCAAGTTTGGCTAAAATGCAAGGAACATGTGGGGAGTAATATGAAGCAAGACTAAAATGTACATCTGAGCCAGAGAGTAGAGGGCTTTAAATGTCAGGGTTATTTGTACCTGCTTATTCATTATTTTCATTATTGGTTTTGAAACACAGAGGGAAGGAAAGCCGACATTCCCACTCTTCCTTTCCCCAACATTTTCTAATATTCATGTTTATAGGATCAAGAGTTCTTCACTTTAAGTTCTGTTTTATGTGGCTGTTCTCTTAAATAAGAAAATGCACAATGCATCTTAATCTTCCTCAAAGATCAAGTCGATCTCTGAAAAAAATAAATCAGAAATTTCTCTAATAAAACATTGAGAATCTGGGTTAAATGTTGTGGCTGGGTAAGGAACAGATTTGCTCAGCGTTCTATTCCCCTGATGTGTAAGAAGTGAGGAAGAATGCACTGATATCAGTAGATTGTTTTGAGAATGAAGTTTATTCAGAATAACTGAATGCTCACTGAAAGTGAGAGAAGGAGGCACAGAAGTTGTCTGCATGTAACGTTTAGAAATCATGGCTACAGTATCATTTTTGTGTTTCGAAGAGAAAATACACTTCTTGTAGCCAATGGATTTTAGGTTCTGACTGCCTGCTGTGCCAGCTGGTTTCATTTAAAAGTGCCTTTCAAGCAAGACACAAATGTCCTCTGTGCGTGTTTAAAATAAGAATCTAATATTTCTAAGGCCTCTTTAAAAATTAGGCAAACTGCCTCCATTCCCATGAATACCTGGAACAGGTTCCCCTACAATCATCACATTTTGAAGAAGAGAATTTCATTGTGTAATTAGAACATGATCACCATATTATCACCAACCTTTTGATTAATTACCTGAAAACCAAGGGTACACAAGAGATACACAATCCCATAAATGAGCCTTTTTTTCTTGAGCTCTTAAAAGCCTCAGCACACAGTCTTCAAAAATAACATTGTTGTGCCATAAGTATTAGAATCACTTTCAGTACCAGAAGCTGGATAGATCCATCTGGACTAGGGAAAGGTCTCTGGCTTAAGACAAAGGACCTTTCCTTTTATGGGAACTTATGTAATAGGTACCTGAAATAAGTTCCTTATTTCTCTCTCAGGAAACCGGGAACACAATAATTAATAATAATTGTGATAAATTTCACTTGAATAATATGACCTTATAATTGAAAACAAATATCTTTTGGAAAGTAACCAAGTAAAAAGTATATTAACCCAAGGAGATGCTTCAATATCAAACCCTGAGCCTGACAAATGAGTTAGAAAATGACATGACTACAGAAGTCACACCAGCATTTTGGGGTGTCAGGTTTCTGCATTGAATTGTGCTGTCTGAGCAGTTGATGCTTTGAAAAATATGAAAGAATTGGCAGGAAGAGAAAAGAGTCCTTTATTGGCTACCACCTGTCTACTGAATCACATCAAAAGAAACATTCTCTTCCTCTCAGCTGCAGGATATTATATGTTTAAAGTGAACACACAGCAAAATCTCATATGTGGAAAGTCCAGTCCTTTAGGAAAATCCCCTAGAATCTCTGACTTAAAATAACTCTGGACAGGTTTAGTTTTCAAACATATGTCAAGACTAGACAATAAACATAAAATCAACACAAAAAGAAATGATAACAGGCTAAGATAAAATCTTTTCACTTTGAAAGATTTGATTTCTGCTTTGCTTTGATTCTTCCTAAAAAGTATGGGATAATTCTCCTGATCTTCTACTATTCTTTTAGTACTTAGTGCTCATTCAACATCTGTCTTGGTCTGAGTAGTCCCATATGACAGCAAATAGAATTCTATTATTTTGGAGGTAATCATGTAACATGTCTTGGTCTCAGCTTTCTTATCTATAAAATGAGAGTTTTATTGGGTAATCTTTAAACATCTCTTCCAAGTCAGAAGTTACACGACACTAAGACGACCCCAAAACGAATTTGTTTTTAAAAATGCCTATTATGTGCAATATGGGAGGTAGGGTGGCTTACAGATAGTAGTATGCTAGGTTGAGAGTCTGGAAGATATGTTTTTAAATCCAGCCTCTCATATTTAGGAGTTCTGTGATCTTAGGTGAGTCACTTAATGTCTCTGTGCCTTAGCAACAACCTAGGACTTCCCTACTAAATCATAGATAGGTATTATAATCTGAGTGAGAGGAAGTTCTTCACATTAACAAAATATTTTTCCTATGTTATTCTCTGTTGTTCAGAGCATTGTGCTAGGCACTAATAGATACAAAGTTTAAATGAGATGCAGTCATTACTTTAACACAGGCACAGAATATGCTGTGGTATATGACACATACACAGAAAATTATAATACAAAACAATAGATGATAAGTTCACTAGAGATATGGAAAATAAGGTGGTATATAAGGTCTGAGGGAGAAAGGTCATTACCAACTAGGGGATGAAGAAAGACTTAATGAAGTGGTATTTGAATTAGGCTTTAAAGACATAGTAATAATTCAATAGATGCAAGGGTAGGGTACTAAAGGAGGAAATTCCAGTCACAGAATTTGATGAACAAAGACTGAGAGGCAGGAAAGTCCAGGATGTATTCAAAGAACAGAGAGTAGTCCAATAGGTCAGTGTAGAATGCACAGAGGGAACAATGTGAGAAAGCTGGGAAGGTAGGGTAGTAACAAAATCGTAGTCTTCACATTTCAACCAAAGAAATTTGAACCTTACTTGGTAAGGAATAAAGAACCCCTGAAAGTTCTTGGGCACAGAAGTGGCATTACTTAGTTACTTATGGAAAATAACATTGAACATATCATGACACAGGACACAGATTTTAGGACAAACGTTTCACCGATATTTTTAAAAATACTTTAAAATTTTCTCTAGTCCACTTGGTAAAACTCCTATGTCAGGCCCATGTCTGGCACCCTGATTCCCTAGTGTCAATTGCAGCTGATCTTTTTCACTCATTTCAAGAGGGTTTCACTGTTGGACACACACACACACACACACACACACACACACACACACACACACACACACACACATATATATATATATATATATATATATATATATATATATAGGCTGTTGCCTAAGAATTGAAATTTTCATCTCATTTAGCACAAGGATATTGGTATAATGTTCATAACTTTCCAAGGCTAAGCTTAAGGGTTTAACTAGCACAGAAAACTCGCCTTTCTCATATGGAACTCTAAGCTTTTTAGCCATGTGTATGTTTGGCCACCTCAAATTTATTAGTTTCTCATAAAAACTTGGGCTCAAAAGCTTGAAGGAGGTTTCACTGAACAAAATAAATGAGAATAGCCTCCTGAAGCCAGAAAGATATAAATTTAACTTCTAAAAAGAAAACCAACAGTATGCTGGGGGAAATTAAAACAAGGTTAGAAACAGTCTTCACAGCAATGGAGAATTTCAGGAGCTTGATACAACAAATAGAGAATGCTTAGATTTTCTATTTATGGGGGCAAACATTCCTTTTTTTCTGTACCTAAGCTCCAAGGATTTTACTGTAAGAATGTAATCAAGGAATCTTAGTATCTATATCTGGATATAATGTCTATCTGTATCTATATATAGATTTATATATCCATATCTAACTATAGTTATGAATGTAAAAATATGAAATTTCCAATATTTAGCAACATAATCCTGGTTCTGAGATGAAAATGTTGATTTTGGGGCAACAGCTTGTGTATATCATCTATGTACCCAACAGAAACCCTTTTAAAAGAGAATGCAAGAGATCAACCACTACTGTCAAATCTAGGAAATCATTGTGCCAAATATTAGCCTAATATCTGAATTTTGCCAAGCGGACTAGAGAAGGAAGTTATTTTCTAAATACTCATGAAACATTTGTTCTAAAATCTGTGTTCTCAGTCATGAAATATCCAATGTTACTTTCCATGAATAACTCTTTATGTGTGTATATATATACTTACACATATATGTACTGTTTTTATCTATAAGATTTTAGAAACATAATAAAATGTCAGCAATTTGAAATAAAAGGGATATTGGTTTAGTTCAGATAAAATTTTTGCTCTTTGTATTTTGTTCTAGGTAAAACACTTTGAAAAATAGGTAGCTAATTGGTACAGTGAATAGAATGCCTGAAGTTGAGAATTCCTCAATTCAAATAAAGACTGAGGCATTTGCTAGGATTGTGACCCTGGGCAAGTCATACAACCCCAGTTTGCCTCAATTTAAAGTTAGGTCCTCCTGATTCCAAAGCCACAGCTCTATCTACTGTGTCACCTAGCTGCCTGGGCATGGTTAATACGCTTATAAATTCTATTGCTAGGGGTGGATGACGCTAGTGCATCACTTGAGTTTGAGAGTGTTTTTGAGCTATACTGTAGGACTAAACCTGATCACCAATCAGTGAGATGTGTTTATAATTGACAGTACAAGTGGATGAGATTGTTAATAATAATGGAAAAATTAACGTGTGAAGCAAAGTATTGAACAGGCAAAAATGGGGCAGAGGAACTTAGGAGACAGGTTTGAATTCTGAAGTAGGAGCGTTAGTTTTTTATTACTGACTAAGGTAGAAAAACAGACAAAGAAATTCTGCCTCTAACTATATGACCTTGGGCAAAACCTTTGATCTCTCTTGATTGCAGTTACCAGATCTGCAGAATATAAGAGCTGGCCTAGGCAGGCTCTAAGGTGTCTTCCAACTCTAGAATTTGATGATTGCACAAGTTGTATAAGGAGATCAGTGAAAATTCATTTTCAGTGCTCCCTAGCTTCAAAATATCATACCATGGGATGACCAGATATGCTCAAGTTGTTGGATGTAGTTAGGTATTTCCAAAGATAAATTACTTAACAGCTTCATTTGCCAAAGTCAAAACTGTGAAAGGCACTTTATAAATGTGTTCAACAGATTTAACCCATAGAGCTGAACAATTTAATGATGCAATATCCAATCCAAAGATGATGTGAATAATGCTTACATTTAGGCATAGCTAAAATAGATTCTAGATGCAGCTATAAGGCACAGTGGATAGAGTGCTGGGCCTAGAGTGAGGAAAACCTGAGTTCAAATTCAGCTTCAGACACTTACTAGCAGTGTGACTCCAAGCAAGTCACCTAACCCAGTTTGCCTCAGTTTCCTCATCTGTAAAATGAGCAAGAGAAGTATATTAGTAAGGCAAGATTCATGACCTCGAGGATGGCCATGAACATACCCGAATGGTTTGGAATCCCAAAGTATGAAAAACTCTCTATGTAGAAGGCAGAGGATCAAATCCAAGAACCAATACCCCCATTTCAATATAGTAGCAATTATATTCCCAAACCAGTAAGCCCACTTCAATGTAGTGACAAAGAAATTATAACACAGCATTATAGTGAGGAACAAAGTCATCCTGTAACTTCCCCCCACCACCCGCCCAAGGCCTTCCTGTAAACAATCACTCAGGAATCCTAACTCTGTGACTCAGCACTCTCTCCTGCAGCTCTGCCCACACTGGTTCTCTCAATGTCTGTTCTTCAGTGCCCTCTTGATGTCTGCTGCCTCAATGCCTTCCTCTCCTGCTGCTTTCAGTTCTGCTCCCCTTCAATTCTGGGCTCTGCTTTTATACAGTCCTAGCTAGCATCTGATTGGCTAGAACTCAAGTCTCTGATTGGCTGAATTCATGATTGACTAGAGCTCAGTGCACACACCATTGGCTCTGGTCTAAGCAACTCCCCTTGGGGTCCTGAGGGCTTCAAGCGCACCCACATGGGCTTAATACCTAGTAAGTAGGGGCTTTAGGCTTACTTACAAAGATATAATCAAGCCTTCCCACCTAGGCCCACCTGAGGCCTATTGAATGTGTGGGGAAGATCTTCAATCACATTAATTCTACAAGAAGAAAATGGCAAACCACTCCACAATCTTTGCCAAAAAAACCCCAAATGGGCTTATGAAAAATCAGACACGAGTGAAACAACTGAACAACAGCAACAAATGCTAGGTTCATGAGTTAGGGAAACAGAGAGAGTCAGAACAGGGCTAAAAAAAAGAATCATGCAACCTAAATAGTGTATCTCAGGAGAAATTATTATTTTACAGAAATTTAAAGTATAATATGAAGTGGCAGGTGGCATACCACTTGTGAAACAGGTATAGTTTAGGTTCAATCAATACGCCACAATATTTACTATTTTCTATAAATGTCAAAAAATGAATGTTAAGTATTTTCCTAATGATTATAATACTTTAAAAATTCTTTAAAATGAATTTCATCTGCAAAGTAATGTAAATAGAACCAGGAAAAAGAATGTTACATAACAAACACAATAGGAATGGAAAGAACTACAAAAAGAAAACAAAAACTGAACACTCTGTCATTATAATGACTAAGCAAGTCCCTAATGAGAAAAAATTTTTAAATATGTCCTCCTTCTTTCACTGAAAAGGTAAAGGTCCATGGGTGTGGAATACTGTATGTACACTCAGGTTTAGTGGGTGTGTTACTTTTGCTTAACTGCTTGCTTCTCTCCTCTCCCCCTCTCTCCCCTTCTTTCCCCCTCTTTCCCCCTCTCTCCCCTTCTCTCCTCTTGCCCTGCCTCTCCCCAAGCAATGGTTTCACTGGACAGGGGAAAAGAAGAGAGATATTCAGAAATGAAAATATTGTAAATCAAAATATATTAATAAGTTTTAAAAATACAAATAAAATGAATGGCATTTTCACCTGTAACCACAAAATCTTAAAGGAACCAGAGAAAGGTATCCAACATACTGGGGAGATCCCTGTAAGACTTACAGAAAGGCATCAACAAGAAATGCCTACTGTTGAAAACGTTCAAAAGGGTTCCAATCTGGAAGATGGAAGAAGGAATGTTCAAATCAATGAAATCATAGATTTGTTCTAATATTGGAGAATAATGGCCAATAGAACTCTGAATTTTTAATACCTACTTTAAAAATAGAAATGAATATAATTTGTTTTTTATGGTTGTTGTCATGGATAATTTACAGTGTACGTACATGATTCAGTATTTTTTTCTAATTTTAAACCTCTCGCCTCCCTTAAGTTCTAGTCTTGGTTTCACTGTCACTTGGTAGACTCACACAAAACCATGCCAAAAACTGAACACATCCTTGTCCAATTTTCTTGTCTATCTCCCTAGGAATGCTCTGAAGACCAATGCCCCAATCTCCTGGACGATTGGGAAATCTTATCATGATATAAAAATGTCTTTGTGTTTATGAAGATTATGCCAGTGGAGGTTAAACTCTAACAGATCATATCAAGTTAGACTCCTGCTAAGCATCAACAGTGCCCAGAATAGGTCAAGCCAAGGGACAGCATGAGGAGAGACAATTTGTCTCTCATCTGAAGACCAATCTAGCTAAATATGGTAGAGGTTAATCAGCAGGGGGTTGAGCAAATTCATCACCAGAATTATTTTGACCACAGCAAACCATGAAACAATGCACCAAGGCAGAGAGGGGTTTGAATTAGCATCAGTTGAGAAGGTATAAATACTGATGAAATCATAGACCTTTGAAGAACTACTGATTCGGAAAATCATTTTAATCAAGTAATTATTAGTTCATTTACCTTTTCTTAAAGCACTTCATGAAATTTTTCCACTGGTCCATTGCATAAAAAATCTCTTATAAATGACACTACAGGATATGATTAAGTAACATCATTAATTTGCTGCATTTCAAAGAATTTTTTCAGGTGCATTTTATCCTAATCAGTATCTTACAGACCATTTTTGAGATATCTATTTTTTTTCTGCACTAAGGGCATTGAACTCCTAAGGCTCAAACTTTACAACTTTTGGCAATATTAAGATTATCAAAAGAGAAGGCCAAACTTTAGTCTTCCTTATCATGTTCTCTGCGCATCCGCAAAAAATAATGGTTTATTAATATTATGATTCTCTTATTCCAGAATTTTCCTTAATCTTCATTAACTCCAAAAGCAGGAAAGTAAGAACTAGACTATAGAGGCCCCAGACACAATTTAATATGGTTCCTTCATTTGCCTGAGACAAATTCTCTCTCGAGAACTTAATTTTATAAGCCAACAAAGACATTGCTATGAGAACTGGGGAGTTTACTGTCTGTCCAATTGTTAAATAAAATTTCAATCACTGGAGCATAGGGGTATGAAAAAGACGCAGTGGATATTAGGTTTCCTAAAAATCATCACTTCTGAACAGTTTAAGTGACTGATTAATGAAAGCATTTAGTATTGGGATCCAAAAATGTAAATTCATAATTTTGAGTGTCTGTTTTAGGACAGGAAAATTGATCAAACGATGCCATATTAGGAAAACATTTTTATTAGAATCTCTGTCATAGGCCAGTTACACTATTAACCACCACCACCCGCTCAAGAGAGAGTAAGGGATTTATGCACTTTCATAAGTTATAACTCCCCACCCAGGAAACCTAGGGGAAATCCTTTAATCTACTGAGCCTAGCTTCTTTTTTAAAAATAGTGTTTTTTTCCAATTACACATAGATACAATTTTTAGCATTTATTTTTTATAAAATTTTGAGCTCCAAATCTTCTCCCTTCCTCTTTCCCTTGTCCCTTCCCTAAGGCTAAGCAATTTGATATAGGTTATATAGGTGCAATCATGTAAAATATATTTCCATATTACTCATGTTGTAAAAGAAGAAACAGAACAAAAGAAAAAACAATGAAAAAAGTAAAGTGAAAATAGTATGCTTTGATCTCCATTCAGACGCCATCAGTTCTTTTTCTGTATGTGGATAGAATTTTCCATCAGGTCTTTTGGAATTGTCTCAGATCATGATATTGTTGAGAAGAACTGTCAATCATGGTTGATCATCACACAATGTTGCTGTTACTGTGTACAGTGTTTTCCTGGTTCTTGAGCCTAGCTTCTGAATAGCAAGCATACTGTTCACTGCGTTAAAGAGAAAATTTTTATGAAGCAGAAAAAATAAACCAAATAGCTCCTCCTATCTTAAGGAACCACCACTCTTGAAGATGCAAATAAATAGCCAGTTGCTTACAAGCTTCCTTAGTAAGGGCCTCATAAGTGCCATTTCTATCTTGTACCGCACTGACTATTCCCTCCTCAATTGAAGGGAGTCGGATAATGGGTGGCTTTAACTTCTTTTTGAGAGTCATCTGTACTGTACTGGACACAAAACCAAACTTAGAGTCAGGAATACCTGAATTCGTGTCTTCCCTCTGTCATATATGTGATCTTGGGCAAGTCATAGAATCTCTCAGTGGCCCAGATAATTCTCTAAGAATATAAGTTTCTCTAGTAGTAGAGGGAGGTGGTCCCCTCACAGAAAGTTCCCTGAGTCAATGAAATCAGAATCCTGGCTATACCAAACACTTTTGATAATCTTAATGGCTCTGTGACAATAGCTATCCACCAGTTTCTCAGGTAAGCCTTCCAAATAAGGTATTTTCATCTTTTTGAAGTTCATCTTCCTAGTGCAAGATGGTAACAATCACAATAAAAATTCAGTCTATCTCTTCTATTATTGTCACAACTCTGGCATAGCAGGCTATTTCTTTCCCCTTCTTTTTGTTCTATCTTTTCCCAAGTTACTTGTCCCACACAATACAATGTACAGTTGTCCCTTCCATATTGCAGGGGTTAGGGGTGTGCCCCCATGATCTGGAAAATACGCAAAAAAAAATTTTGGCCTTCCCTTTAAACCAGAGAAATCTGGTTTTTTTCTTTTATGGGATGTTTTCAGTACATTATTGTAAAATTTGGGTTAACTATTTGATCATAAGTTCCATGTCATCTGCTGGCCTTCACATGTTGTCTGTGGCTTCCACAAAACTCCAAAAAAATTCCCATTTAATTTCTTATGCCGACCCATGATATACCAAAACCACAATGGGGAAAATCTTGATGTGGAAGGTATAATTGTATATCCCTTAGGGAAGATACATTTGATTTTACCCAGTTAATCACAAAGGACAAGATTATACAACCTGGTTCTCAGTCCACAGAATGTGTGCTGGATTCCTATCAACAGAGAAGGTGGTTAAGAGTCATAAGAGCATTATAAGTGTAAAAACTAGCAGAACAAAGACACATCACTCCCAACCAGAAAAAACATAGAATATTTCATAGAGGTATTTTCTGATCTAGATAAATGATCATCCAAATTATGTGAGTGACAAATGAAATATTTTAATCCCATAAACTTCAAGTTTTTAAAAAAAGCTTAATCAGTTTATTAGTCCAAAAGAATTGTAATAAAAATAAATGACAAGCAAACTTGATCCTAGGATTCTATATTTAAAGTCAGAACAGATCTCAGAGATCAAGTCCAACAAATTCATTTTACAGAGGAGAGAATTGATGCCTAGAGAATATAGGTGACTTTTCCAAGGTCACACAGCTAATAGGAATCAGACATGAATCCAGGTCATCTTGACTCCAAATCCAGCTCTCCATCTATGATGCCATCTGGCTTCTTTTTTCAAGGAGTGTTTAAAAATAGATTTTACTTCAGAAAATATTTCATATCTCATTTGGAATGAATCTATTGGTAGCTCACATAGTGTGATGCAGAGCCCTTCCTTTTGACCGAGCAGATGGGCTTTTCCACCTTTTCTCCTTTGGTTGTCTCTGCAATCTCTACCTATCTAAATCCTGTTCATCCTTTAAAATGCATATCAGAATGCTGTAGTGAATACTCTGCCATAGTTGGAGTCTCATGGGTGTGAATCTCAGCTCAGACATCATCTGTGTGTCTCTGGGCAAGTCATTTAACTGCTATGGCCTCAATTTTTTTACCTGTAAAATGAGGAGGGCAGGCTGAACAACCTTCAAGATCTCATCCACATCTGTCTAAAATACAATCCCCTCCATCAGTCTTCCTTTGATTCTCAAGTACATCCCTTTGACTGAATGGGCCTGGTGGGCCACATGTGGTCTTGAGGCCTCAGGCTCCCCACCCCTACAAAACATTCTTTCCCTCTTTTGAACTTCCAGGGCATTAGGTTTATAACTCTTATCACACTAACAACATTATATTTTGTATCCTAGTTATTTGGATCCTTGTTTTTATCTTCCTACCAAATTATCAGCTGTTTTAGGGCAGGGATCTTGACAACACTTTTGAATCCCCAAGATTATCTAACATAGTACTTTGAACATAAGTGCTCAATAAAAAACTGTTAAATTCAATCAATAAATGATTAGCTATTCCAACTCTAACTAGGCATCCTGGTTTCTTTTCTCTTTCCATAACCTTACCTCAATCTTGGTTTTCAAACGATTGGCCTAATCCCTATTATTGATATTACATTCAGCATCTGGACATGAACCTGAGCAGCAGTCTTCTGTAGAATACCTAATTAGGATGAAGAAAACAACTTCACAAAATGCTAAATAAGAAGGTAAAAATATAGGTCAATTCCCCAGGGTATAAGTAAGGTACTTTTGAGTTATTTGTTTTGTTCCCTTGGGAAAAGTAATTTAACTATCTTTCCACAGTCAGTCAGCCCATGTGAAGTTAATAGATGGAAAATATTATTTTCTCCATTATTTTAAATGGAGTTACTAAGGACTCCAGGGATTTATGTTAAGTAAGTTTATTTAAGGGGCAACCCAGGAGTCAGGAAGACCTACATTTTAAGTCCTGCCTTTAACACATAAGGTCTGTGGGACCTTGGGCAAGAGACTTAACATCTCAATGTCCCCCAAGAACCCTTTAACCCCGTGAGTTACAAGTCAGGTGCTAACCTGAATTGGTAGAAGTTGTTCCTCCCTGGCAATTCTGTACACCAGTAAATCACATCTTTTGTCTGAAGAGGAAAAAAAATGTAAAGGCTATGTTTATTTGGGACTTCTGACCAAAATGGAACCAAAGTTTCTAACTCAATTTAATCTGTCTATTGTATATGTACAGTATAAATCAGACATAAATCAGAATTTCCACTGATCCACACTTATACATACTGCATCTTCCCAGAAGTTAATGTAAATTTTTAAAAAATCATTCGAGATGCTCCAATATTAGGGGGATTCCTGGCTGTATTCATTGGCAAACGTTGACAGGCCACTTAATTTGTTTGCATTTCAGGTTCCTCACCTACAAAATGGAGAGATTAGGTTAAATTATTGTAAAGGTTCCATCCTTTCTATACATCCATTAGCCTTCTTAGTCAAACAGAACAGAAAATAGACATGAGAGCCTAGAAATTTCAAGGAAGAGAAAGAGAAGAAAGAAATATGGAAATTTCATTTAAGTTCTACCTAAATCAAGAATATTCTCACCTGTCATTTGATATTTAGTGAATTCAGACTGGTTCTGATCTCTTTTGTGGAGACATTTAGCATAGAGCGAACAAGAGAGAAATCAGATTATGGTGTTAATAAAACCTCAGCTTCATTTGTTTGCTAAGTGACAGTGTATCACCAGAGGAAATAGAGCACCCTCCTTACCTATGAACTAATTACTGTATGTAGAGTAAAATGAATTGGATATGCCTGGCCTGTATTTGGCCTTAGGAAATAAGTTATACTTCACTTTCTTTCTGCCCTGAAGGATTTAAAAAGCAAAGTTGATCACAATCACATAGCTAAAATACCATTCTTGTCCCCAACCCCAACTATTTTTTTTTAAAAAAAAGTTTTTTTAAAGTGCTTGGGTTTTTGTAGGAATCTATTAGTTTTACTAGACAAATTCAAGTGGCTCCCTTTGATATGGCTCTGAACAATCACTGGTGAAGAAGAATTATGAAAATTGCTCCCTTTTACCAGTGTTTAAGTGATTTTTGATACTCTTAAGGAGATTCACTAAATGCCCTGATGCTGAGAATTTGTATATAATCTTTTCCAAATACCATTTTTATTGAAGCAGTATATACAGTATTAAAAAGGCTAAAAGGAATAGTTGACAGTATGGGCGCATTATCATTTTCTGTTAGGCCTAAGATATCCATTTGTAGACATTTTGTGGCATGTATTTCTAAATTAATTCAATCATTTTAACTAGGTTAGATATACTGATAATCACTGGAATGTCAAGTTTTCTAGTCCATTATGCAGATAATAGTCTTCAGAAGTAGAAAGAGCATCTTATATAACTAATAACCAATCTCCCATTATGTTTGGGCATCCCACTGGTAGGATGCAAAAGATTTCAGATATCATGTCCTTCCATTTAACTTGGTATTACCAAGGAAATGGTACATAAAGTTAGTTGATGTTTATCCTTCCCCAACTGATATCATCTAAACAGAAGCCATCAAGTATTTTTTTGATTATGAAGATCCTGTGTTCCATTTCCAACCTAAAAATAAATTTCCACAATTTTGTCCTGTCTCTTTAAACCTTTTCAATTACCATAGTTTACACTAGTTTCAGTAAGTTGGTCAGGCAGACAGGCAAGGAGGAAAGGAAGAAGCAAACAAGAAATGAAGGGAGAAAAGGAAAGAAAGATTTATTAAGCCCCTCTGTGTGCCTGATACTGTACTAAGCCTTTTATAAAGACTATCTCATTTGATCTTGACAACAACCTTGTAAGGTAGATGCTATCATGTTCTTTTTACAATTGAGGACATTGAGGCAGGCAGATGTTAAGTGACTTTCCCAGGGTCACACAACTCGTAAAGTGTTCGGGGCCAAATTTGAACTCTTCCTTCTTGACTGCAGGCCCAGTACTCTATCCACTGTGCTACCTACAGAAAAAAAAAAAATTTTTAAATAATAATAGCTCACATTCATGTATAGCTTTACCATTAGGAAATATTTTATATAAAGTACCTCATTTGATTCTGATAATCATGTTAAGAAATAAAAAATATTATTTAAAAATTTTAGATTAAGAAATCAAAATCCCAAAAGGTTAACTATCTTGCCCATAATTATATAGGTAACGAGGTATGGAACCAGGACTCAAGGTCATGAGGCAGCTAGGTGTTGTGCTAGATAGAGATCCAGGTTTGGCATCAAGAAGATATGGGTTCCAATTTGACCACAGACAGTTACTAGTTGTGTGACTTTAGGCAAGTCACTGTTTGCCCCAGTTTTCCTCAAATGTAAAACAGGGATAACAATAGCACCTATCTCCCAGGGTTGTTGTGAGGATTAAATGAGTTAACAATTATGAAGTGATTAATACAGTTCCTGGTACACAGTAAGCATTACATAAATGTTAGATATCATCATCATCAGTCAGAGCTAATTCCATCTATATTATGCTGCATCTCACTTATTTACTTAACCTTGCTTCCCTAAAGAGCATATGAAGTAAGGAATGTGGCTAGAAGAAAACGTTTGAAGTGAGGACGGGAATATTAGACTTTGCACTGTTGACAGTAGTAGCTCTTTCTCTTGAGTTAAGCATCTTCTCAGTCTCATGGCTGTTGTAAAGGTCATGACATTTCTTTGCTTGTGAGTAGGATCTGTTTGATTCTTTTTTATCTCTATCCCCAAATCCTTGCCCAGTGCCTTGGACATAGTAGAAACTTAGTAAATGTTTGTTCATTGATTTCTCAGAAGAGGAAATGCAAAGAGTACTGAATATGAAGTCGGAGGATCTGAGTTCTTTGTATAGCTACCTACATCAATTTGGGCAAGTAGTTTAACTTAGGTGGACCTCAGTTTCCACCTCTACGCCATGAGGAGTTTGAAGTTGATGACCTCTAACACTCCCTTTACCTGCCCATCCTCTAATGGTCTAAGTTGTCCCTCAGAAATGTAGCTCCCATATATTCCCTTATGTTGAATCTCATATTTGGGCTCCTAGTTCCTGTTTCTACTCTCCTGCTCTTTCTCGAGACCGTGCCTCTTTCCTGTGTCTAAACAGAGACTAAGAAGATAAGTGCTCTATAAATATAAAAATGATGATGGATGCTGTTTCTTTGCCTTCTTAATGTTTTCTTCTAGACATTGACCTTTCCACTAGTAGCCCTCTGGCCTTATATGTTATAAGAGGTACACACAGCACTTTGGAAACAGTCCAAATGAAATAGGTCCATATACTTAACAATGTTTTATTTAGACTTAGGGGGCTATTTATATTTGTCTCCATAAATTCTAAGCAGTATTGATCTATATATTTGCCAGAATAAGCCAAGACAGGAGAGAAATCTTACCACTTAAAAAATGAATACGCCTATCATAGGAATAAAGTAAAAATAAAACCTTAAAAACCACTTTTCATCCAGCTCACACCAAGCAAAATCATTCTATAAACTAGTGGCTTCATGTATTTTAATAATAACAATTATCATCATTGTCATCATCATTATCATTATGAATAGTTAGCTTTTATATACAGCTTAATATGTGGTGTCTCATTTAATCCTCACAACAACCCTTTGAGGTAGGTGCCATTTTATAAATGAGAAAAAAGATGGAAAGAGTTTCAATGACTTGTCCTGGATCACACAGGTAATGCCTGAGGCAGGACTCCAAGTCTAACATTCTATTCACTATACTGCCTTGGATTAAATTTGATAAATCACCAACAGAAAGATCTCAAAAGCTTTTATTCTTTTGTAGATATGTGTGTGTGTCTGTGTGTGTGTGTATGTTTGTTTGTATAGAGCTTAGCACAGTGACTCCAGTGCTTTGGACAGTGCCTGGCACATAATAGATACTTAATCAATGTTGAATGATTGATTGATATATGAAAAGTATTTAGAAAACCTTAAATAAGTTTAGTAAATTTGTTCCTCTCTTTCCATTGTGTTATCACCTGCCCAGCTTAAAATCAGACTCTTCAGAGCCTAAGAACTAGAGGTATGTGTTGGAGAAGAAGAAAGTTCAAGTTTCTTTTATTTCTTGCATGACAGAATGGCATGGCACCCTTTCTACTTGTTTCTTTCTCTCTCGCCCTCCATAAAAATCTGGGGAATTGAAACAAGGAAGGGTCAACCGGGAGCCATCATCTCTTCTTTCATTATTTCTCACTTGACTGCCCCATGGATGTATATCATTATTTCTTGGAGGATAAGCAGCTGATTGTTCATACAGTCCAGCTATTTCCTCTTTGGAAACGTAAATTCTATTTATTGTGGATAAAAATGAAAAGAATATCTGTTTGGGTTCCAGAAGGTAGAATTGATAGTAGTAAGTTGAAGTTGTAGAGAAGCAAACCTGCGCTGATGTAGGTAGTAGCTTCCTAACTGGTAGAGCTATCCAAGAGTAGACTGAGCTGCCTTAATAGATGCTGGTTTCATGCTCACAAAGTATCTTAAACAAGCACTAGGTTACCACTTATCGGATATACCATGAAAGGAATTCTTTTTCAGGTAAGGTTTAGACTGCACATCCTTTGAGGTACCTCCTAATTCTGAGATTCTGTGATAAAGGAAAGAACTTCATTTCTCATTTCATTATATTTTTGAGCAAATCAAGATCCAAATTATTCTAGGATGATGAGAAAGGAAGTTGTAATCCCCAGGAAGAGCAGCTATGCTTTCTTCTGTGGCTTTAGTATCATTTGTTTTTAAGATCTGTTGATGCCCTTGGGATATTTAGTTTGCCAGCTTCGGAAATGAACTAACTAAAAAAGGTTCTCAGACCTTTAAAATATGGTTGGGAGGAAAATGTGCCGAAGACAGTATCAATTTTTGAAAAGCTCCATAATGGGAAACTGGCCTAGCCATCCATCAGGTGCAAGAGCATAACATTCATGTTTCTTTTGTTACCTTTTAGGTTTGCTTCATCCTTACCAATAGCAACCATAGTCAAATTTAGACTTAACAACTTACTCTATTGGTCTTATATTTGTAAAAGAATATTGTAGTTTCTGAATTTAAGTTATATTTATCTTGAGTATTATCCTTCATCAACATAATTTTTATGATTTCACTTACAGAGTATTCTTCCAAATTTCTTCCAAAAAACCCAAATTTATATGATATTTTAGGATTTACAGTGTTGCATTTTCATCGCAATAGCATTATCAATTACATAATGCCATTATTTTATTACCCATTATACAAGCTAAAGAAAGCAAAATCTAGAGAAGTTAAGTGGCCCAAGATAACACAACTGATAAACAATAGAATAAGAAATTAAACCCAAGTCTTCTGATACCCACTAGGAAAACTTGAAGACAAGTTCTTAAACATTTAAAGACTCCAGGTCTCAACTTCTTCATCTGTAAAATAAGGAATCCATTCCATTTATATAATCTTTAAGGTCTATCTAAATTCTGAAATTTAACGATGCTGTGACACCATATCAAGTGTTCTTTTTACCGTGTCCAAGTGTCAATTTATAGTTGATCTGTGAATATTTACTATTGGTTAAATTAAATTCAATAAACATAAAGACCACACTACATGCAGAGCTTACATTGTAGTAGAGGGAAGACCAACAGAGTTAACTATAAACCATTATGTTACATAATAAGTGCATTAGAAAGGTGCAATAATTACTCTGTGAGGTCTAAAAGTAGAAAGGTCTTCATTCATGTGAGGAGTCCACGTAGAAAATAACATTTGAAAAGGGGTTCAAGAGAGGGATAGAAATATAAGAGTTGAGGAGAGGAAGAGATGACCACATAGATAAGGACATATCATGAGTGGTGGGAAAGCACAGGAATTGGGGGATTAGATAATACTCCAGTTTGGCTGAAGTATAGACAGCATAAATGGGAGTCATGCAAAAAGCTGAAAATTATTTTGGTATAAGTGTTTAAAGGGCCCTGATTGCCATACATGTGAGCTTAAACATTATTGAGAAGGCAATAGAGAGCCACTGAAAAAAATTAACCAAAGAGTAGATTTATAACTAAATATTATTATTCCAGGATGCCAATGTGTGTGTGACAAGATGGAATAGACATGGGAATATCCATTAGAAGTCTGCTTCAGTGTTTTAGTTGGGTGGTAATGAAGTTCTGAACTAAATTGGTAGCGATGGAAAAAAAGTAAAGGGCAGGTGTCATTCAGTCAAGTAACATTTATCAAGCACCATGCTAACCACTGGAGATAGAAAGAAAAGCAAAATACTATCCCTGCCCTCAAGGCCTTTACAGTCTCTGTTCTCAAGGCACTCACAGATGTGAGGGATGTTTTGAAAATAGAATTAATAAAACTTGACCAGTGCTTAAATATGAGAGGTGAAGGAGAATGAAGAGTCAGAGATAACCATAAGGCTACAATGTATTAATGGAATTGCCATATACAAAGTAAAGTCAGAAACCAGGAGCAACTTAAGTAGGAATGAAAATAAGCTCAGGACTGGATGTATGGGATCATGGGATCTGAGGTACAGAAGAAAATCTAGACATGTCCTGCAGGCAGTTGGAGATGATCTCAAAATAGAAATTAGGACTAGAACTATGAGTAGGGGACTGGAGATATATATATATATATATATATATATATATATATATATATATATATATATAGATATATATAGATATATATATATATAGATATATATATAGATATATATATATAGATATATATATGTAGATAGATAGATAGATAGATAGATAGATATAGATATATATATATATATAGATAGATATAGATATATATAGATAGATAGATAGATATAGATAGATAGATAGATATAGATAGATATAGATATATCCTCTACCAGGAAATGACTAAGAAAAATACTTTGTGGTAAAACCCTTAGGAGCTCCAAAGGAAAGAAGAACAGGAGTTTGAAACTACGGATTAAAATGAGATCCTGGGATTTTCTAAGTCTTCAAATTCAATTCTTTTTTAAACTTGCTATAGATACTGTAAGCTCTTTGCACACTTAACTTGGTTAATAGCTAGTGGTAATGGAAGGGAAAAAATTAATGAAGATAATTTTCATTCAGCATTCCATCCATTGGGTCCTCAAGCTGCATGGTGTAGAAATCATGCAAAAAGTCCAACTGTTCTTTGCCAAAGTCCCTGTACTTTGGTACCAATTAAAAGCCAAATGCAATGGTTGATTTCTTGCCTCTGAGATAACTATGGTATTTTCATGTTTGGGAATGAAATTGGAAAGGGTCTTCTCTCCTGGGTTCTTGACCCCATTAAGCCTTGTGAATGAATGCAGAACTGTTTTCAGTGGTCTAGGACAGGAAAAGGAATGCTTACACGATGGGAAATGATAACCTGCAGGGAGGGAACAAATGGAAAAGTGAGAAAGCAGCAGGGACGGCTGCCTGAAGAAGGTTCAGCACATTGAAAACTATAAAGTGAGTGAGGAGTTGATCTTTTATTATTGCAGCCAGCTGAGAAAATTCAGCCTCTGGCATCTGCTGGTATGGGTGTGAAATGGAGAAGGGGGCAGGCATTTTGCCAATTCTAGAGCCCACTCAAAACTGATGAGTCCTAACTTTAGAACTAAAATTAAGATTTTTCTTGAGCTTGAAGTTTCATTTAGGTTTGACCAAATAAGAGTGCTGAACTACCATGGGATTTCTTTATTCCTCTCACAGGCTCTACTAATACACTCAGAATTATTTTACAGCCGGAATCATTGTGTATGTGAGGCATACATTTCCTTTGTGGACAGTTAATATGCACATATGGAATGCTTATATTTTGAATAGCAGGATACTGAACTTTGAGTTAAACATTAAAGATTAGACATGCTACTTTGCCCTCACGTGTCAAGTTAGAAAAACATGATTTCCCTAAACAAGGGATTGTAAGATCTTTTAGGGCAGATAATATTTATCATTTCATTTTTATATCCCCAGAAAAATGTCTTATACATGATCAGCTTTCTAATAAATGCTTATTAAACTGGATTTTTAGAAGAATCAACAGAAATGCAAATTTATAAACACCAATGTTTGATATGGATATATATATATGTATATATATATACACATATATAGTGTATCTATATGCATATGTATGTGTATATACGTGTGTGTGTGTCTATGTCTATGTTTGGTTTTTTTGTTTGTTTTTTTTAGAGGGGGAAGGCAGGGCAATTGGAGTTAAATGACTTGCCCAAAGTTACACAGCTAGTAAGTGTGTCAACTATCTGAAGCCGGATTTGAACTCAGGTCCTCCTGACTCCAGGGCTGGTGCTCTACTCACTGCGCCACCTAGCTGGCCATGTGTCTATGTCTATACCCATATGAATATGGTTAAACAAAGAAAGCTTCCTAGAAAAGATGATACCTATAATGTTGTTAAATGTTGAAGTGGTATGTTGGAAGAAAGAGTCAAATAACACTACTAACATAGCATATTGGGTGAGTAAGGCCTGAATGTAGAAGACCATGTTGACTGGAATGATGATCCAAGGACAGGGTTAGAAAAATGTATGTTTGTTCAGGAGATAATGAAAATGGATGCCTTCAATTAAAGTTAAATTTTAAAATTGAAGACAGTGAATTCTTCCATTGGGTGCAAGAAAATCACATTTTAAAAAGATTGAAGTTTTGAAAATCCAAATGGCCGCTGCTGACTCTCATCTCTTATTGAGGACAATGGCTACAGTATTTCCCAAGCTCACAGAAATCTATTCTGAGGATGAATTGCACAAATTTGAATAATTAATGGTTGGTGCAATGAAAAGGAGTTCTTGCTCCCTTACGATGTCATCTTGAAATATGGGCAATAATCAGCCAAATCCCAAAGTTCCCCACAATCATGGATTTTAGAAGAGATGAGGGAATCCAAGCCCAAGCTGGATGTTTCTTCAGCTGGTCTTTGAAAGTGAGGCCCTTCTTTTCACTGATGGAGTGTCTTTGAGATCCCCACATAAATTAGCCAGAGAACATTATAATCTATTAAATGGTATATTTCAGTAATCATTCCTGTCTTCTCAAAACACCTTTTATTCCAGCTTCTTCTTTCAGTCTTCTTGAATAATATGGTTTTTATTCACATTTTTATATATCACCAGGGCAAAATTAGCAATGCAATTTTCATAACTAAAAACAGGTTTTCAGGGAACTATACATTTATTTCAAGGAGAAAGCAGCTAAAGTTAAAAATAGAGTAATAAAATCAACAGCAGGATTCAAGCAATGAATGGTAACATATTGGTCTGCCCAATAAGGCATTAAATATTGTGGCCAGTCTTCTGGTCCTCCTGCCAAAATATAGATATTAGGCAGGGTAATGGGATTGATTGTAACTCTAAATGCAATCTTAAGATGCTGTGTAAAACTATCCTGTCTAATCCTCCTTAGTACTTCCTGCTTCCTGGTCGCTTCTATCTCTATCACTGGAGAGATGCGAGGGGGGGGGGTGGACAGTGGATTCTTCCAGATCCTTTAGCTAAGGAGGGGGCCCAGAGCTTACATCTCATCTTTTCCCAGGACAGAAAGACTACATCATGCCCTGACCCAGATTGCTTTCATTTCCTCCTTTCTCTCCCTCTACTCCTTCCTCCCCTGTTTCATCTTCTTTTTATTTATTGTCTTCCCCCATTACATTGTGAGTTCCTTGAGAGACGGGGTGTCTTTTGCCTTTCTTTGTATCCCCAGTGCTTAGCACAGTACCTGGCACATAGTAGACACTTAATGAAAGTTTGTGGACTAATTGACTAATGGTATAAAATGCTTAACCTATATATCATACAAATAATATCTAATAAAAGATACAAAATGCTTAGCATGTATTAGAAAATGTTTGTTAAATTTCTGAATGATTTCAAGTTAGAAAGCCAGTGAAGTCATTTTCAAACATTATGCATATTTATTCATTCTAATAAACTAGTCATATATTATTTTCTACCATACTGTCATTATCTGTTGTCTATATCCTAGCACTCTGTTGGACTGTGAGTGAGTGACAGGAAGGCAAAACCTACGTCTTATTTAAACTCTGTAGCTCCCTTATCACCTAACATGGAGAGTTGCACACAGTAGGCACTTAATGAATATTCATTTATTTCATTTATTCTTTCATCTACCATTCATTGAGCACCTAATATCTTTAATTTGTTCATCTAGCAAGTTATAAAAACAGACAAAACTCTGCTGTTAGGGAGTGAATGGAACACAGGCACTGGATGCTAAGCACTAGGGACACTCATATAAAAGAGATACCACCCTTGCCCTCAAGCAGCTTACATTTCAATAGGGAGAGAGAATACCTACAGTAGGATGGTGGCCAAGGAGAAGTATTTTAATTTGGGAAATTAGGGGTGATGTGTCATTTCTAGCAGCAGTGGAAATACTGGTTTGATTGTCATTCAGTAGATGAATAGAAGCTGGGAGAGGAGGGAGGCAGACAAGAAAAGCCTGAGGCTTTTGGGTTCAGAATTCTGAGCTGTCCCTATCAGCACCTGAGGGAAGATGTTGGTCAAGGAAGTGTCGGTGGTTTGACTCACCTGTCACATGCCTCCTGTCTCTCCCGAATGTGTCTTGTTGCTTCAGCTAGGCTGGCATATCTGCCTTGTGTGTGGCAGTTAGCTGTCAGTTGGTGGGGATTGTTTTCCTAAGTGATGGCTTTGAGGGCTGGGCTAGAAACAAGAATGATGGTCTGGGGTTGCTGCCACTCAAAACATGCCCGTGCCCATCTTCCTGTTGGCAGTTGGTCAGCAGTTGTTGCTAGTGGTGATGAAGAAGCTGAACCCCTTCTCCATGATGAACCCTCTCACGTAGTGTGAGATAAGGCTGCTAATGTAAATTAAAGATAGGTTGCACAGAGTCTTAAATGCCAGAATAAGACATTTATATTTTATTTAGTAGGTAATAGGACACTCAAGATTTGTGAACATAGAAATGCCATGAACAGAACAGTGCAGGAAAAAGATTATGAACATAAAAGCATGATGAATAGATTAGAAAGGTGACTAGGGACAGAAGAACCAATTGAGTGGTTATGTAAGTAATGTAAGCGAGAGAAATTATTATTAATAACCAATGATTTGGAAAGATACAGAGTTGCCCCTTTTTTCCTTAAGTACTGATTTTAAAAGTTCAGTCTCTAGAAGGACATTAGTGATAATGAGATTGGACTTTCTTAGACCTCCCCCCCACAGTGGGAGTAAATTGGACGGGATAAATTCTTTGAATAGATTGCCCAAGACTGGAAATAACTTAAGAAGTAAATGACATAATCAAAGTTCAGGTCCAGTCCCTCATTGTAATATTCATTCTCTCATTAATTGTTAACCAATCTGAGTTGATTGCCACCCTCGAGAACACCCCTCCTCCAATGGGCATATAAGCCATGAACAAAAAACGAAACAGTTCCCCCTCTCAAAGAGCTTATATTCTATTGGAAGAAAAGAGCATGCATGTATAAAAATAAATAAATGATCTATAAAGAGTAAATACAAAATAACTTATAGGCAAGAAGGAACTAGTCATTGAGGACATCCTTATGGAGAGGGAGGGCCCATGAGTTAGGAATTCTACATGACGGTGGTCAGGATAGGAATGCATACCAAGCATGAGGGACATATCTCCATACAAAGGCATAGTGACTAGAAATTAAATGTCATACATGGAGGAGAGCAAGTAGTCCTATTAGATTGGAACATATAGTAAGTGGAAAGTAATGTTCACTAAGCCTGGAAGGGTAGACGAGCCAGATTGTAAATGCCAGTTTGCATTTTATCCTAGAGGGAATCAGGAGATATTGCAGCTTCTTGAGCCCCAAGACGAGTGGTATATTTGGAACTTTTCTTTCAGAAAGCTGATTTTCATCTGTATGAAGGATGGCTTAGAGAGTAGAGTATGGCTGAAGTATGGAGTATAGCCTGAAGTATGGCTACCTGTTGGGAAGTATTATGCTGGTCCTAGTGAGAATAGATGAGGACCTGAACTAGGGTGGTCTTGTATTTCTTGATAATTTGTCCAGCTCAAAAATCTTGATTTAGAACTTTTTTATATATCTAGCATCTGGAACTAAATGAAAACATGCCCTAAGGAACAAAGAGTAGCTCAGAAGAAATTTTTAAGGACATATCTTCTGTTGCCTTTGCAATAGATTTGCCTCATCCCAGTCTCCTTGGTGTTCCCCATACTCCAAGACATCAGACATCTTTCCAGATCAGCTAGGTACAGAGGAAAACCCTAACAGAATCTTACTGGACTCAGCAAGCTTGAGTTCAGGTCCTGTTTAGGATGTTTACTGTATGAACTTGAGCATTCAATTAGACTCTTTCAGGTTCAAACTCTTCATCTATAAAACAGAGGTAGAAATATTCATGCTAGGTACTCTGCAGAACTGAAATCAGGAAAATATTTGGTAAATCATAAATTGCAATAAAAATGAAAGTGATTGTTAAGATAGAGTTGTATGGTGTGACAGATGGGGTATCGACTTTGGAGTAAGAAAGTTGAGTCCAAGCTTACATTCTAGTACTCATAAGATGTGAAGGATTAGACAGGTCATTTAATCTCTTTGGTCCTCAGTTTCTCTACCTTTAAAAATAATAACTAATAATAATTGCTAACATTTATGAAGCACATTAAGGTATGCAAAAGGCAAAGCTTATCTTATTTTCTCCTCACAACAACCCTAGGAGATAGACACAATTATTACCTTGATTTAACATTTGACAGTTGTGGGAACTGAGCAGAAATGGTTAGGTTCTTTGCTCAGTTACACAGCTACTAAGTCTCAGGCTGAATTTAAAGTCAAGTCTTCCTGATTCCAGGTCCCAGGCTGTATCTACTATGTCACTGAATTTGTTACCTATCTCAGAGACTGGTTCTGAGCTACATACTAAAACCTAATATAAATTAGAAGCAAACACCATTTTGATTCTACCAAAAGAAAATGAAAAACATACAGAACTCCCACATACCAAATCTACCTTACTGTTCTACAAGAGACCAGGTCTCTTTCTCTTCCCATCCCTGAGCACACTGGGTTCTGCATACACAGATGTGTTTCAGTCAATAGTAGTAGCAACCTGGCTTTTCCCTCATTAAGAGTGGTGATTTCATGAAGACTCAGCACAGCTGAGAAGGTGGTACCCTCCTTTAGGCTATTGGCCAAAGCTACTTCCTTCAGTTCAGCTACACTGCCTTTCCTGCTGTGCTAATAGTTCCTTATACAAAGCCCATGCTTAATAAATGTTTGTTAATGCTGATAATGACAGTCATAAATTGTCTTTATAAAGAGTCATCCTGGTGGTATCTGATACATCTGTCAGTGACGAGAAATGTTAGCCAAATAAATAGCAAGCACAAGATCCTAAACAAGAGGGAAGAAAAATAGTCACACTGCTTTGGTTCCCTCAATGTGGCTATAACCATGAATTGTTGTTTCATTGTGCCCTAACAAGAAACCACCTGAAAGTTGGGGGGCATCTTAACGACAATTAATTCTCCAACTCCTTTTGTTTTCCCCATTTCTAAAAGACCTTTTAACTGTCATATAAATACATCAGACTTTATTTAAATGAAATTCTCTAAATGGAAAACAACAAATTATTGACATATATCTCTAATGATAAAATGAAGATGATATCTACATCACATTTTGATTATACCTAATCTTCAAAGTGGTCTAACTGCTCAAAAAAGTTAATAAATGGGACTTTATAATAGTTTTTTGCAAGGATGACTTTTAATCCCCACTATACCAAAAGGCAAGCTTGGCAATTCAGAGACTGCATTTGAGAATTGTTAAGAACAACTTTCAACTCCTGACTCAAGGATTCAACCTCCATGCTCTACTCCATGCAGCTGCTCCTCTTTGGCATCATTTGTTTTATCAGCAATACACATTTAGTCTCTTCCTCAATTGGTGCAAGCTATACAGTAAATTTTAGTTACATCTTAAAATAGTGGATGTTTGCTAATATCATTTTCCCATTTACTTGTCATTCACTTTTTATTATAGAAATACCTCTTATTTGTGAGTCATTCAGTTCATTGTTTTGATCTCCATGCACTCATCCCCTGCCTGAAGCAGTGTTTTAGTGCTAATAACAGCTTTTATATAAAATATCAAAACCAGTCATTTTGAAAAATACCATGACTAGTAATGGAAGCCTTGACTATAAACTTTTGGAAGACTTGCAAAGCTAGAAGACTGGCTAGAGTGTGAGATGTTTATCCACATGTCACCATCCAGATTTGGATGTATAATTATAATCAGATTTAAAAGTCTTCCTATAGAGCCGCTTATGACCCACTTTATGCTTTAAATGTTTCTCAGATCTAAATCCATGGCAAACATGAGTTTCAATTATTTGATTTTCAAGAAATTCTCTTGTTATTGAGATTTAATATTGCTCCTAGTTGGGTGCTTTTTAAGCTTCTTAATAATTACCATCTACATGCTTTATGTAGTGATGGGGAAAAAGGAAGTTTGGAGAGAGACCAAACTGTGCCAAGGGTTTGTGAAACAAAACAGCCAACTATTGAAAGAAGTAAAAGGCCAGAAATATGGGTTTAAATGTATTGATATTTTTGCTAAATTTAGTAGGAGACTTCTTTGGACACATGAAGTGTGAACAGAAATGCTTTCTTGACAGCACAGTTGTATCCATCTTTATACATTAATATCAAACTTAATAAAATGTGTCCGGTTCCTCCTGTCCAAATATAAAGATTGAAGGGGAAGAGGGAGGCAATAAGCATATAAATAGTGCCTACTATGTACCAGGCACTGTGTTGAGTGCATTCTTAAAAATATTATCTCATTTAATCCTTCCAACAACCCTGCAAGATAGCTACTGTCATTACCACCATTTTACACTTGAAAAAAGTGAAGCAAATAGAGGTTAAATGACTTGCCCAAGGTCACAGTGTCCGAGGCCAGATCTGAACTCAGGTTTTCCTGATTCCAGGCCCAGCACTCTTTCCCATGCGCCACCTAAATGAAAGTTAATATTCTACCCAGAGCTGCTTGACAGAGAAGCCTGCCAATTCAGAGTGAGAGTGCCCATCAGTTCTTTCCCCTAGTCTCAATGAATTAGGCTCATTAGCAAACAAAGATTTGACAACCTTACATGAAAACAGTTTGGCCTCTCAACAGATCTATTAGGCTCTCAGGATCAATTGATGACTCCAGTTTGCTGCCCCACCCCTCACCTTTACTCATGGCAGAGAAGGACCATTTCCAAGTCTCTCTCTTTTTTTAAAAAGCCTTTCTTTTCTTGCTTACATATTGTATTGCCCCCTTTTTGTTCTTGAATAAAATTGTCTGTTATCACAGAATTTTAGAGACAAAGGGTCATCTGGTATTAATCCAACCACTTCATTTTTTTTAAATGAGAAAACAGAGGTTCAGAGATGCCCATTGTTGGGCAGTTTACTAGTGGCTGAGCTGAGGCTAGAATGCACTTTTCTGATTCTCAAAGCTTGGTGCTTTGCACCTCACCCTCTGCAATCAGTCTTATAACAAGCATTTATTTAGTTCTTTCCTACTATATGGTAATCAGTATGCTAAGTGCTAGCCATACAAAGACAAAAGAGAACCAACTCCCCTATCTCAAGGAGCTTACATTCCAATCAGGGAGGCCACATGTACATGTATAGTTGCAAGACATACACAAATCTCGTATAAGGTAACCTTGAAGGAGAATATACTAGCAGCTGGGGCATCAGGTAAAGCCTCCAACAGTAGATGATACTTGAGTTGAGTCTCAAAGGAAACTAGGAATTCCAAGAGCCAAACAAACCAGTGTCCCCTTTTTTCCCCAAGGATATTCCATATAATCTCTTGAGAATTCCCTAATGACTCTTTTCTGAAGAAACCCCTGTCTTCCAACTTATTACAATAAACAACTACATAATACAGAAGACAAATCCCTATTCTGCATCTCCAATGCTATCTCATCTTGGTTCCCAGAAGACAGTTTCACTAGAAAAACTGTGGTAGAAAATGCTAGATCAGTTCAGATTGTGTCAATTTCAAATTCAATTCTGAACTGCTGGCTTTCATTTTAAAGTTTACAGAGACAGGGTGACTTGTTCAAATCCCACTTCTGACACACACAGTAGCCATGTGAACCTAACAATCATTTTATCTCTCTAAATCTCAGGCACCTGGGTAGGATTTACCAACCAAGTCAAAGTTGAGCAGTTCAGCCTACGCTGGTGAAAAGCATGCTGATGAAATTATAATTTTTTCTTCTTATGTTTGAAAAGAATTATGATCATAAAAATTAACTGCAAAAGCTACATCTCAAACATGCACACAGTGGTCCCTTAAGTATCTTTCAGCTTTTATTTACAAGAAGCAAGAAATATTTTTCTCCCTCTCCATGACATAATGTTGTGGTTTGTCCTTCAATCTTGATGAGGACCATGGCATCAGGAAGATGTTGCCATGACTTGCGAGTGAATTGGATTTAAGTGAGGGAGGGTTGTACGAAGTCACCAGCCTCACTTTCTCCTCCAAAGCCATTTGAGTCCAATGGCAAGATATAAATCAGGATAACTGGAGATGGCAAAGCCTGTGACATAATATCAATCTTGAGTCTGTCTCACATGTTTTCACAGAGAGTAGTGACCTTAGAAACCATCTAGACCAACCCTTTATTTTACAGTTGAAGGAACTTGAGCCAAGAGAGATGATGCGATTGGTAAGACATACAGCGCCTCAGTGGCAGAGTCAGAGTTAGACCACAGGTCCCCTCAGTATGGCGGTCTGCCTGGTCGTTCAAACAATCAAAAATGAAATTGCAATGTTCACAGTTTTCTGCAAACATAGCAGCCACTTTACTTTGGGATGATTCTACTCTCCATCTAGATTTATGGTCCTAAAAAGTTATCATTTATCCTCATGAATTCGTATTTCTGGAGGAGCCAATATGTGCATAGCAAATGGGTGCTATCTGCTCTTGCTGGACAGAATCTTCCCCTGTATCAATATCTTTCTAAGCCATACCTACTTCGATTCTCCCATTCAATTTCTTTTATATAATCTAGTGAAAAAGGAGGAAGAGATGGGAGTTAGGAGATCTGGTTTCTTGTACTGCATCTGTCTCTTATTATGGGTGAATTTAGTCAAGGATTTAACTTCCTCTGTACTTTAGTTTCCTTCTGTATGAAAGCAAAGCTCTCATTTACTGCCCTATCTACCATGCTTCCTGTAAACATCTAATGTCAAAATATTTGTGAGAACTTATTGAAAAAATGGACTTTGCTACATAATTTTAAAACATATTTCTTGATCACAATAATGATAACCTTGCATTCTTACTATTTTCCAAATTAGAGAGTATCCACACATATATTTCTAAAAAGGAGCTTCTAATTCTCCTTCCTCCCTTCCCCCCCCCCCCGCCCGCCGCTGTCGTGCATGTGTACGTGTGTTTAGTTCTTTAGTATTTTTTCTCTAGGCCTTTTCATGTTTACATATTTATAAGTATTTATAACCTTCTGAAGAGGTAGTGATCATGCCTTCCACTCCTTTTCTACCTCTCCAAAATATTCAGTACATTACCCTTCATCCAGTAATAGGTGTTGTCTAATGATCAAGATGTAGCCTCCATCTTCATGAAGATAGATGAATACTTCCTAGTTTTTTCCTTGAAAAGAAAATTCCTGTGTTGGGAAATGAGTAAACTTGTGTTATGGTCAGTAATTGTGTAAGATATTAAAGAGGCTGCGAGGATGAGTCGGAGTCACGTTATTTGTGAATTCATTTGGGAAAGCTATTATCAGTTGTACCATTAGTCATGACCAAATAGAAAATGACCGTGAATTTCCAAGAGGAATTAATTTCAAATCAGTATCTTTCTTATTTTTTTCCCCAAAGTGAGTACTTCTGAGAGAGAGGAAATACACAGCAGCTCCCTAACAAAATAGAATTATGCCAGATCCAAAGTGGTAAAACTGGTTCAGTGGTCACACTTTGAAATCTTTAGGAGTCCCTAAGTACTAATGCTCTCCACTGCTGAAAGCGATGTAAGCTATGGGGAATTTTTTTCCTGCTGAGCCACTTCTAATAAGATATTTTTCATTGCACTGTGTCTGTCAGACAAATCTTCAGAAGTGGAGTCCATAGACACATAATCTTTAAGTGGAGCTGATCGCCTTTTACTTTTGATGCTTCCCTCTTCAATATGATGGCTGAGATCACCTCTCAGAGTGGATTGGAAACACAAAACAGCTATCAACCCGGAATATGCAGACTAATGCTCAAGGAATAATTCTCTTCCCTGTAAATTGTCTTCTTACAGGAAACAGATCTGATTCTGACTTTTAATATCTCAATGCACCGTTCTTGGTGGATGGAGAATGGCCCAGGATGTACTGTGACATCAGTGACACCAGCCCCCGACTGGGCCCCAGAGGACCATCGCTATATCACGGTCTCAGGGTGTTTGCTCGAGTACCAGTACATAGAAGTGGCACACAGTTCTCTCCAGATCATCCTTGCAGTAAGTGCTAATGATAGTACTGCTGGAATTTTCTTCTTGCCTTACTTATTCATTGTATGAAATGCTATATATGCTTTGGGGCCTTTTTCTCTCTGATGCAGCCATCATTGATGCTTTTAGGTGTGATATCAGTTGATATAAAGTAGAAGAAAAAATATTTTGCATATGTTCCTGTGGCAAAAAAGGATGCAGGTGACATTATCTGAAAAGGAAAGATATAGGGAAAATAGATTGCCAATGGAAGAAATAAAACCAGTTTTCTAACATCTCTATTCATGGATTGGAATAATAGCTAACATTTATATAACAGTCTAGAGTCAGGCAGACTAATTTTCCTGAGTTCAAATCTGGCCTCAGATTTGATCACACTTACTGTGTGATCCCAGGCAAGTCACATAACCCTGTTTGCCTCAGTTTCCTGAGCTGTAAAATAAGCAGGAGAATAAAATGGCAAACCCATCCAGTATCTTTTCCAAGAAAACCTAAGATGGGGTGAATAAAGCATCAGACATGACTAAACCTCATCATATAGCACTCTAAGGTTCCAAAGTATTTTACCTATACATCATCTCATTTAATCCTCACAACCTCTCTGAGGTAGATGCTATTAATCCCTGTAGGTTGAGTGTGTACCTTGAGTCACAGAGCTGTTGAGTGTTTGAGGCTAAATAGCACAAAATTACTTTTGAATCTTGCCCGATAGGAGTATACACACAGCGTCTAGCTTACAGATCTTTCTCTAGCCGGTGAAGTTGTAACATGTGTTGTCCAATCTTTAAATGATTATTAATTGACACAGAATTCCCTTTGGAACGTTGATGCCTGGCTTAGATATTTAGGAAGAAAAATTAATTCCTTCAGACCCCTCAAATACCATTTAGTGTACCCACAAGGGATACCCTGGGGCTATTATATCATGTAGTATTTTCTAGAACACGGCAATCCAAGAAAATGAGGGGGAAATGGATGATGTATTTGCTTAAAATGCTGAATAATCTTCCAATAAGTAAGTCTCATTCTGTTTTCTTCTCTGGATATCTGAATGGCAAAATGTGTAGGCTGGTTTAAATGTGAATAAATAGATTGGAAATTGTGATTCCAGAATATTATAATGGTTTTAATAAAGCCTTTTCTCTTGAATAGGAAAATCCAAATATTTATGCAGTATTAAGGAAAAACTACATATCTTGAATGTTGTGTGTTAGCCTATGGTGGCCCAGAAATAAAAGGATACCATTTTTCATGAATGATAACTTCCTATGGCTACTGGAGAGGGAAAAGGTGTTTTTCCTCTGGTTCCTTTTCAGGGACCCACTGCATATCTGTAATATAGTCTTTCAATCAATCATTAATCATTTATTAGGCCCTTACTGTGTGACGGGCCTTATGCTAATTATGAGGATGCAAAAACAGCTGTTGCCTTCATATAGCTTGCATTCAATTGTCATCTGAATCTTTATCCAATCAGATTTCAGGGAGAGAGTAACAGCTATGATGTGGATAGCTTCTAGGTGATTTCTCTAACAGGTAAGAAGTTGCAGACATGCAAAAGTTACTGAGTATAATTCTGTCCAGCTTACCACATTAGTTTAGTTCTTCCACTAATCATCTTGTTTTTAACTCCTGGCTTATCTCCCCGTACCCAATATTTGAGAAAAATGAAATCTTTACTGTCTGCTTCTTCAGGGAAAACCTCAGGGTTCTTGCCATAACGACTCTCCTACTAGCCCCCTAAGGGTCCAAACCATCTAGTCTTCCTTCATCACACCCTGACACTCTTTTGAATTATTTTGTGTCTCTTCCTAAGCATCTACAGAATTGCAGTGTCCTTGAGAATATAGGTCCTATGTTGTACTTACCTTGTAGAGTATTCATAAAGCACTTAGCACAGTGCCTGGTATGTAGTGTTAAATAAATGTTCTTTCCCACTCCATCGTTGTATATCCTATAATGTCTAGCCTAGCACTATGCACAAGATAAGCACTTATTAAATATCAAATGAGTGAGTGAATCCAACTTAGAGCAATGTTCACAGGGCATTGGTCTTCTTACTTGTGGTCTTAATTCATTCCCAATCTCTGCAATTCTTTTTTTATCATCATATTCACTCACTTTTTCTCTATCACATTCTTGCCCTTTAAATATGCCTGTCACACCATTGTTCAGCCTTCTGTCAATTAATTCTTGTCTCATTATGAAATTATGTTCGCATAATCTGCATTTGCATCTTGTATCATATGCAAGGAAGATTCTGTCTACATTCAAAAGAAAAGAGGAACTATAACAGTATGATATATATATATATATATATATATAATTAAGGAGGGATCCTATTAATTATACAGCTATCAACAGAGCAGAAAGTCCTGCCAAAATTCTATTATTGCATCCCAGGTGGCATCTTGGTCTATAATGCCCTAAAGCCAAAATTATATCCTTTATCTACAAGTATTTTCCTGGCCCATAGCGTCAACTATATTAGGTTGTATAGGAATCCAGTAGAACATAAGCCCCTCAAATTTAGGGGAGGACGAGTTTGTTTGATTCCTCTGATGCCCTGGTACAGGGATGGGGAACATGTGGCCTTGAGACCACATAGGGCCTTCTAGGTCCTTGGGTGTGTGTGGCCTTTGGACTGAGTCCAAGTTTTATAGAACAAATCCTTTTATTAAGGGAATTTATTCTGTGAAGTTTGGATTCAGTCAAAGGGCTGCACCTGAGGACCTACAGGGCTACATGTGGCCTTGAGGCTGCAAGTTCCTCACCCCTGCCCTAGTACCTAGCACAATGTCTTACGCTTACGTTGAAAATTCAGTTGATCTATGATTTCATCAATGTGGATATCCTCTCCATCAGTATGCATCCAACCCATCTCCTCTTCATTTTCTATTACACTTGGCCATATCATCTTTTGACTTCTCCCTATGGAGTCTGCCAACATGCTGGGGGCATTTTTTTTTCTGTTTGTACTCACTTCTTGTAGTAGTAGCTTAAGAAATGTATGTTGAATTGAATTGGGCCCAGTTTTGATAAAATACAGACACACATAAGTCATTTTGTATTACAAATAATTTGTATTTAATGAATGTTTATTAAATGAATAAAACCTAAAATATCCAAATCTAAACTTAGAAAACAGGGTAGAGGTACAATAGAGTAAAAGGTAGGTTAAAGCAAATAGGCTATTCTTCAGATTATAAAAATATTCCCGGCAGCGTTCCTCTAAATAGCAAACCTTCTTGGATTGCTTTAAATTATTCAGTTTATCAAAATCTGACAACTGCAACTTTTGGGGTGGGAACATAAATATGTATGTGTGTGTATGTATATACAGATGTACATAGACATATGTCAATATATTCATAAATATACAAGGTGTTTCAAAAGTTTTAGTGCAATTTAAGGTCTAATTGCTTAATATTGCATAAAGCAAGGCAAACGATCCTAAAATTCCAACTACTTCATTAGAAGAAGAATAAGGAAATAGAACTTTCATACATTAGTTTCCATACTAGAGAGTTCAAAACATAGCAAACTTATTTGTAGTGTCAATGACTGAACAACAGCTGTCTTCCTTAGATAAGACCTCAGTTTACATGTAACAGAGAAGGTACAGAATGACAAGCAATCAGATCCTTTGCCAAGTACCCTGAATGTTTTAGCAGCCTGTGATTTTCTTCTCTTACTACACGTTACTCTGGTCCCTGTTATTGTGAACGCACAAGTCACACAGATATGTTCGCGAAAAATAGTCATTCAGCGGGGTAGTTTTGACTTACATTTCCGGAACATCAACAAATAACAATGTTCTATTTCTCTTTGTGGCTGGAGGGAGAATATAGAGAGAGACAGAGAGAGGCAGGCAGATACAAACCACAGTAGGAACATGGAGATCTTCTCATTAAGGGATCAGCTAAATACTCCTGAGTCATGATAGTAATAAATGGGTTGTAGATCAGAAGTTACTTGATGCAACTGGGTACCAGGAAATACATAAAAGCAAGAATGTCTCACAAGCTATCCACAGTCCAAGTATAGATTTATCCCTTGGTAGTCAAAAGACATTAATCATTGCTTTCCAGTCTCTTTAAAGAAGAGAGTCACCTTCTTATTGAACACCTATTTGACCTTTTCCTCCCTCCTGAATTCCTTCAGCCAATATCAGGTAGCTCGAATATCACTTCCAGTGGTAGGAATACTCAGTTTTACCTACACAGATTGAGTTGCCTGTTGGAGAGGGTGAGTCCTATAAAAAGTCAGTGGCACATCCTTCAGTTTGAATGCTTACCTTTTAAAGGCATCCTTTTAAATTGATGGATGTGCTTTCTGAATACATGCACAAGCAGATGTGCATGTGATTGTAAAGCTCTGTAAAATTAAATTAGAGCTAATGTTTACTGCTATTAACATAGCTTATGCTTCCTTTTTCTCCATCAAATAAAATCCAGTGATATGGTTGGTAGAGGGGAGGGAAAACAGTGAACTAAGTGTTAGGAATCTTTGATTTCCAGTTTTAGCTCCACACTAATCTAATTTATTATTGTGGACAAGTAATTTATTCACCATATTCCTCAATTTGTCCACTATAATACCACAATAAAATAAATATTCATTAAGGGAAATCCTCCATTGACTGGAGGATTAGAATGCATGGGGCAGAGTATATGAACTAAGTCGGTAAAGTTACATTAATGCCAGGTTATAGAGGGCTTTGAATGCCAGGCAGAAGACTTTAAACTGACTCAGTATACACTAGGAAGCCAATGAAGTTAATAAGAATACTATAGTGAGAACCGGGGTGGCAGAGAGTGCTGAAATTTGGCATCAAAGAGACTTGGATTCAAATCCTGCCTGTGATCTTGACTAATTGTATGACCCTGAGCAAGTTCCTTAGACTCTTTAAGCCTGTTTCCTTATCTACAAAATGAGGCTAATAATATCTGTAGCATCAACTTCACTGTTATTGTGAGGCTCAACTACGATAATCTATGAAAGGTGCTCTGCAAACCTTAGAACACTACAGAAATGGCAACTATTGTTGTTGATGAGACTTTTCCTTCTTTTCCTTGCTGGGAAGCTATGGGAGGGAAAAACCAAAATCCTCCCAGATCAAATCCACTACTTCTTTTGGAGGTCCTTATTTTTTTGTACATCATTGGAACACCACTTGCTAAATTGCTGTTCTCATGTGCTTAGAGAAATGCAGGAGTAAAATCATATACATCCTTACTATCCATTTCCCACTCTATTTTGGGGTGCCAAAAATCACCTTCAGAGCTAGCATCATTTGTCCCAATTCACATAAATAATGGGAAATTCATTAGAAGTTATTCTATGGGAAAATAAAATAAAAATGGAAAAATAAATAAAATGAGAAACTCATGGAAATATAGGATTTTATTGAAGGTGGTTGTGAGGATCTGAAAAGTAGCCCATAACTAATTATAAATAATTAGAGAATCCTTTGCTAACAGGAGATTTTCAGTTGGGGACTGTCTGTATGTCTCATGTACAGTGTACAATATGCAGTTTTATTCTTTTAATGTACTTTTTATGATTTCAATATCAGAAAGGCAATAAGGAATCCAATTAAATCATAGTGTATATTTATGACTACATGTATATACATATATAAATAGTATATAAATTAAAGGATTCATTGGCTGTAAACAAGTTACTTCCATTTCAGTTTACAATATTTTTGTCTTCTAAGAAATCTTTGGTCAGTGGCAATTATTGAGATGCAAAGCTGGCCTGGAAAATATTTAGATAGCGATTTCTTCCTCACAAGAAAAACCAAACACAGTATTAGATTATAGAATAATAAGATATTTTCTGGTGTTGTACAGTAAAACTGTTGCATTTGCAAAGAAAAATGTAAAGAAGATTTATAAGGACAGAGACATAATAGGCAGAATAATTTATTGTTTAGTATGTAATGCTTGAGCAAAAAAAGAGTTTTCTAAAATGGGCAAACATTTTTAAGCTAAACAGTATTTATACAGTATGGAAAACATTCAGCTATAATGTTCCTCCTGCATCTTTGCTTTTTACTATCAATATAAATGTGATTTTAAAGTCTATCTACTTTTCTCAACCCACACAGTTCTTCCCCTCCACTGGTTATGTGATATATGCTTACAATTAATCTTCCTCCTTTCTTTTCTTCTCTTTCAGCCATGTTTGTCCCATTGTCTTTTTAGGCCAACTCCATAATACTATGATTTCTGTTCTAACATTTTGTCTCATAGGGAACTCATAGGTCTTGAGATGCATATGGTTCATTCATATACTTTCAGTGTTTCTAATTTCCATATTAGAATATTATATTATCCTAGACTCTATAGGGGATGTAATAGTAAATGTGGTCCTTTTGGCAAATGGTAATTGTAAATGAGTCTCCAAAATCACCTTGTATAATTCAATTTAATGTCTTTGGTACTATATAGGAATCTGAGAAATGTTAGGACTCACCAGAGAGGTAGAAAAATCATATTGAGATTTTTATTTTGTTTTTTTCCTGGGCTACTCTGAGTGTTTTATATGTTTTCTTCATTTTCTGAGAAAACATATAAAGGCTGTCTTGTACCTAAATGCACTATTACCTTTAGTGCTTATAGAGAAATTGAGGCTATTTCACTCATATCTGTAAATATGGCATTAACTTATATTTGCAGATTCCTCTGAGAGTAAATTTGTGGTGGGGGCACATCAACCAAAGAAAGAATTTTATTTATTTTTCGGTTTTGAGATTGCTCTTATAGTTAGAACTTGTTCATGCAAATCCAGATACTGGAGATTGGTATATTGAGGTATATTCTGGGTTAATGATTACATATTAAGAGTTTTAAATGGAGCTACTTGACTGTGCTTTTAAATCCAAATCATTCTGGCTTTCATTGAAAGGTCAATAATACTCTAAGCAGGGATGGAACCTGCTATGGCCCTCTAGGTCCTCAAGTGCAGCCTTCTGAGTGAATCCAAACTTCACAAAAGAAATCCCATTAGTAAAAGGATTTGTTCTGTAAAACTTGGACTCAGTTAAAAGGCTGTATCCAAGGACCTAGAAAGCCACACGTGGCCTTGAGGCTGCAGGTTCCCCACTCTTGTTTCCCCTCCCACATTGATATCTTTGGGATGGTAAATCGGGCCATTCTTGGTCTCAGTTCTTATGTAGCCCTTCATCACTGAATAGCCCTAGCCTCAGACACACTGAGACCTGGGAAAGACCTTATTTTAGAAAGGTCAAGGTCACCCACTACATCCTGGGCCATGGACAGTTGTCTTGACCTTTGTCTTGTCACTGGACTCAGATGACTGGAGGAGAGAGTGAGGCTAATGACTGCACAGGTTTGTCTTACTTAAATCCAATTCGTATGCAAGTCAAGACATCACACTGGTGGTGTCATTGGTCCTTTTGGAGAATGAAGGATGAACAATAACACTAGCTTCTGGCTATTCTTCGTACTGCAGTATTCTCTAGGCTTTTATGTAACTGGGTCCTATCATTTTGTAATTAATACAAATTGACCTCAGTTCCTATAGTACATACAGGTAGACCCCTGAAAAATATATAAAATAATTTCTGAATCAGTAATTTGGACTCTTCTTGCTGATTTGTATTATACTATCATATACCTACTCTAGCTTAGAGACCTTTAAGAAGCTGTGGGTGCATTATTCTATTCTGCAAAACTGGCAAAGGTGTGACTTAAAAAATACCTAAACTCTGTTAGCACCTATTAGAGGGCTCAGTAGGTGCTTGATACTACCTGATTCACCTTCATCAGCTTAAGTACCTATTAACACCTGCCGTTGGCCACATGAATTTTTTCTTAGTTTTAGATAGGTAAGCAGTTCAGTAGAAAGAGTGCAGAACTTAGAGTCAAGAAGGCCTGTGTTTGAAACCTTTCTAAGACCCTTGCTAGCAAATAACCTCGGCAAAGCACTTATCCTGTCTTAGCCTGCTTCCTGATCTGAAAAATGAGGCTAACATTAGCACCTAGCTCCTAGGCTTGTTGTGAGGATCACATGTACAAAATACTATACCAGTATTAAAGCACTATATGAAGTCTAGTTATTATTATCATCACTATTATTATTAGGTTGCACATTTCAGAGAATGTTCACTGGTCTGTTGTTGAGCAAGCATGCCTCCTGGAAGGAAGCAGCAGGTCTTGGGGTACCCAAGGGACAGTCTGAGATATGTTTACTTGAATTTTGTATAATCATTTAACTGGGTCAAAATTTAAAGAAAATAATTAGTCAATCCAGTGGAGATAAATCAAGCTATTAGATAAAATTGGTTTACAAAATTTGTTTTTATTTTCCATATTTAAAAGGACATTAAAGGGACAAAGCTTAAGGATAATTAATCTTTGATCTTTCTTTTCTCAGTACCCCTTATTTCCTTCAGAGGTGCAGTCTTTTCATTCTTTAATCCATTCCCTTTACTTGTGTTTCCTTGAGACTTCTTTTTTTAACCTCTTTGCCTTCCCCCAATCTCCATCAATTTATCTCTTCCTGTCTCTCTGACATGTCTGTTGCTAAGCTTGCTCACTCTCCTCCCAAGTCTTCACCTCTCCTCTCATTCTCTCCATCACTGTCAGTAATACCATCGTCATTCACATTTCTGAGGGGTAGAATCATGATATCATACTTGACTTCTCTGGTGCCTTCTGTATTTCCAAATGGGGCCCCTTAAATCCAAGTTTTCTTTGTTATCTTTGCTGCCAGACCACTAGAAAACATTAGTTATTTCATTCCTTAAAAAGTAGCTTTCCAAGGAGTAAAAATATATCCTATTTTTTCACTGTAGAAAAATCAGCCAATCCAAATTATATTAGTGTTCATTCAGATTTTTTCTTATTTAATCATTTTAAAATATATAGTACATATATATAGTGATAACTTGTAGATAATCCATTAATAGTAAAAACACAAACATATAAGAATAAATTAAAAAATAAAAACACAAGCTCTTCTATTTGGCATTTATACCCTTTCCAAGTTGGCTCCATATGCATTTCTAGGCTCATTGGGTATTTTTCTCCTTCGTACAGAATACTCTCCAGCCAAACTGGGCTACTTGCTCTTCCCCAAACACTATGGTCCATCTCCCATCTCTTTGTACAAGCTGCTGTATGTCCCTGTACTATACTCCCTCCCTCCCTTTAATTCTTTTTATTTATTTATTTATTTGTTTGTTTGTTTGTTTAATATTTTCAGTTTTTAACATTAATTTTCACAAGAGTTTGAATTACAAATTTTCTCCCCATTTCTACCCTCCCCCCCACTCCAAGATGGCATATATTCTTTTTGTCCCATTCCCCAGTCAGCCCTCCCTTTGGTCACCCCACTAACCCCCATCCCCTTTACCCTTACTTTCTTGTAGGGCAAGATAGAGGTATATGCCCCATTGCCTGTATATCTTGTTTCCTAGTTGCATGCAAAAACTTTTTTTTAACATCTTCTTTTAAAAATTTGAGTTCCAAGTTCTCTCCCCTCTTCCCTCCCCACCCACCCTCCCTAAGAAGGCAAGCAATTCAACATAGGCCATATGTATATCAATATGGAAAACCCTTCCACAATACTCAAGTTGTAAAAGACTAACTATATTTTGCTCCTCCCTATCCTATCCCCCTTTATTCAATTTTCTCCCTTGACCCTGTCCCTTTTCAAAAGTGTTTGCTTTTGATTACCTCCTCTCCCTATCTGCCCTCCCTTCTATCATCCCCCCCTTTTTAATCTCCTTCCTCCTTCTTTCCTGTGGGGTAAGATACCCAATTGAGTGTGTATGGTACTCCCTCCTCAGGTCAAATCCAATGAAAGCAAGATTCACTCATTCCCCCTAACCTGCCCCCTCTTCCCTCCCAACAGACCTGATTTTTCTTGCCACTTTTATGCAAGATAATTTACCCCATTCTATCTCTCCCTTTCTCCTTCTCTCAATATATTCCTCTCTAATCCCTTAATTTGATTTTTTTTAGATATCATCTCTTCATATTCAACTCACCCTGTGCCTTCTGTCTATATATATATATATATATATACATATATATATATATGTATACATATACATATATGTATACATATATGTATATGTATACATATATATATATACATATAAATACATATGTATGTATATTACCTTCAGCTACCCTAATATCAAGGTCTCATGAATTATACACATCATCTTTCCATGTAGGAATGTAAACAAAACAGTTCAACTTTAGTAAGTACCTTGTGATTTCTCTTTCTTGTTTACCTTTTCATGCTTCTCTTGATTCTTGTGTTTGAAAGTCAAATTTTGTATTCAGCTCTAGTCTTTTCACTGAGAAAGCTTGAAAGTCCTCTATTTTATTGAAAATCCATATTTTGCCTTGGAGCATGATACTCAGTTTTGCTGGGTAGGTGATTCTTTGTTTTAATCCTAGCTCCATTGACCCCTGGAATATCATATTCTAAGCCCTTCGATCCCTTAATGTAGAAGTCGCTAGATCTTGTGTTATCCTGATTATGTTTCCACAATACTCAAATTGTTTCTTTCTAGCTGCTTGCAATATATTCTCCTTGATCTGGGAGTTCTGGAATTTGGCGACAATATTCCCCAGAGTTTTCTTTTTGGGATCTTTTTCAGGATGTGATTGGTGGATTCTTTCAATTTCTATTTTACCCTCTGGCTCTAGAATATCAGGGCAGTTCTCCTTGATAATTTCTTGAAAGATGATATCTAGGCTCTTTTTTTGATCATGGCTTTCAGGTAGTCCAATAATTTTTAAATTATCTCTCCTGGATCTATTTTCCAGGTCAGTGGTTTTTCCAATGAGTTTTTCAAATTGTTTTCCACTTTTTCATTCCTTTGGTTCTCTTTTACAGTATCTTGATTTCTCATAAAGTCACTAGCTTCCATCTGCTCCAATCTAATTTTTAAGGTAGTATTTTCTTCAGTGGTCTTTTGGACTTCCTTTTCCATTTAGCTAATTCTGCCTTTCAAGGCGTTCTTCTCCTCATTGGCTTTTTGGAGCTCTTTTGCCATTTGAGTTAGTCTATTTTTTAAGGCGTTATTTTCTTCAGTATTTTTTGGGGGTCTCCTTTAGCCAGTCATTGACTTGCTTTTCATGGTTTTCTTGCATCATTCTCATTTGTCTTCCCAGTTTTTCCTGTACTTCTCTAATTTGCTTTTCCAAATCCTTTTTGAGCTCTTCCCTGGCCTGAGACCAGTTCGTGTTTTTCTTGGAGGCTTTTGATGTAGGCTCTTTGATTTTGTTGACTTCTTCTGGCTTTTGGTCTTCTTTGTCACTAAAGAAAGATTCCAAAGTCTGAGACTGAATCTGAGTCTGTTTTTGCTGCCTGGCCATGTTTCCAGCCAACTACTTGACCCTTGAGTTTTTGTTGGGGTATGACTGCTTGTAAAGTATAGAGTACCTTGTCCCAAGCTTGAGGGACTGTGCTGTTGTTTTCAGAGCTATTTCTATACAGTAAGCTCTGTCACAGCAGTGCTCCTCCTCCCCCAAGAACCACCAACCTGAACTGGACTCAGATCTTAAGCAGGCTCTGCACTTCAGCTCTGATCCGCCACTTAATTCCTCCTCCCACCCCCCACCAGGTGGGCCTGTGGCTGGAAGCAACTGCAGCTGTAGTTCTGTAGCTGCACCACCTCTGCTACCCCCAGGGTGGTGGCTGAACCACAAACTCCTTTCACTCTGTCCCAGAAGGTTTTCCCACTAACCTTCTCTGTCGTCTCTGGTTTTTGTGGGTTGAGAAGTCTGGTAACTGCCACAGCTCACTGATTCAGGGCACTAGGGCCTGTTCTGCCTGGCTCCTGATCTGGTTGGTCCAGGCACAGCCTACACTGAGCTCTGCTTCTGCTCTGCTCCCAGCTCAGTGCGTGATAGAGCTCATCCAGTGACCATCCAGGCTGTCCTGGGCTGGAGCCCTGCTTCCCTCTGCTATTTCTTGGGTTCTGCAGTTCTAGAATTTGTTCAGAGCCATTTTTTATTGGTGTTTGGAAGGTCCTGGAGGAGAACCCTAGGCAAGTCCCTGCTTTCCAGCTGCCATCTTGGCTCTGCCCCCCCCCCCAGATGTTTTACAGTTTATAAAAAGGTTCACAAATAAATTTTTCTGGGACAGTTATTCACTAGCACAAGCAGAGGCTGTAAATAAATGGTTCCTAGTCAGGAACAGTGACAGTACTTATAGCCACACACAGGCCCAGACATTTTCTAGGTAGCAGCTAGGTGGCTCAATGAATAGAGCCTCGGACCTGAAGTCAGGAAAAGTTGAGTTCAAATGTGTCCTCTGAGACTTGTTAGATGAGTGTTTAACTTCTGTTTGCCTCAGTTTCCTCAGCTGTAAAATGAAGACAATAATAGCACCCCCCCTCCCATGATTGTTGTGAAGAGCAAATGAGATTATATTTGTAAAGCACTTAGCCCAGTGTGTGGCAAATAGTAGGTGATACATAAATGCTTATTCCCTCCCTTTCCCCTTCCATGAGGTTATTGTTCCTTCTAAGGCCAAAACCCAACTCCATTCTCTTTTTCTAACTCAAACTGGGCATTAGCCACTATGTTCTAGCATTTCTGGGCACCATTTCCCATTTCTTTGCCCATTTCCCCACATGCACCCATGATCACTGTGGGAAGCAGTGATTTAGTGGTTAGTCCTCAAGGAGACCTGACTTCAAATCTTGCCTCCTCTATTTACTAGCATGTGACCCTAGATAAGTGACTTAACTTCTCTTTACCTCAGTTCCCTCATCTGTAAAATGAGGTGAATAATAGCATCGTCCTCCAAGGGTTGCTTTGAGGGTCAAATGAGATGATATATCTGAGTTTCTTCATAAACTTTAAAGCTCTGTATGAACGCCCAGCTATTATTATTATCATCAGTCATTTGCCCCAGAGAAGTCATTGAAACGTGTAAGGCTAGAAGGAATCTGGAATATCACCCCCTCATTTACAGGTGATGGAGCTTATAAGGTCCCAATAGACTAAATGAGCTTAGGAGAAGACAGAGCTATACTCTACCTGAGATCTAGAAACCTTAGTTTCTTTGGAGCTTAATTCAAGCAAGACCTACATGAGGCCTTTCCTGATTCTTGTTCAAAGTGTTTTTTGTCTTTTTTTAGTTGTGTCTAACTCTTTGTGACCCTATTTGAAGGTTTTCTTGGCAAAGATACTGGAGTGGTTTGCCATTTCCTTCTCCAGCTCATTTTACAGATGAGGAAACTGAGGCAAACAGGGTAAAGTGACTTGCCCAGAGTCACACAGCTAGTAAGTGTCTGAGGGCAGATTTGAACTCAGGAGGAAGAGTCTTCCTGACTCCAGGCCCGGCCCTCTAGCCACTGCACCACCTAGCTACCCATGTTCAAATTACTACCTTGCATTTATTTTTTATATATTTCATATATATAATTACATGCACATATTCTCTTCCTCTCCTTATCAAATCAAAGCTCTTTGTGCCAGGGACTGCTTAATTTTGTGTCTTTCTGTCTCCAGCAGCTAGCCTAATAAATAATATATAATAGATGTGCTTCTTGGTAGATTGACAGATCAACTACAACCAAGGTCTTCTGATTCCCAGTCTAGTAACCACTCTACTGTACCCTGCTGCCTCTTCCCTCTTACAGTTGTATGGTACCATACATATATCATACATTTAAAAATATCCACCAAGAATTTTCAGCAGCCTTCAGGGAACTTCAGGTGAAGAATATCAAACTCAAAATATCTGAGGACTTCTTAAAAATGCTTCATTTTGTTTAACACAAACGGGCTTAGAAGAATACCCATAAATCAAAAGGAAGCTGTTTTAGTGTCTCACATAATTAAAGACCCTTCCAGATTCTCTTTAAGCATTTAAGTATTGAACCTATGTTTTATATTTAACCTTAAAAATAGTGAAACTTTCATTTTTTTTCCTTCAACATATGCTGTGAGATGTTAATTCTGATGAGAGCGTGAGGCTTTTGTCCAACAGAGGTTGGGTGTTTGCTTCGCTGACACTGTTAGTGACCCCAGTGACAGATAGCCGGCTTGTCAATTTTTCTCCAAGGCTCCAAAGAAAATGGAGCATATCCAGTGCTGAGCCTCAAGCACTATGCATCCTTCTTCCTCAGATCTTTCTATGCCAGGTCTGACTGAGATCTTAGTCTTTTCATCCCTCGAGTAAAGGAAAGGAAAAAGGGGTGTGGCTGCATTTCTAGGTACCACTTTCCAGACTTCTGTATGACAAAATAAACAAACTATATTTTTAGGGCACCACCTGCAGCATGCAGCTGTACCAAACAGAGCAGAACCATTAAGGATGTGATTTGTTCCATTTAATATGAAGCCCTGAGGTTTGAGAAGAGAGGGAGGAGAAGTTTCTGCAGAACCAGCCCACACATTCTCCGTTTATATTACAGCTGAATTTTTTTAAGCTTAGAATTGAAGTACTGTTATTTTCCTCTCTAATCTCTTCATCTTTCTATCCCATGGTAGGAACAAAACAACACCACTACCAAAAAAAAACAACCTATTATTGGAGTTATAACTTTAAAATGGGAAAATCATTTTTTTCCCTACCAGCCCCTTCTTTTTTCATTCTGGAACAATATCCTTCCACAGTAACCTATATACTTTAATATCAACATCTGCTGTATCCAAGCTGTATGGGAAATGGTACTTGGCATTTACATGGTGTCAGGGACATGATTAGAGGAAGTCAAGCACTCAAAATAGGTAAAGATTTTTTTTCCATTAGCTGTGACTTTCATCTATTTCCCTCCTCTCTTCTAGCTGTCTACTTCAAGAAATTTAAAATGTGTTGCCAGAAGACTCTGAATGCATAGTTTGTCACTATATTTTTGCTTATGATTTAGTCTCCAAATTTGATTGCCTTTAAACCACGTGTGTCAAAATATTTTCTCTTGAGAGTAGAGAAAAGTATGGAATATTGTAGAGTATTAGCCCAAAATCTCTTCCCTCTTTTCTCTGCCTGGAATGTTAGAGGTGATGTGGTGAGTCATTTGGAACCTCCTGCTTGTTTGATTAAAAATGTCTTCATTCACTTAATGGTTATTGATTTTGGCGTCATACACCAAAGTCACCGTTTCATTTTAGCTTCTTCTGGTTTAGCAAGGATGAATATAATTAAGTTATAACCTGAACTCTGGCAAGGATCCAGACAAGGTAGGAATTGAGGTCAATTTAAGTACAAGGAGAAGTTTGCTTTGAGATGAGATTATAACTCACTCTGCAATGAAATGAGGTCTTTTGCTTTTTATTTTAACTTGAGTGAGTTAAAAAGATAGGGGAAATCTAAAAATCTCCTATATTAAGGTGAGTTAAGATACCATTGTTAAGTCCTTTAACTAAGTGTTTACTAAAGCAACCTTCTAACTTCTGTAGAAAACTAATTATTAAATTTTCATTGTGATCATTTACACCTCAGAAATCAACAAGCTACAAATCAGGGCTTGATTTATTGTTCTGTTTTTATCCAGAGTTAAGAAAGTGTTATATAATGTGGATTAAACTTAAAAATGCATGCACATACATTTCCCACCCCCAATTCCAAACTTGGGTTGTTAAATATTTACCAGCACACTCCTGTATTTCTCTTTTAAAATATTGCTTAAGCTCAGAAGCAGTGAGTACAATAGAAGGCTCAGGGAATGAAGTCATCACCCAGGCTCGAAGCTACAACTGTTGGTTAATATTGATAACAATAATAATAATAATAAATAAAATAATGACAACAATAAACTGGCATTTATATAATATTTTAAGGTTTGCAAAGTGCTTGACATAGATGACTATTTGAACCTCACAAAATTCGTGCCTTTAACCAATATTTGGCTAGGTTGTGTAAGTTAGTTTCTCTTATGCCCGTTGAAGCTACAACTAATACTTTAAAGTTATTCCCAAGAAGTCCAGTTGGTATTGGAAATTTCCCCAGGAAACCCTAGAAGTTGAACTTTAACTTCCATTTTCACCTTTGTCGTCAACTAGCTTTCAGGAATGATATGACCATCTGGCATGGTTCATATGGTTGTAGATGAAGGTGTTTAAAATGGGAGCTGGTTCCATCTGTTTCACCTTTGCCACAAATTGTTTCCTCCTTTCCTACTGTGAGGAATTTATGTTACCAACAGCATCTAGCTCAAAAAGCCTCCAGATTTGCTGTCACTGAGTTAGTTGTTCCTGATCAGAGTCATAGATGATCCCTAGGTCACATTTCTACTCTTCATTATTTTCAGAGTGGTCTCTCCTTCCTCTAATCCTATGCAATTCTTGTCCATATCCTCCAGTGTATACTTCACTGGAGGCTCCACCAGCTTGTTGGGTGCCTTACTTTACAGATCTTGACATGGGATGTAGATCAACAGAGGACATAGTCGGTCTCTAGCTATCATTAAATAATCAGTGACGTTTTTTTCTGCTCACATATATTTGATCATATGCTTTATGTCACTTCTACTGTATACCTCCTCTTTGGTCATATGCTACATCCTACTCACGACAACCATGAGCCTCTCCGTTGCCCTATGGGTATCCTTTATCTTGAATTCTTCAGAAGACTATGATGTTTCATGACTCATTGTAGTGATATATGAATGAAATTCACATGTCACTGTCATTGGAAGGCAACAACAGTTTTACATTTAAACAATAAAATTCCCTACAGCTGGCAAATATTGTAGGAGGTAATGTAAATGCCCATCACTACCAACGTACTAGCTAAGGAAAATTCCATTAGTCAGATAATTGATCTGAAAACCGAGGGGCAGTATGGACTGATGGATGGTGTCAAGGAAACCTGGATTCAGTCTCACCTTTGACCCTTTTACTATGTGACCATGGGCAAGTTACATGTCACTGAGCCTCAGCCATTGCTCTTGTCTTTGATATCCTTCTCTTCTTCATTACCATCTGTTTTGAGGATGAAGGAGTTGAAACCTAGAGAGATTAAGTGACTAACACAAGGACCTACAGGAAGTTAGGAAAGAGGAGTTCTGACTAAAACCTTCATTTCTTGGGTTCTTGTTCATTATTTATTACTCTACAAGGTAAGCAAGGTGACTGGAGAGACTGACCAATGAAAGAGGGAGTTAAAGAGGTTAAAGGCATCAATTACAGTGGTTGAGTATTCATGAATACTGGGCTAAGGGTGTTTAGTACTGATACAGTAGAGATAATGAAGGCCAACTTAGGAGATTTGGAAATAGGAAGGAGGTATGAGGCTGTGAGGTAATGTAAACCAAAGCTAAAAATATGGAAGTAAAAAACTAGATTAGAACTGTATTAACCTGGAAGAGTTAAAGGGATGTATGTGTATGTGTGTATATGTGTATATATACGTGTGTGTATGTATGTTAAGAATTAACTGGAAGTTAAACTCTTGGAAGAGTTAAGGGATATATGTATGTGTGTATGTATATGTATATGTGTGTGTATGTATTGTATATAAGTATATGTGTGCATATGTATGGATACATTATATACGTATATATGCATATATGTATGTATGTGTGTATACATACATATGTACATGCATATACACACATACATATGGTGGGGGTTTCTTATTATTATATTCATTCATTTTCCAAATCTGCGGTGGCACTTGTGTTTCACAGGGAGCTTTCACACAAGAGTCAGACCAGCCAGGAATGTTTAAAACAAAAGACATTAATATACTATGTTTTGACTCAAAGGAAGGCTTGAATCTTAGGGGCTATATGTGAGTGGGAACACAAAGGAAAGCAAGGAGGAGGAACTTGAAGGGTTCTGGACTGAGGAACAGTGGTCTCTGGGCCATGGCATGAGTAGGAAATGGCTATACCAATGGCTCTTTGGAGCCATAGTTGTTAGTCTTGGGAATCTTATCTTTATTTCTCTAATCATTCATCATAACTAGTATGAGGTGGCTGGAGTCCTTTCCTCTTTACCATGGCAGCAGAAAGACCCTTCCATACTGGGCCTGGGTTCCAACACTATGACTCTGAAATGTACACTAAGATAGTCCACATATTAGTATCACCTAGAGCAATAGTGTCAAATGCAAATGCAATGGGAGACGCTAACTGTACTTAGGGATCTCTTTAAAAAAAAACTATATGTTAACATTATCTATGTACCATTGTATTTTTATTTACTTTGTTAAATATTTCCCGATTACTTTTTAATCTGATTCAAGTCACAGGAGTGCCTATGGCCAGGACAGCATGTTTAACAACTTTTATATAGATAGCAACCATAGGCAGCCTACCTACTAAGTAGGCCAGCACAGAAATCAGCAAGGATAGAGTTCTATGTAGGACAGGGTTTTTCTCATGGGCACCTAATTAGTCTCCCACATTAAGGAAAGAGGGTGCTGTGAGGGTGTGAGAAGACCTAAGTTCAAATACCACTTCCGACACTTACTAGCTATGTGTCTCTGGGTAAGTCATTTAACCCCTATCAGTCTCAATTTCCTCATATGTAAAATGTGGGTGAAAAGAGCGCCCACCTTGCAGGATTATTGTGAGCATCAAAGAAGTTTACACACATAAAGCATTTTGCAAACTTTAAAATGCCATGTGAATGCTAGCTCTTATCATTTAATTACAGAAATGGTCAAGATACTGGTGCCAGGAAGATGGTAAGAGAAAGGGATATATATATATATATATATATATATATATATATATATATATATATATAATATATATATATATTATATATATATATATTATATATATATTATATATATATATATATATATATATATATATAATATATATAATGCCAGAAAGACAGAAAGTAGTTTTTGGACTTCTAATATTGCCTGCATTTCATTTTTCTTTTGAGATCTAATGCTCAGATATTCTTTCAACCATATGACTCTTTCAGCCCTGGTATTTTAACCTACAACTGAAATGAAAATCTTTGACAACATTTCCTATAGGAACCTGAAGTTTGAGGTGTTTTTTCCCCAGTGGGCAAGCTAATAATTATGCTCCTTGTTTATTTTCACTCTCTTCTCACAAGGACTATGAAAAAATACCTCAAAACTTTTACTCCCCTCTCTTTATAAGTTGGGAGGGACATAGATGAGAAATACATAGATGATCTTGGCCAAAGCCAAAGAAAGCTATCCACTTATCCCTTCCATATTCCAACTTCCCCTATCATGGTTTTGATATATCACAGGTCAGCATAAGAAATTAAATGGGAAGTTGGGGGGAGTTTTGTGGAAGCTACAGATGGCATGCAAAGGTCAGCAGACAGCACAAAAAAGTTTAGAAACTCAGAAAATACATAAAAATTATGTGCAGTATTGTATAACCAACATACATTATCTTTTGATACTGTAAACAGCCCATAGAAGAAAAAGAAAAAGAAAAAAAAATCAGACGTTCTCTGGCATGAAGAGAAGACCATAAAATTTTATGCAGATTTCCCAGATTACCCTGCCATGTGGAAGAGATAACTATAGTATCTAGCTAAGATTGTAACTTCACTTCACCTATCTTTAATCTCATTAGGCAACTATATATTCATTCATTCATTTAGCAATTACAGTTTGAATAGTTAAGGACTTCCTCCTTAATTTGGAGCTTACTGGCTAGATTTCTTTCTCAAAAACCAAGCCTTAAACTCAATTCACTCTGGAGCTCATAGATTGATCCTTGCCCTTCTTGCATAGTGAATGTAAATACTAAATAGTAACTATTTCTCTTTTGGCCAGGGACCCTGAGAGTCTTCCCCTTCCAGTTTGATTTTTTTTTTTTGAGTTTTGATTAAAAGGGCCATCCCTTGATTAACTTCTTAAAGAGGTCTATTTACTGAATGGGTGTTACCTCACTCACTGTGAGCACCTGAAAAGACCTTATCCTGAAAGGGCAAGGGTCTCCCAATGTATCCTGGGCCATCTCCAGTCCTTCTGGTGAGTATCAGGCCACTGGACCCAGATGACTCTGGAGGGAAAAGTGAGGCTGGTGTCCTTGCACAACCCTCCCTTACTCAAATACAAGTCATGTCATCATTTCCCTGATGTCATGGTCCTCTTCAAGAATAAAGGACAAACCCAACAATAACTGTTTGAACATCAATTATATCAAAGCCCTTAGGATGTGGGATGCCGGCTTAAAATAAAAGGCGTGGAAGCATTATTTTAAATTCTTCAGATTAAGCATGATGTAAATTCTAGAACTTTGATATGTGGCCGCTAACCTCTTGGATATTCCTCTCTAACAATACTCAGGCTACCAGAAGACTCTTCTTGCAAGAAAAAACAAATTAAAATCTGTTTAGAAATTCAAACTTTCAAAATATGCATAGAAAAAATCACCCATGCAAATAGGTGTAACTGAATTACAAGTCTATTTGCCAGCATAGGATTTGGAATATTTATTTCACTCTTTTTTTTTTAATTTAACACTTTGAAACACGGAACTAAAGTAGTTTCAATGGAGTATTTGCCTGACTTGTGGGGAGGATTCATGTTAAAATAGAACTATAATTGTGTTCCAAAGGAATTGTCCCCTGCCATAAACAGTGTAACAACAAGTATTTTATTTCATTCTAATTAGGAAATGTTGAGGCAGCTAGGGGGCTCAGTGGATAAAGTACTGGGTTTGGAGTCAGGAAGACCTGAATTCAAATATGCCCTGAGACACTTAGTAGCTGTGAGACCCTGAGTAAGTCACTTAACTTCTGTTTACCTTAATCTACTGGAGAAGGAAACGGTAAATCACTCCAGTATCATTGCCAAGAAAACTTCAGGGACAGTTTGGCCCATCAGATTACCAAGAGTAGGACACAACTGAACATGACAACAACAACACAATTAGTAAATGATTATCAGATACAAGGAAAATATTAAAAAAATATTCACAATCACTTTTATAAATGTATTATTTCATGATGCATTTAGATTACGATATAGGAAAATTATTTCAACTGTGTGTCAGCTACTTTCCTTTTGATCACATTTCAAATATGATTAGAAATTCAAAGAATTGTATAGGAATAATGGATATCAAGATCATTTAGTATAAGTTCCTCATATTACAGATGAGGAAAGTGAGCCTCAGAGAGGGAAAGTTACTTGTCATTATCATAAACCTATTTATTGGCCAAGGAGGACTAGAACCCACGCCTCCAAATTCCTAATCTAATTTTCTTTCCTTTATACTGCAGTGCTTCAGCATTCATACTTCATTTCCAAACTATAAGACAACATCTGATTGAAAAAATATCTTTAGAAAAGACCAAGGTCCTTCTATTCATTAACCAAAACCTACCTACACTGCCTGCTGTCTGTAGCAAACATTGTAAAGCAGGCCAAAATTGTTTTTAACATTCATGTATCACTTCTGTGCCCTTTTCTCTGCTCCTGGTGCCTCTATACACACTTTTACTCCCAGCAGAAAACCTTATTCCTACTCTCCTGAGATCCATACCATCCATTGTGAGCCCCCTTAACTCCCTCCTCAAACCTTATAACTAGAGAAGAGTTGACCATCCCCTTTGTCATCTTTTTTTCCCCAATTAAAAATCCATGTTAAATATATTCTACCAAATATAGCATTTTACAAGGGACAGTCCCCCCCACCAACACACACACAACGCACACACATGCACACACTGATCCTATTATGAGACTCAACTGTATAATTTATAGGATTTCCATGGGTACATGTGGAGTACTTTTTGACAATCACTTCAATTTCTATACATACAAGGATTCTATAGATCAATTTATTGTGCTGTTACCTCTATGAGATTCACTGTTATTTTCTACTGACCATCTTGATGTGGTTTGCTAGATGACTTCTAAACATTTATATAGCTCTAGGAGAGTATTGCTCCTTTTTCACATCATTCAGGTGCTTAACTATTCAAATTAATTTGCATATAGCCAAAGGCATATGCATAATGAGTAGTAGGGAGGGGAAGAGTATGAGGACAAAGCAAAATGAATACTTAGAAAAAAACCTATAATTGGATATAACTTAGAACAATGCTTTTGTATCCAGCCAGAATAAAGAATAATAAAGAGACCTCACTGGATCTCCTTTTCAGGTGTCTCTAGCCTTCTCTAAGTGTTCACCTTCTAGACAGATGGGCAACCAGAAATAGAAATAAAAGCTTGAGAAATCATTTAGAGAAAGAATTAATACCTTGAGGACCAGTCAAGTAGACAAAACCTTCAGGGAAGAAAAACTTACTGAAAGGAAAGAACAGAAGGAGGGAGAAATGGTTGGAAAAGCTGGGGAAGTGGAGCAGAGACAGGAGGCAAAACAAATACGGAAAAATGATGATAGAATAGCAAAAAGTGATATACAAATAGAGGTTCCTGAAGCAGCATGAAAATTCTCCTCATTACAGACATTATAATTACACACTACCACACAACACACACACACCACACACACACATAACATCAGAGATGTATAGAATCTATATTTGAGAGAGAACTTTCTTAAACACTAACAGAAATAGAGATTCCTAATCCACATCTTTGAGGAGTATTCATCTGGCCTCTTCTTGAACACCTGCACTGACAGAGAACTCACTATCTCACATGGCAGTTCTGCTCATTTTCAGACCACTCCAACTAATGGGAATTCTCTGTGACCCCATTTGGGATTTTCTTGGCAAAGATACTAAAATAGTTTGCTATTTCCTTCGCCAGCTTATTTTACAGATGGAGACTGAGCCAAACAGGTTGTATGTCTTGCCCCAGGCCACAGCTAGTAAGTGTCTGAGGCCACATTTGAACTCAGGTCTTCCTGACTACCAGGCCCATCACTGTGCCACCTAGCTGCCCAACTAATAGGAAACTTTCATTATATTTCCTTGTACATTCCAGAAGATATTTCTAAGAGGCCTCTCCTTGTCTCTCCACTGGTTCACTTCCTTCTAAGGTTTGCATATAATCTGTCTTTATCTCATAAATTCTGTTATATAGGCATAAATATGTGCACATACACACATATTTAACATGTGATTCATATATATGATATTGGCACGAGATTGAAATACAGATGTGTATGTATGTACATGCATGTATATATGTAATTTGCATGTATATTGGCACACAATTGAAATACAGGTGTGTGTGTACATGTATATATGTAATATGCATGTATGTATTGTATCCCCCATTGGGGTGTAAGCTCATTGAAGGTGAGAAGTGAGGAACAGATTTCGTTTGTCTTTCTTCCCCACTGCTTAGTAAAATGACAGGTATATAGTAAATTTTAACAAATACTTGTTGATTTATTTCTACTCATTTTTCTAGCTTGCCCCTCTAGGCAAGAAGAGAAAGTCTGCTTTTCCTTCCATATACATGGAAATAGTAATCATGTAGCTCCCTAAGTCTTTTCTTCTTCATTTGACATGATTTTTAGTCTCATCCTAGTCCTAGTTATCCTTCATTGGATGTGCCTGAATTTTTCTGTTCCTGTCTTAAAATATAATGGCCAAAGTTGCCATGGTACTCAAGGTGGGGTGTGACAAGTGATAGAACCACTTCCTTTTTTTGGACATCATTCCTCTATAAATGTGTGAGAGTAATAGCAACAGAATTATGTAGCTCTTTTAAGAATTTACAAAACACTTTCTTCGCAAAAACCATGCAATCTGGGAAGTATAAAAACTTTTTCTAATTTTATAGATTAGATAACTGACTGGGCCCACACAACTAGTAAGTGTCTGAGGCCAGATTTGAACTCAGGTCTTCCTGACTACCAGGCCGAGCACTCTATCTACTATGCCACCCAGCTGCCAAACTAATAGGAAAATTTCATTATAATTCCTGTACATTCCAGGAGATATTTCTTTTTTTTTTTTTTCATGCAATTATTTATTACTTTCCTTGTTCTCCAGTTACTAGTGCCCTTCCTTCTAAGGTTTGCATATAATCTGTATCTCATAAATTCTTTTATATAGGCATAAATATGTGCATATACACACATATTTAATGTATGGAATCATATGTAATTTTAGTATGCAATTGAAATACAGGTGTGTAATCAAACAAGTTGTAATTTCCCAAAGGTAAACTTTGGTGTCTTTTGGCCTCCAAACTAAACTCTCTGTCAGCTAAACTCCCAAGGCCTTCTTCATATGTGAGGGCCCCTAAACTGCCTATTATTGTTGTAGTTATGTTTTGGGCCAAAATCTAGAACTTTGTATATTTTTCCTACTTTTATATACTTTTACGCTGTTAAATTCCATCCTATGAAATTCATCCATTGCTCTACCTTACGGAGATTTTCTGGGATAACAATTCAGATATTCACAATATTTGTTATTCTTCAAAGCTTTTTGTCATCGTTCCTTCCTTCTTCAATGAATTCAATGCCTGGTTAACATTTTTTCTCTCCTCCTCAAATCCTTTACTCATACTTGGGGACTTCAAGATATATAGATATAGATATATAGATAAATATTAGAACCTCCTCAAATAACCCTAACCCTCCAATTCCTCAAATTACTCAATTCTCACAACCTATTTACCACTACTCTATCTTAGCTAAATACCATACTGGTCATACCCCTGATCTTGCTTGCATCCACAAGTGCTCGACTTCCATGTTCATGAATCATAAAAATCCTTATCTGATCACAATTCTACCTTTCCCTTTGCCTTGCAACCCCAAACTCTTTTCTTCATTCTGATCATGACCTTCTAAACCCAGATCCTTTGATTCCTTCCCACACCATCACCGTTGTACTTTCCTTACTCTCCTCCCTTCCCTATCTTTACATGTTGGACAACTAAGCCAACTCAACAATATCCTCCTCTCTTTAGTCCCTTTTTCCCCTTTTCCTATTGAAGATCATGTCCTGCTAAGCCTCAGCCTTGAATTACATCCACCATCCACTGCCTTCGCTCCTACTCATATGCTGCTAACCTGAGTTAGAAAAAAATTAGGAAAACTACAAATTTATGTTATATAATCTCAACCGGGTTCTCCCTAAAGCAAGGCAATTCTTTTACATCTCAATGGATTCATTATCCCACTCAAAACAGAGGCTTTTCCAAACCTTTTCTTTCCTCCTCAAACTTCTTGTGGGTTCCCTCCCCTCGCCATTTCATCTGAGAATCATGTCTCATATATCACTGAAAAAAAATAAGGCTATTTGTCAAGATCTTTGTTTTCCCCTCCTCCTCATCTTACATCACTCAGAAGCTGTGGCCCTTCTCCTTGCAGAGGTGAACCTCTCTTCATGCAAAAGTGATCCCATTCCATCCCATCTTCTCCAGTAGGTTGCCCTCTCTCTGTCATCCCCACTCTCTCATTAATCTTCAGTCTCTTCCAAAATGCCATTTGGTTTCTTAGAAAGCCTTGGTGCTGATAGGTAGATAACTATTCAAAAGAGATACTCTATTTTAGTAAAAAAAAAAAAGTCCAGGGCTGAAAATTAGAAAGCTTGAAATTCTTTTCCTGACTCCCATACTGATTTGTGTTTGACTCTGGGGAAAATGGGGTATGTTTGCTGCATATAAAGTAAAGTAGCAATCTAGTAGCTAAATGTGTTTATTGAGAACCTTATCATCTTATTTTAGCATCATTGACTTTGGATCATTGAATTATTTGGTTTAACTTTAATGAAAGACAAATTAGGTAATTACCACAACTCTGCCATACTGTAGAGAGTGAATGTTTAATTCTTTGGGACTTAAATTCTCTATATATGCACCTAGTTTTGCCTAAATGCAATAAAATTGTAGAAGTTTATAACTAGAATGAAACTTAGCTATTACAACTTTTCTTTTTACAGATGAAGAAACTGAAATGCAAAGAGATCATGTGTTTTGCTTGCTTTATAAGATTGTTGCAAAGATCAAATTAGACAAAGTTTTTTTTGTTGTTTTGTTTCGGGTTTTTGTTGGTTGAAAAAAATAAAATTTAACTTAAAAATGAGTATCACCCAGAGGTCAAGAGAGAGGTGCAGTCAGGTGTGAGCAGAAAACGGTATGCAAGAAATGAAGAACTCTCAAGTACTGGAATAAAGGATGTCATATTTTCTGGTTGCCCTGTTCCCCAGTCAGCCCTCCCCTCTATCACCCCACTCCCCTCCCATCCCCATTTCCCTTCCTTTTTTGTAGGGTAAGATAAATTTCTACGCCTCATTGCCTGTGTATCTATTTTCTAGTTACATGCAAAAATTTTTTTTGTTTTGAACATCTGTTTTTAAAACTTTGAGTTCCAAATTCTCTCCCCTCTTCCCTTCCCACCCACCCTCCCTAAGAAGTCAAGCAACTTGAAGGGGGGGAGGGTAGAAATGGGGAGAAAATTTGTAATTCAAATTCTTGTGAAAATCAATGCTGAAAACTAAATATGTTAAATAAATAAATTTAAATTAAAAAAAGGATGTCATAAAAGGCATGTATGATCAAAAAGATTGGCTAGTAATGTGACAATGACAAGCGATAACTGATGAGTCTGTGCTCCCCACTGGTATCTGCATGATCTCAAAGGAAAGCGAGAAGACCTTCAAAAAAGTAGGTAGATGCCCTCTGCACCTTAGCACAGCACTTAGCAGGGTGCCTGGGACATAGTAGGTGCTTAATAAACATTCATTGGATGACTGATTGATGAAATTAGGGAAAGACACAGGCAAGAATTGCCCAAGATAGGAAGGCATGAATAGATTTTTATCTATATATTTGGAAGAAATATTTGCTTCAAAGAGCTTACATTTCATTATTTGAGTATATAACTCCATGGATTTCATTCATATCCAGTCAATATCAAGAGAATGCGAGGAAGGACTCAATTACAGTGGGCACCCAGTACTGCACTGTACCAATTGTAATCTGCATCATTGGAAGGAATACTCCATATTGTTACAGTTATAAATCCATTGGAAAATTATAGTTAGAGTGTGACAATGTAAATAATTTAGCTCTTCTCAGTGTTTTCAAATGTTGACAGTAAAGAAAAGCATTGCTGGGGAGATGCATTGAAAAATGCTCTTTGTATTTTCTTTGGGGGGGGAGAAACCAAATTTTTTGATGAACCCTTCTGAACTTCCCCAAGTTGTACAGAGACCAGCTAAGTGAATTACTTGTCCCCTGGCCTAGAGCTTTACACTTTCCAGCTCAAACTAACTCTGTGGAGGAAGAACCTCATATGGAGCTATCAGAAAATGCATGTTGCATCCTATCATGCTTCCCAAGTAGTGGGTGGTGATGAGTTTTGACTGTGCAGCCAGCATCTGTCATGATACATTTTCAACTCTTAATACTATTCTCTGTTCCATGTGAGGGTTGAGTCTCACCCTCCTCCTGCCCCATTCCCTCAGTCACAGTTAGTTTTTTAAGTGGAACAGCCATATGTAAATATTCGACAGATATTACTTACCTGTGCCAGTCACAAGGGAAGAATCTGAACCAAGAGTAGCATAGCATTAACGTAAGGCCACAGTCACCTCACGTTAGCAGGAAAGACTGAACAGGCTCATTCGCCTTTCTAATGTTTCCTCCCAGCACAGACTGCTGTTTCCCTGGCTGACAGTAACAAGTCATAAGTGGTTTGAAGTGGGCTTGTTGGGGGCTTTTTAATGAGATTTCTTTACACCTGCATATGTTGTCTGTTGTCTCTATTTATCTAAATGACTTCTTCAACCAGATCGAAATCCCCTTTGCAGTCTGTGCTCCCCAAATGAAAATCTCTCCACCACTCACATAAGCTGCTTTTCCTGAACGAAGCAGCCCATTGTGTCCTAGTGAATGTGGCCCTCCAACGACATAAAAGGAAAGCTCAGGGTGATTTGCCCTCCTCAGGGAGCTGCGTTCTTAAAGAGCTCACCAGCAGGAGCACACATTCTCATCAGTTTGGCAGGAGGATTCTTGACCAGCCTGCATGGGCCAGATTTCATTTCCTCTGTTCAAGAATGGGAAGCATTAGTGCCAGCTACTGATTCAAGCACTCCAGGATCTTTGCTGGCTTCCAATGCAGAGACGAAAGGGGCAGCTGCTTTTCAGGCATGGCAAGTAGGAGTATCAGCCACGGCAGACTGTCTGTAAATGCTAATCTTGGCAGGATACAATGAAACCCACATATGACTGGCACTTCTACATCAGATTCTCAGTACCTCGAGAGTAATTTAGTTTGTTTGTAATCCAATGAAAAAATTGCTGCATTACTAATACTAATAGCTGACATTTATATGGCACATTAAGGTTTGCAAATATACTTTCCATACTTTCCAATCATTTGATCCTCACGAAGCAAAAAAGTCCCATGCAGGTAGACTCCAACTTAAGATTGAACAATAATAATGATGAGGATGATGATGATGATGATGATGACTATGACGATAATGATAGCTTACCTTTATATAGTGCCTACTGTGTGCCAGGCATTGTGCTAAATACTTTACAAATATTATCCTTTTTTTCCCCCTTACAACAGCCCTGGGAGGTAGATGTTATTGTTATCCTCATTTTGCAGTTAAGGAAACTGTAAGAAAACTTTGAATGAAACAAAGGTTAAGTAACTTGTCCAGAGTCACACAGCTACTAAGTGTCTGAGGCCAAATTTGAACTCACGTCTTCCTTACTTCAGGCCCAGTATTATATATCCACAGCGCCACCTAGCTGCTTACAGAATTTATTAAACTTTATATGTATATTTATACATATTAATCTAGTATATCTTACATTTTTAATTGATTTATAATCTACCTTTACATTGCACTAACTTAGAAATCACCTTTCTTATGGTGACCCTGTGAATGAAAATATCATCCCTAGTTTTGAGATGACAAGACAGGACTGTGAAGTAACTAGCAGAACATAGACTCCAAATAAGGGTTCTAATTCTGAGTTCAGTGTGCTTTCCATGATGCTGAGTTGAAAATCCTGAACTTATAAATAATAATTTGGGGGGGGATTATTTATATTATAAAAGTATTCTTCCTTTACATGAAAGGTTTGACTTCAAAATTTACTGCTACTTAGGCCATGCGGAATTTAAAGAGGGTGTTTGTTTTACAATTTTTTATAATATAAAAACATCTCTTTGTCATACCTTTTGTGTCATTATATCAAATTTATTTCCGATTGTGCTTTCTTTCCCTGCCTGAGTGAGCCTCCCTTGTGACAGAGATTAAAAAACAAAAAAAACAATTCAGCAAAGATAATCAGGACATTAAACACATCTTACATCGTATATGCTGTTCCACACCAAGAATCCTTCACCTCTTCAACAAAGGGTGCGAGGTGCATCTTCTCACTCTTTCACTGGTCTTAGATTGCCATTATAATTACGCATCATTTAGTGTTGTTTGTCATTCTTTTCATTTACGAATGTATCCATTGCATAAAGAGATGTTCCCAGAGCCCTCTGAATTTTACAGACTATTGGGAAACTACTTTATATCTGCTTTAAAAAGTATTTGAAGTGTACTATATTATTTAAAAATGATATTTTGAGAAGGTCATTTTAAATAGTTGTTAGAAGCAGTGACTGATGATCAGTATTCTTTGTTTTTTTTTTTATTTTTAGTTTACAAGACTCAGCTCCAAAGTTTTCGAGTTCCAAATTTTCTCTCCCTCCCTCTCGTTTCCCCTCCCCCCCAAGACAGCATGTAATCTGACATAGGTTCTAATATAACTTTGCATTAAACTTATTTACATGATATTCAAGTTGTAAAGAGGAATCATAACCAATGAAATGAATCATGAGAAAGAAGAAATGAAACCAAAAAAGAAGGAAAACAAAAAGAGAGAAAATAGTATGCTTTGCTCTGCATTCAGACTCTGTAATTCTTTCTCCGGATATGCATAGCTTTTTCCATCATGAGTCTTTTGGAGCTGTCTTTGAACCTTTCATTGATGAGAAGTGCCAAGTCTATCAAACTTAGTCCTTACAGATACCGTGTGTCTGTAATCGTGTATAATGTTCTCCTGGTTCAATCAGTATTCTTTGTAAATGGTCCCCATTATGTATTAAATGAACCAATGTCCAGCAAAGGAAAGAGACAACTAGAAACTGAGAGAAAAAAATACTTTAGTTCCATGAGATACCGCATACTTCGTGCCTCCAAGAGATGGAGATTCGTATTTTCCCCGTATGTCGATGCGAAAAACACACCCTTTTGTGATTAGTAGGCACGAACCTTGGTACATAAAATCCTTAATCCCTGAATTTTGGGAAGGGTCCTTCTGAGGATATCAGTTTTGGAGGAGAAAAGTATGAGGAGAGGCTTTGTAGAGTACTTGAAGAGGACATAAAGCCTGTTTCCAATCTGTGATGAAAGTTGGTACCTACAGAGGCTTTCATTAGATACAAGTTTAGGAACAATGGTAGTTAGCCTGTGAAGTTGTGCCTACTTCTACAGTTACACTGGGGATATTTTAGGATCAGGTTCTAGTGCTAAGTAACTTGACAATCATGTGCACAGTAAGTCCATTTTATCTTAATTTAAGACCGTTAAGTTCTAATAAAGTATTTTCAAATGTTTCCAGCACTAATAAAGCAAGAGAAAATGGATGCCCATAGGTAGTCCAGGAGAATCGGGAGAACCATATACCTTGAAGATCAGGCAGCGAAGGCCTGGAGTTCAAGGCTTCAAAAGGGTCATCACCCCCGAAGACCTTTCTAGTCTTGGCAAGAAAAGGTCACATGACACAGAGAGAGTAGGAAAGGGAGAAACCCCAAGGTATGGCTGAACCAAGCCAGTCCCCTTGCTATCAAGAGTCATGCTATCAAGAGGCAAAGCTAACCACTTGGCCAGAGGAAAGAAGTATTTTTATGCTGGTGAAAAGTTTTGAAGTTCAGTCTTTAGTTTTTTAGCCCTTCACTTGATCTTTAAGGATATTAGGCATTCCAGTGGTTTCACTAACACAGGAGAAAAGAAAAGTAAACTTGGAGTCAGGAAACTTGGTTTTGAGTCCCAGAACCAATTAACAGAATGGCCCCATGGGCCAAACAAATCACTTTCCACTGGACTGTGAGCTCCTTGGGAGCAGAGTCTGTCTTTTGCCTTTCTTTGTACCCCCAGCAGTTAGCACAGTGCCTGGCACATAAGAGTTGCTTAATAAACGCTAATTGATTGGCTCACTGTTTCTCTGAACCTCGTATACTTCAGCTGCGAAATGGAGATAACCACTTTATTTAACTCAAAGGTTTGTTGTGAGGGAAATACTTTGTAACCTTCTCCTGACTTCTTCATGTACTTTAATGGTATAACGATTCTTTGAAGTGTGAAACTTAAATGATTCTTTCTAGTTAACCATATCCAGTTAGTCTCCAAGCTCTGTCAATCTTTCTGCCACACTCTGGCATCCGTTCCATTCTCTTTCTATTGCTACCATCCTGTTTCTTAACAATAGACATTCCCAGTCCAAGATATAGGAGCCACCAGGACAACAAAGAGTTGATGCAGAATGGCATGAAAGAAGCAGACATATGATTAGCCAAGTAAGCAGAGTCCGAGAGGATAGTTCATCTTCAGTGATCCTGAACCCCCACACTTATGGAGGGGTGAGTTGATTGCCTCAGTAGCATAAATCCAGTATCTAGGATTCTAGCCAGAAGGAAGATTTCTTATGCAATTTAAGCCCTGAAGGATGTCTCATCTAAAATTTCACAGTTTCCAAATTTAAGAATTCAAGGACCAGATTAGTGGTGTGCTGGTAAATATTTAACAACCAGCTCTCAGGAAATACTGCAGAAACCTGTTTTAAGTTTATTCTTCATGATCAGCATTTTCTCCATCACTTTCTGAAATTTAGACAATCAACAAAACAATAAATCAAGCTGACTTGCAACACTTGCTGATTTCTAAGGTGTAAATGCTCACAATGAAAATTTAGTATGCCTCTGTATGTATTTCTAATAGCCTCTTATGACACTCTTCTTTCTTCTTCCTTCCTTCCTTCTCTTCCCTTTTTTCTTTCTTCCTTCCTTCCTCCTTCCTTCTCTTTCCTTCTTCCTTCTTCCTCTTCCTTCCTTCCTTTCTTCTCTTCCTTCCTTGCTTCTTTCTCTCTGTTTCACTTCAGCATCTGATCCTCAATCTTTCGTTTTTACTGTCTAGACCTGCGCTCCAATCCTAGACTTATCGATATTCTGTCTGATCACCATTCAGTCTTTCTATGCATACCTCACAGATCTCCTACTTCCCAATCACATCTCTCTTTCTATCAAATCTGGCACATAGTACTCATTTTCCTATTAACCCAAAGATGCAGTTTTTCATATTTTCCCTTAAATCCTCCCAATTTTTACCTTTCATTCTAAGGCATTAGGGGAATAAGCATGTATTAAGCACCTATTGTATGCCAGGTACTATGCTAAACAATTATTATTTCGTTTGATCCTCACAACAACTCTGGGAGGTAAGTACTCTTATTATCCTCATTGTACAGATGCAGAAACTGAGGCAAAGATGAAATGATTTGCCCAGGATCATATAAGTAAGTGAATAAAATCAGATTTGAACTCAGATATTCCTGACTTCTGGCCAAGCTCTTTATCGACACACCAGCTATGAAAGATAAAAATTGGGAAGATACAAGCTGCCTTCGAGAGAAGACATTATTTTGCCACCTTTCTTTCAATGACAAAATATTTGAGCTGTTTTTCAACCTTACACTGACTTCCTACATCACATTCAAATTGTCTACAAATTCTATCAACACTCCCTCCATAACAAGCATGAAACCTGTCTCTTTCTATTCACACCACTGACCAAACATTGACTCCTGCTCTAATCACTTCACTCCTGGGTCATTTGAACTTGATTTTACCAGCCTCACTATTTTCAAGCTATCTCCTTTCCAAACACTACAAAACACTGCTACCAAGATCATTTTTCTTTCCTACCTCTACGAGCACATCACCCCTCAAATCCTCCATTTTCTCCCTGTCACTTCCGTATCAAAATCAGATCCTCACACTTGACTTCAAAGTCCTCTAAAAGAGCACCTCTACTGTGAGTTCAGGCAAGCTAACCTTTTCTCATCTCCCTTCATCTTCTTCTTCCAGGCCCGTCGCTATCTCCCAAGTCTCTGTTTCATTAGAGAACAACTTTCCCTTCTTCCTCTTCAAACTTTCTTTTAAATTCAACCCTTGCCAGTAACCTTCTCTGATTAAATGAGGATGTGGAGCAGCGGTACTATTAGCATTAACCTATCTGGATCTTTGTTCCTTTTTAACAGTTTTCCTCTACAATGATCCATTTTTATGAGGGTACAGTATTTCACCCTAAATTTCATAGTATCATAGTTTTAAAGTTGTAAGAGACCTCAGGAATGATCTATTTCAATCCTCTCCTTTACAGATGAGGAAACTGAGTCCCAGAGAGTAAAAATAATTTACATAGAGGCAGCATGACATACCTGCTTTGGAATCAGAAGTCTTGGGTTCAAATTAGGGTTAAACCTTTTCTAGCTATAGGACCATGAGCACTGTGACTTAGCTTATTTCTCCCCGGTCTTTCCCCAAACTCCAATAGTACATCACCAGCTTCCTACCAGACATTTCAAACTGCATGTCCCAGAGTTGTCTCAGGTTCAGCATGCCCAAAACAGAACATTTTTCTTTTCTCCTAAACCACCCCACTCTAAGTTTGTTGAAGATACCACCATTCTTCTAGTCTCCCAGATTCATAATCTCAGCATTGTTCACAACTTCTTATTCTCTCTCATTTTAAATATTCAATCAGTCGCCAAATCTTGTGTCTTTAACCTCCAGAAAATTTCTCACATCTGTCCTCTTCTCTATATTCACAGAGCCCCCACCTTAGTTCACATTCTCATCACTTGTCTCCATTTCAATCTAGCCTTTACACAGTGATTTTCCTTTATGTGAGTGGCCCCAAGGTTCTGTTCTGGGCCCCCTTCTCTTTCTGTATTATTTCACTTAGTGTTGTCAGCTCCCACAGGTTCAATTATCATCTCCATACTAATGATTCTCAGATATACTTATCCAGTCCTAACCTCTCTTTTGACCTCTAGACTTGCATCTCCAACCATTAGATATCTCAACCTGAATTCCCTTAGATATCTTAGCATGTCCAAAACAGAATTCATTATCCTTTCCCAAAAATATACCCCCATCTTCTGAGCTTCCCTATCACTGTTGAGGGCACCACCAACTTCTCATTCACCCTGGCTTATGACTTAGGTGTCATCCTCAGCTCCTCACTCTCTCTTACTCCCCATATCCAATCTGTTGCCAAGGCCTACTGATTTTGCCTTCATCACATCTGTCATACATTCTCCCTTCTTTCCCCTTTCACCCTGGTTTGGTCCTCAAAACATCGTACCTAGATAGTTGGAATAGTCTGCTAGCTGGTTTGCCTGCCATAAGTCTCTCCCCACTCTAGTCCATCCTTCACTCAATTGTCAAAATGATCTTCCTAAAGCCCAGATCTTCTGACCATGTAATCCCACACCCACCCTAGTCAATAAACTCCGATGGTTCGCTATCAACTCCAGGACCAAATATAAGATCCTCTGTTTGGCATTCAATCTCTTCCCAACCTAGCACCTTCCCATCTTTAAAGTCTTCCTCACCTTATCTGCTCTCCCCCCACCCCACCCTCACATACGCTTCCACAGGACACTGGCCTCTCACTGTTTCTCACACAAGACACTCCACCCCCAGACTCCAAGAATTTTCACTGGCAGTCCTCTATGCCTGGAATTCTCTCCCTCCTCACCTCCACCTCCTGGCTTCCTTGGCTTTCTTCAAGTCACAACTAAAATCTCTTCTACAAGATTTTCTTTATCCTCCTTAATGCTAGTGTCTTCTCTGTACCATCTCCAATTTCTCTTATCTATAACTAGTTTATAGTTATTTTTATCTTATTCCCCAGATCCAACTGGGAGGTATTTTCCTTTTTTTTTCTTTTGTATCCCCAGTGTTTTGCATAGCTCCTGGCACATAATAGGTACTTAAAAAAGCTTGTGAAGAGGAATTTTCCCTCTTTAACATACCCTAGCTGTTCCCTATACCCTCCAACAGCAAATATAAGCTCTATTTGATTTTAAAGGACTTTCACAACCTTGCCCCCAAACTATCCTCCTAGCCTATATATATTATTCCCCTTCCCACACACTACAGTCCAGGCAAGCTGGCCATCTCCATGCCTCTGAATTGGTCATTCCCTGTGCCTGGAATATACTCCCTCTTCACTTCCTCCTTATAAAAAGTAGTCTTGTTCTATTTTTTATGAAGAGGAAGTGAAGAGGGAGTGTATCCTCATGCAAAACAGTCTTGTTTGGGCCAGCTAGGTGGCACAGTGAGTAGAGCACTGGTGCTGGAGTCAGGAGGACCTGAGTTCAAATCCAACCTCAGACACTTGACACACTTACTAGCTGTGTGACCTTGAGCAAGTCATTTAACCCCAATTGCCCTGCCTTCCTCCTATCGACAAAGAAAAATAGTCTTGTTCTTTAAGACCCAGATCAAGCACTCATGGCCTTCTACACTAACGAGCCCTTTCTGATCCCTCCACCTACTGGCACCTTTCATCCTATGCATTTAACTACTTATATTATTTTGTATTTATTCTACATACATTTATTCCAAATATGCTACAAATAAAAGAATGAAGCTTCGTGAGAATAGGAATTGCTTCATTCTTGGTATTTGTATCACTTGTGCCTAGCACAATACCTGGCACACATTAGGCACTTATGAATGCTCATGGATTGACTGAATGATTCTTTAAGCATCTCACATTGCTAATCTATAGGATGGAGATAATAAACAGCAACCATGATAATTGGCATTTGCATAATCTTTTAAGGATTGAAAATTAATTTCCTTAAATTATCTCATTTAAGTTTCACAGCAACTCTGAGGTATGAGCCCTCCATTTATGATTATTTCCATTTTACTGGTGAGCAAACTGAAGCTCAGGGTGGTCTAGCCTGTGGTTGTGTAGCTAAGAAATCTCAGAGGTGGGATTTGAATGTAGATCTGCAGGACTCCAAGTTCAGCGTTCTCTATATTGCCTCATTTCATAGGGTTATTGTGTGGGAAACACTTTGTTAACCTTAAGACACAATATAAATGTAGGTGGTTGTGCTGATGTTGTGTTGTAACAAAGATTTGTAGTGAAACCATTCAGAGCAGTTGCATGATTAAGGTAGGAGATGATGGAAGTGATCTGAAGCTAGATTCATTCAATTCAGTAAACATTAATTACATGCCTACTATGTGCCAGGCACTGTAGTAACTGCTGGGGATACAAATAAGAAAAAGGAAAAAAAAAAAGACAGTTCCTGCCATCAGGGAGGCAAAAAAGTAGATGAGGAAATTAGGGGGGTATCTTGTGCTGCGGACTTGAAACCAGGTAGAGCAGCAGATGCTGATAAAGGGCTAGGGATTCAAGAGAAAAAGAATAGTGAAGAATTGAACTGAGCAACTAGGTGGTGGACTGGATAGAACGCTGGACCTGGAGTCAGGAAGACATGGGTTCAAATCTGGACTCAGACCCTTACTAGCTGTGTGACCCAGGCCAAGTCACGTAACCCTATTGGCTTTAATTTCCTCATCTATAAAATGAGCCGGAGAAGGAAACGGCAAAGCGCTTCATTATCTTTGCCAAGAAAACCCCAAATGAGGTCATGAAGAGTCAAACATGACTGAAAACGACGAAACAAACAAAAAGTTGAACTGGCTCACCAAGGGATCAAAATGGGGAAATGGAGAGAGTGAAGCTCGTGCAGAATGATACTGGCAGAATGATACTGAATGATACTTTGAAATAAAGAAATGAAGATCTGGAACTTGGTGTATGGAAAAGGCTAAGGTTTTCTTACATCCTTCATTCAGGAAATCTTCAAAATATTACCTTTGTTTCCACTGAAGCTGTGCCTCAGCTAGAAAACATTGGCAATTTTTAAATGATACTACTGTATGTTTTTGTGAAGCAGTATGACAGAGTGACTCATGGTCTTACTTTGGAGTCAAAAAGACCTGTGTTCAAGTTCTATCATTCCCACTCACTGGGCATGTCATTTAACCTCTCGGTACCTCGGGCAATTCTCTAATTTCCGAGTAGATGCCAATTCACTGCAGTGAAAAGGGTTACCATATTGGGAGTTCTCTACACTGGCATGCCCCGATACCCCACACTTACAAATTTACCCCGTCACTTTAAGTGTTCTATTCCCATTACTTCTTTTCAGTGTGTTTCTGGATGTCACACGGAGTCTAAATGTGGCGGATGCACAGGAACAGAATTTTTGAGGCTCATCTCCATTGTAGAGAAAACATTTCAGGGCATGTAATTGGCTTAGTAGTTATAGAGTTTCCAGAGTAAAAGTGCTCACATTTTCCCTACTGAATGTGATTTTTTCTTCTGTTTCATTATAATCTTCAAAAACAAACAACAGCTAAATGGAGGTGGGGGAGGCAGAAAAGAACAGGAAATTAAATTTAAGAAAACAAAATTAAGGTGGTGAATTTCCTCACACAAAAGTTGGCAGTCTCATTATGGTAATTGCATTGAATATAGTCACTTTACACATGTTATATTCGTCATCATTAAGGCTGAAAAGTTCGTACGAGATGCAGTAAGAGATATCAACACAAGAGATTGGGGTGTTGCATTTTATGTGGGTACCATCATTTTAAATTGCTTGATTCCTTTGCATCTAATACCTTTCAGTTGATCTATAGAACATATTTCGGATTCCTCCTAATAGGGACTTTACATCCTAGCCTAAATATCAGAACTCAGTAGGCTGTTCTGCTGCTTTAGACTCAACATTTATACCAAGAATTTCAATTTCGTAATTAGATAACTGTGCTGTCCATTGGTTTCCTACTGTAGATAAGGGCAGCCTTTTTTATGTGTTCCTGGAGATGCATTGTGGACTTTTCAGATGTGGCCTTTTATAAACTACAGAGCTACTGACTTATAACAATTCTTTAGCTCCTACTTGTTTGAAAGTTATTGAATAAAGAAGCTGGCTCTTTTCTTCCATTGTATAGAGTGTGTACAGTGCTTTAAACGTCTCTATGTCTATGAATGCCTTTGTTTGGAAATCAATATGAAGGTGATTCACTGAGCTACTAGATACAGAAATTAATAAGATTTTTTTCATGCAGATTCATATTCTGGAAGGGCTTTTTTCATGTGCACTTCATATTATTTAGGGAGAAAAGGAAACAGAAAATGTGGAGGTCTAGAGAAGGTAGATGGCCCTACATGGCTATTATACAGCACACAGAAATAAAGGGCTGCCCCGGAAAAGACTGATCAGATTGTCACATCTGGAATTTACACCAGAGGAGGTTAGTTGATAAAATATTAAATAGCTGCCATTTCAAGCAACAAGAAAATGACATCAGAGTGAAGAAGCCTCCAGTGTTTCTTCCATTGACAGTTCCTACTAATTAGCCCATCCTTTGGAGGGACAGCCAGCAGGAAGAAACAAACCTGAAACTCCAACAGGAAATGTGGTGAGGAATCTATTTCTCCTCAGTTTCATCAGTCTACATCAACCACATATCTTTTTTGTAACCACTGGCAAAAGACAGGAAATTACTTTCAGCAATTTTGAAAGATATTTAGGGGGGAAATCATGTATATGGTAGAAGTAAAGCAAATAATTTAAACTGCCTACCAAGTATGTGGGCAGCTAGGTGTACAATGTGGGTTGTACAATGAGTGCTGGGCCTAGAATAAGGAAGACTCCTCTTCCTGAATTCAAATCTAGCCGGAAATACTAGCTGGGTGGCCTTGGACAAGTCACTTAACCCTGTTTGCCTCAGTTTTCTCATCCGTGAAATGAGCTGGAGAAGGAAATGGCAAACCAGTCCAGTATCTCTGCCAAGAAAACCCCAAGTGGGGGTCACAAAGGGTTCGGTTGCTGACCAGACAACAACAACCAAGTATGTGGAATTTAGACCATCAACTTTCTACCTAGGGTTGTAAAAGGACAATGTGAGAGAGCTAGAGTGAGGGTATAGAGCTCAAGATCAATAAGCCTCATTTGTTCAGTGCCAACTATGTGCCAGGCCATGTGCTAAGTACTGAGAGAAGGAAAGAGAAAAATAGAGATAGAAAGTAAGAAAGATATACAGAGAGATAGAAAGAAGCCAAAGGAGAGAAATAAGTTGAAATGGAAAAGATAAAAATAAAAAAATAAAATAGAGAAAAGAGGGGAGGAAATGAAGGAGAGAAAAAGAAGAAAGCAATATGGATCTGGAACCAGACAAAGATAGAAATTGAAATAGAGAAAAGAATGGAGGTAGATAAAGAAAATGGAGAAAGAAACAGATACAAGTTGAAATAGAAAAATTTATGGAGGGAGATGGAAAAAGGAAGACAGATAAAAATTGATAAAAAGAAAAAGAGAGACACAAAAAAACATAGCTAGAAATGTAGAAAGCAATCAAAAAATACAGAAAGGGAGAGAGGAAGAGAAAGAAAAATCATGAGAGAAGTGGAAAATAGGAAGGAAGAAAGAAAAATAACCAAAGGAAAAATATACAAAGTATTCAGGGATGCCACATGCCTGTGTCAAATGGTTCTGCCCTCCTGTCAGATCTGGTGGATAAGTAGGGTACCACTGGTTTCTCCAACATTATCTTTAATCAACCTACACACAAAAGAAAGAAAAGAAAAGAAAAAATAGGCATTCTACATGCTGAACTTCTATTTATGAAATCTCCTCATCTCGACCCCCTATTTCCTCTGTAAATTGGGTAGACAGTATGATTTCAGAATTGGAACTGATTCTGGCAAATTAGCATAGGCTGATTACTAGTCTTTTGCCCAGTCAACTTTATGATCCCCAACTGAATCCCTCCATTGTCACCACTTCTGCTTTGGAACACATCTTCCCTAGAAAGCATTCCTTCATTCAGCTTCTCCTCCTGGAAACAGACAACAGCTTGAAGCTAGCAGCTGCTCTTGGACAAAGCAGGTAGAGTTGCAAGAAAGGCTGCTGAATCCATAACAATAAGCACATCATGACATAATTACAGTAAATCTCTAGAGTGGCCTGCACACACAGAATGCCATATGGTTTTTTTGGTACGGAAAACATGCAGCTCTGAGCCATAGTTTAATCTAGCCACTTTCCACAATATTCCTGCTAACATGAAATTGATTTTTTATCCAGGAAATTAGCATGAATATTTATTGACAGGAATGAAGACTATATTTGCACAGTCAGCTTAAGTGCGCGAGTAGATTTAATACCATTTTTAAAACAGTTAAAGAAAACCTAAAGAACACAAAGTGGAAGAATGCAAGGGTTTTTTTAATAGAATAATATGACATCTATTATGCAATACAAATATTCTAACCTTTTTTTTGAGGGGGGGTTGGATACAGTGTTCTTTCAGTGGTGTGTGTAATAGCTGTTCTGTTTTTCTTTTAATATCTTCATTTGACTCTGACCAGGTTAATAGGATTTGCTGCCACTGCAGACTGCCCATACAAAACAGATTGTCAATATGGACAATACCTTGTGGTCTGTCAGGGATTAATAAATTGCACTCTCCTTCTCCACTGCAGGAAATGATTTAGTCTCCAGAAGATTTGGATACAAATGGATGCTGTTTTCAATATATGCTGTTCTCAGGAGTTTTTCCACTGTGGCTAGTCAGATAGCCATCTCCCTCCCACCCCGTCAAAGGCTCTCACTCCTGTTTGGGGGTGGGGGGTGGTTCTCATGGAAATTTTGCATTTACCCAGATAGCTTCAGACAAATTTAAAGGCCCTTACTGTTCTCTTTGAAAACATTTTCACTTTCAAACTCCAACTATTGATCTGCTATTTGAAAACATTAAACCGCTTGGAAGGTATTCTCTGCATGTGAGAAGTTTCTGCTAAATTTCAGGAGCTTGGTAATCTTAGACCCAAGGGCCTAGGGGAGGGTAGGGACCACACTCCTTTCCCATGTCTCTTACACTTTGGGATTTTAAGGTGACTGGCATTTGTCCCTTGGGAAAAATGCAAGCACTTTGTCAGAAGACTTCATTCCCTGTCGCTGAGGTTCTTAACATTTCTGGTATCATGGACCCCTCTGACAGTCTAGTGAAGTTTATGGAACCCTTCTCAGAATAACATTTTTAAATGCATAAAAATAAAATACAGAGGGTTGCAAAGGAAACCAACTACACTGAATATAATCAGAATATTGAAATAAAGAAATTCAGAATATTGAAAGCTGCTAGCTTCAAGCTGTTGTCTATTTCTAGGAGGAGAAGCTGAATGAAGGAATGCTTTCTAGGGAAGATGAAGGGATTCAATTGGGGATCACAAAGTTGACTGGGCAAAAGACTAGTAATCAGCCTATGCTATTTTGGAGAATCAGAATATTGAAATAAAAGAAATTCATAAACCCTGGGTTAAGAACCCCTGGACTAGATCCTTATCATCTTCTGTTTATCAGTATCCATCTGAGCCTGTGGTGTGAATAGAGTGACTGAGACTTGGGAAAAGCCCTCAGTACAAATGGTGGTGGGCTCAACCAGGAAAGGGGTTCTGAGTGAACAGATAGGAGAACTCCAAGCAGAAAGTTTATTCACTTTACAATTTATCCCCAGAGTGACCCAACCACCTCTCTCCACAACACCAGAAAGCTTGATAGTAAGCAAAAGGAAGGAGCCCTACAGGCTAGATAAAGGCCAAATATACTGGTTTGAGTGAGGTTTTTTTTTAATTTTTAACCAGTTATTTCATCCATACAATTCAGTGCAATTCTTCACATATTTATGAAATACATGCTCTGTGATCTCCATGGTTTGGTCACTCTGGCAGAGCCTTCCAGGCCGGAAAAGAACAAGCCTCCTGATCAACTGTATAAGCTGTGGTCTTTGGACCAGTTTTGCAAAGTTCAGAGATACTTGTCCCCAGGCTATACTTCTTAATGATAAATTTTTAAGCTCTGGTAACCTTCAAAGATTGCCTCCAAAAATGTAGAGGAGTTGTGATCTGTGGCCTTGTAGTACTGAAGTGAGGTATGCAATTGATACTAATTTGATGTGAGACATTGGGAGAGAGTCCAAGTTTAGATATGTCAAAGTCCCTACCCTTTTAGGGATATAGTCTCTGTATGATTTACGTACTCTTTTTAACGTCAGATTGCTTGAAAGCTTTTAAGATTCTCCACAGTTAAAAGTTTCTGACCAATTTTCATAGATTTCCTTTGAACTCACAACAATGTCAATTTTTTTTTTCAGAATAGGACACAGGACTTGAGCATAAAGAGGCTTCAGTCAGTAAAATGGGACAATAACTTTAAAATTCAGAGTTTGTAGCCTGATGACAAATTATTATTTGTCCTTTGCACAAGTTATTCTTTCAATTAATAGGTTTTCCCAGTTATGGTGACATTTTCAATAGCTGATCTTTTGGTCTGACCCAATTCTCATTTTTATGGATTAAGTTAATTCAATAGCACCTGTTCTGTGGGAGGTACTGTGTGAAATAAACCCTAGGGATACCAGGATTGATGAGATGTGTTGTCTCTTCTCAAAGAGGTTGCAATGTGATGAGGGAGAAAATGTACTCAAATAACTATGCTATCAGAGAGACTGAGATAAGTGCAAAAAAAAATTGGTACAGGAAACATGAACAAAGGATCACTTTCATTCAACATCAGGGCTTCACAAAAAAACAAGTCACTCTTAACCTAAGCCTTTTCAGCAGAAGGAGGAATTCAGCAGATGGCAATGGGAAAATTGAGTGCAGTGGGTAGAACACCAAGCCTGGAGTCAGGAAGACTCATCTTCCTGAATTCAAATCCAGCTTCAGACACTTACTAGAGGTGTGACCCTGGGCAAGTCACTTAACCCTGTTTGCCTCAGTTTCCTCATCTGTAAAATGGGCTGGAGAAGGAAATGGAAAAACTACTCCAATATCTTTGCTAAGAAAACCCCAAATAGGGTCACAGAGAGTCAACTGAACAACAATAATGGGAAAGGGAATCTATTCTAGGTATGTAAGAACAGCATGAGCAAAGGTAAAAGAAGAAAGAATAAGCATAAGATCCTGTTTTTGTGTTGTTGTGATGGTTTTTTTTTAACTCAAACCTATAGTTTCCTTGGTACAGAAAACTCTCCATGAGTATACTCCTCTCAAGCACTGCAACACTTACTTGGCCACTTACAGTCTTAGCATCCTGAAAGCATGAGAAGTTAAATGACTGGCATCTAGCCAGTACATGTCAGGGTGGGATTTGAGCTCATGTCTTTCTGAGCCAGCTATGGTTTACTTCTTTTCCAGCTCTGCCTCTGACTCCTTTAGGCTCTTCTACTTCCACCCTAGCTGCCTCCCCACCTTGGAGATGCCTCTGCTCCTACTGCCAAAATCTTCCTCTCTTCCCTTCCCACCCCCACTCCTTGTTGACTTCCTGCCTAGAAGCTCCATTTGACGAAGTGCCTGGGCCAACTCTTTCTCAGTTCCACTCCTGACTCTCTAAATTTTTCCTCTTTGTCCTCAGGCTGGAATTTCCCTGCCTATCTGTGCTGTGTTCCAGACTCCTTTCGCTTGTTGTCTTCCCTCATTAGAAAGTAATCTCCTTGAGGGTGGCAATCTTTTATTTTTTATTTTATTTGTATTCCCAGGGCATAGCATGATACCTGACACATAGTCAGCATCTCTTTCTATCTTCCTGTCTCTGAGGACAGCTTCCTATCTTCTATGTCAGGCTTCCTCCTGATAAATGTTTGTTGAATTCAATAGATTAATCCTTCTAGTATGTCCTGTATCTAAATACCCTTGGATAGAGACCAAACCTGGTTTACCCAATTCTTATTTTCATGTTGTTGCCCAGATTCACAGAGCATATTTTCACATATTGAAGATATTTTGGACATGTTTCTGCTGAAGGGCAATTGGCAGCCTGAATGTTTCCCTTCAGAATCTGGAGAACTGGCTGTTTTAGAAGAGCAGGAGTCACAAGAACATGGTTCAGCTCTGAGAAAATAGTTCCATTTTAAAATACACTGATTCAAAATACAAAATTATTTTAAATGAACATAGCACTGGCATGAGAAGTAGCATAGTAAAAAATAACAATAAGTTTATGCAAATATGATACTATACTTCCATTATCATTTTAATATAAATGTCAATTAATTAATAATTCTGCAAATATTTTGTTTCCACACACACACATGCACACGCACACATTCACAAATCTTAGCCAGGTCCTCTGACTCCAAAATATAGTGTGCTTCCCATTGCACCACATTGTCTCACATAAACTAATGTTCCTAATAGACAATCTAGGAACACGTGATTATTTCAAAGAAATTGATATAAAGAACTTGATAACATCTGAGAAAGAACATTTTGAAAGAGTAACTCAACGTGTGGCTTTTACTTACTTTCTTGTGACTCCCATAATTATTCTAGTGGCTGAAAATGAGAGAGAAGGAGGGGTGGAGCCAAGATGGTGTCTGGAAAACAGAGACTCACTTAAGCTCTCCCCCAAATCCCTCCATATATCTGTTAAAAATGGATCTGAACAAATTCTAGACCTACAGAACCCATGAAATAACAGAGGGAAACAAGTCTCCAGCCCAAGACGGCCTGGATGGTCACTGGGAAGGGTCTATCCTATCATACCAGGAGCGGAGTACAGCCCAGCGTGGGCCACGCCAGGACCAACCAGCCCAGGAGTATGGTGGAGCAGGCCTTAGGGCCCTGAATCACTGAGCTGTGGCAGCTACCAGACTTCTCAACCCACAAATGCCAAAGACAACACAGCAGGTTAGTGGCAAAACTGCTGGATCTGGGTGAAAGAAGTGCGCAGTCTGGCCTCAGCCCTGTGGGTGGTAGAGGTGGCATGGTGGCAGCAGCAGAAAGCCCCTGTAGCTACTTCCAGCCCCAGGCCCACACAGTGGGAGGAATCAAGTGGCAGATCAGAGCAGGAGTGCAGGGAGCACTTTGCTGGTGCAGAGGCAGGGTTCTCTTTTTGTGCCCTGCTTGGATCTGGGTTGTGGTCCTGGTTGGCGGTTCTTGGGGGAGGAGGAATGGTGGTGTGGCAGAGCTTGTGGTGACTATGGAGTAGAAGTAGCTCTGAAAACAGCAGCACAAGGCCCCTAAACCTTGGGACAAAGTACTCTCTACTCTAAAAGCAATCATACCCTGACAAAAAGCTCAAAGGTCAAGTAGTTGGCTGGGAACATGAACAGGCAGTGAAAAAGGACTCAGACTATAGAATCTTTTTAGTGACAAAGAAGATCAAAACATACAGCCAGAAGAAGTGAACAAAGTCAAAGAGCCTACATCAAAAGTCTCCAGGAAAAATATGAGTTGGTCTCAGGCCATGGAAGAAGTCAAAAAGGATTTGTAAAATCCAGTAAGAGAAGTAGAGGAAAAATTGGGAAGAGAAATGAGAGTGATGTGGGAAAACCATGAAAAACAAGTCTATGACTTGCTAAAGGACACCCAAAAATACTGAAGAAACTAACACCTTAAAAATAGACTAACCCAAATGGCAAAAGAGCTCCAAAAAGCCATTGAGGAGAAGAATTCCTTAAAAGGCATAATTAACCAAATGGAAAAAGGAGGTCCAAAAGACCACTGAAGAAAATACCACCTTAAAAATTAGACTGGAGCAAGGGGAAGCTAGTGACTTTATGAGAAATCAAGAAATTATAAAACAGAGCCAAAGGAATGAAAAAATGGAAGATGGTGTGAAATGTCTCGTTCAAAAAACCACTGAGCTTGAAAATAGATCCAAGAGAGATAATTTAAAAATTATTGGACTACCTGAAAGCTATGATCAGAAAAAGAGCCTAGACATCATCTTTCAAGGAATTATCAAGGAAAATTGCCCTGATATTCTAGAACAAGAGGGTAAAATAGAAATTGAAAGAATCAACCAATCACCTCTTGAAAAAGATCCCAAAAAGAAAACTCCTAGGAATATTGTAGCCAAATTCCAGAGTTCCCAGGCCAAGGAGAAAATATTACATGCTGCGAGAAAGAAACAATTCGAATATCGTAGAAACACAATCAGGATAACACAAGATCTAGCTTCTACATTAAGTGATCAAAGGGCTTAGAATATATTCCAGAGGTCAAAGGAGCTAGGATTAAAACCAAGAATCCAGCAAAACTGAGTATAATGCTCCAAGGCAAATATGGATTTTCAATAAAATAGAGGACTTTCAAGCTTTCTCAGTGAAAAGACCAGAGCTCAATAGAAAATTTGACTTTCAAATCCAAAAATCAAGAGAAGCATGAAAAGGTAAACAGGAAAGAGAAATCTTAAGAGACTTACTAAAGTTGAACTGTTTTGTTTACATTCCCACGTGGAAAGATGATATTTGTAATTCATGAGACCTTTCTCAGTATTAGGGTAGTTCAAGGGAATATACATACATACATATATATATATATATATATATATATATATATATATATATATATAGACAGAGGGCACGGGGTGAGTTGAATATGAAGGGGTGATATCTAAAAAATAAAATTATGGGGTGAAAGAGGAATATATTGGGAGAAGGAAAAAGGGAAAGACAGAATGGGGTAAATTATCTCACATAAAAGTGGCAAGAAAAAGCAGTTCTATTGGAAGGGAAGAGGGGGCAGGTGAAAGGGAATGAGTGAATCTTGCTCTCATCAATTTTGACTTAAGGAGGGAATAGCATACACACTCAGTTTTCTCTCTTACCCCACAGGAAAGTAGGGAGAAGAGGATAAGAGATGGGGGATCACAGAAGGGAGGGCAGGTAGGAGGAGCAGGTAATACAAAGCAAACACTTTTGAAAAGAGAAAAGGTCAAGGAAGAAAACTGAATAAAGGGGGACAGGATAGGATGGAAGGAAATATAGTTAGTCTTTCACAACATGACTGTTATGGAAGTGTTTTGCGTAATGATACATGTGTGGCCTATGTTGAATTGCTTACCTTCTCAAGGAGTGTGGTTGGGGATAGAAGAAGGGAGAGAATTTGGAACTCAAAGTTCTAAAAGAAAATACTCAAAAAAACTTGTCTTTACATGCAACTGGGAAATAAGATGTATGGGCAATGGGGCATAGAAATTTATCTTGCCCTACAAGAAGTAAGGGGAATGGGGGATGGGGCTGGGTGTGGGGTGACAGAAGGGAGGGCAGATTGGGGAATGGGGCAGTTAGAATATATGTTGTCTTGGACTGGGGGGAAGGATAGAAATGGGGAGAAAATTTGTAACTCAAAATCTTATGGAAATCAATGTTGAAAACTAAAAATATTAAATAATAAAAATATGAAGAAAAAAGAAAAAGAGAGATAAGGGACCTAGAGCCAATGAGGGTGGTGAGTACTTTAGTGTACATAGGAAGTAGTGCATGAGTAGGGTACCCACCATTCAAAGAAGATGCTGCAAGTCATCAATAAAACCTAAAACTTCACATTTATACACAAAAGCATTAATATGGGTTAAAAAGTGAATTAGAAACCATATGTGGAAATATGATCTCATAGATATCACTGAGAGAAAGCACATAGAGGATTGTTCTTAAAGTCAAGTGGAAAGGGAGGTTTTATGTTCTTCCTTTTATACATGATGACTGGGTGACTTTAGGTAAGTTACTTAACTATTAAGTGCCCTACCCATCCCTGGCAACTCTAAGACTGTAAATTTCAGAATAGTTTTCTATCTGAGTTTGGTATACATATTGGAATATAGGTATATGTAGGTACTGGTATATAATTTCCTTACTGAGAATCCCCTGCATCAGTGAATTTACTCACTCCTACTAAAAAAAAAGTATCATTGAGGTGTGACAGAGTATACCTTATTCAAAAGGAATAAAACAAAAGTGCATAGAATAGCCCTGTATATTGGAATCATCAATTTAGAAATGGAAGGAGCTTCAAAGGACATCTAGCCCAACCCTTTCATTCTATATAGATGATGCAATTATGGCCTAAAGAAGGTAAATGACTTGTCCAAGGTCAGGTAGGCGGTATCATCTGGCAGAGACAGGTTCTCTGACTCCAAAATACAATGTGCTTCCTATTGTACCACACTGTCTCTTTATTAAGAGCATAATTTTTATGCACAATGTGGGGCGGAGCCAAGATGGCAGCTGGAAAGCAGGGACTTGCATGAGCTCCCTGCCAGGTCCCTCCAAAAACCTATAAAAATGGCTCTGAACAAATTCTAGAACTGCAGAACCCACAAAATAGCAGAGAGAGGCAGGGATCCAGCCTAGGACAGCCTGGATGGTCACTGGATAAGGTCTATCACGCACGGAGAGGAGGGGAGCGGAGCCCAGCGCCAGCCGTGTCAGGACCAACCAGACCAGGAGCCTGTGGAACAAGCCCTAGAGCCTTGAATCAGTGAGCTGTGGCAGTTACCAGACTTCTCAACCCACAAACACCAAAGACAACAGAGAAGGTTAGTGGGAAAAGCTGCAGGGGACAGAGTGAAAAGAGTTTGCAGCTTGGCCACCGCCCCAGGGGCAGCGGGGGAAGTGCAGCTACAGAACTAGAGCAGCAGTTGCTTCTGGCCCCAGGCTCACCTGGTGGGAGGAATTAAGTGGCAGATCAGAGCAGGAGTGCAGAGCCTGCTTAAGATTTTCATCAGGTCTGGGTTGGCAGTTCTTGAGGAAGGAGGAGTGCTGGTGTGGCAGAGCTGGCTGTATAGAAATAGCTCTGAAATTAACAGCGCATCCCCTCAAACTTGGAACAAAGTACTCTTTACTCTACAAGCAGTCATACCCTGCTGAAAAACTCAAGAGTCAAGTAAGTTGGCTGGGAATATGACCAGGCAGCGAAAATGCACTCAGATTCAGTCTCAGACTTTGCATTCTTTCTTTGGTGACAAAGAAGACCAAAACATACAGCAAGAAGTCAACAAAGTCAAAGAGCCTACATCAAAAGCCTCCAAGAAAAACATGAACTGGTCTCAGGCCATGGAAGAGCTCAAAAAGGATTTGGAAAAGCAAGTTAGAGAAGTAGAGGAAAAATTGGGACGAGAAATGAGAATTATGCGAGAAAACCATGAAAAACAAGTCAATGACTTGCTAAAGGAGACCCCCCCAAAATACTGAAAAAAATATTGAAGAAAACAATACCTTAAAAAATAGACTAACTCAAATGGCAAAAGAGCTCCAAAAAGCCAATGAGGAGAAGAATGTCTTGAAAGGCAGAATTACCTGAATAGAAAGGAGGTCCAAAAGACCACGGAAGAAAATACTACCTTAAAAATTAGATTGGAGCAAGTGGAAGCTAGTGATTTTATGAGAAATCAAGATATTAACAAACAGAACCAAAAGAATGAAAAAGCGGAGGACAATGTGAAATATCTCATTGGAAAAACCACTGACCTGGAAAATAGATCCAGCAGAGATAATTTAAAAATTATTAGACTACCTAAAAGACATGATCAAAAAAGAGCCTAGATATCATCTTTCAAGAAATTATCAAGGAGAACTGCCCTGACATTCTAAAGGCAGAGGGCAAAATAGAAATTGAAAGAATCCACAGATCGCCTCCTCAAAATATCCCAAAAAGAAAACTCCTAGGAATATTGTTGCCAAATTCCAGAGCTCCCAGGTCAGGAGAAAATACTGCAAGCAGCCAGAAAGAAACCATTTGAGTATTGTGGGAAAACAATCAGGATAACACAGGATCTGGCGGCTTCCACATTAGGGGACCGAAGGCTTGGCATACGATATTCTGGAGGTCAATGGAGCTAGGATTAAAACCAAGAATCACCTACCCAGCAAAACTGAGTATCATGCCCCAAGGCAAAATATGGATTTTCAATAAAATAGAGGACTTTCAAGCTTTTTGAGTGAAAAGACCAGAGCTGGATAGAAAATTTGACTTTCAAACATAAGAATCAAGAGAAGCATGAAAAGGTAAGCAAGAAAGAGAAATCATAAGGGACTGACTAAAGTTGACCTGTTTTGTTTACATTCCTATATGGAAAGGTGATGTGTATGATTCATGAGACCTCAGTATCATAGTAGCTGAAAGGAATATGCATATATATATATATATATGTGTGTGTGTGTGTATGTATATATATATATATACACATGTGTGTCTATGTATATACATAGGTGTGTATATATATACATATATGTGTATGTAGCATATATATATATAAACAGAGGGCACAGGGTGAGTTGAATATGAAGGGATGATATCTAAAAAAATAAAATCAAATTAAGGGATAAGGGATAAGAGAGGAATATATTGAGAGAGGGAGGAAGGGAGAGATAGAATGGGATAAATTATCTCGCATAAAAGTGGCAACAAAAAGCAGTTCTGTAGGAAGGGAAGAGGGGGCAGGTGAGGAGGAATGAGTAAATCTTGCTCACATCGGATTTGACCTGAGGAGGGAATACCATACACACTCAATTGGGTATCTTACCCCACAGGAAAGAAGGAGGAAGAAGAAGATAAAAAAGGGGATGATAGAAGGGAGGGTAGATGGGGAGGAGGTAATCAAAAACAAACACTTGCGAAAAGGGACAGGGTCAAGGGAGCGAATTCAATAAAGGGGGATAGGTTAGGAAGGAGCAAAACATAGTTAATCTTTCACAATATGAGTATTGTGGAAGGGATTTACATAATGATACACATGTGGCCTATGTTGAATTGCTTGCCTTCTTAGGGAGAGTGGGTGGGAAGGGAAGAGTGGAGAGAATTTGGAATTCAAAGTTTTAAAAACAGACATTCAAAAACAAAAAAAAAGTTTTTTGCATGCAACTAGGAAATAAGATACACAGGCAATAGGGGGTAGAAATTTATCTTGCCCTACAAGAGAATAAGGGAAAGGGGGATGGAAGGGGAAGTGGGGTGACAGAAAGGAGAGCTGACTGGGGAATGGGGCAACCAGAATATACGCCATCTTGGAGTGGGTGGGAGGGTAGAAATGGGGAGAAAATTCATAATTCAAACGATTGTGAAAATCAATGCTGAAAACTAAATATATTAATAAATTAATTTTTTTAAAAAAAGAGCATAATTTTGTGTAATAAAATCCAGGAAAAAGTGATGAAAGAATAATGGGAAGTATTTGGGTTAGGATCAGTGGAGGATGGAACAAAAGTCATATGATTTGGGAGTATACTACAGAATTTTGGGAATTGCACAAATCTGGACTAGAAGCATGGTATAGTAGTGATGGGGGACTTCAAATATGCAAATATCTCCTAGTACACACCCTCCCTCTCCCTCTTCCTATCTCCCCTTCCCCTCCTCTCACTTTCCTCCTCTCTCTCCCTCTCCCTCTTCCTCTCTCTCTCTCTGGATATCTCTCTCTATCTCTTCTCTCTGTCTCCCCTCTCTCTCTCTCAAAAGTAGAACCGTCAATAAATTCTTACTTTGATATCATGATAATCTGATCCTGCAAAAAATGAAGGAATAGCAAGAAGAGGGGCTATTAGGCACCTAAGTGACATAGTGGATAAAGAGCTGAAACTGGAATCAGGAAGACCTGAGTCCTCACTAGGTATGTGACCCTTGGCTATTATTAGTTATTAGTATTGTTATTATTAGCTATTGTTTGCCTCAGTTTTCTTCGGGTGTAAAATGAAAATGACAGCACCTGCCTTGAAGGTTGTGAGGATCAATTGAAATCATATTTATTACAGCATTAAGCAAAGTACCTGGCATGTAGTAGGCACTATATAAATGCTTATTCTCTTCCCTACACCATTTGGGATCCAATTCTATCCAATAAGTACAATAGATTGTAGTAGAAATATTGGAAATCTTAGTGGGATGTGATTACTCCATCTTAAAATTTATGATACAGGGAAAGACATTCATAGTCATTTATAAGGGTTCAAGTAATGGATAAATAGGATGCCATGGCGTAAAATTTTTTAGGGCAAGTAAGTTCAAGAGGAATGAGAAACTCTCAAGAATGAAATTTCCATCTCATTCACTCAAAAATTCCAGTGTGGAAGAAAAGGAGGATTTTATGAAAAAATATGCTATTAATACATTTTTTTACATCTCCTAGATTTCTTCCTGTACTACTCTTCCTTCTACCTTTCAGGGAGCTAATCCTTATTAAAAATATTTTTAAAAGAAAAAAAATTCAATAAAATATACCAATATACCAACTAGTCAAAAAAAATATCATGTTCTACGCAAACTTTCAAACATCCATGGGCCCTACCCTCTTCAAAGGACTAGGCAGAAATTATTTCTCTTTCTCATTCTTTAAGGTCAAGCTTTTTTACATAAGCCATTTCAACAGTTTTATGGTCATTGTTGTTTCTAGTTACATCGTTGTAGTCATTGTGTATATTGTGTTCCTGGTTCTGATTCTTTAACGGTACATCATTTCCTATAAGGCTTTCAGTGTTTTCTGTATTTATTAAGCTAATCTTTTCCAATATAGTAACATTCCATTACATTCATTTACCACAATATATGTTGCAACCAACAATTGATGGGAAAACCAAACCTAAACTAACCTTACCTAACCTAAAGTGCTGCTACAAACATTGGCGGAGGCGGGGCGGGACAGGGTACATGGAGCCTACCTCTTTGTTAATGTCTTCATTGGGGATGGAATCACTTATTGATACATTTTAATCACCCTATTTTACTAACCTCAAATTGCTTCCACAATTGTTGTTCCAATTTACAGCTCTGCAACAATGAATAAATATTCCTATCTTTCTACAGTCTCTCCAACATTAACTATTCCCATAATCTTTGGTAATTTGATGGATATGAGATGAAATCTCAGAGTTATTTCATTTGTTGTTTCTGTTCAGTCATTTTCAGTCATGTCTGACTCATCATGACCGTATTTGGAGTTTTTCTTGACAAAGATACTGGAATGGTTTGCCATTTCCTTCTCCAGCTTACTTTACAGATGAGGAAATTGAGACAAACAGGGTTAAATGACTTCCCCAGGGTCAAAAAGCTAGTATAGTGTCTGAGGCCAGATTTGGACTCAGGAAGATGCATCTTCCTGACTCCAGGCCCAGCATTCTATCCACTGCACCGCCTATCTGCCTTATTATTTTCATTTACATTTCTCTAATTACTAATAATCTGGAGCACTCTTTAATACAATTGCTAACAGTTTGCAATTCTTATTCTCAGAACTGTTTATTTCTATTCTTTGATAATGTCTCTATTGGACAACAGATTTTGATTTTTTTATGTGACCATTAGTTGTCCATATAGCTTGTCAGAGATCTTTGATGCAAATATTTTCCCCAGTTGATCATTACTTTCTTAAAACAAAATATTGCTGTTGTTTGTTGAAAAGCTTTTCAATATCACTTAAGATTTCCTCTTTTGTCTTTTGTAAATGCTTCAATCTTTTCATTAATTAATAATTTATCCTCTCTCCATAACTATAAAAGATACATTACTTTCTTCTCTTTTAATTTTTATGTTATTATTTTTAATCTTCAAATCACATATCAATTTTGTATTTATTATGGAATATAATATAAGTCTGTCTAAGCCTATTTTCTGCCAGCCTGCTTTACAGTTTTCCAAGCAATTCTTATGAAATAGGGAGATCCAACAGAGGATCTTCCTAAAGAAACTGATATTAGTTAACTTAGCTTTTGGAAGATATGTGGGCAAGATGGAGGGAGGGGGCTATGATAATTATAAAAAAGAATAACATGAACCTATCCAAAGTGTTGAGTGCTTATGCTCAGAAGCATCACCTCTCACTGGGACTATGGAAAGTGCTTTCTAGTTAATCTCTCAGATCCAAGACTCTTTCTGTTCCAATCTGTTCTCCCACAGAGCTAGTAAAGTAAATTTTCTAAATTGTTGATCAGCCCATGTTATTACCCTATTCTATAAACTCCATTGCCCACCTGCCCCCCAATTACCTCTAGTAGCAAATATAAAGTCCTTTGATATTTAAAGCATTTACAAACTGGTTACAACCTATCTTTTTGGCTGAATTTCACATTACTTACCTTAAGTACTGACAGTCCGTGAGCTGTCTCCCATGCTTGGAATTCACTTCCTCTTCACCTTTACCTCAGTATCGTTAGTGTATTTCAAGACTCAACTCATGTGCCACCTTCTATGTGAAAACTTTTGTCCCTAGTAGTGTGCTCCCTCCCCTGCAAAAATCACTCTGCATTTAATTGATATCATATAAGATAATGGACTTGGGAAATTAGAAGACTTGGGTTCAAATCCTGCCTCAGATACTTAGCAGCTGTGTGACCCTGAAAAAGTCATGTAACTTTTCTGTACCTCAATTTTCTCATTTGTAAAATTAGAGGATAGGATTTGATGGCTTCTGAGGTCCTTCAAGCACTAAATTTGTGATCCTATGACACTATGCAAATGTTATCTCACTTGACAGAATATAGGCTCTTTGAGAGCTAGGACTCAGTGCCTGGCATATAGGAGATAGTTAACAAATAATTATTGATTGAAAATAAGCTAAGGATGGCAATGAATGCTAAGGATAACAAAAAGCTTCATATAAATGTTAACTATCATTATCATTATTATTTTTATTAAATGAATATGTTTCTTTGGGAGTTGATTGTGAAGACTGATTAAAATTAAATTATTGAGCTCCTAAATGCCAGACTAAGGACTTTTTTATCCTATACTACAGGCAATGGGCAGCTGTTTAGGGTTATTAAGATTATTTTGAAGATTTGTGGAAGGATTGAGTGAGGGAGAGAATGGAATGAAATTAGTGAGGAAGCTACTTCAGTAAATCAGGTGAAACATAATTATTGCCTAACCTAGAATGTTGTCAATATGGATGGAAGAGCAGAGACAGATGCAAAAAAAAGTACTGGAAATATAGAAAAGGGTTTGAACTGGCTAGATCAGGTGCAAAAAAGAGAAAAGTAAAATGATGTTACTGAGGTTTCAAGTCTGGAAGATGAGTGGTGCTATCAAATGAAATGGTCAAATTTGGAAGAAAAGTAGTTTATGGGAAAACCTGTTGGGTTTGAAATAATAACAGTACATTCAAGTAGAAATATCCTATATATAATTAGAAATGGTAATTATGGCTCAGGAGAGTGATCACATTTGTGAATCTGAATAGAATAATTCAAACCACAGGAGTAACTGAACTTGCCAAAGTATAGAGAAAAGAGAAGGGTGAAGTTTTGAAGGGGCTATGGTTACTTATCAGACAGAAGGGTGATGAACAAGAAAAGGAAAGGAAAATGGAACTGTTACAGTGGTCGAGGAAAATGAAGATAGATAAAAGATTAAGTCAAAGGTCAGACCTTTGGTGAAATTTGAGAGAATGGTTTAGTTGAATTTTAGAGATAATATTCAGGTTGAAGAGAATTGAGGAATGAATAGTTGGTCTGTGAATAGAATCAGCAATTACATTTTCCTAGAATTTTATAGTCAAAAGTCAAGGTAATGTGAAAGACTTTAAGTTACATTTAAATAGAATATTTACAACAGTTGTCCTCAAACCCCATCCCTTTCATTCCTCTTTTGCATCATCCTGCCTCTTTTTGTTCTGAGTCTTTCTACCATTCTTTTGGTTTTCTAAAGGTCTCCTACTTCTTGAGCATTCTACCTTCTAGATCAGGGATTCTTAACCATTTTGTGTTATGGACCCCTTTGTGAATAAGGTGCAGTCTATGAATCTCTTCTCAGAATAATATTTTTTTAAAAAATTTAAGGAAATTGTAACTTTCAATTAGAGGTTAGTGAAAATAAAAATGTAATTTTTTCCCCATCCAACTTCATGGACAGCAAGTTAAGAACCCATTTTCTAGATATCCATTTGTACCTGCATACATATGGCAGGTCTCCCAAGCTCCTTCAACATCAGGACCAGATGCATGTAGGTAATTCACCCCTTTATAATAGAAATTTTGTTACTACACCCTATACACTGGTTGTTGTCCTTCATAGTTGAAGAGGACCAAAATGACATCACTATGTCAGAGTCAGTCTACACATTTCCAACTATAGCTGATCAAACCAATACAAGCTTGGAAGGCTCTGCCACAGGTTGGGCATAAATAGTCCACATAAACATTTGGATTAGAGATTTGTGCATTTCACATTTCTTTTGAGTTACTATGATTGTGCTTTGCTCAGAAAGCACTTCTTTGATGCAAGCATGCCATTTAGGGCAGTCCTATGCCAGTATCTCCCATGTCTCACAATTGATAATAAAGTTCTTCAGAGAGACGTTGTGAGTGTTCTTGTACCACTTCTGACCTCCATTTGAGTTCTTGCTTTGTGTGAGTTCTCCATAAAATAATCTTTTAGGCAAATGTACATTTGGCATTCAGATGTGGCCAGCCCATCAGAATTGTGCTCTCTGCAGTAGGGTTTGATTGCCTGGCAATTCAGCTTGAGATCAGACCTCAGTGTCTGGAGCCTTATCTTGTCAATTGACCTACAGAGTCTTCCTAAGATCATTCAAATGGAAGCAATTCAGTTTCCTGGCATGATGCTGGTACACTGTCCGGGTTTCACAAGCACGCAACAATAAAGTCAGCACAACAGCACCATAGATCTTCAGTTTGGTAGGCAGCCCAATACTGCTCCTCTCCCACACTTTCCTTCGGAGCCTCCCAAATACTGAGCTAGCTCTGGCAATGTGTGTGTCAACCTTATCATCTATATGTACATACCAGGAAAGTATACTGCCAAGGTAAGTGAACTTATTAACAGCATTCAAAATTTCTTCATTTGCTGTAAAACCCTATACGTAAACATTTTTGAAAGAGCTTCCAAAGATTTCTATTGTATTTATTGTAATTTAATATTGTATTGTATTTATTGTAATTTAATATTGTATTGTATTTCATGTACTCCATAAGTTCCCACTTACAATACCTCCCCAAAAGTTCCACAGTCAATGAAGGTGGGAAGGGAAGAGGATAAGCATTTGTATATTACCTACTATATGCCAGGCACTATGTCTCATTTGAAAGAAATCTTTTTTATAGTTTTTTTTTATAATTTTTCACTCTTGCTAGGCTATTCTACTAATTTCTAGGATCCTGGCTCTCTAGGATGACTTCCTGGAATGCTGCTTGGGGCAGCTAGTTGTCACAGTCTATAGACCACTGATGTTAGAAAATCCTGAGTTTGAATCCAGTCTCAGACATTGACCTAGCTATGTGATCCTAGCCAAGTCACTTAATCTCTGCTTACCTCAGTTTCCATAACTATAAAATATGGATAATAATAGCACTTTACCTCATAGTGCTATTGTGAAGTACTTGTAAAACACTTATCACAGTGCCTTGTACATAGTAGGTGTTCAGTACATGCTTATTTGGATACTGCTCCCCCCCCCCCGGGTCTTTCTCCAGGCATTCCAAATCTTCCAACTTGTGTCTTGCATGTTACTGCTACTACCACTTCTTCCTACTCACTATTTCTGCCTTCTCTTCTCTGTCTCAGTCTTTTTACCCCAAAATAAAAGTCTTGTACCTCTCTGCCCCATCCCTCATTCTTATCCCATTTGTTTCCCAAGGGATCTGTACCACCTTACTCATTGACCGTCCCCCAATTATACTGCCTCATTTAATAGTTCTTTGGTTAACCCCAAACCTTATCATATTCCTTGTCAATATATCTCCTTCATGCTTTCATAGCTGTATTTTTAAGAACTCTCACATACTTCTCCTATATTTAAAAATATACTTGAGAACCCATATTTACTCAATATGCACAGGATGCTTTACATCTCTACTGTGGGTAGTGCTTTCCCCTAAATCCATAATTCCTTTTCAGTGGAAATTACCTATATTTCACACCACCAAATTCCAGGCATATTATTTAGGGTACAGATTAGCCACAATCCATTGTTCAATATCCTTTGATCAGTTTATCCACATGATATTATAGGAGATGTTGCTAAAATCCTGATAAACTACATCTGTGGCATTTCCTTGTAAGACCAAACTAGTAACCAAATTTAAAAAAAAAGGAACAAATTGAGTTTGAAATGAAGGACTACTCATAACTCAACCCATGTGATCCAGAAGTATTCTGGAGAAATGTTAGGATATTGCTTCATTTGGGGATATCTCAGCTCTAGTTAGAAATGTCACTGTCCCAGTTGTTTATATGTTTATCTGACTCATGATTATTTCTTGGTTTCTATTCCTATAAATTCCCTTCACAGGACCTTAGAATCATGTTGGCTCTTAGTGGTCACATCATTCTTTTCTAATTAATTTCAAAATAATTGTCTAAAACTTGACCCAGAATTTATCTGTAGTTTCAGAAACTTGTTTCTTTTTACTTTCTTGAAAATCAAGAGATTATTTTCTCAACTCAGGTATCTTCTATTCACCATTACTCTTTAATGACAATAGGCCATGGTTCTACGACTGAGTCGGAAGTTTCTCCAGAATATGGGCTCTGGTTTTTCTGAGTCTGAAGAATTGAGTTCCTTTAAGTACTTACAGAAAATGTTTCAGATTAAAACACCTGAACTCAGTTTTTTTTAAAAAAGCTACAAATCGAGCTTCAGACATAACATAGCTTTTAACATACATGTATTTCAGGTTTCATTTAAATATTGATCTTAGGCCTGCCAACTATTGTTTCCATTTTTCTTGGGTTTCATTTACATGTTTGAAAATTCTTTGTAAGTGTGGAAAAAATAGTATAAAGCAATATATTATAGGTCAGAATAACACACAAATAGTTGTCCAGTTCAAGAGGCCTAAAATAAAACTGTTTAGGGAAGCTCATACAACAGCTGGCACAGCGAGAATTGATTTAGGACTCTTCTGTTTGTTTGTCAGTTTTATGAATGTGTGTTCCAAGTTAGATCACTTGGGATTGAGCAGGAAGTGTCTCAGTGGGCTGTAAAGACAGAATGTGGATATAGAATCTTTGAGTTCAAATACAGGCTTTGCTATTAACTCATTGTGTGACCTTAAGTAAGTCATTTACATGTTCTTACTTTGCAGATTTTTTTTTTTTACAAAGTAGGAATTACAATAATGATCTTTTTTCCTAAATGTCTTTTAAATGTTTTATGAATTTAAAGTACTCTAGAATCTCTAGCAAGCATATCATGTGGAAGCAGGAGTAACTCAGAATACATAACCTGAATTTCCACAGAGCTCCTAATGAAATAGAAAGCATAACCCAAGAACTTTAGGCTAAATGATTGAAGGTAGTCTATAAAATATAATGGGAACAAAGTAAGGAAATAGAGTGAAAATAAGGGAAAACAAAACAGTACCTGTTTTGGGATGATAATTACAATTCGGTTAATTAGGAGCTAGCTAGCTAGCTAGTCAGGCTTAATCCTTGGTTAGCCACTCAGGTGTTTAATCTAATGACTCATTAAATGCACAGTACAAAACTATTTTAGATGCAAAGTCTTTGTCAGTTGGATTGTAATGAAGTCTTTATGTTTTAAGCATATACAATCATGTGCACACTATAGTAGTTTTGTCACAGAAGAGCTGTCCCAGAACAATATGACGTTATAATAACTTGACATTTAACCCACTTTACCAATCACTTTGGTTCAGTACTATAGTATATGATGCAGAATCCCACATCTGCACACCGTATATACATTGACTGGTATTAACATTAATGCTTTCTAAAGTACCCTTCCCACCTTATTTTATAACCATTGGTGGGCTTTATTATGGACTAGATCAGAGGTATCAAACATTGGCCACAGGTAGGACTTCCACACACTTCTGTGCCTCTAAAACCAAATTAAAATATAGTTGGGAAATATTTAACAAAATAAATAAAAATGTAATGAAACATAGATAATATTACATTTTAAAACAAAGTCAATATGTGGCCCATAGAAATCCTTGTGGATGGATTAGTGGCTCCCATTTCTATTTGGGTTTGATACAACTTGTCTAGATAATTATAAGATTTACAAAATACTTTCCTTATAGCAGCTAGGTAAGGCAGTAGACAGTAAGATAGTAGACCTAACGCTCAAAGAGACCATAAAGACCCTTCACTTTACAAATGAGGAAATTGTGGCCTAGAGATGTGAGATAACTTACCCATTGTCATGCAAGGTGGTAAGGGTTAGAGCCAAGATCTAAACTCTTTTTCTCTGACTCCAAATCCAGGGTTCTTTTAATAGCATCACTCTGTAGAGATGCCCTACCTTATAAATGAAGAAACTGTACTTGAGAAGTGAAGTGATTTGCAAAAATCACATAGACAGTAATGGAATTTGAACCCAGGTTTCCTAAAAGAGTCTGGTGCTCTTCCAATACCAACCCTACACACACATACACACACACACACACACACACACAAAGGTGGCAAGCAAGTAGGAACTTCTCTTTTTAATCTCTGTTCAGACAAGGCAGTAAAAGATAACATTTTTCTAGGATACTGTCTTTCATTAAGGAGCTTTAGCTATTTTTTAAAAGCTTCCTTAGTACCACTTGCTACTCACTGTATATGACCTTAATTGGTTTTGTTAACTGATGAACCCACTAGCTCCAACAGGATAACCAAGCAAAGACATATCTGTGTATTGCGATTTGGATTTTTAGTATGGTGAGATGTTGCCATCACTTCCTCCATTTAAAATACACCTGTGACCAGACAGGTGATGAGAAGTGAAGCGGATGCAGAGAGACAGATGGATTAAGACTGTCATAATTGTAGTTTTACTCGATTATAATTTTAACAGGCTCCAGGTGATTTTCTATTTTTTACAGCATCACTCATCTCAATAAGTCCCGGTGGGCCTTGAAACAGAAGAGATACACATTCTAGCTTCCGTTTAAACCCATTTGCATTGTGAGCACTTAAGAGAGTTGTGCTGTGAAAAAGCAATTAGCTTCTTGAGTCTCGGGTGCCATTTAGAATATCCAAGCTCCTGTGTTTCATCATAAAATTGACCTTTTTAATTTTTTATGTCTGAGATTTCCACTAAAAGAGTTAGCATTAGAAAAAATATAGCCCAGGAGAAAATAGAAAGGCATGGGAAAATTTTATAAAAGACAGCCTGGCTCTAAAGGGAAACAGGAATCAGCTCCACTCAGATATAATAAATATAGTGTCATGAAGTACCATGTGCTTAATTTTTAAATAATTGGTGTCATTAAGTAACATAACAATGACATAACAACACCAGTTATGTATAAAAAGTCGGCAGGCAGTGTGTCTCAGATTTACAGCCAACTTCTACTCTGTGTGAGATAATTACTTTGCTCTCTAGAAAAGAGGTCCATTCCTCATTACCTTTGACTGTCATTCCTAAGCTGTAATCATCCTAATGTGATCGTAATTTATGTATCGTATTTTTTAAAACTGAATTAGATTTGCCAATTTAATTTTTCTGTGCAACTCCAGTGTCTCCACAGTTGAAAAGCCAGTGTCATTAGAAAAGTCAGAAGAAACCACTTAGAAAAGTAAAAATTGCCACAGTGGGTCAGACTTTTTTAGCCAGACACTCAAGACTATTTCTCACAGTGGTACCAAGAAATGTTATTATAAGAAGAATTGTTCTTCTGTCTTCTGGGGTTAGGACTTATCTTTAAAATATCTTAATTTTCCTAAATCACTCATTTTGCAGTCATCAGAATTTATTTTATCCCTTATGAAGCTGTTTATATTTTCAAAGGTTTTTTTTTTAACCTCTTAGAGCCCACAGATTCCAAAACCTTGTTACCGTCTTTTGTAAAGTAGAATTTCAAAGGAAAAAAAGTCCAAATTTTTTTGTCTTTTCAAGAACTTTGAATGTATGTCCCTATCCATAACTTTTAAAGATTTTTGTTTCATACACCCTCATCTTCCATGGTTCTGGATTATTAAAGTCTGAATATTCTTGAACTGGAAAAGGGATAGCAAAAAGCTGTCCAGAATAGGTCACAGACAAATACAGCTGTGTTAGAACTACTACATTAAATTTCATGTTACTTTTTTTAAAAGCTGTATTTAAGAGACTCATAGAAGCATAAACAATCCTTTTTTTTCCATTTTTTGTATAAGGAAACACTTCTGCTTATTTTCATGATAACACAAATGGAATTATACAAATGTACACATATACATGTATTTAGATACATACACATATGTGTACACACATATATATGTGTATGAATGTATACATATATGCACAATATAAAGATGGCCCCTCACATATCATCTGTCATCTAATTTACTTATAAAATTAAAATCCAAATTAATTAGAACTTAATTGGAGAAAAAAAATGGAGGGCGCATTAAGAACCAAAGCATAGAACATAGAACCTAATTTCTGGAATGTGTTTGAGACTATGATGACTAAAATTGCAACAAAGGCAGGCCAAGACACAACTTTTGCCAGGGCAAAATAACAATTTACTAACAGTGATGCAAACTGTTAGCAAAGTGGGTCTGCTGGCCATCTTAGCCAAAAAGCCAGAAGTGTGAGCAGGATCAATTTATTAGTTAGGCTATCAACAAACAATAAATTGGGTCAATGGATTCTCTCAATGACCGAAGACTCTGAGTAAGAGCAGATGGAGTCTTTTGAACCCAGGTGTGTCTTGCTTCTGATTGGCCAGACAGTATGTCACTTGGATCTTGGGGGCTTGAAGTGATCATATTACTGGACCACATCTTTAAAAACTTCCCGGTAAGCTAGACTGAGAAGTGGAGTCTGACAAAACAGGGAAAAGTACAGATTACAGAGTAATATGATACATAATGTTAATTTTCCTTAAGGTTTTATTTGTAAAAGTTGATTTTAAAAAGTTGCAACATTATAATAGCAAAAATAATTAGAATAATACTGAAAAACAATATTGGTATGTTGAGTATGTTTGACTTTCTTTTAGAGAACATGGACACAAATATATTGATTCCTTTAATGTTTTTACAATTGAACGTTAATAAGCATCATTTTGTCTTTGATCAGTACAAAAAAGTAAAACACAAAGGGGCTGAGTTACTTATGTAAAGTCAAAGGCTCTGGTGGAAACAAGATCAGAACCAAAGATTTTATATTTTCAGTCTACTATTATTTTCACTACTCCCAGTACCTGGCACATGTCTTTGAGCACTCTCTATATGTTAATGTGGTGATGATCCAACCTTTTTCTAAACTTCATTTTAAAAGCAAACTGTCAATGACCAAACTTCTGAAAATCTTGGCCAAAATATGCAACCATAGCTTCTATAGTTTCTCCCACAGAAATTGTGGATAATGATACTGCACCTTTAAAATAAAAGAAAATAGCTATAATTTTTCAACGTTTCTAGCGTATCACTAGAGGAATTGTTCCAAGGGGAAAGATGGGGTGGGAAAGGGGAATGTTAAAGGAGAAGGGAATCAGGAAAGAAATAGTAAAGGGGAGCAAAGGGAAGAAAAAAGGCAAAAGGGAAAGAAGAGGAGGAGGGAAGGGAAAGTGAAAAAGAAGGATGAGAAAGGAAAAGGATTTGGAGAGAAGGGAAGAAAAGGGAAGGGAATGAGGAAAGGAATAGTGAAATGAAGAGAAGGGGAAAATGAAGGAAAGGAAGAAGAGAAGAGAAGGGGGACAGAAGAAGCAAAAAGGAGAAAGGGACACATTTCAGCCAACACAGAGCATTTTTCTTTCAACTGAGCGGCATTATTAACTCTGCTATTTAGCACATGAGCCACCTTTTGGGGCCTGATTTCTTCATTTGGAAGTGAAGAGGTTAGACTAGATGATTTCTAAATTCCGTTCCAGCTCTTTACATCCATGATCTTGCCATTTCATTAGTATAGGTGCTTATCCAGGTCCCAGTTTTCTAATCTGTAAAATGAGACGGTTGGACTCTGATCTCTAAGGTCTCATCTAGCTCTCTGACTAAGTAGTTTGAAGACTTTTAATAAAAACTGAACTGCAGTTTTAGTTTTATATGTACACACACACACACACACACCACTCAAATAATATTTCTGTATGCATTATCACTAGAGCTAATGCTCTACGTACATAAAGTACTGGCCCAAAAACGTGTAAACTGCAACCAAATGGCATTGAGTTTCTTTATTTGATCTGCCAGACGTGCATATGGCAATAAGATGTACTGCCATGTCCTAGAGAACATCATGCACTGCCAATGGCAGATTCCATGATCCCAAGTGAAGCTTGGTTTAGCCCAGGGACCAAAAGGGAACTCTATCTCCAGTACTTTGCATAGTTTCCTGGCACATAGTAAGCACTTGACAGTACTAAATGTGTGCTAATTGTGTGCTAGACTGACTTACTGCTTGGGAGGAGCAGGGAGACTCTCACTAAAGTAGTTTCTATCCAGATTTAGGGATGGATTCTAGTGCAAACGCATCATGGTAGCCAACCAAGAGCACGGGAGCTGAAGGACTAGAGTCAGTGAGAGGTGTCTGGCATAATAGCAGGGTCAAAATAACAATCACTGCAGAGTCCAAGTGGGCTAATGAGAAACAGGGCCTGGTTTCAAGCTGCAACCAAGTGGTATCAAAATAAACCATAAAAAATGGAGTTTAACAAAGAGCTCTCTCAAATTCCCATTGACACTTGGTCTTGGCAAATTTTATTCCTAGCCAAATGTGGCTGGCCCTTCAGCTGAGAAGTTCCTCCTGCAGCTGGCCTCATTGTTTTCCATGGCATTGTCCAATTGCAATTGACGTCAGACAATCAAAAACCCAGAAGTCTACCAGCGAGTTCAAAAGGTTCAAAGACTTTCTCAAGTCAGTCCAGCTAAATCTGGAGTAGTGCTATTAAGCCGCTGAAGGTCCTGGGGTCACCTCCAGAGCAATAGTGAGCAGAGGCAAGGAACTACAATGAACTGCAATTGTTATCGTCTAGCCTAGGGCCATATGTGTACAAACTATGCTTCATGTTGAAAATGAATTGACCTCAGACCTCAGTTTCCTCATTTATGAATGGAAGAATTTGAACTCATTATCATCTATGGTGCCTTGAAGCTCTACATATATGGAGAGAGTACTAAATTTGGAGTCAGCAAAACCTGGCTTCAGATCACAGCTGCTTCACATATTAGTTGTATGATGTGGGGGAAAGTCATTTACCCTTTCTCATACTCAGTTTCTTCATCTGTAAATGAAGGGGTTGGACTAAATGGCCTATAAGTTTCCTTTCAGCTTTAGACCTATGATGATATAATTTTACCATCCTCTGAACTGTACTATCCAATGAAATTTAGCTGCCTCATAATTCTAGGACCTTAAAATGCCCACATTTGTGCACATGTGTGTGCACACACATGCACATATACATATATTCTCTCTCTCTCAAAAAACAAAAAAGAACACCTGTATTGAATAGCAACTATCCACTGTCAAGGAAGCATTAAATATGGAAATCATGACCATTCTCAGCTATAGGAGTGTCTTTAATGGACAGTCTAGTATTTTAAATTGGCAAGAATAAATGCAACCACACCTGAGTCACATAATAAATGAAACCTCTACGTTACAAATATGAATTCTTATCCTTTTGGAAAGCACAGGACTTTCTTTTGGAGTCCAAAGCATTTAAGCTTAAGTACACAAGGTACCAACAACTAAAGCAAAAACCCATGTTGACTTGAAAGTTTGGTAAGCATTATGAGTAGCCTATGTGGATCTTAATCTGGCTAACAAAATAGCTGGCATCTTTTTACCAGTGCCACTTTTATTCTGTTTCATGATGGACTTCTTTAGACTTATTGCCAAGTACAAGTCGTCTATCAGAAGGAGACAGTGTATAGCCAAGAAAATGGGAGCAGGAAGAATTCAGAAGAGAGAATAAAGGTTCCCAGTTTTCCACCCTCTTTTTAATCCTGTTCACCACCCCACTCTAACCCCTTTCCGCACCATGGCTGCCAAGTGTGGTCCTTTTCTCAAGACATCGTCTTTTTTGGCATCATAGCAATGTAGAATTATCCAAAAAGTTAAACAGATAGACCAAACTACCACTACCTGGGCATTAATCAGGATATCTATGTGCCCTAAAGACAGTCAACGTCTCTTCAGTTTTTAAAAATGCAATAATGATATTGAAAATAAAGTGAAATTATTTCAATGCTGTGTGGGTAATTTTCCAAATCGAATATATCCATTAAATGTATGGTTTCATATGGTTTAATTTGGCTCACTGCCTCACTCACATGATAACATTTTTACTTAAAAATGAATTAAAAATAAGCTCTGTGGGCTCAGGAGAAGTCATCCTGAGCTGAAGTGCTGAACAGAGTCGATGTTGCATGTAAGAAAAGGGCCATTACTACTTGTTTGCATCATTCTGCTGGGGGCATTTAAATTCAGATTCAGCCTATACTGTGCCTGTCAGTAAAGTCACAGACCTTTCACAGATGCGGCTTTATCAGAACACAAAAACTGCAATTCTGGAACAGGCCAATGGTCCATCCTGCTTCTCACTGAGTTTAACGTGGGAATCTTCAAAGAAAGGCAAACCCATCCAGCCAAGTGACATACATTTGAAAATGGGATAACTTTGAGAAAAAATTCTTTCAGACTTGAGAGGCTGCTGCTCCTGCAGCTGCTAATGAGGATGATAAGGACGGTTTACATTTAAATAGTATTTTTCACTTCACAACAAGTTTTTTCCCACAACAGCTTCCAGGCACCCTAGATGACAATGAATCCAACTTCGTCCATTTATAGATGAGAAAACTGAGGTTTGAGGTCAAGTTATTTTCGATATGAAACATAGTTTGTACATTATGGCCCTTGGCTGTTCTACTGGTTGATACCAGCCTATGGGCCTTTGTAGTTTCTTGCCTCAGCTCACTATAGTTCTGGAGGTGACCCCAGAACCTTCAGAGGCTTAATAGTACTAGTCCAGATTTAACTGGACTGACCTGAGAAAGTTTTTGGACTCACTGGTAGACTTCCGGGTTTCTGCTTGTCTGATGTCAATTGCAGTAGATAGTGCAAGTAACATGATCCCTATTTAACATAGAAGACAATTGAGGTTCAGAGATAATAAATTGAATGGACGATTACTGGTGAAGCTAATCATCAAACCCAGGGCCTCTAATCCATATGTTCCCTTAATCAGTATGTCTCATATACCTTTACCACCTTTGTGTAGCTCAAATAAATTGGGAATTTATTCTTGCCTTAATCACTTTCTATAACTGTGAATCTGGAGATTTGCCCTATTAGATTGTAAGATCCGTTAGCTCAGAGATTGGGTTTTGATCTTCTTTCTCTTCTCCATAGAGCACTGCTATAGCTCTGCACAGCTCATACTCGCTCTGCTCAAGAAATCATTTCTCTAACAGTTTGAATGAATGAATGGCATGTTCCACAATATTCTGTTAACTTTGGGGTTTTAATTGCAACATTTGTGTTCCTTTAATCTGCTCCTTTTCAAAATATATAGGGATTATGACTACGACAATGAACATAATGGTAAATTATATAACCAGTAAGAAAGGGATATAATCTGGAAGTTTGTGAATACTGAGATAAAATTGAAAAATTTTGGAGAATATGAGGAGTTAGGAATTATTTGAAGGCTGCACGACTAAATAAATAAAAGGATTGTAGTGCCCTTAATTGAAATAAAGAAGTTTGGAAGAAAGGTAGGTTTTAGGGAAAAGATGATGAGCTTGGTTTAGGGGCAAGTTCAGTTTGAGATATCAAAAGGATATCCAGTTTGAAGTATCCAGAAGGCATTTGTTTCCCAACCACTTCCCACTCTGATAAAATCACAGATGCTTCCAACATAATCACCTATTTCCCAAGTCAAGTCAATAAATATTTATTAAGCACCTACTACATCTCAAGGTAAGACCAATGTACACAAAGAAAGGCAAAAAAAATAGTCCTTGCTCTCAAGCAGTTCATTGAGGGAGACAACGTTCAAACAACTATATACAAACATGCTATACAGGATAAATTGGATGTGACCAACAGAGGGAACAAACTGGCATCAAGGGAAAGGCTTCTTGTAGAAGGTGGGTCTGTAGTTGTCACTTTAATCTTTTCTCCTGTGGAAGTCGTATCAGTACCTAATTTGCACCCCCCACCGCCAGCCTTTTCCATTGTCTTGTATAGGAACCTCTTCTCTGGCTGTTATGTCTTTCCCTTCAAGAGAATGAGACATTAGCAATATAAACACACGAGCTGAAGGGTGTAAATTAAAGCCCTAGCTTCAAACAGCTCCCTTTAAAAACAGATCTGAGTTATGAATTGTGCCATGAGCCCAACTGTGAATTATTCAACCAGAAGCAGTTATTTGATTGATAAATCAATTTGGAGAAATACGTTGAATGATTAATGATTCTGTCATATCCACCAGGACACTTGCTAATTGTTTTCAAGGTTCCAATAAGTATAATGGCAATTAATTGCACCTGCTATCATCTGCTTCATGCTTGGAGCTAAAGGAGGAGTTCAACTTTCATTTTTCACTGGTGAAAAGACCACTATTTATTCTTGGCCATCCTCCACACCTGCCTGATATGGGAGCAAGTCTTTGTGAGGGGGAGGAACTCTGCTTTTTAATGACTTTAAATTTAGACTATTGCAGGCCTCTCTCCAAAGGAAAGAACAGAAGCAAATGCAGAAGTTTTGCAAGCCAACTGCAGGAGAAAACATCGTACTTACAAATCTAATTTCCATCTAAGTGTAGTATATTGTAGTTCCCTGAGGCAGACCTTGATATCAGAAAAAAGCAATTTCTGGCAGATTGGAAGGGTTATTCCCTTTTGGGTTTCCAACATCAGACAGATCAGAATGGAGGTCCCAGTCTCAGGGGGCCAGCAGCTTCATGAAACAGATGGGACTTGACAGGCTATTTCCAAGAGACGGGGGCTCTGAAGCAGGAAGCCGGGATGCCTGAGTGAGTAATGGGAAGCTCCTGATCTAAACTGGGAGAGCCAGGGACTCTGCTGATGGCAGGTGGAATTTATTCATGTCAGACTAGGGTTACCAACCATCCTGATAATCATGGGATGGCCTAATGATTCAGAGAGCACCTTCTGAGCACAACTGTACTCAGCTAGCATGTTGTTTAACCCTATTAATACCATTCACTAACACTGAATGCCATGAAAAATTGTGTTTTATTTCATTACATTTTGTGATTTTTCTGTCTCTGGATCTCTTTTCGTAAAAGAAATTATCTTTTTCTCTTTCTCCTGAACCTATCAACTCTCCATTTCCCTTATATTGGGGGAGAAGATGGGTTTGGACCTGTGATCCCATTGGTTTATGGAACTCCCTAAACCAATACAAATTGGCACTTATTCTGCCTCTTTGACTGAGGGAGTTTCCTGGGGCACTGAAAAGTTAGCTGCCTTGCACACAATCACACAAACAACAAGCAAGCAAGCATTTATTAAGCACCTATAATGTTCCAGACACTTTACTAAGTACTAATATGTGTCAAAGGTGGGACTTGAACCCTTATCTTCCCAGGCTGCAAAGCTGGCTCCCTGTTTTCTGCACATATTGCCTCCGTTTCCTTTATATTATCACCTAGAAAATGATACCACCTTTTATAATCTCTTTCTACCCTGCACAGTCTATTAGAAGTACAGGAGAGTTTCCAATGGTGGGCTCCCAGGCTTGCATGATCAGCCACCCTCAAACAAGTTCTGGCAATATACTGGAAAGAGAGAAGTTTGAGAAATGTGAAAGTGAAAATAGATGTTTGTTAAAAATTCTGTCTTTATAATCATACCTCCCTCATAACTCCTCCACTTTGGTCCCACAATGTGTGAAATTCTACCACACTTTCCAGGGATTTTCTTTAGGAAAAAAAATACAGATGTTTATTAAATACTTGTTACATACTGGGCACTCTGCTAGTCACATGGAGCATAACGTCCAAAATGAAACAGTCCTTTCCCTCAAGATGTTTATACTCTACTAGAATAATACCAGGAAGGAAACACACTCAAAAGTTCCTAAAAAACAGGTATGATGAAAGACTGAAATCTCTTTGTTCTTGTTCCCCATTCAATCTCATTCCCATCCACCCCCACGCCTACTGGCAATGTCCTCCTCAAGCTTGCCAGTGGTTTCATCATCACCGATCTCAGTGGTCTATTTTTTGAGTCTTCATCATCCTTGCCCTGTCCTGGCTTTCTTCCTACTACTCTGCTTTTTCTCTCTCACTCAATAACTCCTCTCCTTCTCATCTTCCAAAGTTACAGTTTGGGCCATGTTCTCTTCTCACCTCTGGACTTTGATGATCCAATCTACTCTACCACCTTCATCTCTCAACTATGTATTTCAAGTTTAAACTGAAACCCCCTCTTCAAAGTTCCATTACTATATTTCTACCACATCCAGAGCCCTAGCTTCAAGTTCTAGGCAGTACTGGTAGCCCATATCTAAGAAGCTCAGAAAATAGCCGAGTTTGGTTATTCATATCTCTAGTTGTCATTGTAGGATAAGACATAGATTCTTTGTTCTAAATCAACTCAACTTAGTTACCAACTTTATTCAATAAATGTGCCTGCAAACTTTTGGCAACTTCAAACACTGAATTCATGCTCAAAAGGATGAAAGATTTATCATCAATTTGGACATTCAAAAACACATTAGGGGATTTGATAGGGTCCCCCAAAAGGTTTTGAATAAGGACAGCTTTCATCGGGTAAGTATAGAGTATCTCAAGATAACTATCATTAAAAGAACATTAGGTTAGAAAACTATTAGATAACACTGAATATATATAATAATATATAATATTATTTTATTATAATTATATTATAATAATATATATAATATATATTATATATAATATATAATATATATAATAATAATATATAATATATTATAATAATATTATAATATATATATATTATTCACTGTACCTTAAACCTCCAATGTCCCAACCTTATTAGCATTCTTTTCTTTTTAATTAAATGTTTTAAATGATACCCTTTTTTCATTATTGTCTTTTTCTAGGGTTGTTCTTTTAAAATTTAAACCAATCATATATCTGGAATATAGAACCATAAATAGTAATCCCACCAACCAAAGCAACTATTACAAAACGTGTCATGGGAAAAGCCAAAATCAGCTTTTTAAAGACAAGTTCACTTTGGGAAGAGAAGAAAAAACTTCAGCAAGAGACCTCAGATCACAGAATGCCGGGTTTGGAGAAAACTCTGAGACATCATTCTGGTGATTCTAATAGGGAAGAGGCAGGAAAGAATAGCCAGGACTCCCAGCCCTTTGGCTGCACCCAAGATAACCACTGCTTGAAGAAGGAATAGGGCAGATCCCAGGGAAACAGCTCCCCTCCAGTGCCAATGGCCAGGGGATTAAGGCACATGAACTGTTAGTTTCTTATTTTAACTAATCATTCTTGCCAACTACTCTAAGTGCTAAATTCTGTAGTTCCTAGTTGTTGAAGGAATAAAAATGTTTTCGGCACCTACTATGCTCCCCATTCTGGGGTAAAGCACTAGTTGTCCCTCCTAGTTATATGACTATGTTGGAGAAATTTGTTTATCAGATTTCTTCCTTCCCAGATAGTAGGAATCAGGGAAGCATGAGTGTGCAAGTAACTAGGGAAGGGGTAAAGAATTCTGAAAAGGGATTGGGGGGTAGGGAGAGCATGTAGAATTCAGTCAAACTTCGTCTCTTGCAATTTTGTTGAGGTTTTTCGCTGGTGAAAAGAATTCCACTATTAGGAAAACGAAAGCTTACCTGACATTGCAACCAACATTTAATGATGCCAGTTTATGATCTAACATAAACTGTCAAGGGTTAATATATCTATCTAGATATCCATGAGCTTGTCAATTTGGCATTCTTAGATTCATTGCTTTGAGGAGTATATGAATGATAATGCTATTCCTGAAATCCTGGGGGGAGAGGTGTCTCTGATCCTTTGTTTTCAGATGGAGGAACAGCAAAGCAAACAGAATAATATGTTTTCCCTCAGTCTTCTAATAATACTAGCTCAGATTTGTATGGTGGTTTTTTTTTTATATATATTTTTTATTTTTTTTAAAGCAATTTATTTATTTAACATATTTGGTTTTCAGCATTGATTTTCACAACAGTTTGAATTACAAATTTTCTCCCCATTTCTGCCCTCCCCCCCCACTCCAAGATGGCGTATATTCTGGTTGTCCTGTTCCCCAGTCAGCCCTCCCCTCTATCACCCCCCTCCCCTCTCATCCCCTTTTCCCTTCCTTTCTTGTAGGGCAAGATAGATTTCTTCGCCCCATTGCCTGTGTATCTTATTTTTTAGTTGCATACAAAAAGTTTTTTTGTTTTTGAACATCTGTTTTTAAAACTTTGAGTTCCAAATTCCCTTCCCTCTTCCCTTCCCACCCACCCTCCCTAAGAAGTTGAGCAATTCAACCTAGGCCACACATGTATTATTATGTATAACCCTTCCACAATATTCATGTTGTGAAAGGCTAACTACATTTTGCTCCTTCCCAACCCATCCCGCTTTATTGAATTTTCTTCCTTGACCCTGTCCCCTTTCCAAAGTGTTTGTTTTGATTACCTCCACCCCCATCTGCCCTCCACTCCATCATCCCCCTGCCTTTTATTTTTTTTTTTATCTTCCTCCCTCATCTTTCCTGTGGGGTAAGATACCCAACTGAGTATGTATGGTATTCCCCCTCAGGCCAAATCTGATGAGAGCAAGGTTCACTCATTCCCCCCTCACCTGCCCACTCCCCTCCTCTCCTAGAACTGCTTCCTCTTGCCACCTTTATGGGAGATAATCCACCCCATTCTATCTCTCCCTATCTCCCTCTCTCAGTAAGTTACTCTCTCATCCCTTAATTTCATTTTATTTCTTTTAGCTATCTTCCCTTCATCCTCAACTCACCCTGTGTCTGCTCTCTTACTTTTACATATATATATATATACACATACATACACATACATACATATACACATAGATACATGCATACATACACATTCACTTATATATATACATAAACATATATATATGCATATATATATATGCATATTCCCTTCAACTACCCTAATACTGAGGTCTCATGAATCATACTCATCATCTTTCCATGTAGGAATGTAAACAAAACAGTTCAACTTTAGTAAGTCCCTTGCAATTTCCGTTTCTTGATTACCTTTTCATGCTTCTCTTGATTCTTGTGTTTGAAAGTCAAATTTTCTATTCAGTTCTGGTCTTTTCACTGAGAAAGCTTGAAAGTCCTCCATTTTATTGAAAGTCCATATTTTGCCTTGGAACATGATACTCAGTTTTGCTGGGTAGGTGATTCTAGGTTTTAATCCTAGCTCCATTGACCTCCGGAATATCGCATTCCAAGCCCTTCGATCTCTTAATGTAGAAGCTGCCAGGTCTTGGGTTATTCTGATTGGGTTTCCACAATATTCAAATTGTTTCTTTCTGGCTGCTTGCAGTATTTTCTCCTTGATCTGGGAGCTCTGGAATTTGGCAACAATATTCCTAGGAGATTTCTTTTTGGGATCTATTTGCGGAGGCGATCGATGGATTCTTTCAATTTCTATTTTGCCCTGTGGCTCTAGAATATCAGGGCAGTTCTCCTTGATAATTTCCTGAAAGATGGTATCTAGGCTCTTTTTTTGATCATGGCTTTCAGGTAGTCCAATAATTTTTAAATTATCTCTCCTGGATCTATTTTCCAGGTCAGTGGTTTTTCCAAGGAGATATTTCACATTGTCTTCCATTTTTTCATTCCTCTGGTTCTGTTTTATAATATCCTGATTTCTCATAAAGTCACTAGCTTCCACTTGCTCCAATCTAATTTTTAAAGTAGTATTTTCTTCAGTGGTCTTTTGGACCTCCTTTTCCATTTGGCTAATTCTGCCTTTCAAGGAATTCTTCTCCTCATTGGCTTTTTGGAGCTCTTTTGCCATTTGAGTTAGTCTATTTTGTAAGGTGTTGTTTTCTTCAGTGTATTTTTCAGTATTTTTTTGGGTCTCCTTTAGCAAGTCATTGACTTGTTTTTCATGGTTTTCTCGCATCCTTCTTATTTCTCTTCCCAATTTTTCCTCTACTTCTCTAACTTGCTTTTCCAAATCCTTTTTGAGTTCTTCTATGGTCTGGGGCCAGTTCATGTTTTTCTTGGAGGCTTTGGTTGTAGGCTCTGACTTTGCTGTCTTCTTTAGGCTGTATGTTTTGGTCTTCTTTGTCACCAAAGAAAGAATCCAAAGTCTGAGACTGAATCTGGGCGCGTTTTCGCGTCCTGGCCATATTCCCAACCAACTAACTTGACCCTTGAGTTTTTCAGTGGGGTATGACTGCTTGTAGATTACAGAGTTCTATGTTCTACGTTTGGGGGGGAGGTGCCAGCTCTGTCAGAGCCGCACTCCTCCTTCCCCAAGGACCCCCAGTCCAGACTGGGCTCAGATCTTCGGCAGGCTGTGCACCCCTGCTGTGATCCGCCACTTAATTCCTCCCACCAGGTGGGCCTGGAGCCGGAAGTAACAACAGCTGTAGCTGCCCCACCTCCGCTGCCCCCGGGGCTGGAAGCCGAACCGCGAACTCCTTCCACTCCCGCAGCTTTTCCCACTAACCTTCTCCGCAGTCTTTGGTGTTTGTGGGTCGAGGGGTCTGGTAACTGCTCACGTATTCAGGGCGCTAGGGCCCCCTCTGCCCGGCTTCTGATCTGGATCGTCCACGCCGCTCAGGCTGGGCTCTGCTCCACTCCGTTCCCAGCTCCCAGCTCCCAGCTCCGTGTGGAATAGAGCTCACCCAGAGACCATCCGGGCTGTCCTGGGCTGGAGCCCTGCTTCCCTCTGCTGTTCTGTGGGTTCTGCCGTTCTAGAATTGGTTCAGAGCCATTTTTATAGGTTTTTGGAGGGACTCGGGTACGGAGCTCACTCTAGTTCGTGCTTACCAGCCGCCATCTTGGCTCCGCCCCCTTGTATGGTGTTTTAATATTTTCGCACAATTTTACGTAAATTATCTCATTTGATCATCACAATGACTGTGAGTTAGATGCAATCATTCCCCACTTTACAGATGAGTAAATTGAATCTGAGAAAGGTGAAGTGACATGACCAAGGTCACAAAGCCAGTGACTGAGGTAAGATTTGAATTGAATCTTCCTAACACCAAGTTTAACACTGTCTACCAGGCAGCCTAAATGCCTTGAATTCTGATGAAAGTCAAAACCTGAATGACAATCAAGAGTATATTTATTTTATGGATCAAAGCACCATCTAAAGTGGAAGAAGGGCATGAAGGGGGCCATGATTTTATTTAATAAATTCTGTAAAATCATATTGTATGTTTGTATTCTTATGCTTCCTAAGTAATTCCCTCCCTCAAATCTCTCCTCACTCTGTCCATCTTCTACAGAGTTGCCACAGTGGTTTTCCTAAAGCACATATCTGAATATGCCACAATAAACTCCAGTGATTTCCAATTACCTCTAGGATCAAAAATAAAGTCTCTATTTGCCATTTAAAGCCCCTTTCATTACTTAGGCCTTCACTATGTTTCCAGTCTTCTTACAGTTGACTCCACTCCACACACTCTACCATCCAGTTACAGTGGCCTTTTTGTCTCTCACAACACTACTTCACTGCACTGTGCCTTTGCAGTGACTATCTATTGGGCCTCAAATATTTTTTTTACTCACTTCCAATTTCTAGTTTCCCTAGCTTCCTTCAAAACCTAGCTCATATTCTTCTCAAGGAGGCCTTTCTAGGTTGCCACCTCCCCCTTCCTCCTACTAGTGCCTTCCCTCTGAGATTACCTTTTATTTACACTGAATATGTCTTTTATGTACCTATTAATTTGAATGGTGTCTCTTCCATTAGAATATGAGCTTCTTGAGAACTGTGAGCCTGGTTTTTGACCTTTTTTGTATCCAAGGTGCCTGGCGCATAGTAAGCACTTAATTGATGTTTGTTGACTTGATTAGGACTGAAACACAAACATTTATTAAGCATATAGCTTATATGTACATAGTCTTTGTTTAACCAATAATCTCATAGCACTTTTCAAACATTTCTTTCTGCCTCTTCACAACTCCTATTTGAGATGGAAGTCCGATGAATACTTATTCTCTGGGTCAGTTCAAGGAATCTTAGCTATGAGAAAGAAAATGAAATTTGCTGCCCAAGATTGATTAAGAAACAGAATAAAATGCAATTTAACATTATAGTTAAATCTCACTTATACATAATTTTGTTTGAACAGAAATACCCATGTTATGAAATGAAAGTTACTGACTGGCAAAGAAGAGCTGAATGATTGCTCTGAGTCTTTTATGTAATTTTTATTGAGTTTTTGTGTATCCTAATTCATTAATAAAGGGGAAAGGGATGAAGCACTGCCATGTTTTATCTTCTATCATTACTCAAATGGGACAGAATGCTTTTTCCAATGAAATTCTTAGGGTAAATTGTTAATTTCCATTTTTCCAGAAAATCCATTTTTATGTAACAGCCTTGGTCCCAACCCATTCCATAAAAATTGAATTTATTGTACTCAAATATCTAATGCCGCTGAAAACATTTCAGACATTAATATAAGTTAATATGAGAGATATTTCTTCTCTTATAACTATCCAGTACATTAAGTCTCCAGAGGAGGTAAATGTTTAGCAACGTGTCGCCTATCACCAAGCCATTGTGCAGGAATCAGAGCTCTAAAATGGCTATTTCTTTCCTCAATCCTTAGTGACTCCTCCCTGGTCCAAGCCAGGCCCAGCAGATACTCATGAATACTTCTACAATCATTTCCCTAAGGCTTATGCAAATGATTTTCTTTGTTTATTTCTCTCTCTGGTCCAGATTGTCCACTTTTCCTATAGAAGAAAAACTGCTAGGGAAAATTTAGGAGATTATCTCAGGCTCTATTCCTTCCTTTGTGGACTCAAAAGACTGTAAGCAGAATGGACCCTTTGTATAAAGTAAATGCTGGGTATAGCATAGCTGACTGGCAAGGCAGGCAGATTGCCGAATGTTAAAGCTAAGATGGACCTTGGCAATTCACTCCTACCTCAGGCTTAGGGTCATAGGATTTTAAGCTGGAAAGGACCTTGGGTGTCATTTAGCTCAATGCTGATAGATGAGTAACCTAAGTCCTTGAAAAGAGGAAGTGATTTGCCTAATGTCACACAACTAGCAAATATTTCAATATATCAGTTCAATTCAAAAATGATTTATTGAGTCCTTCTGTACGCAGAACACTATGCTAGGCATTTTATGTGTATGTATACACACATATATATGGGAGGAGGTTGTACTGAAATATGTGCATATATATATGTATATATAAATATTCCCTATATTCTTCCATGCATAAAACTCAAGTGAAAAGGAAAGGAATGTAGATACACGTATGCATGTGTGAGTACAAACCAAGGACAACCAATGGATGAGCTTCTTACTGATCTTTCTTTTCCCAACAGAATTTCATCTCCTACAATTCATCCATCACTTTAAAAAATTAAGCCCAATTGGAAACATAATTTGAATGTATAATTAAATTTGTCAGTTGATCTTAGCTTCTACATGTTAATCAAATAGTGCAGACTTAAGTAAGCTCCCCCTCCGTGCTTCAGTTGTACGGGTGGCCGATCATCCCCTAAAGAACGTGTCAGATTCTTTCAGGGAGGTTTACTGATGAGAACCTCATTCTTTTCTTCTTCAAGCATGGAATAATTTTTTCCCAAAGATCAAAATTCATGCTATCAGTCAATTTGAAAGATAGAAAAAAAGACATAATTCAAGTTAAATACTAGAAATGGCAAATAAATGAAATATGTTAAGTGGAGTAGAAAAGGAATGTGTAACTAAGCAGCACCAGAACCATATGTCAGATCCATCCTCCTTGGAGGAAGATATGAAAAGGAGGGCTGAGATTCTTGCAAACTCCAACAATCAGTCTCTTTTCATTCCTCTCTCTGATTCCGTGGACTCACTGGGGAGATCTTACCTGAGCTAGCATTTGACAAGTTAGTGTCTCTGTTTATGTGCTCTATTTATCTTCCCTTTGGTTTTCTTTTTCTTCTCTTCCAGTCTAGGAAAAAGTCATCTAAATTAAGCTGCTACAAAATAACTGGAGTAAATTAGACTTAGACTACAGCAACTTTGACCTCAGCTTTGAGTGATTTAATATATGTAGAGATTGACTCACTTTACACACTGATAGATTTGAATTGTCGCCTTTCAAATATTCCTAAGCTTTGTGTCAGGTCCTGTTTTGAAATTCTAAATAGAAACATGTGCCATACTCAAAATAACATCTCTCTAGCTGTGTGTTTCTATGGTACCTAAACCGCTGTTCATAGGCACAAGGTCCCTCTGATTTTTTCTTTGAAGTGAAAGGAAGCTAGAAATGTAGGAAATTCACTGGATCACTGTATATACTTAGAGGACATCAGGGCAGGTTGGCTTCACCTTTTCAGTGACCAGAGGAGTTTCCAAAGTTACTCCAAACGTAGAATGTTCTAATCAGTATGGGGAACGCTGACTTCCAGCATGGTATTTTTTGTTTCTCACCTTGGGGATTTCCTCCACAATTTTTTTTTCCTTAATAGTATTTTATTTTTTCCAGTTGCATGTAAAGATAGTTTTCAACATTCATTTTTGTAAGATTTTGAGTTTCAAATTTTTCTCCCTTCCTCTCTTCCCTCCCCAAGACAGCAAGCAATCTGATAAAGGTTATACATGTATAATCATCCTAAATATATTTCCACATTGGTCATGTTACCACAAGAAAGGGGAAAAAAGTGACAATAATATGCTTCATTCTGCATTCAGACTCTTTCTCTGGATGTGGATAGCATTTTCCATCATAAGTCTTTTGGAATTGTCTTGGATCATTGTATTTCTGAGAAGAGCTAAGTCATTCACAGTTGATCATCAAACAGTATTGCTGTTAATATGTACAATGTTCTCCTGGTTCTGCTCACTTCACTCAGCATCAGGTCATGTAAGTCTTTCCAGGTTTTCCTGAAATCCACCTGCTCATCATTTCTTACAGCACGACAGGGTTCCATCGCAATCATATAGCACAACTTGTTCAGCCATTTCCCAATTGATAGGCATTTCCTCAATTTCCAATTCTTTGCCACCACAAAAAGAACTGCAATAAATATTCTTGTACATGTGGGTCCTTTTCTCTTTTTTATGATCTCTTTGGGATACAGACCTCATAGTGTTATTGCTGGATCAAAAGGTATGTATGCACAGTTTTATAGCCCTTTGGGCGTAGTTCCAAATTGTTTTCTAGAATGGCTGGATCAGATCACAGCTCTACCAACAATGCATTAGTGTTCCAATTTTCCCACATCTCCTCCAACATTTATAATTTTCCTTTTCTGTCATATTAGCCAATCTGATGATTTCCTCCACAATTAATAGCGGTTCTCAACATTGTTTTATCTCAAATCTCCAAGATCCATTGATTCCTTCAGCAAATATTTTTTAGGTATCTACTATGTCATGTCTTGTACCAGGTGGTGGGCACAGGGGAAAGAATAAAAATATAAAGAAAACACAACCCTTATGCTCAAGGGCCTTATTCTTAAATAAGGGGGTAGTTAAGTGGCAGCAAATAGAGCTTTGGGTGTGGAGTAAGGAAGACCAGAGTTCAAATCCAACTTCAGACATTTTACTAACAATGTGAACCTGGTCAAGTCCCTTATCCTCAGTCTCAGTTTCCTCATCTGTAAAATGGTGATGATAATAATAGCACCTACCTTGCAAGGTTGTTATGAGGATCAAATGAGGTAATTGCAAAGTGCTTAGCACAGTGCCTGGCATGTAGTAAGTGCTATATAAATCTTAGCTGCTATTATTAATTATTAAGAAGAAGAAACTCCTATATAAATAAATAGCACTTTTATATGTATTAGCTCATTTTTTTTTTCCTTACAACAACTTGTAGCAACAATTCGGCTAGCAGCTGTTATAGGGTGTAAGACCCAACAAAACCAGCAACAAGAGCTGCCAGCACAGGTTCTTTGACCTGCTTTTCTAAGAAAAGTGACATTAAGGGATTAACAATCTTACTTTAATCCAACATACAAATATCATTCCTGTGGTTCAGGAGGAAAAGCCAGCACCCTGAACTTTGGAGCAAATACAAACAAATTACAAACATACATTAGAAACAGACCAAATTCATAGTTACCAGGAAAGTATCAACATCTGGGTTGACAAGCCAGGAGGCTGTTAGAGTGGCTGTCCAGGGTCTCCACATCAACACTCCTCCAGGAGTGACAGCCCCAAGGGAGCACGCCAACCTCTGTGTTTATATATCTTGTTCAGGGTCAAAGGGGAGTGACACATGAGACCCACCCACGTGACACCTAAAAGCACCACAAACATGTGCCTTAAACCCACCTGGTCTAGGCTTTCCCTTGAGGCAAGGAGGTCATCAAAGACTCCTGATTTAATTAAAGAAACAAAGGCCAGACTTATCAAGGGCACTTGATTAAATAAGTGCTAAAAGAGAAAACAGTAAAAAGGTCCCACCTTAATAAATATTATACAACTCTGTGAGGTAGATAATAAAAATATTCGTATCACATTTGCAGGAAAGGCTCAGAAATAAATTGACTTACTCAAGATCACGTGCTCACAAGTAACTTATTTTACCAATGAGGATAGTCCTTACACCAATGTAGATTACAAACCCTTCATGCCTTCTCATTTTTCACAATTCTTATCCATATTTTTTCTACAAGTTCTTCCTAGATGATCTATCCAAGTTGTAGGAAAATTTCTTTCTAATTATAGTAATATCTCAGACAAGAATGAGAAAACAGAAGCATAGCTAGAGTAGCACATTGGCATTTCTTGGGGTTGTATTCAAGGTAAAAATATCATTTCTTTATTTCCAGCCTGTGAGGAACATTCCAAGCAATGTCAATACATAAGTTGCCATTTATGGTAGAAGCAATATCTTAATTGTTTCTATCACCCCCCCATGTCAGTGAGGCTAATTTTCCTTAAAAAAAAAATGAAACTATCTTTGAGATTTGATTGATTCAGGGGACTAAAGCTTGAGTCACTGATAGAGCTTCTTAGTCACCCGGATACCAACCACCAGGACTTGGGCTGGAGTTTCTTCCTGAGGCTTTAGGCTACAGATTAACTTTGTGAATAATAGTGGGAAACTGTGTTCATCTGAAAGAATGCTTTGTTCTGATTGACTATTTAGTCTCTGGTCTGAATATCCTTCCCCTATTATGGATAACTAAGCTTCTTTCTGTGAACTGTTAGGAAAATTACAAATTACTCATTTCATTCCAGTTTTGGTCCCAAACTTCCAGGGAAATGGCCTGCTTCAGGCCCAGCCCATTACACTCATGAAAATGCTTATTATACAGAGGTAAATAGGTACAAGGTAAGTATGAAAAAGTTGCAGCATATACCTAGAGGATATATAATGGCAGGGTGGGAAACCTGTGGCCTTGAGGCCATATGTGGCCCTCTAGGTCCTCAAGTACAGCCCTTTGACTGAATCCAAACTTCACAAAACAAAGCCCACCCCTGGGCTAGAGCATTGGACTCAAGGTAACATAAAGCACTCTGAAAACCTCTTAGTATTATATAAATGACCACTATTATTACCTAACAAGATGAGGAACTTCAAAAAAGAATAGGAATAAAAGATATCTTCGGGAAACTGTATGATAGAAAAAGATGGTATACAAGGATGATTTATATGAAGTGTCAATATCAGGAAAAAAGCAAAGAATCCCTCCAACAGGTTAGGTGAACTCTTAGAAGGACATGGATGACTTAGTCACAAAGGAAAATCACATGTGCATATGTTGTTATCGACATCATTGTCAGGCACAGTTTTGAATTACTAAATAAGAGTTTTCAAAGCACTTCCTACAGTTCATAGGATGGCTTGGATATTATCTTTCTGAAGGCCAGGAGCCATCCTTTTGAAGAATTCTTTGGATGTGTCCATAACCAACCCTTTCCTGAAAAGTGCTACTATTAATTTCCCTAAGGCTATATCACTTCCTACACCCCCTTTTACACCCTATGATTTCTGGAGAATTGAGTGTAGTAGCAGCAACTGACTATTAGAAAGCTACCAGAAAGATAATGATTCAGGAGCCACTGATCACATTTTTCTGCTTGGGGATCTCGCATTTAAATGGCTCCCTAATCAATATGACGAATGAGAACCAATCAGTCATTCATATAGATGTTTTATCCATAGATAAACATCTAGCATCCACATAAAATAATTTACCCAAAACACATATATTATTGAATCCTTCACTTTCATTTTAATGTTTTGGTATTAAGTAGATATAAGCAATGATTCATTCCCTCCGGGTATGCAAATTAGCTGGTATATATGGACCCTTGGGCAAAAGTATAACAGTTTACAGTGTTCTCCATGCTATTATGTTGTTATAATTAAATACATTTTACTGAATTGATGAATAACTATAAATGAATGTATTAGACTAATCTTATGTGGGTGAAAATCACATATATAATGGTCTCTAACTACAATGAAAAATATTTTGATTCCTTATCCATCAATTCTACCAAGTGATTAAAAAGACAGGGGCCACATTTCTATTCTTTTATGTTTGTTTAATGGTTATTTCCAAAACATCCAGAATAATTAGTATGCTGGGAACAATTGATTTTTGTATAGAACGCAGTGTCAGAGTAAGCTTGTATCTTAGATACCTGGGTGGGTGTTTCTTGTTTGTTCTTAGAGAAAAACCTTAGGGACCAAGATGATATGTTGTCAACAAATTACCAAGTAGAGATATTAGCAAGACCAAAAGGAAGACATTTCTTGTTGCAGAAGAACGTTAATTTTTTTTTAAAAAAAGAAAGAAGCCAAATGTCAAAACTTTAATTAAAAAGAACTACAAAATGTCCAATAATCTATACTAAAGCATTATATCATTAATTTATTTAGCACTTGAAAGAACTGATACAATGGTTGACGTGTAGTGAATACTCGATAAATGGCCTATCTTCTATCTATCTATCTATCTATCAATGTGTAGGCCCTTCCTTTACATATATGTACCACAACTCTTCAACAATTTAATAGGCACTCTTTACAAGCTATTGCGGCTTTTTAAAAAATGCAGTCAAACTTTATAAGCCACTCCAAACTTTTTCAGACTGATCCTGGGATGACAGATATACATAATCTATGGCCACATTTGAATAAGACGCCCTTTCAACTTGAAAGGACCTTCCAGAACTTTCACACCAACAGCACAGTCTTTAAGACTCCAGGGTCACCCTCTTCTTTATAATGACACATAGGAGGAAGATCATAAAATAAAATAAAATGACTATTTCAACTGATTTTGCATCAGCAAAACTGCATTTTATAAGTCATATATGGTTAGGCCTTTCACTTCCAAAATACTGGGCAGCCATCCAGACTTTTAGATTTATTGTATTTCTACAGTATTGTGCTAGTATTTTTGTGCTTCTGAAACCCTGTCTGCTTTCAGCAATTAATAAAAATGTTATGGGTTTTGATTTGCATCACTGCAGCATATGAACTAAATTACTTTTCATCTGCAGCTTTAAAGTGGAATAAAACTCTTTGTTATAAAGTTTCAGCCTGCCCTGGTATGAATCACTGAACCATGGAACCCAATGAACCAGAGCTAGGCCAGTCAGGGGAGCAGTTTCCTTCTGATGCCAGTTTATGTGATATCAGTTGGACAGTTTACCATTCTAGAAAGCAACAAACCCTAATCCATTATATGCCCATTAGACGAAGCTGTATAATTTTCCAGTAAAGGGCAACCAGCCAACTAACCTGTGATGAATAGGGTACAGCACCCCATTTTGTCCACTGGCATAACTCCTGCTTGTATTCCAGGGCTGCCACCCTTCAGTAACAGGGGAGGCATCTCCTCTCATCAAAGGCCATGCAATTGGTGCTAGCCTTGGTCACTGACTCTCCTTTTCTTCAGGGTGCTTTGTGTTTCTACCCTATCCCCTGCAGTCTTGAGTACAAATGGGGTTTGAATCCACAACTAAATTTTATCATAGGGTGAAGGAATTTGAACTTACAAAATATATACAATAAAAGGCATGGCAGAGAGCACAAATACATCCTATCTATTTAAATAAGTAAGTAAACCAGCATTTATTAACTACTATGTTCCAAGCACTATATTAAACACTGAGGATACGAAAAAAAAAAAGACAACAAAAAAAGTCCCTCTGCCAAGGCACTGCATTCTAATGGAGAAGTTTTCACTGACGTCAAAACATTTTTTATTCAAATCCATCCATTATTGACTACCGACTCCCAAATGTGGCCCTTCTAACCCTTCTTTTCTCTCCTCAAGAACACAATTCCCTGCCTTGCTCCTCATTCTCAATAGATAACTATGCTTCCTACTTTACTAAAAAGATTGAAAGTCTCCTTCACTTGTCTCAATCTTTCTTTGTCATAACCTGTCCTCTCCTTAATCCCACCAGTCTGAGAGGATGAAGTAGAGTTCCTCTTTGCCAAATCCAGCCCAACCATCATTTGTAACAAGGTGTCCTTGACCCCAATTCCTCCCATCACTTCAGTTACCTTACTCCATCAATCATTCTCTCTCACATTTGTTTTCATTCCCTCTCTTTCTGTTGACCCCTTTATCTCTCTCAGACTACAAACATTTGCAGGTTACTCTATAAAAAAAAAACTAGGCATGAACTTCCTAGCCCTTCCAACTATTGTCTTATTTTTCTCCTTCCTATTACCATCAAACTTCTGAAAAGAGTAAATTAAACTCAGTGCTTTTGCTTCTACTAGCTCATCTCATTATGTATTGCAGTTTGGCCTCCATTTCCACTGCTTTGTACGAGGTCAATAATAGTCACCTACTTAATGCCGAGTCTAATTACCTTCTCCTGTTCCTCTTCCTCCTTAATTCCCTTCATCATTTTACACCATTGACTTCCTCCTCCTTTCATAATACTTTCTCTTCTATTGCATTCAGAAATATTGCTCTTTCCTGCTTTTCCTCCTACCTCTCTGATGACTCATTCTGTTTCCTTTACTTGGTTCATCTTCCTCCTCTTTGGCCATAAATGAGACTCTTCCTGACTTTCTTCTTTTCACTACAGTGTCTCCCTTGGTGATCTCATTGAATATTACTGCTTTGTTTTCCCCTCTGCGGATGACTTCCAAATCTAACTCACCTTTCTCCAGAACTACATTTTTGGAATTCTAACTGCCTTTTATATACCTCTACCCGGAGGTACAACTGATACTCTAAATTAAGTAAGTCACAAACAATTCAACATTTTTCCCAAAAAGCTTGCCCATCTTACTCTATTTAACCAACCTTATTATAGCCCAGGCTTGAAGTCAGAGAGTAATCTCTGATTCTTTCCTTACTCTAAATCCTCACTTCTATCCAATTCCCAAATCCTGAAACTTCTATTTCCAAAATATTTCCGATGTCCATCTCCTCCTTATGGCAATCAATCTTCTCCAGGGTGTAATCACATATTAAAATTATTTCTACAGCCTTCTAACTGGCTCCGAACTCTTGATTCTCTCATCCATTTTTCATAGTACTGACAACATAATCTTTCTAAATATTGTGGGAGATGGAATTATATGTATAAGGAACTGCAAATAGGCAAGCATGAAGGGGAATAATCATAATAAACCTGGAAAACTAGCTTGGAAACAAGTTGGGAAAGGCTTTAAATACAAAACAGAGGAGTTTGTATTTGAACCTAGAGGCAAAAGGGAAGCAATGGAATTTGTTGAATTGGGGAGGGACATAGATTTGTGCTTTAGGATATCACTTTGTCATCTGTGTGGAGAATGATTGGGAGAAGGGAGAGAATTCAGGCAGGTAGGCAAATTAGACAGCCATAGAAGAAGTAGACCAAAAATAATGATGAGGACCTGAACCAGAGTTGTGGCCAAGTGACTGAAGAAAAGGAGACAGATGTGAGACATATTGTGGAAGTAGAATTGACAAGACTTAACTGATTAGAAACTGAAAACTGTAGGGTTATTCCTGGATTGCAAACTTGTGTGGCATGGAAAGATGCTCCTGCAATTGACAGAAATAAAAGAGGGGTTATAAAGAGGGGTTAGGGTAAAGATAATGAGTTTTGTTTTAGGCTTTTTGAGTCTGAAAAGCTATAGGATAATCTTTCCCTTCTTTATAAACCCTCTACAAGCTGGCCTCAGGCCTCATCATTCAACTGAAACAAAGAACTGAAACTTCTCCAAAGTTAGGAATGATCTCTCCCAAGGCCTTTTATCAATGCTTACCCTTCTTGACCTCTGGCAAACTTTGAGCGCAGTGATCATGATTTCCCCTAGATGCCCTCTCCTCTCTAGGTTTTTGTTCTCTCCTGGTTTTCCTCCTACCTGTCTTCCCACTTCTTTGTAATTTCCTTCCCTGATTTTCATCCAGATCACACCTACTAATCTGACAAGTGGCAAAGTTGGGAATTAAACATGTATCCTGACTGTCTGTCTATTGCTCTTTCCTCTTCAATGTATTACATACCTTTATTCAGGAGGCCATAGGATGTGCAAACTAGGTCACTTAGGCCTCCATAAGTATTGGCTGGTCCTAAACATTAGCCTATGCTTGCTTTGGCCATACATCCCAACTAACCATCCACCCAGGCCATCACCAAACTGCTCCTGCCCACCTGGACCAGCAGGTCTTCCAAAATCCAGACCCCAGTCTCTGGGAAAGCTAATCCACTCATATTGGAGCCTCTACTGTGGGCTCCACTTAATTGATTGGTAACTAAGTGTGTACCAACTTGCCCACTCAACCCACTGTGTTGGCTGTTCCCCAATACCAGACTTTTTTTCTGCTTCATATCACCCTCTGATCTCTCCACTACCCACTCAGACCATCTTTCATCTGTCTGCCACCATCATATATCCTCCTCCCCTTGCACTCTCACTTTCTACCTTCTGAGAACAAAATACCTTCACTGGTCATCATTTGCCTATATGCGTTAGTTTCCCCTGTTATTTAATATTATTATGCAATTTTAATAATTATATAATATTATATAATTATAAATTCCTTGAGGAGCTCCTTCCCTCTCTGTCACTCCTCCTCTCTCTGTTCTCCCTCCCCTTTGATTCTCCCTCTCCCTCTCCCCTGTCATAGTTGTACTCCCAAGACTTTGAACAGTGCCTAGCATATTGGAAGTGCATAATATTTTTTTTTATTTGTTCAAAGTAGCTGAGTTGAACAATTTGTGACTGGCCAGCTAAACCCAGCTTTTTTACAGCTTTGGTCACCAGTATAAAATGGGGGAAATATGCAACCAGATGTCTACATAACGTCTAAAAATTCCTAGATGAGAAATGCTGTATGAATTTGAAGTCAAGCTCTTTAAAACTTTAAGTCACAGCAATGCTCTGACTTAAATGCTAGAAATAGAACCAACTGGGGAATTAGAATTTTCTTTAGTGAGCTAATCACACAGACCACATTTGCTTCCCATTTCAGAACGTGAGGGTTAGTTGGTATTGTATTCTGGTGTCAGGCCAAATTACATGTTTGCACCCCAGTGGGAACCACTGCAAGTTTTCAAAATGACATTTTTCACTCGGTAGTCTTAAGAAAGCATTTCTTTGCACACTGATCTACTCACTTCTCCCCAACATGTTAACTACAATATAACTAATGGTATTTGATTATTGCTGCTATGGTCCTTCATCTGAAATCAAGCAATCAGGAACACAAAGCCTGCTGAGGAGGAAAGGGATCATTGCCTCCATGGACCCCAGGGATTGTGCCCAGAACTGTCCTTGTTAAAGTGTAGATTCAGCCTTACATTTTAATTTTGAACTCAGGCAAGAAGTTTAGCAACCACGGCACTTTTTGGAGTATGGAATCATTTCTCCGCTGGCACAGTGGAGTGTGACCGTTTGCAGCATTTGGACTACCAACAGTGGACGACTATGCTAGGTTGGAAAGAACCTTTTGTTAGGTCACGCAGTAATTGGATAACTCATCTTAGATGACAAGCCAGCTTCTTACTGATGCCCCCAGCTCTGTTAACTGACCTTTGCACTCTCTATGGCCTTCATCTTTTATTTCATGGAATTTACCAGCATCTGCCACAAACTCATGTAGAGTAACACCCAGTAGTGATAGCAAGAAGCTTAGGGAATCCACACATCATTAACAAATTACCATTATTTAAATCACATCTCCCCTAGAAAGAACTGCAATAAAGCAAAATCGAAATGAGAGACTAAACCTGAGTGAAAAGAAAATACTGTAAATAACAACATAAAATAAATTGAAAACCATTTCAACTTCTAATGGACCATCTGGGAACTCCTAACTTGAATATCTAATTTTGTTTTTCAAACAAGGAACACTAAATACAATGAAATAATTTTGCTAGCTGTCTTATTTCATATACTCTTGTCATTTTGCACCAAGTCTACGTAATTTAGCAGTGAAAAATACTTCACAGAAAACCTATTGTGAAGACAGGACTTAAGGAAGCCTTAATGTGGGGCTTTAGGGACCCTTAAGATTTGGGGCCTTATTATGGAAAAAAGAGATTAGACTTGGTCTCTTTGACAAGGAAAACCTATGAGAAATGGGCAAAACTGCAAAGAGATTGATTTCAGTTACAGATATCTAAAAGCAGAATGACCAACCTCCAGACACAAGTAGTTCCTCATCAGTGGAAATCTTAGAGTGGAGATGAATGTCCCCTTCAGGAGGATGTAGGACAGGATTCCTGTTTATGTAATTTCAGAGGTGTTTTCTAAAGCTGAAATGACCTAATTCCTTGATTTTGTTTATCTTATAAAATCAAATATCTTAAAAGTCACTGTTAGAAAATTTGGTCTTTGGTCGTTGGTTATTGTCCTTCATATTCAAAGAGGACCAAAATGACATCACTCTGTCAATGTACAGTGTATCCCACTGTGGCTGATCACACCAAAAGGAGCTCAGAAAGGTCTACCACAAGTCGGGCACAAATTGTCCACATGAACATTTGGAATGGAGGTGGTCTCTAAATTTGCCCATATCATATTTCTTTTGAGCTACTACAATTCTGCTTTGCTAATAAAAAGTAACACAAGAAAATTACCAAAGGCCTTAATCTGCAGTACATGTTACAAAGTCAGGGTTTTTAATTTATACATTTTTGCATGCTAACGCTCATTTAAACTATTGAATGTTAGTAGTTGTTGTCATCATTGTCATCCACAGAGAGGAAGAGGAGGATTATGAGCACTCCAGAAAGGGAGTGATGACTTCCTTTCCTTTCCTTTCAATTCCAGGCACCTCTCTCAAACTCTAAGTTACAGAGAAGGTGCTGACTTGCATTGATAGAGGAAATTCCTCACTAGCAGCTTTCTACATGACATGAAATCACAATTGTGGTTTAAAAAAAAAGATGCATTATAGCTGACACTTCCAGAGTACTCTAAGGTTTAGAAAGTGCTTTTCACTTATTGTATAATTTGATTCTCCAACAAACCCTGGGAGGATGATAGTTCAAGGATTTTACATTCTACATATGAGAAAACAGATTCCAAGGAGTTAAGTGCCTTGCACAAGGCTGGACAGCTAATACATGACACAATGGAGACTCATCCTATGGCTTCTGACCAATGTTCCTTCAACTACATCCTGTAAATAGCAAGGATTAATGATTGTTTCCCATGAAGTAGTAAAGATGCCATTGAACACAGAGTACTCAATCCAATTCTGGTTTTGTACTCTCTTCACTCACTGAGAGAAGAGTTTCCCCCTTGACCAATTTTCTTTCTTCCAGAGCACTGAGGAGGAACACTGAATCAACACAAAAGGGAAAAATAGGTAAGACTATATAAAAGTAGAAAAACATGAATTTTATTTCACTTGAAGGAAGAAATACAAATCCATTTCTACATCCTAAGGCAATAAGAAGCAGTAAGAGGAGACTTCAAAAAATGAGACATAATTATCTGTGTAACCTTGGGCAAGTCACTTAACTTCCTTAGGCCCCATTTTCCTCATCTATAAAAATAATGTGTTAGATTTGAAGATACTGAGATCTCTTCTAGTTATTGATCTATGATCCTATTGACCTATGATACTACTAATATTTGTAAAGTGCTTAGCAGAGAGCCTGGAACATAAATAGGTGCTAAAAATGCTTTTTCCTTCCTTCCCTTCTTTTTTCCTTCCTTCCTACCATACTTCCTTCCTTACTTCCATAAAGCTATTGCCAATTATTTGAAAACATTTAGCATTATATAGCATTTACAGTATTTGTGATGAATGCCAGATATTCGTAGCATTTTCTCAAATTTTCCTCAATTCTTACTTCTGTCACTATGTCTAGGCCATTATTATATGGCCCATTATAATTCTTTACCAATTGGTGATCCACCTTAAATCTTATTCTTTTCAGTCTATCCTATGTGCTGTTATCAAATGACCCTAAACAGCTACAATGTTCATGGTACCTCTTGGTCAAATATCTTTAATGACTCCACATTGACTACAGAAAGCAGCGCAAATACTTCAGTTTGATTGTTGTGCCAAATATGCTGTCCTTATCTGTGTAAAAGATCATTTGCTCAGTGAGCCCAATATTTACTGGAACTGAGACTTAAGATCTATGAGCCAGACCCCCCAGGAAGGAGTATAAACTGCCAAGATTTGGGGCAGTCCAATTTTCTGGGGAGTTTCCTGTCTTAGACTGGGGCAGAAGAAAGTAGAAATACACTCATTTGGAGGATGATCATTGGAAGTGTTTCTAATTTTTCTCTGTTTTTCTATTCTAACAGAAAACTTTTACTAGTTCCAGGTTATTGCTTGCCTAAGTTTCTGTCAATATGGTATCTAGACTTAAATTGACTTGGGAGATCCCCAGTTTCACACTGTGGGGGATAGAAAGGGGAAGCATTCGGGAGATATTTTACTTCCAGAAAAAAAAAAAAAACAACTCAGAAACCAGAACTCAGGTGTGTGAGGGTCATAGTGCTAGTTAAATGCACATATAATATATTGTTTACCAGTCCCAGGATTTGCCCGGTATATCCATCCTTTAAATAAACTGGAAACCCAGAAGGCCCAAGAAGAGGAATCTGGTGGAAGGACACAAGTTTGAACAGGAAATCGGTTATTCCAGGTACTCAGAGCAGCATGATGTGATGTTTAAAAAGGTCTGAGAGACATAGTTTCTAGGTAATTTAATAATTTTATTAATAAGGCCAACAGGTTATTGACAAAAGGATGGCTTTCTCTCTTAGACCGAAGACAACCACAGTGGCAGGGCTCACAGTTTATATACACTTTTCAATGCCCTCTCTCCCCTAGAGTGACCTCTGGACAGAGAAATTATGTCTATGTAGACCAACTCCTGAAGGGGCAATCTAGACCCAAGGATATGTCTTCACCCAAGCTTGAGTAGAACACAGTGGTCTTTCCTACCCTAGATTGACTTCCTTGCAAGGTTGGGTGGGGTCTAACTATGATGAGAAGAGTTATTGCAATCATGTTATCAATAATGTCCTTCAAAAAAAGAGACTGAACTTTTAAAGGAATTTAGAAGAGGAGAGCTCTGACCCCCCCCAATATTATTGGTTATTAATAATCATTTCTCACAATGGTGATGCTAGACTCAGGGGAAAGGATAATAGCATCCTAGACCTCCAGAGAGGAAAATACCCAGATGCTAAACTAAAGTAACAGGTTGAAAAGAGCCAGTTTCATTAATAATGATAAATCAAACTGCTATGAGCAACTAGTAAATTTGCTACAGTCAGTCAATAATCATTTATTAAGTGACTACTATGTGCAAAGCCCTGAAGATACGAAGAAAAGTAAAAGACAGTTCATGTATGAGCTCAGTCTAACGGGACACAAAATGCGAATTTCTACATACAAACTATATAAAGGACAAATTGAAAAATAATCAACAGAAGGAAGGCACTGGAGTTAAGGGGAATTGAGGAAAGGTGTCTTGTAGAATGTAGAACTTGTAGGAAGCTGTGGAAGCCAGGAGATGGAGAATATTCTGGGCATGAGGGACTACTAGTGAAAATGGAGAGTCAGGAGATAGACATTCTTGTTGTAGGAATAGCAAAGAGGCCACTGTCATTGAAACACAGACTATTACTACTGGAAATGTTGTTGTAGTCTGGGGGAGGGAGATTATGAAGGGCTTTGAATGCCAATCAGAGGATTTTATATTTGCTATTTGGGCTGGTAGGGAGCCACTGAAGTTGAGGGCGAGTGAGAGGTCCTGGGGGGTGGGGAAGGGGTGACATGGTCAGATGTGTACTTTAGGAAGATCATATTTACAATAGGGTGGAGGCTAGAGGCTAAAGTAGGGAGAAACTTGTGACAGAGAGGCCGACCACCTAGTATGGTAACCAACCTGAGTAAAAAAGGACAGTTCAAAGTGGAAGGAGTTTCTAGGCCAGAACACTGACAATTAGAGAAGCATAGCATGAAGAAGAAGATAGAGGCTGATAGTCTCACTATAGAGGGCCCTGGAAAACACAATTTTAGGAAGGACATTGATAACCTGGAGCATCCTGAAAGAAGCATTAAGGGTAGTGAAGTCCTCAAGATCATGATGTGTGGAAAAAAATGGTTAATGATATTAGGGATGTTTAGCCTACAGAAGATATATTTGTTGGAGAGAAGGGAGATCAGTGTTCAAACAGTTGAATGGTTTTTATATGACAAATGATACAGACTTGTTTTCCTTAAGATCCCCAGAGAGCAAATGATGAGTGATGGGTAGAAGTTGCAGAAAAAGAGTGAATGGATGAATGAAGAAGAAAATCTGATTTCTGCTCAATATTAGGAAAAACATCCTAAAAAAATTAGAACTGCTTAAATATGTAAGTCCTACCCTCAAAGTTGGTGGATTTCCCCTTATTAGAGGTCTTTGAACATAACCTAGATGGCCACTTGATGATTATAGTGTAGAGGATATATTTCTCCAGTGAGATAGCCTTCCAGCTCTCAGGTTCTGTAAAATCTCCAGGAGGCCACACGTGGTAGAGGCATAGAGGTTAGAGATTATCTCATCTAATTTTCTAATTTTGTTGTTATTGTTCAGTTTAAGTCATGTCTGATTCTTCCTGACCCCATTTGGAGTTTTCTTGGCACTGATACTGGAGTAGTTTGCCAAGATGAAGAAACTGAGTCAAACAGGGTTAAGTGACATGCCCAGGGTCACACAGCTAGTAAATGTCTGAGGCCAAATTTGAACACAGGAAGATGAATCTTTCTAACTCCAGGCCAGACACCCTATCCACTGTTCCACCTAGCTGCCCTGTTCTCCTTCAAATTAATCAATTTCTTATAAGAAATCCTTCTAAGTCAACAGTTATTTCTGCCTTCCATGAATTCCAGTAGCCCTCATTAACTTTAGTGATGTCATGAGACATTTAGTATATACTCACTTTTAAAAATGTATATGCCATATATTCTAAACCAAACTGGATTTTTCTTAAGTATTAGGATCAGGTGTTCTATAACTTTGTATCCTTGATATCTAGGACAATATATGGCAGATACTAAGAAAGCGTGGATTGTTAAAACTGCTATTAGTGATATTAAGGTCCATCCAAAAGTCAAGTGACTAAAGAAAGTCTCAATGTCATGACATATTTGTTTCTATAATAACATGATATTAATATTAATAAAAATAACTCATTTATGTACAAGTGCCTTGATAGGTATATACATTTTCTCACTATATATTTTATCACTATATATTTTTATTACTAAGGCAGCTAGGTGGCACTGTGGTTAGAATGCCAGGCTTGGACTCGGGAAGACCTAAATTCAAATCCACACTTAATTGCTAGCAGTGTAACCTCTGCTTGACTTAGTTTCCTCATCTGTGAAATAGGGAACATAACAGCATTTACCTTCCAGGATTGTTGTGAGAATGAAATGAGATAATCATTGTAAAGGGCTTACTTTACACAGCTTCTGGCATACAATAAAAGCTATATAAATTTTATCTGTCATTATGATGATGACAATGGTGCTATCAACACCAATTTTATGGATGAGGAAACTGAAGCTCAGAAAGATTGTAATTTGTCTGGAGTTACACAGCTAGCAATTGGTATAATCAGGACCTGAACCCATGTCCTCTGATTACAAACATAGTATTTATTTTCCTTTGTACTAGTGACCCTCAAATTGTGGTTCAGGCATCCTTATGGGTCCCAAGACTCTCTCAGGGGGACCCAAAGTCAAAATTATTTTCATCATAACATGTTGCTGTTGTTCAGTCGTGTTCAACTCTTCATGACCTCATTTTGGGATTTTCTTGGCAAAGATACTGGAGTAGTTTGCCATTTCCTCTTCTAGCTCATTTCGAAAATGAGTCACACAGCTAGTGTCTGATGAAGATGAGTCTTCCTGACTCCAAGCCCAATGCTCCATCCGCTGAGACACCTAGCAGCCAACTCATCATAATACTAAGATGTTTTCACTTCTAATACAGTAAATATTTATTGATATAACCCACATAAACAAAAGCACTTCAGGAGATCCTTAAAAGTTTAAGAATACAGAGGCATCCTGAGACCAAAATGTTTGAGAACCACTACTCCACATCATATCACCCTAAATATGACCTATTCTAATTTTTTTAATATAGAAACAGCATTTCATACTTTTACAAAGAAAAATGAATATGTCTCACTCCCCAATGCAATCAGTACAATAGTTGTAGAATGCAGTTGCAACATTTGCGAATGAAATAGGAAAAATTCCACATCAGACAAGAACTGCAGTTTTTTCTTCTATTGCAGTTCATGAGAAAACAGACTCATGAAATTTATATCCTATTTTTGCAAGAGCATAGGGAGAAAAAAACAAAAAAAAATTATTGCACATAAGAGAAAAATATCCCATTCAAACTGAAAATGGTTCAAATTCCCAAGCAAAATGAAAATAAAACTTGTGATTCCTTTGTAATAGTCCTTGGAAATACCCTAAAATACAGCCGTGTGAACATATTTCAGAGGGCATATTTCAGGACAGAACTGCAAAGAGGTTATTAGAAGTGAATAGAAAAGATGATTATAAAAGTGCAGATGAACTGTACCAAAGTATGAACTGTGGATAATATATACTTGCTACAGAAACTGAACGACTGTGTAAACTCAGGGATTGTGCAGTGCATTAAATTAAAGAATGATGGCAAGCCAGCAAAGCCAAAAAGCAAAACTGAACTGCAAAATACAACCTTTCAGCTACATGTTCTCCTCTGTCTATAATTGAAGCAGGACTCTTGAGCAGGATAATAAACTGAACAAAGTGAATAAGGCACACTAGGTGGCGAGGTGAATAGAGCAACTCTCCTGGAGTAAGAAGACTCATCTTCCTGAGTTTAAATCTGATTTCACACACTTAATATCTATGTGACCTTGGGCAAGTCACTTAACCCTGGTTGCCTCAGTTTCCTCATCCGTAAAATGATCTGGAGAAGGAAATGGTAAACTACCCCAGTATCTTCGCCAAAAACAAACCAAAAAATGGGGTCATGAAGAATCAAACATGACGGAAACTGAAAAACAACAAAACCATGGTAACCAGCATGACACTGCTTTACTATAGACCCAACCTGAAAATTCCTCCTTTATGAACTGCCTGAAGAGAAATTCCTTTATTATCATTAGCTCATACATGTTAATAGGAATTAGAAACAAAATTAGAGCTGGAAAAGCCCTTAAAAGTTATCTAATCCAACCTCACCTTCCCTATCCTCTTTCCTCCACTTATAGACAAGGAACTAAGACTGTAAGAGGGAAAAATGATTTGCCACAGGTAACATAGCTGGCTAGTAGTAGAGCCCTTAAATCATGAAAACCTTTAGGCAACTAAAACTAATACCTCCCACATTCCAGTACAGTGCCTTTCCACTATAGCATATTGAATATGTCATTGTTTTTAGTTGCTATCTCAGTTTTGGCAATGATATACCTTCCTTTAGCCATGCTAGTACTTCTGTAATCCTGACTATGTATATAAAAAATATTGATTAATATTTGACTATTTCCTTCACTTTTTCCCAGTTAAAAATGAGTCAGGCACTACATGTTTGAACATTCATGCACTATCTATTGAGATCCTACTAAATGCATAGCTCTACTTTAGATGCTGGGGGCTATTTAAAGCATTGTAAGCCAACTGGAAGCTTACATTCTAGCATGGGATGTATATGGAAACTCTAAGATTCAGAGCTAGAATAGAACATTTTGCCTAGTATACAACAGAACTATAAGATTGCTGCTATTGTTGTGTGTTTATCCTTTGTTTTCAAAGAGGACCATGACATCAGGGAAATGATGACATGACTTGCAGTTGACTTTGATTTGAGTGAGGGAGGGCTGTGAAAGCTCACCAGCCTCACTTTCTCCTCCAGAGCCATCTGGGTCCAGTGGCCAGGTACTCATCAGTATGACTGGAGATGGCCCAGGATGTAATGGAAGACCTGGTCCTTTTAGGCTAAGGCCTTTTCATATACTCACTTACAATGAGGTGACACCTATAAGAAATACTTGTTGATTTATACTGTGACTGATCTCATAGTTTGACCCCCTCATTTTATACACAAGGAAACTAGAGTCCAGAAAAGGTAAATGACTTACAAAAGACCATGAAGATAGCAAATAGCAGATTTGAGATATATATCCATGTTGTCTGACTCTAAATACAGTGTTCTTCTCATGAGGCTAAGTTTCTGCTCAAGGGAAAAAAGACTATAATTAAGCCTTTAAATAAGTGAGGTAGGCAATAAATGTTATAGGAGATAACATAGGGTTGAATAACATAGGGTTCACTGGAAAGAGCAGTGAATTGTAAGTCAAGAAACCCAGTACAAGCTCAACCACAAACTTATCACAGCATTTTTCATGATCACATAATCACTCTGAGCCTGAATTTTCCTCATCTAAAAAATGTGAGGGTTAGGCTGGAACTTGGAGGTTCTCAACATAGTGTCAGTACACTTTAAAAAAACAACAACAACATTCTGCTGAGAAAGGGTCCATAGTTTTTACCAGACTACCATAGTGGTCTACAACACAAAAAAGATTAAGATTCCCTAGCAGGTGGTCTTTTAGATCCCTTCTAGGTCTAAGATTCCATAAGTTTACATGATCGTTATAGAATGGATTCACTGGGGGATGTCCTTATGACTAAGATGAGCTTGGAGTTGTTACATTGAAGAACAGGTAGAATTCAAATGACTAGAGGGGAAGGGGAAGCCCTTCCAAGTTGAAGAAGTAACAGGGGAAAAATACTTGAATTGGGAGTTTGCAAGGTATGTGGGGTAAGGCAATGAATTGACTTGGTAGATTTTGTTTGTTTGTTTTTCCGCATACACTGAGGTATTGAGAGCAGTGTCAACATTTTCGATTCAACTCAATAAATATTTATTAAGTGCCTACTACCTGCCTGCTGCTATACTAAGTGCTGGGATAGAAATAACAAGAAGAAAGACAGTCTTTGCCCTCAAGGAGCTTACAATATACAAAAGCAATCTGAAAAGGAGTGGAGAGCTACAAGAAGATAGGGGCACAGAAGTATGATGTTCCATAGAAGCCAAACCAAGAACAGCAATTAATGGAAAATGAAGAGTCATCTGGAAACTTCTGAGCCCTCTGGAAAGGAAGGCTTTGGGAAGAGTTTATTGCTCTGTCCTCTAGCACTTCAATCAGAAGAGAGAGGCAAATGAGGGCACTGAGAAAGTGTTGAGTATCAAAAGTGGAGTCAATCTGCATGTCGATGAGATTTCAGGTGATAACCTGAAGAAGGGCCATGATGTTCCCTGGAGTCAAAACCAAGCAGAATGACTGATTGAAAATGAAGAGAGCATAAGAAAGGAAACTTTTTACTATACCTTGTACTTTTATACTGTATCTTATAAAGAGAAACCAGAATTACCAAACATGAGTGGGGAAAAAATATTCAGTGATCACTTCTCTTGTGTTCCTGTCTTAATGGTGCCTTCTTTCTCAGGTGATTTTTCTTTTTTTCAAATTGAAATTAATCTTTTATTATTATCATCTTTATTGTTATCCATGCTATTTTTTTGGTTTTAATTTTGTGGCTTTATTATTTCAATGTAATGAACCAAGTAATTTTTTAAGGTCTACTAGGCTTTTTTTATTTAAAGTTTTGAGTTCCAAACTCCATCCCTCCCTCTCCTCCTCCTTCCCTGAAATGGTAAGCAATCTGATATTACATGTGCAATTATGTAAAACATTTCCATATTCGTCATTTTGTAGAAGACTAAAAAGGAAGTCTTTCTAGGTTTTTTCTGAAATCATCCTGCCTGTCATTTCTTATCGTACAATAATATTCCATTACAATCATATACCACAGCTTGTTTAGCCATTCCCCAATTGATAGGCATCCCCTCCATTTCCAATTCTTAGCCACAACAAAAAGAGCTGCTATAAATATTTTTTGTACAAATAGGTCCTTTTCCCTTTTTCTGGATATCTTTGGGTTATAGACTTAGCAGTGTTATTGCTGGATCAAAAGGTATGCACAATTTTATAGCCCTCTAGCCAAACTGCTCTCCAGAATGGTTGGCTCAGTTCACAACTCCACCAAGAGTGCCTTCATGTCCCAGTTTTCCCACATCCCCTCCAATATCTATCATTTCCTTTTGTGTGTTTGTCATATTAGCCACTCTGATAGGTATGAAGTGGTACCTCAGAGTTCTTTTAATTTGCGTTTCTCTTATCAATAGTGATTTAGAGAATTTTTTCATGTGACTATAGAGAGCTTTGATTTCTTTGTCTGCAAACTCCCTCTGAGGTGATCTTTCACATATTCTCTCTCTCTCTCTCTCTGTATATATACATACACATATGTATCTATATATAAATATCTATATACCGATATCTACATAGATATATATATAGTGATATATAAATTTATCTAGATATAGATATATACATATATGTATATGTGTATATATAGGTATTTATGTATATATGTGTATATATGCATATGTGTATGTTTTAGGTATTTTTGTTCCATCTTTTAAGCCATGTCCAATTCTTTATGACCCCATTGAGGCTTTTCTTGGCAAAGGTACTGGAGTAGTTTGCCATTTCCTTCTCTATCTCATTTTACAGATGAGGAAACTGAGGCAAACAGGGTTAAGTGATTTGCCAAGTCTGAAGCCAGATTTGAACCTACTAAGATGAGTCTTCCTGACTCCAGGCCACTGTGATACCTAGCTGCTATGTGTGTATATACATACATACATACATATATGTATACATATATAAACATATATACACATGCATGTATACATATATACACATATACATACATCTTGTATATAAGATGTTGGTTGCATGTTCTCTAATGAGGATTAGATGTGAGCTCTTTTAAGTCAGGTATCATGTTTTCCTTTGTATCCCGAGGTTTAGCATAGTTCCCAGTGTATATTGAAGCACTAAATGGAAGCTTGTTGCTGTTGTTGCTTGGCAATGGTGCTGGTGGTTGTGATGATGATGATGATGCAAATAATGAAAATTAGGAAATACATACCATTAAAGTCAGATTCAACCTAAGTAGATACGTACATTTTCAAATCCCCTCTATTTTAAAGTTTTAGAGATGTTAGAAGTGTGAGTAAATGTCCAAAAATGTGCACCTAATGAGAGTGAAAAAAAATTCTTATTCCCAGCCATAGTCCACATATGTAACAGTAGCCAAGCAATGACTCAAGCTGAATAGCTTGATGCATTCTTAGTTAAAGCTATCCACACATATCAACCAATGATAGCTTCCTCTTTCAGACTGTATCAGCCAATCTAGGTTAGCAAGAAAAAGACCATGATGTGTCATCTTGTCACAGTTAAAAATAAACACATGGAGCTGAGAGCTCATCATACAGTTTGTCAAATATATTTAATTGAGTTAAAGAAGCCAAACCACAGATCAACTCCCGATGGTATAATAGTGACATAATAAGTTACAATAGACACAAGTACAGATTACCAAGAAAGTAAATGCTAGGTAATTGTGATTTACAGGGCTATAAATACATCAAAGGAATCTGGTAACAATAAAACAAACCACAGCTTTGCAACTCCAATGGCTTATGAAAGGAACTAAAAGCTGGAACAACTGTATAATTGTATTACCTAGAGGTATTTTGCACTGGAGACAATATCCTGTAGTACAGACCATATACCTAATCTCATCTCCTCCATCACTAATTCCCTTTGACCTTTGAATAAAACACTTTAGCACTGAACTCTAAGCATAATGACCAACAACATTAGCTATGTTAAATATGTTAACACAGAGGTAGGTATTTGCATGATATTTGGGGGAGAAATCTTATAAAACTGATTACTGCCACATATGAAAAATTAAGGTGAATGGGAGAGGGATTGCAGAAATGGAAATAGTAAAATATCTCAATTTTCAAAAAAGGAAAGGTAAATTTTTCAATGCATAATCCAATGACCTTAACTTCAATCCTGGGCTGAATCGTAGAATGTCTTATTAAAGAGATGGTTTGAAGAGGAAAGATGTTATCAAAGAGCATTCCTGGTCAAGTTAGGCTCAGAGATGGGGAATCTGCAGCCTCGAGGCTAAATGTGGCCCTATCGGTCCTCAAGTGTGGCCCTTGGACTGAATCCACGCTTCACAGAACAAATCCCCAAGTGGCCTTGAAGCTTTAGGTTCCCTACCCTGTGGCCAGATAATATCTAAGGTCCTCTTCAATTCTGTGATACAGTCATCAACAAAATGAAGAGGTCACAAATAATATGAATACAGTTTTCCACTGTGTCTAGTAAAGGGTAAAAGGATTCTAAATGGTTCTAAACATCAATAGGTAACAGGTTAATTTTTTATTATTTTTTTAACATTAGCTCAGAATAATTACTAGTTAGTTTATTCAGTCTCCCCCCCAATCTATATTTTATATAGCCATATCATAAAATGGCTAATAGTTATACTTTAAGTTTGTAAATCACTTTACAAATGTCACTTGGTTTTCACAACAGCCTTTGAAAGGGGTTCTACATGCGTTCTCATCATCATTTTATATACGAGGAAACTGATTCTTCTCAAGGTTAAGTGATTTTCCCATAGCCGTGCAGCTAGTGTTAATCACGGCATTCAAACTCAGATCTCTAATTTTTGCTAACAGGCATGCTTTCTGCAACACTTTTTAAGACAGAGTTATTATTATGTTACGTACAAGTATTACTGTCAATGCCTGATATCCCAAAGAGCATGATAAGATGTATGCCTAGAGTCTACCACTGCCTATGTGCTCCTTAAGCCTAATTGCCTGAGATTATTGGAAGTGAAGCAGCTTTTGTTCATCCTCTCCTGGATTGGGAATTATTGCTCTTCTAGGCAGGGATATTTGGGAGTATTGGAACTAGAGAAGTCTCTCCCTATTTTACTCAATCCTGGAACCAAGCCCTAATCTTCTGGGGAAGGGTCACAAAAATACTTGTAGTAGAAATAGTAATGACATTAACAGAGATGATGCACAATACTTCCTATGGAAGAAAACATTGAGTAGGGCCTATGCAAATGTCTCATCTCATTGTGCCCCAAGATATATTTCCAGGAATTTTACAACTCTTAGAAGACTAGTCACATAGTCCTATTTAGATTCATCAAGGTTAGTCAAATCACACACTCTACTTATAATCCTACCTATTATAACACTAGTCTATTACCACCACCATCTCTTAAAACATGTAAACTTAACTGTTTATTGAATTTATCATTTTTATTTTCATCCTACAAACATTTATTAAATGCCTACTATGTGCAGAGTATTATGGTAGGCACAGCCTAACAGTGTTATACCTTTTCAAAACCAAGGCAAATAGCTTAACTCTGTTATTATGATTTCATTAGTGAAGGGAGCTCCTTTCTAAGGAGACTCCCTTGGCCAATACAGCTTGGTGCCTGCTCTGCTACTCATTTTCTTAGAGGTGAAATGACTTGTCTAAGGTGACACAGTCACAGTTGAGACTTGAACATGTCTTCGTGACTTTGAGGACAGCTCTCTGTCTACTGCTATACTACCTCTATTAGTCACTAGGCTTTAAAAAATACAGTATCTTTTAGGATCATTAAAGAAAGCACTGGTGTAGTAGTAGAGAAAATAAAAAAAACCTGGATTTAAATTGTGGCTCTATTACCAGTTACATGAACTTAGACTAGAAATTTGACTTTCCTGGACCTGTTTTCTCATTTGTACAATGAAGGGATTGCACTAGAAGAAAAGAGGCCACATGGTATAATGCAAAGAGTTCTAGAATTTGAATCAGGAAGTTCTTAGCTCAAATTTTTGAACCCTAAGAATTTGAATCAGGAAGTTCTTAGCTCAAAATTTACTTAGCTATGTAACCCTGGTCAAGTTACTTAACCTATTTGTACAATGGAAGACTCCAAAAGACTTGCATTGGAGGAAGGAGTTCCTAATGATGAATGAAATATAAATCCTTGTGAAGTAGTTGACTTTTCATATATTTAGAGGCAGAAGGCCCCTTGGATGTCCTCTATGTCAATCAAAGCCTATATGGAATCTGAGACCCAGAGTGGTTTAAGTGACTTGCCTAAGGTCATATAGGTACTAAATAGCAGAGATTCTGAATTGGACCATTAAAAGTTCTATCCAGTTGCTCGCAATGGACAATGGAGTCTCTAAGCATGAGCTCCCTCCCAGGACACTGGAAGTTCTTCCTACCAGCATTGCCAATTAAAACACTGAAACACTACCTTGTTCTCAATCTACCATGACTTATTATTTACTGTAAATAAAAACTGCAAAATTTTATGCCAACCATACATATGGACCCCAGTTTAAGTATATAATTTAGGCCTGTTTTAGTACCAATGTATCCAAATACATTTAAGAAAAATTCAACTACAGCTTCTTCCATAAAATATTTCCCAACCTCTTCAATCTGCACTGACATCTTCATTCTCTAACTCCTTTGGAACTCTCAGTAAGACTCTATTTAGATCTTATTTATTCTCTGCTCCCTTTGTTTCTAACTGATTTTAGTTATTCTACTAAATTCTACTTAATTATTCTACTCTGATCCCTCGTTGAGGTACAAAGATGATGCTGGGCTTTTCAAGCCTATTCCAATGCCACACAATTAGGTGGGTTCCCTCTCCCTCTCCCTGCCATTCACAGACCCAATCCCACTACTGATGTATGATGGGCACAAATCTCTTATGCTACTATGTTCTGACATAGGTCCCTTAGCCCCACTTTAAGTAGCCTGCCAGCCCCCAACTCTTATTGGTGTCAGACTTAATGTAGATATCTGATCAGCTTTAGCACAAGTCATCAGCTCAAGTGGGCCATCCTCAGACGTTTTTAGTATCAGGGATTACAAGAATGTACCATCATGCCCAACTACATAATTAAATATGGCCAACTTGAAAGGATTCTTGTATAAGTGGTAGCTATTATAGATGTATATATATGTATATATATAGATGTATATATACACATACATATATATGTACAGATTATATATTATATTATATATTATATATATAATATAATATGTACATTATATATAATATACATATGTCATCTGAAGACTGTCCTAGCCAAGTTCATAAAACCTTACCACTAGAGATCTGATCATCTTATGCCTTTGCTCAAGAAGATTCAGTGACTGTTATTGCCTCCAGGATACAATAATAATGCTGTATTTGGTGTTGACAGCCCTTCTCAACTTAAGCCAAAACTATCTTTCTATTCAGATTTCACATTACTCACCATCACATAGTTTGCATTCCAGCCAAACTATACAACTGTCCATCTTTTACTTCCATGACTTTGATCATATGATTTTCCAGGTCTCAACTGCTCTTTCTCCTCACCTCTACCTCTTGAAATTTCTAACTTCCTCCAAGGTTAAGCTGAAATGTCACCTAAGTAAGATCTCTTCAGATTCTTCCCAAATGCTAGTTCTCTGTTCTCTTTCACAAAATTACTCTATACTAACATTGCATATATTTTTGCATTTATCTGTGTGCATTCAGTTTGCCCAGGAGAACATAAGTTTCTTAAGGGCAAAGATTATTTCATTTTGACCTTGGGATCCCCTGTGCCTTGCACAGAGTTTGGAAAATAGTGAGTGATTAATAAGTGTTTGTAGCTGTTGATTTTGTACAAGGTTTGCCATATCATCAAATTATGAAATTTTGGGCCACAGCAACTCCTGAAACTGCCTATTCAGGAATGGAAGGGTTCTGAATCAACAAAGGCATACCAATAAATGAAAATGCAGACCTTTAGAGTACTCCTCCCTGCCTGGTCATAATCTCATTAAGGACAGGGATTGACTTTCATTCTTCTTTTCGCCCCCCAAATTTCTAAATATTGGTCAGTTGTTGAATTTCTGTTTGAAGTCTTTGTGCCCAGTCACCTAGAAGTGAGATTGTTAAAAGTAAGAAATTGTAGCCAAGTATCATATTAATACCATCCCTAATATCAGTACTAAAAAGAGATGCCAACCATTTAGAGGAAGAAAACTGAAGCATTTTCCAAGAAACATCTTTAAAATGTTAAAGTTCAATTAGGCTGAATATCATCATTGGCTACACTCAACCTTTAACTTTATTTTCCAGTAAAGGGCAAGTGTCTCTCACAATTAACAAAGATTCTATCACCAAAACCATCACTATGAGCCAAAACTGTGGTTTGAGTGCCAACCACTTTAAAAGTGATGGAACATCTCTGGATCCTATTCTGATTTTTTGGAAGACTTAATTGTTTTCAGACACTCTGATATTATAGTGGAGAGAGATGGATTTGTCTAATGCAACACACTGTAAATGTTCAATTACTGAAAACAGATCTGGCCAGACTCCAAGAGGAAAAACTTGATCGAAGCTAGATGAAAATTGGATATTGAGTGATAGAATGTGTACCTACTCCTAGATCATCTAAACTTGAAGGCAACAGTGCAAAGTGATTTTTTAAAATGAATAAAATGGCATCTGCTCTCTGATTCCTTGGATGAGTTCATTTTTTCCCAGATAGGACTAGAAGTCTCTTAATTCTAAGATTTCATTATCCAGTGTGATGAAATATGAAAATTAGTAAATTTTATAAAAAGGATAATTTAATTACATAGAATTTCTTCTGAAAGATGCCCTTTTCCAGTTTGATTCAATTCAACAAACATTTATTAAGCACCTAAAATGTTCAAGACACTGTGCTAAGAGCTAGTGATTCTCCAGCTCTGTAGATACAAAATAAATTGAAGAGAGAGGGATAATAACAATGAGGATCAGAAAAGGCTTCATGTAAGAAATAATACATGAGGTGTACTTGGAAGCAAGCTAGCAGTTCCATGAAGTAGAGCTAAGCCAGGAGTGTGTTCTCAATGTGGAGCATGTCTTATTCCATACACAGAGGACAGCTAGAAAGCTAGAACAGAGTCCTTAAGAGAGAATGATGATCCTTACTTCACTCTAGAATCATTTTTTGGTGACAAAGAAGATCAAAACATACAGCCAGGAGAAGTCAACAAAGTCAAAGAGCCTACATCAAAAGCCTCCAAGAAAAATATGAATTGGTGTCAGGCTGTGGAAGAGCTCAAAAAGGATTTGGAAAAGAAAGTAAGAGAAGTAGAGGGAAAATTAGGAAGAGAAATGAGAGTGATGCAAGAAAATCATGAAAAACAAGTCAATGACTTGCTAAAGGAGACCCAAAAAATACTAAAGAAAATAACACCTTAAAAAATAGACTAACCCATATGGCAAAAGAGCTCCAAAAAGCCAATGAGGAGAAGAATGCCTTGAAAGGCAGAATTAGCCAAATGGAAAAGGAGGTCCAAAAGACCGCTGAAGAAAATACTACCTTAAAAATTAGATTGGAGCAAGTGGAAACTACTGCCTTTTTGAGAAATCAAGACATAAAACAGAACCAAAGGAATGAAATAATGGAAGACAATGTGAAATAAACAATTTGAGTATTGTGGAAACACAGTCAGGATAACACAATATCTAGCAGCTTCTACATTAAGGAATCGAAGGACTTAGAATATGATATTCTGGAGGTCAATAGAGCTAGGATTAAAAGCAAAAATCACCTACCCAGCAAAACTGAGTATAATGCTCCAAGGCAAAATATGGATTTTCAATAAAATAGAGGACATTCAAGCTTTCTCAATGAAATGACCAGAGCTGAATAGAAAATTTGACTTTATCAAACACAAGAATCAAGAGAAGCATGAAAAGGTAAACAAGAAAGAGAAATCATAAAGGACTTACTAAAGTTGAACTGTTTTGTTTACATTCCTACATGGAAAGATGATGTGTGTAATTCATGAGACCTTTCTCAGTATTAGGGTAGTTGAAAGATAATATAGACAGAGGGCACAGGGTGAGTTGAATATGAAGGGATGATATCTTAAAAAATAAAATCAAATTAAGGGATGAGAGAGGAATATGTTGGGAGAGGGAGAAAGGGAGAGATAGAATGGGGTAAATTATCTCACATCGAAGTGGCAAAAAAAAGCAGTTCTGTTGGAAGGGAAGAGGGGGCAGGTGAGGGGGAATGAGTGAATCTTGCTCTTGTCAGATTTGACCTGAGGAGGGAATAACATACACACTCAATCGGGTATCTTACCCCATAGGAAAGTAGGGGGAAGGGGATAAAAAGGGGGATGATAGAAGGAAGGGCAGATAGGGGGAGGAGGAAATCAAAAGCAAACACTTTTGAAAAGGGACAGGGTCAAGGGAGAAAATTGAATAAAGGGGGACAGGATAGGATGGAGGGAAATATAGTTAGTCTTTCATAACATGAGTATTGTGGAAGGGTTTTACATAATGATACACATGTGGCTTATGTTGAATTGCTTGCCTTCTTAGGGAGGGTGGGTGGCAAGGGAAGAGGGGAGAGAATTTGGACCTCAAAAAAGTTGTTTTTGCATGCAACTGAGAAATAAGACATATAGGGAATGGGGCATAGAAATCTATTCTGCTGTATAAGAAAGTAAGGGGAAAGGGGTTAGGGAGTAGTGGGGCAACAGAAGGGAGCGCTGACTGGGGAACAGGGCAATCAGACTATATGCCATCTTGGAGTGGGGTGGTTAGAAATGGGAAGAAAATTTGTAACTCAAAATCTTGTGGAAATCAATGTTGAAAACTTAAATATTCAATATTAAAATATTTTTAAAAAAAATAGCGGAGAGGAAATAATTGAGGATGACTCAGGTCTCAAACCTGGGTGACTGAAAGGATGAATAGAAATGGGAAGCTTAGAGGAAGGACAAGGTTTTGGGGAAAAATATATGAGGTTGTGTGTACACACATATATACATATACACACATATACATATGTGCGTGTGTGTGTGTGTATATATGTATTTCCACTTTATAAAGTTCAGCTAGAGAGTGACTGATAATATAGTACTAGAGTTCAAGAGAATGATTGTTTGGATATATAAATTTTAAAGTAAGATTATAGAGAGGACAATTTTATACATAATCCCTTGCTGAGATCACCATCTAGGGAAAAAGTATAAAGAAAGAAGAAAAAGCCTCTGGACAGAGATTTGGGAAATTATTGGGTAGAAGAATGAGGACCACACAGCAAAGGAAACTAAAAAGGACTTGTCAGGCATGAGGTAGAGAAACAAGAAGTGAAGCATCACAAAATCCAGAGGGGGAGAGATAATCCAGCAAAAAGGGGTGGACGACAAGGTCAAAAATTGCAGATAGGTGAAGGACTGATTAAAAAAAAGGCCATTGGATTTGGTAGTTCAGAGATCTTGTGTGTGTGTGTGTGTGTGTGTGTGTGAGAGAGAGAGAGAGAGAGAGAGAGAGAGAGTATGTGTGTAGTCTTCAAAAAGCATACAATACCAGAATTTTAAAAAGTAGTTCACATGCTTTTTCCTTTTTCATCACGTTAGCAAAACACATATATTCCCAGCAAGTTTAAAGAATCAAACATGAACATAACACTTTAGAACAAATCGGTCACTATCAAATGGCCAATTAAAGAATTATGGGTATGCACTATTATCTTGTGAGACCAAGTATGACACTGCTAATAATTCTAGTTCCTGAGAATATTCTTGTGTTTGTATACCATATTGATTCTGTCATCTGCCTAAAGTGAGATCTCTTTGAAAGGAAAACAAGGTATAAGATATACATGAGAAAATCACATCTGTTAGAAATCACGCTCAGGTTTTCTACCATTTAGATTTGAGGGAAGGGTTACCAATGTGGACTGCATTTCAGACAAATAGTATATAGTAGTGTGCAAATTAAATGGGACAAAGCAGAAGAGTTAAATTTATTTACATATAATCAGCCTAACAACTTTTTACATCTTAAAAAATTTTTGATATTCAATTTGTCATTTTGCTATAGTCACTTGTTTTATATGATTTGGCATTTAATTCACAAGATTTTTACAGATTTTTTTAAACTTTCATGATGAAATCACATCACCTTGAGTATTAAATATACCTTTGATAAGGGTTCATTTTATTGAGTCTACCCCTGATGAGGACCCAAATGTTTTCAATGGGAATTGCATCAGGCAAATTCCCAGGCCACTAAATCATGTTTATTTCTGTCTCTTAGATAAACTTCTTAACCTTAAAATGATTTGTGGCATGGTTGTGGTATCCCATCTCCAATTTCTGTATTTCTGAAATAATTTTGCTTCTCAGTAAATCACTATATTTATCAAAGTTCATCACGGGAATAAGATATCTGAGGCCAGTTGAAGTAAAAAAAAAAACTCTCCCAATGTTTTTTTGAGGGGAACGTTTAACGATCTGATAAAAATGCCCATATGGGAGGGGGGCTCACCTGGACTTCTTTTATCAATTTTCATATAACCTTAAATGAATAAGTGAATTTCATCCTCAGAAAAAAAATTATTTTACCAATCATCAGTCCTCCAGTCATTATTCTATCTTACCCATGAGTGGCATTTTCTTATCAGCAGTTGGCAGCACCTGGATTCTCTCTATGACCCTTTCCCAATATTAATGTTCTTAAAGCACTTTCCAACTTATTATACCTATAGGAGTCTTGTGAGATGGAGTGTATAATATTGTCATCCACTCTGGGAGGGGCAGGACACTGAAGCACAAAGGGATTGTGCTTTATATAAGGTCATGCTAAAAGCAGAGCTGGAACTAAAGCATAGTTCTCTGGGTTCCCAACACTATCTTCTTTCCACTGTGCCATCCTGACTCTGTGGGAAAACCAGCTCCTCTGGAAGATCCTCTTCTTGTTGTGCATCAAATTTTTCCTCTTTAAGTCACTTTCAAACCACTTGATCAGGGAACATTGTTTTCCCATGTTTTGGGGATTCTTCCAGCAATATATTTGCAGCTATAATTAAGAAATGTGTTAAGCCTTCTGTCAATTAACTTAACTGATGTGAAAACTTGACTGGGTCCCGGGAGGGGTGGATTTCCCTTGCTGCACCTTATCAGAGAATGCTTAGTGTGAAAGCAAGAAGCTGTGCTGAAAGCAGGGCTGTAAAACTGCCAGGAATATAAGCAAGGAGCTTACAGAAGCAGAGGGCGGAAAGACAAATGTGTTCAGCCTAATGGGTGGGTGTTATTTAAAGGAGCTGGGAATTATTTTTAAACCTTTAATTGTTAGGATGGATTATAGCATAGATTTTTGTCATTTGAGAGTTCTTCTAAAGAGCAGAGAGAGAGAAGGTCCCTAAAAAGGAACCCCTTGTAGGAAAATGGAAAAGAGGATGGCTTCTTCCAGATACATTTTCTTCTCCCCTTTACAATTTCTTTGCAGAAAAATAGCAAGAAACGGTGTAGAGAGCTACAGTCAAGCCTGTACACACTAGCTGTAAGGGAAATGGCTTTTTGGGGCCCCAATCATTGTCACCCTCTCCTAGAAGCCTTCAGAATCCAGGAACACCCAGGAACTGAAAAATATTCAGTTGAAAAAACAAGAGTGTTAGAAGTAAAAGAGACATTAGAGATTTTTCTATCCAATATCCTCATTTTACAGATGAGGATCAGAGAGGAGAAGTGATCTATCCAAGGCTGTACATCTAGTTGGAGGCAGAACCAGAGGTAGGTCTCTTTTCTCCCAGTTCAGCAAGTCTTTGTTCAATTACCATACACTGCCACAGTGATGAACAGGATCATTTTTTCTCACAGGAATCCCAGGTGCCCCCCAACATCCTGCCACAACTACATTGAACCACCTCGCCCCACTATTAAAAGATACCATAAATGAATGTACAGAAAAGTCAAGATTAGAGACTCAATATAGAAAGCAATTTGATCATTGACTTAGAGCTAGAAGAGACCCTGAAGATCATTTGGTCCAAACTCCTCATTTTGCAGCTGAGGAAACTGAGACCTGAAGATGTGAAGTAACTCTTGCAGAATCTAAAAATTAACAAATACTAGATCTGGGATTCAAACCCAAGTATTCTGACTCCAAACCCATCAGAAATATTGTATGTAGCATGCCACCTCATGCCTTACTCATCACCTTCAATGGTCCAATTGCTTCTCCATTACAGACTGATCTGTAATGTTTTCTAAATCCCTCCTCCTCCTCCTTCTTTGGCTCCTACCAACCTTTCTAGCTCTATCCTCCACAGTTTCCAGTCACAAGTTTTATTTCACAGCAAAGCTGCATTATTTGCTCTCCCTTAAATACCCCCTGATATTTCCCACCTCATCCCTCTGCCTAGAATGCCCTTCTTCCCTATTGTTAACTTCCAATTTCTATGCAATTTTCTTTTTTCCCCCCAAATACAAGTGCCTTTTAAGTTCCATCAGGGAGGGAAAGATTTAGAAGATGAAATCACTAGAAAAACACTTCATACATACATACAAAAACAAGAAAATGTAAATGGAGATGTGTTGAAGGGACCAAACCAAGTAAAAGGTGAAAAAGTAACTGAAAGTGTGGGATGAAGAATATTCTTTTTATTTATTTACTTATTTTTGTTGCATTTTGAGTTCTGAGTTGTCTCCCTCCCTCCCAAACTCACATTCTTAATGCAATTTTCCAAACCCAGCTCATTCACCATGTATCCATGGATCCCGCCCTAATGCCCCGAGGCAGAAGTGATCTTTCCCTATTCTGAATTAGCAGAGCACTTTGTAACTTTCTTAACTCACTGTCACTTTCATATTATATAGCTCCACTGAAAGCTTTTGGGATGTAGGTATGGGGTGGGGAGGGGAACAATATTTCCCCCAATAAATTGTAAGTTCCACAAGGGCAGGAATCTATCCTTTTTTGCCCTTTGGCATCTAGCACAGCAACATGCATATAGAAGACATACTACTAGGCATGAAGTTCAAAGAGATAAAAGAAAAGGGGAAGGTCCCACATATACAAAATTATTCATAACCGTTCTTTTTGCTGTAGCAAAGAATTGGAAACTAAGTGGTTCCCTATCAATTAGGGATTAACCAAAATTATTTTACGTAAATATAATATATGATTATTAGTTTATGAGAAATGATTAGTAGTGAGTCAATAAACATTTATTAAGTGCCTACTATGTTCCTGACATTGTACTAAACACAGTGGATATAAAGTAAACAAAAGACAGTCCCTTCCCTCATACAGCTCAAAATCTAATGGGGAAAGACAACCCATTTAAAAGAAAGCTAAAAAGGCATGGAGTGAGGGTGGTTTGTTGCCAGGTGTGAAATGATGAAATGACTGACCTTGACCCCCTCTTTAATGGAGGATGTGGAAGGAACTCTCTCATTGTGTATTCTCTCTCCACCCTCTCCAATCAGAGAGAGAGAGAGGGCCCAGAGAAGCAGATGTACAGAGGAGGTGGGAAATTCAGGGTTGATGTGTTTCGCAGGATGGTGAGGTTCCAGAGTACATGATTAAGTCTAAGAGTGCCATGAGTGGTAAATTATGATATGGCTGCCCTGGGTCCTGTCCTTAAATAGAGGATCAGGGAGCAGCTTTCCACTCTCTACCTTCTACCCTAAATGGATTCAATGAATTCACATTCACTGAGAAATCTTATATGAACTGATGCAGAATGAAATGAACAAAACCAAATGAAATTTCTATAATGATTACAAGATTCTAAGGAAAAACATTTTCAAAAGACTTAACATCTTGGATCAAAGTATTGACCAGTAGCAAGTCCAGAGGAACTAAGATAAAGTATGCTACTAATATCTGTTGGACAAAAGAGTATAGAAAGAAACATACATTTTTGAACATGGCCAATGTGTGGTTTTCTTTCTGTTTGACTATGCTTTTTTATTTTGTTTTCTTTGGGGGTGGGAAAGGAATGGTTTTATTTGATAAGGGAGTGGAAGTCGTCAAGGAATATAGTTATAATGATCCCCCCCTCACCAAAAAAGGTTGTCATTGAAGCATTTTTAAGTGCACAGAAGAAAACAGAGGAAATTAAATGGGACACACAAACAGAACAGCCCTGAAAATGTTTTTGACTATATGCTTTTAAAAAGCAAGATATATATATATATATATAGATATATATACACACACATATATATATATTATATATATAATAGAAATTCATAATGTGATGTACACACCTCTTTTTCTGTTCTTCATATATGGAAAGGTTGTGTTGTTGTTTTTTTAAGAGGGGTATTTATCAAGTCCAGAATAAGAAAATATCAAAATAAAAAAGCCTCAGCTTGAACCCCATATCCTGGGTCTACCCTCATTACCTGAACAAGACACATTTCTACATTCCACATCTTCTCAGCACTGATATACTTATCTTACATTATATGAATTTTTAATTATAAGTTCTTGCTCAGCAAATATTAAGAAATTTCCATATGTGTATTTTGTCCCTGCTACTACATTATGAGCTTCTCAAAGGCCAGTAGCAGGATTCATCCAGTATTTATTTTTTACTTTTCTTGGCCATGTGTTCAGTGCGCTACTCATACACACTATATGCTTGACAAATATTTTTGGCTGAGTGATTCCAACAAACTCTGTGATTTTTAGGTGTGTAGAATAATTAAAAACAAACTCAGCATTCTACCAATTGACAGAGGCTCTTTCTCTGAAAGACAAAAGTTTATTTGGTGACATTTCAGCAGCTGAGCTGCCCTCCTCAGTTGATGTGCTAGGATGGAATGTAACCCAAATTAGTGCATCTCAGTTTAGGTTCAGTTAAAGGTCCCATTTGACACACTAGAGGGGGCAAGAGTACATAACAACAAAGCAGACTGTGTGGTCAAATTTCTTTTGCAGTTTATACAAAAGAGTGTCTCTGAATATCTGAGCTGTTGGAATACCCAGTTTAGCTTTGGGCACAAGCAGAATTGTTTTATACTTGAAATTGTAAGTCTAAAGGGATAGCTATGTTAAGCCTGTTTAATTGGTATATAAAAATACCTGGACATATTTCATGCAGAAGTTTTTGCATTAAAAAAATGAAATCACTTCTAAAAATTTTTTAGACTTTTCTATCTCCCCTTTAAAAAAAACAGTCAGATGTAGAAGATGACAATGCCCTAAATCTTATCCTTCCTCATTTCCTTGAGGCCCTTCTAATTGTCAAAGAAAATTTACAATCCTTTGGAGAAAATAATGTGCTTAGCTCGAGGCACCCTCCACCAGAATTTTAAAATACTAATTTTCTAAGTATTTTTCTTTTGCATTTCACATGAGCTCAAAGTTCCTAATTCGATAACTCCCTAAAGCATGGCACATTTCTTTGATATTAAGGGGAAAAGTAGATAGGAACATACGCATTCTCTTGTCTCTTGTCAGTTTCTCTGTCCTTAAGTTTCATGTAATTTTTCTTCTTTTTCATCTACTGCTTCTGTTCTGTTGCCAAAAATCACAGAATATTAGAGCTGAAAAGGGCCCTTATCAATCATTTGTTGAAACCCTATAGTTCTACAGATGAGGAAACTAAAGGTGAAAATGAAAGACTTTCCAAGAGTAGAGCTAACTCTCAGACTCCAGTCTTCTTCCTGTGAACCTCCTTCTCTTTTTTCTCATCATCTCTCTTGTTATTTCCTTAATTTCAAGACGATTGCCTTTCAGTGGCTTTGCCACCTTGATATCAGAAGTAGAGAAATTAGATCCACCATTTTTACAAGAATGAGGGAAAAAATATCATAACTGTAGTACATAGAGAACATTAAAGGTGATGGGGCAGCTTTAGCTGAGTCAGCAAGGATCACAAAACCAAGTTCTCATGTTCATTATTCAATATCAGTTACCAAAAAAATAGAGAATCCTAAGCACACATTCTCATCAAACATGAGTTCCCTCAGGTCAAGGCAGAGATGGATTCTGATTCTGATTTATATCTACTGTAAAAATGTCAAGGCCCTTCACCGTATACAAACCAACAAAACTAACAAGGAAATATCACCCCGACATTGGGTCATGATTCATTTATGATTCCTGAGGTCCGTGTTCAAGTACAGCTTTTAAAATATTTGCTTTACAGCCACTGCTCACTGAAGAGGTCAGGTGAACTCAGAAATCCTTTTGTCATACTCTAGCTGCGTGAAATACCATGGCATTGGTTTATTTCTCAGTTATTGGAGCTTAGGTGTAGCTTTAGAGCTTTTCCCTGTATTCCATCCAGAGACTGGCTTCTGGTGACTATACCTAAATGATAAAAACCTCTAATCTTCATTTATAAGGGCAAGTATTCCGTGTCACCCTATCTGCTATTCAGAAGCTCTTATTGAACAATATGATGGGGCTTTTCTAAACTGTGATTGTGAATCAACCTTTATAAGAATAGTACTGCAGAGAAAGACCGCTTATATTATCTCTTTGGCACAAAGAGTACATTCAGCAAGATGAAAATCCTAACAATAATATGATTTCCGTCCCTCTAGATTTTTATGTATTCCACATAAAAGCTAAGACTTTTCTTACCACTATGGATCAGCTAGACCTGGAGTCAAATGACTTAAATGATCAGTGTTCCTTTGCAAGGGGGCTCAAAGTATCTGAGACATTCTACCAATAGCCTCAAAGCCCCAAAGAATGGAGGAAGTTCAGAACAGAGAAACACAAGTGATAAGGAGGCCAGAGTTGACTTATGAACAGAAATTAAAAGAATTTAAAGCATACAGCACAGGCTGACTGCATGATGCCACAGGGAGGAATGAGATAACCATCTATAAGTCTCTGAAGTATATAAATGCAAAGGGGAAATTGGAGTTGTTTAGAGTTGCCCCCAGGGAAGCACAATTGGGGTTAATGGAATGAAATTAAGCAAAGAAAAAATCAGAAAGGATATCAGGAAACATTTCCTAATAATGAGACCTATGATAATATGGTCCCAGTGGAAATATTAGAAATCCCATTGTTTGAGTCATTCAAACTTCAAATAGGAAAACGTACTTAAAAATACACTGTCAGAGACACTTTCACATTTGTCCTCAAGGGATGAATTACTGCATAATCAGATCTTTTCCAAATCTAATTTCCATGACTCCATTTCACCAAGTTCCTCAAAGGCTCATTTTTCAAAATATGTTTAGTTCAATTGCTTTTACAATGGGCCTGCAAGTAGGCTGGTAGTAACAGACCTAATTTAATGGGGTTTGTAGATGCGATCTCCAAAGACTTGACTGAGACTTATGGAAGGCTAAACTCTCTTGGATAACTTTGGTTGTGTGAATACTCAATATTGCATTGATTCCTCATCATTAGGCAGCTATGAAAAAACTGCTAACAAAATACCTTACTGCTGTTAATATTTTTTATTCAAATTTATTTTTTCCAATTAAGAAGGATTTATTTTCTCTTCCTCCCACCTCTCCCCCAGGAAAAGAATTTTTAAAAAAGACTTTTTCTATATGTTCAATATATACTTTTGTATGTTTTATATTTCATATATGTTTATTTTATATATGTTCAATATATGTTCAAGCTAAATTCCATATCTAAAAATAAGGTCTTCATTCTAAGCCTACTCTATCCCTATTTAACCTTTTTTCCAGTATCTTTCATGTTGTCTTTTGGAATCTTTGTTAGGTTATAAACAAATTATTCTTCATCCCTGAATATTTCCTTAAGAACTCATTCTTTCATGATTCATTAACCAAAACCTAGGTTTTTCTTAATATCACTGCATCACTCATAACCTTCTCCAACAGAGGCTAGTCCTTCCATTCACCCATAATCAACTGAGCCTGGAAGGCTTACACATATTTCTTGCTCCCTACTGCTGTCTGTAGAACACTGTTCTACCATCATCATCAAATAACATCTGACCTTCATACCAGATGACTATATCACCCTCCCTCTACGTTTTCTCCACTTTCAACCACCAACCTCCAGGGTATTCTCTCACATTCTTTAATTAACTTATCATGTGAGTCGCATCCTTTCTCTTCATCTCACTCCGTACAGCTATTCCTAGTACCTTCATCATCCATGTTGAAGATTTTTAACACCCTGACCCCACAATTCTTCAACTTCCTTTACTCCAGTGACTTCCATGTACAATCCACTCTACCCACTACCTTATGGCTGTACTTCCCTCTGATTTGAAAGAGGTTTACTATCACCTTAAAGTAAAATTTCTTCCTGATCACAATTTTTATACTTGTACATCTTTTTCTCCCTTACTCTCAACTCAACAAGCTCCTCATTCTCATTATAACTTGTAGCCTTTCCCTATTCACTGACCCATCATCCTAATTTTATTTTTACCTGTCTTTAATGTTGGTTTTTGCTTTGTTTTCTGGTGGTATGTTTACCATTCCAACCTTGCAGATCACCAATCCTTAGTAACTCAAAACTATCTTCTCCACTTTTACTTCCAGACTACCCAAAATATCAGAACACCACACATGGTAGCATCTATTTCAATTCATGCTATCTAAACATGGTTTGGCCCTAGTGTAACTCACCAATTTTTATTCATCTAGCTATTGCTTCTATTTATTATATTCTTTGCAGTGATTACTCTAACAAATCTTTCCCATTATCATCAAACCTAAAAATCTATCACTATCTTCTGCTTACTTTCAGATGAGCTCTCTTCCCTCTTTGCTAAAAAGATCAATACCATCTTCATTATCTTCTTTTAGTCATGTCTTCTCTGTTTCAAAATTTCTTGTCATTGTCATTCCTTTCTTTGTTCCTATACTTGAGGAAGATGTGTCTCTCTTCCATGCCAAAGTTAAGGTCTTCACTTTTCTTGATCCTCTGTCGTTGATCCTGTTCTATCTAAGACCTGGGCCTAGATCAGTGCTTAAGAACCTAGCATAGGCCTTTACACATAGCAAGTGTTTACTATATTTTTATTTGAATTGGATCCATTATCTCCTATCTATTTTCTATTCAATGTCTACTAATCTCTCCCTTTGACAATCAATATGGTCAGGTTTCTGCCATCTTAAAACAAAACAAGACAAACAATGCCTCAATCCTATCAGACTCTGAAATGATTGCTCTATCTCTTTCATTTCTTGAAAGAGTAACCTATGTGTACTTCTTTTCCTTCCTTTCCAACTACTGCTCTCTGGAAGGTCATGAATGAATGTACAGAAGAATCACATTATTTGGACCTGGGAAGACACCTTAGAAATCAAATGATCCAACCCTTTCATTTTACATGAGGAATGTGAGTTTCAAAAAGGTAAAATGATTTGCCCCAAGACATTTAAGTTATAAGTGGAACGAATGAGATTCAAACCCAAATTCTCTGATTCCAACTCTATCATACAATTTCCTTTCATCCGACAACATTTTCCCAGGCCTCAGCTTCCTCCATCTCTACAAAACGCTTGAACATACTTATTTCATTTGTCTTCCAGAAACTCTTCTCTTGGTTTCTGTGACAATTCACTATTTTGTCTCTCTTCCATGGGCCTTGAACTCCTAATGAATAAGAGTTCTTCAAAACACTAGACACAGCAGTAGCTCTCTGGACATCTTCATGGCCTTCTTCCTTGTATTATCTTGCAAGGTAGAAACAGAAAATCAAAGAAATTCTAGGAAGAGAGAACAGGATGAGCAAAAGAAAACAGGGAGGAAAACACTGGACATGTTCAAGGAAGTGAGTTGTTATTGATGTTGTGTTTGACCATGGCATCAGGGAAATGATGACATGACATGTAGTTGACTTTGATTTGAGTGAGGGAGGGCTGTGCAAGGTCACCAGCTTCACTTTCTCCTCCAGAGCCATATGGATCCAGTGACTAGATATTCATCAGGATGACTGGAGATGGCCCAGGATGCAAGGAAGTGAGTAGTCCATTTTTGGCAGGATAGTTGAGGAGATGAAAATATTTGATTCAACTCAACAAAGATTCATTTACTTCATATTCAGTACATGAGAACTATATTAGGTACTAGAGAAAATACAAAGTTTGGATAAAACCTGGCCCCTGTCCTCATGAATCTTGCAGTGTAGTACAGAGGTAAGTCACAAATACAGTTAAATACAAAATATAAGTGAGATGGCCTCCTTGCTATTCTTTGAACAAACTCTATCTACTGACTAAGCATTTTCACTGGCCTCAAATACTCTCCCTCCTCATCTCTGCCTCCTAGCTTTCTTCAAGTTCCAGCTAAACCCTCACCTTACATAGGAAGCTTTTCCTGATCTTTTTTTTTTTAATTCTAGTGCCTTCCTTCTGTTGATTATCTCCAATTTGTCCTTTATGTGTCGTGTTTGCACATAATTGTCTCCATGTTCTCTTCCTTATTAAACTGTGAGTTCCCTGAGAGCAAGAACTATCTTTTACTACTCTTTGTATCTCCAGAACTTAGCATAGTGCCTGACACATAATGGAATTGACTAACATAGGTGGAGGGTGATATTGTCAAGGTATTGAATATCAGGCCATGCCTTGGATTATGTTACAGAGGCTAAGCACTCATATGTCACCCTTACCCTAGAGTATTTAAATGATCCTTTGAACATAGAATATGGACTAGATCTGTGATTTCTTTGGTGTATGGAACTCCTGGGTAAGGAAGCTCGCTTTACCAATGCTGGTCAGTATCTTCTCTGCAACTTCTAGTCTTAGAGTTACCCAGAGCATTGAGGGGTACAGTGGCTTTCCTGGAGTAATAAAACTAGTAGGTGGCAGAGGCAATACTTAAACCCTCATCTCTATCCTCCATTGTCCTTCCTGAATATAAGTACTCAATTAACATATGTTAAATATGTTGAGTAGTCAAGTCAAAAGCATGATAGAAAATACTAAGAATATTGTAAAATATTTATTGAAGGGTAGAAAAACCAGAAAGTCTCTGAGGATAATATGAGAAAATCAGTCAGAAGGAGGAAAGCTGGGAGACCAGCATACATGAAGGAAGCTGAGTAAAGGTGCCTGAAAGTCAAGAAAACCATACTCGGAAAAATTGAACCAAAGCTCAGGATTCAGAATGAGACATATTTTTTGGACGTAGACAATGTAAGGATATGTTTTGCTTGACTATGCATGTTTGTTACAAGCGTGTTTTTCCCCTTTTTTCTGTAGCAAAGAGAAAATATATTTCTGATCATTGGGGAAAAATGCAATTCTAAAAACCAAAGCCTTATGCAAGGTAAGCAAATTGTGAGTACAGTATTAGAAAGCAGAGCAATGATAGGACAGGTAAATAATTGCATTTATTTATGGCTACAATATTAGGCATCCTCCTTTATTACTAAACAATCATGGGAGCCTGACAGCTTCTATGAAGGATGAATATCACTTAGGACAAAATGCATAAGAAAAAGTGCTTTTAAAGATACTAATCATTTAATAATTCAGCCCTTCTCATTTCTTTCTTTAATCCCATATAATATTAGATCAAATATAAAATCCTATACTAGGTCAAATATTATAGTGATCTCTTATTCAAAAATCAAGGAACCTGAAAATAGTGGGTTGTCTCTCAGATTACTCTGTATCCTGGGTCATCTCCAGTCATCCTGGCTTTTGTCTTGCTGCTGGACTCTGATGACTTTGGAGAGGATAGTGAAGCTAATGACTTCACAGCTTTACCTCACTCAAGTCCACTTCATGTGCAAGTCAAGACATCACAATCCTGATGTCATTGATCCTCTTTGAGAACTAAAGACAAACAATTTTTTAATAACGGTGCATCCAGCTATAGAGGAATACTGGTTTGTAAATTATGTTCAATTCATTAATAGACAGAATCTCTCATGAGTCAAAAACTTCAGAACACATAACCAGAAATCTACTTGTGTCTCAACTCTTTCCTTGAGATTGGCAATTAAGTGTGTATTAATTTTGTCTTTCTTTTTTTATTGGTTCAGCCCTGTGAGTTCATCTTCAGTTCAGGGAAGATCTAATGCTACAAAAACACTATCTGCTAATGTAGACTGGCACCTTGTCTGTAATATGGTTTTAAGGAATTTCAAGGTTAAATGACTTATTCATTGATCACACAATAGTACATGAAGTAGGACTCAAATTCTTATCTTCTTAACTTGAAGGCCAGACCTCTATCCTTTCTGACATTTTGCCTCTTTTTCCTTCAAAGTCCTTAATTATTTTTCTCCAAAGCGAGACATGATCTCCCATTCTAAATGTTGTAGAAATTCTGTTTTAAGTTATTGAGTACCTATTATGCGCAAGGTACTGTGCTTAAACTATTCATTCTTTCAGTGGCATTTAGTATGTGAAGGCATGGTTGCTCCATATAAATAAACTGGATTTAAGGATGTTCTCAGAGGTGTTACACTAAGAGAGAATGACAAGGATGGTGATGACATCAACTTGTTTGGCAATAATAGCATTTTACTGACTCTCTAATTAGTTTCATGCTGTTGTTCTTTTCACACAATATATGAGTTTGTTTGTTGTCTTTCTTAGCTCCATTCAACAAATAATATAAACAGTGCTAGACGTGGAGAATATAAAAAAAGAAAGTAGCAGATCTATATCTTTTAAAAGATAGGATATCAACTTTTAACACAGAGCTTGATAATGTTGTTCAGTCATTCAGTTGTGTCCAACTCTTCATGACCTCATGTGAGATTTTATTGGCAAAGATACTGAAATAATTTGCCATTTCCTTCTCCAATGGATTAAGGCGAACAGAGGTTAAGTGACTTGCCCAGGGTCACACAGCTGGATTTAAACTCAGGCCTTCCTGACTCAGGGCCAGTGATCTATCCTTCGAGCCATCTAACTGCCTCATTGAAAACCTTACACCAGACTTAGTTCCAATTCTATGGCAATAGCACCCAAAAAGGCAGGCAGGTGGCACAGTGGATACAGCACATGGTCTGAGAATAAAGAAGGCCTGAATTTAAAACCAGCCCTAGACATTTACTAGTTATGTAACCCTGGGAAAGTCACTTCATCTGTGGCTGCCTCAGTTTCTTCATATGAAAAAAATGGTAATAATAGCACCTACCTTCCAGCATTGTTGAGAAGAAAAAATGAGGTTTTTAAAAATGTCTTACAAACTGCCTTATAAACTTTAAAATGCTATGTAAATGCTAGAGATTATTATTATCATAACTTTTATATTTATAACATTATATCATCATCATCATCAATTTGACAGTATTATTTTTGTTATTACTACTAAAAAAGTAAAAGATAAATTAAAGCAAGCATTAATTGAGTATCCGTTATATGCCAGGGTCTATGCCAGGTACTGAGGCAAAGGTGTTCAATTACAAAGACAAAAATATCATTCTGCCCCCAAGGGGTTTATATTCTGTTGAAGGTAGTAATGTAGATAAATAAGTACTTGCAAAATAAATACAAGGTAAATGTGGTGGGGGAAGGCACTAGCAGTTGTGATCATCAGGAAAGGTTTCATGTAGGAGGTGTCACTTGAGCAGAGTTTTGAAAGAAACAAAGTATTCTAAGGAACAGGGTTAATGAGGGACTACATCCCAGGTATGATAAAGGTATGAAGAAGAGAGTTGGTATAGTGGAAAGAACACTGGATATATAATAATAATAATTTTAAAAAAACAACCTTGGTTCAAGTACAAGAACTATGCCTTAATAAATATCCTTGTGACCTTGGAGAACTGACCACATCCCTTGACCAGAGTTTTTCATACGAAAAATGAGAGAAGTGGACTAAATTATCTCTAACTCTATGATTCACTTCAAACATTTATGAAAAGCCTTTCTCCCTTTCATTTTTTCCAAGTAATATCCAGCTCTGCTGGTAATAAATTACTCATTCAGGTATTAGTGAGCTTTGTCTGTTTCTAACTGACTGCTTGTTCTTTTACAATGCGTATTTGAAATATCACTTATTTATCTGATCTCTCACAAAACCTTCCTTTCAATTTTTACATCTGCTTTTCTTCCCCATCCCTATCTCATCCCCCCACCCCCATTCCTCGGCTATGTAAAAAGTCCTTTTCCAACCCTGGCATTTTTATATCTTGCCTCCCTCAACATTCCTGTCACAGAATCATATTGGTTCATACTGGCTATTTACTAGGGTCCCTGTTCTCATTTGTTTCAAATTTCCAGGAAACATGCAGTCTGTGAAGGATTCATAAGGTAGCTTCAGTGCTTTATCCAACTAAACATGATCAGAAATCAAGCCAAATCCAGCCATTTCTGAAATTGTAGTTCATCTGTGACAAGAGCAAGCTTGACAGAGATAAGGTGTTTCATCTCCCAGTTTAGACCAAGCAATATATTAATGCATATCTCTCGAATTACAATAAGCTTCCCGGTGATATGGGTGGCATTTTCCAAAGTAATAAAGCATGACGGGAATGTAGTCATTAAAAGGTAATCATTCCCTATGGAGGTTGAACATCTCAGAGTACATAAAATTGCATAGGATTATCCAGAAAGGGACTGATCTAATGAGGACTGACTTGTTATCTTAGAGATATAAAAATCAGCTAACATTTTAAATTAAATAGCCCCAAATATTCTTAAATAGTAGTGCAGGCTCAATTTCAATATAATAAGGGAAGTTAATGCAATTGAGATTAGGTAGAGGGGAAAAAACACACCTCAAGATGACTACCAATATCATTGGCTGAGTTTTAATAATTATTTATGTGCCATAGCAAGGCAAATATGTCGGAAGTTTACAAGATTATTAAAGAAAGATGCAAAGCCCTCAGATTTCAAGAGTCAAAGTGTTGTAGGATTTAGCTAGACAGTGCCTTACAGGTCAGATAGTCCAATGTCATTTAAAGATGAAGAAAATGAGGTTCAAAGAGTTTAAATAATATGGTCACATATTTGATAAGTATCAGAACCAGCCTTTAACATAGGTATCCCGACTCAGGGTCCTGAGGTATTTTCACTACACCACACTACCATTCTCTAATTCTTTTCTTTCATTCTTTTCATTCCTCCCAAGACACCAAATCCAATGAGAAGAGGTATTGCATTTCTATCTTAAGTGTTATGATGTAGTAAGATGCCAAACTTAAGAAAAACTAAATTATGGAAAAAGAAATGTCTCTGAATAAATTTTCTTATAAGTAATATCAAGACTATATTTGATTCACTCTTATTTAGAATATTTTAAGGGAAAGAACATTTGCCTCATAGTAAAATGCCTGGGTTGTAATCCTGGCTTTGCTTTCACTGGTTTGCTATGTGAACTTGGAGAAATTGACTCCTCATCTACAAAATGCATGATTAAGACTGAATGATTTCTGAGGGACCCCTCCAGCTCTGACATTCTATGATTTCATTATACTATTGATAAGATTAAATATACTTTACCTCCAGTGATTTTAGAGAATGATAATTTATTTAACAAACCTTAACAAATCATATCACTTAATCCATAAACAGAGTTTGGGTATTTATTGTGCTGACCAATAGAAAGATTTAGCAAAGATTCCACTAATTATATCAAAGTAAAACTTGTTTCATCATGGTTACAGGAGAGTGTATAAAGAAGTGAAGCATAAGATTAGAAGTCATGAAATTATAATTCTGTACTCAATTCTGCCAGTGCCAGTATAGATAGCCATCAATATATGGAAAAGTGAGTGAAATGGAGCTTTCATAGTACAAAAATAGACATGTGTGTTTGTATATGTATATAATATTCATATATATATATGAACATACATGGATGTATATAGAGATGGACATGCATATATTATTTACATATCTATTTATATGGATATCTGTGACTGGCATTGAAAAATGGACAATGAAATAAGCCCAGAACTGGACAGGAGTAAAGGGTGAATAGAGTAAAGGGTGAACTGGATTGCTTTTGGGAAATGGCTAAGCTAATCACCCCAAGCTTTACTTTGAAACAAAGACCCACTTTGTCAGTGATAACATTAATAAAAGTGCGTAATTAATACCAAAAAAACAAAGCAAAAATACATCTTTTAAAAAAGGCAAGACCAGTATTTTGCTGATGTTGTATAGGTCTTGCTTGTAAGTCATAGAACCCTACAGTCTCTGGATCAAACAAAGAATGATGGAATGGTACATGGTAGATTTCACAAACTAGGAGTTATATGAGATGGGTAAATAGTGTTAATGATTTCATCCAAAATAAATGTATGATGAAAAAGATGGTCCAGTCATAGTGCCCTCATGCCATCAGGAAAATAAGAAGATGCCCAGAACATTAGGTGGAAGCCTGGGGAGAACTTAGGCAAAGACATGAATAAGTGTTGCATGAGATGGATAGACATGGATGGGTTGTGATCACATGTTCAGAAGGAAGAGCCACATTGATGAGATCCCACATTCTTTGGAGTGTTGGAATATTTGAGTAATAGTGGCTATATTCATAAAGCTTGAGCTAAATCCATCTCTAACAGACCTGATGAAATCTGTCTCACTGCGGTGGATGAGTTTTAGCTACCTTATCCTATAAGGATCCCTTTCATTTTGCTTAAACCACAGGCTCCATGATAACAGGGCCAATATTTCTGTTAATGACTTTTAGGGATATTTGTTCCATTTAGCTTTATTGTGTTGCATGGATAAGCTCTCTTTCACTTGTTGGGTTGTACTGGTTTGACTCTATCCATTGCCTCACTTCTTGTTCTTCAGTTGTTCTTGTCACATAAAAGGTATCATAGAGGTGGAGAGATTCGAAGGTCAGGTAGATTAGGGTAATTGAGAAGTTATTGAAAAATTAAGCCATTTGTTTTTCATCTGCTGTGAAAATGAGCAGATAATGACAAAGTCCCTCATGTAAAGAGGGGCACCCACGGTGTAATCGAAAGAATATCAGGCTTGAAATTAGGAAAGATCAGTGGCCAAATTTTACTTCTGACATTTATTAGTTCTATGTCCATGTACAGTCCCTAAAGCTTTCTGAATCTAGGGCTTTCAGCTATAAAATGGAGAACATAACACCTATGGCACTTACCTCAGAGTGTAGGCATGAGATAAAATGACACAGTATATATATAAAGTGCTTGGCAAACTTTAAAGCATCATCTAGATATGAATGAGTATTATTGTGTATAGACTCTTTCACAAACTAATGTTAAATGTGTCATTCAATACATTACCAAGTTGACATCTGACTGGTGGATTAACTATTACATAATTTGTCCACAGATCACATTGACTGTATGAATTCTCATTTATTAGATTAGGTAATTAATTCAAGTTGGCCTCCTTATTTGTTTCCCATTCAGATTATAAAATCATTCATTTTGAGCTTCAACACGTAGAGGTTATCTAGTCCGACTGCCCTAATTATGTGGAAGAGGAAATTGAGGCCTAGGAAGGTCAATTAGCTTGTAAAAAGGAACTCAAAATTTGAACCCAGGTCCTCCAATAACAAACTGACTGCCCATTCTCCTTTATTACTTTGTCTTTTTTACTTCTTGACCTTTATAACAACTTTCAATCTGTTCTCCCTACTACTTACAGTGGATTTGCCAGCTTTTCTGTGCCACATGGTTTTCCCACTTTCCATTGGTTGCCTAAAATGTTTCTCTTTATTCTTAAATTTCTAGTGGCTTCTTTAAAAAAAAAAATTGGGGTGATATCTTTGCTTTTTATATCATTTACATTTCCCAATATTCCTTTCCAATTCCCTCTTTATAGAGTCAATCCTTATAACAAAGAATGAAAAAGAAAAACAAGTTTAGTACTAGACATCACATCAGAAAGCATAACATTATCTACAGTGTTGTACACTCACTGTTCCCTACCTTTGCAAAGACAGGAAAGAGGTGCCTTATCATAACTCTTCTTTGGGGCCAAGTTTGATCATTATAACTTCTCAGTATTTGGCCTTAATTGTTTTGTTATTGTTGTTCTTGCCATTTACATTGTTGTGATCACCGTGCATATTGTTTTCCTCTAGCTGCTTGCTTTACTTTGCATCATGCTTCTTTGTATTTATCATATTCATTTCTCATGGGACAGCAATAGTTACATACGTATACAAGCACTTGGTTAGCTATTTTCCAACTGACCTTTTCTCTTTAACTAATTTTCCTCTGTTCTTTACTTCTTATCATGACAATATATAGAGCCATGAATATAATTTGAGTGTAATATTTGTAGTATCCATCATTTTGCTGATCTCGTGTTGCTGTCCTCATGATGAGCATTTTTAAAAAGACATTCATGAATTACAATTATAGTTTCAATGCCAACATCTGTTGTAAAAGATGAAGGAATAGAGAAAGCTTACAAAGAACTTCACAAGTCATTCCACATTAAATCAACATATACTTTAATGCTCATTGACTTAAATGGAAAATTTGGTATGGGGGGAAATGTTCAAAAATATATTGAAAAACATAGTGCAAGAGTTAGAAATTAAAGCCAAAAACTTGGAGCCTATCTAGCATTAGTACTTCCATATCTATAAATCATGAATATTTTCTTAAAGAAGATATTTGAGAGGTACTGACTATAAAGAATACTTAATAGCATAATAAAAATAATAAAATTCATTGATTTTAATAGAAAGGAAAGACTGCTTACCAAAGTGGAAGTCATTTCCAAATCACTAGTTGCTATCCAGTCAAACTGTATACTAACTTACTGACATCAATATCAAAGTCAATACCAAATTGGGAGGAGGAATAAAAATGATTTGGTATAGACAAATTCAAACTGACTTTTTTCTGCCAATTGTAGATACCAAAAAATGGGAAAATAGGGGGTAATGGAGCAGGAAAAACATATCAATACATATTATACAAATTTCCCAAGGAAATTTAGCTTAGGCAAATCAGTTACTACAATAAACAGATCAAAAGAATTTTGAAACCACCTTAATTAGAAAATTGTTTTTCCTACAAAGCAGAGACGGGGTGAACATTGACAGTTCCTGTTGAGCATGTAAACTTATTTGTATAAGTGTATATAAAATATATTAGTATATATATGCATATGTGAACAGAGAGAAACAGAGAGGAAGGAAGAGGGGGAGAGATAGAATGGAGAATAAGGGAAGAGGAAAAAGACACGAAGAAATATTAGTAGGAAAATATGAGAAGTATCATCCTCAAAAAACAATGAGAAACAATGGAGGCAAGAAAAAAATTTAGTGAAGGCTTGGTGAGAGGCCTGATGAAGGTAAATTGTTCTGAGAGCATTTAAGGGTAAAACTGAAAGAAAAACTAAAACATTTCAAAAAATATAAACACTCTTCAAAGATTTCTTTAACAAACTATTTTCTCCACCAATGACAATGTAGCCACTGTACTTGAATACTAACATCAAGGATGCTGCTGTGCTATGCAAGGTAATAGAAGTGGTGCTAAGTGAAATTTTTTTTTGACATTTTATGTGGTCTACACCCGTTATAATCTTGACCTCCTCAAAGAAGGAAGGGCAGCTAGTCTATACAAAGTGTCACACTAACTTTAATAGCCTTTTTCAGAGACTATAGATACTGTTACTGTATCTTCAAGAGGCAGTGAAATTTTGGACAGTTGTATTTTAACTACCATTTTTAAGGATTTTATCTGTCATTCTGGAGAGATTTCCGTCTTGGCTGGAAAGTGACTGAGAGAAGAGAGAGAAAGGGCTAAGAAAACTTCTTTCCAGCTTATACTATTTTAACTTGTCTTCTGAAAAAACATCAGAACATTTCTTCAGAAGATATTTCAATTGGTATCTTAAAGAGAACTGAATGGTGGGTTCACATTTCTAGAATTGAAGTCCTAAGTAGGAATGATATTTAAAGGTAACTGGCTATAATCTTTCTCATCGTCATTCTTTTTGTTGAGCTTATTGTAAATAATTATTTGTCTTTGTTTTATTTTTGTTACACTGTTAATAAATTATATAGCCAGTAAATGTGATGTTTACTTAGAACTAGAAGATTAAGGGGTGTGCCATAGACAGATGATCAAAAGTTTGTGGGGCAAGTAGGTTCTCCAGTCAATTTAATAAATAATATTTTTAAAAGTGAGATAGGAAATAGCAAAACATACCCCTCCCTTCCAGCTGGAATCGAAATGAGTAAAAGAATGCATCAGTAGCCGTAAGAGAGAGGTAATCACTCCATATAAGCTACACATACAGAGTACCAACTCCAAACTCCTGTACAGAGAAGATGCTAGTGCTTTAGGCAACACAATTTTGAGGACACTGAGTAATGAATTCTCAACTAAACACTTTTTTAAAAATTATGAACCCTACCAGAAAGAAAAAATAGTAAAAATATTAGTAACTACTGACACATATGCCTACTTTCCTATCTGCATAAGATCTTTATAAGAATAATCTGTACATGTATCATGTACAAAAGGAACAAGGCAGGCTTTCCCCAACAACATTGTACAGCAGACCGCATCATAAATATCACACAGTTGACTAAGATGGGCAGAGAATGTAAGATCTCCACTATGCTAAGTGTTTTTGCCCATTATTCTTTGTAAATAAATTAAATTTGATTTGATAAAGCAAATCAGCCTAAAAATCTATCTTCCAATAAAATTTCTCCCATGCCCATGCTAAAATTTTACAGAATTCCTTGAAAGATATAATCACAGAGATAACTTTTTTATAAAGCAACCTTGTTTATTAATATCAAGTAAGGCATAAAACAGGATGGCATCTGCTAAGGTATATTTGGTGTTTAAGGAAGACCAGCATCTCTGGTATGAAGGCTTTTTGAGCCCTTTTCAGAGTTACTCACCCACTCTCAGTGTCAACCTGGAAGTCAACTCTCACCTATGACTCCAAGAAGCTGTAGTATGCACAGTGGTCACACCCAGTTAAACCATCATGGTTGACAGGCCAAAGCATGTTGAGGGTAATCGACAGGCCTCAAACCCTTTGGTGAGTTAGAGTGGTATCTACCCCAAGCATGTGAAGACTTACCTCAGTGGAATGAGTGGATGAGAACAATTTGTTCCAATGGCCATGCAGGTGGCTCAAGCAGGTGCTATGGAGCACTTAGAGCTTGGTCAGACGTTGAAGACAACAAGGTCATCCATTGCATGCCAGATTATTGCCAGCCATCCTATCTTTTGTCCTGCCATTGGGCTTAGGTGATTCTGGAACAGAGAGTGAGCCTGATGACTTTGTGCAACTCTCACTTAAATCCAATTCATGAACAAGTCAAGACATTACCCCATGATATCATTGGTCTTCTTCAAAAATGAAGGACAAACAACAACAATACACTCTCAATGATGTCTGCTACTGCCATGGAAGATTTCTAACACAGAGTTCAAATGAAAGAAGGATTCTTTATACGTGAGGTCCTGTAAACATTTTTGTGTTCAGAAAACAATACTGACTACATCAAATCTTATTCTGAAGCAAAGCTTCCTCATTTAATTCTATGATCTCTCGCAAGAGTTTGACCTAGCTATTCACACTCTTAAAAAAAATCAAATGGATGAAAAATGCCTATTGTCATGCCAGGGTATACAATTGAATTGACAATCCACAGAACTAGTTTGTCCGTACATATGTCCTGGATGGACACTGAAGATGGAAAATTAACTGGACTCAAAATTGAATAAGAACAGGCTATATTTGCTTGGGAAATTGAACAGGACTTTTAATGAATCCTTTCCGCTCCCCACATAAACTTCTCCCCTTCAACAAAGGCTCCATCTGTGTAACACTAGTGGTGTTCTTAGTGATGCTAAGTGGTTCTGAAATACAATACCACAGTCTGAAGAAATAAAGTTTTGTGGCCCTCTAAATGAAAATGGAGAGGCAAATAGTAGTCATGAGTAGGCTACAGCATTCTACCAATGAAGGATTACATAAAAGGGGTGCCATATATATGTGTGTGTATGTGTATATATGTATATATATATATACACATACACACCCACATATACGCATATATAACATATGTATATATGCATATATATATATCATGTGTGTATATATGCATATATATGTATATACGCGTGTGTTATACATACATATATATATATATATATTCCAAAAACGTAATAGAGGAAAAAGAAGCAAGGCAGTTAACTATGCAGAGTGAGGAATGACCTAAGGAGAGCCCTTGTGTTTCATTGCATGTTAACAGGTCTAAAGGAAAACATCCAGCATGTTTTGTGGACCCCCTGAGGAGGATTAATGGGAGAACATGGACATGTTTGACAGTATAAGCAAGTGTGGAGGCGGTAGCCATGTTCATGAAATCATAGATCCATGACAATAGTCAAGTATCGTTTTGCTGATGCCATGTAAATTCTCAGTACCTAGAAATAGGACTAAAGAGGAAGAGTTTTACTTATAAATATATAGCTTAATATAACATTTTCCTAATGTAGAATAAATTCTGTGAGGGCAGTGCATGGATATGAAATTAAGAAAGCACTTCCTTCTGAAACGAGCAGATATAACTTTCCAATTTCTCAATAGAATCCATCAATTTCCTATATATATATGTCTATGTGTCCAAAGATTTATGTCAGCAGACAGGGGAAAAACAGAGCAAATCCATTGATTAATGTTGTTTTTGACACTTCTATTGTCTACTCTAATCATTTGTTTAATTGAATTTAAATGTTCTGCCTACACTAATATCCTAAGTTTGTCAGTGAATGATCATGTATTTAATTTCCTCAAATATGTGTACAAGCCGTGCATTTCATACAAGAAAACCCATATTCAACTGAATTTTCTAGTCCCAACACTGGAAGAAAAGTACTGTGTAATACCTAAATTCAGGGAGAACAAAAAGAATACCTTTGAAAATGAAACAGGAAACACAACTAATTAATCTCTTAGTGCTGCCTAGTTTAAAGTGTTAAGTTTTTTTTAGTGTCTTACTGAAATACTTTCCTCTCATATTCTTCATAGTATAAGAAGGAGTGGTTAAATGCTTCCTAGCCTCATTAGAAAGCTTTGTATCAATTGACAACATCACCTCATCATTTTGTTTTGCTTTTTTCATAATCAAAGCAAACGGAAGGAGATAGGTCCCTTCTGAGAGGAAGAAGTGAAACACAAATAGAAAATGTAAAAATTCAACCAATTAAATTTTGACATAACCAAATTTTCCTCATTTTATGATATTGTGCTATAGAATTTCCATAAAATGAGGGGTATCTATAACTTTTTTGCCAAGGCCCTTAACCTCACTTTCCAGAGAAATAAATTGTAAAAATAATAGTGGGTTACAATAATCACTGTCTACAATCATAATAGAAAAACAATCAAATAATTTTAGCACTTCCAAAAGAAAGGCATCTCAAACCTATAAAATGTAGTTGTAATTATTTTCTCAAGTAATATAAAATAACGTTTTGTATGGGCTGCCTCAGAATTAAATGTTTAGACTTGTGGTTCTCAGCCAAACATTTAGTATTCCTTTCAAACGAAGGGGACCAAGGAAAATACAATCAAAGCATATTGCAGTGGAAATATCTGCTCCTCGTCCTTTCTGTGAGAATTCATTCAGTCTCAATGAATAGCTTGCTGAAACTCCAAGCCTTTATCAAATGCAGAGTCTTACCAGTTCCTCTAAGAATATTTGAAGGACATTAATAGCTATTTCATTGCATTTTAGGGGAACTTAAATGATCAGGGAGGAGCAGGCTTTGCACTATCTCTTGGCTTGTTGAGTGTTTCATGTTATCAGTCCATACACAGCTTTGCTGGACTGAAAGATGTCGGTGACTTGGACCCCATTTCAGGGAGTCACCGTGGATCCTCTTATGTCTCGCCAATTAAATTATCTCCTCTCTCCTTTATTTCTGCCAAAGAGGTTCCGGCTGAGATACGGTCACATCCCTCTTAAGTTTTACTTTGAAATGTTGAACAGGGGAGGGGGGAAAGAAGGAGAGAAGGAAGAGTGAAGAAAGAAGGAGTAAAATAAGAGAGAAGGGGGAGGTGGGAGGAGAAAGAGGGAGAGATGGAGGGAGGAGAGCCTGAGAGAGGAGAGAAAGAACTGTGTGTGTGTGTGTGTGTGTGTGTGTGTGTACATGCATGCTCGTGAGCACACACATAAGCATTCAGGACTTGTCTCTTTCTCCAATTCAGTTGTAGACAAGTGTGATTTCTGTTCCTCCAGGTTCCTCATGTTGAATACCACAACCCAAAGTCTCCAAAAGCTGGAGTCTTTTCCCTCCATTTTGTTGAATTGAATAGCAGAGATCCATCAAAGAAAGAAGTATTCTGTAGTTCTACAATGAGTGTGACAATTATATTGTGGCTAGTCATTAAAATATTCATTTACTATGGTGGATGTAAGGCATTCCTTGGAGCAGGTGGACACTGGTGCTATCCTGCTTGATTTTCAGTCCACAGATATAATAGCTATATATTCTGAGCTATAACTAGGGTGGGAATATCAGATCATTTTTTCCCCAGGGTACTGACATTCATAGTGTTCACTTCCTGGCATTGAGGTAGGGAGGACAAAGTACACTTCCTAAGCATGGTAGACTATGCTTCCTAGTGTCTGTCATCTAGATGTTTCCCAGTCCTCTGCTGCCCTGAACCATACGGCACACAATCACAGTCCTTCATCTGGCCTCATGAACTGATCCTGTTACCCATGATACCCATCCCCTGAGATCCTGTGTTCACCCTTATCTCTACCCCATTTCATAGCACAATTGCCCCCAAAGTCAGACTTCCCTACCTCTGACCAGCCTCTCTACCAGCTTGCCACCCACCTTCTCTTGCCCACCTTTCCTTCCCCTCCCTGTGACCTGATCTTCCAACATGTCTTCCAAGTTGTATCTGAGGCTCTCTTGAGCACACCTCATACATACCTGCCTGCCTGTATCCTGGCACTTACAATTTAAGATGCTATGGCACATTTGCTACTCTGTGTTATAATACACCTGCAACAGAGACTTGAACGAAATTGCTTTCACAAAGTCAGCTTTCATTACAAACGGCTCATCCAAAGAATCATTATAAAGCAGGCAAGTGTTCCAGAAACCTTGGGCAAAGGATCCAAATACGGAGACACCTGAGAAGTTTCTCTCTTTTTTTGAGGATTTATCCCTGAGGTGTTCTTTTGCTCTGAACTACATGATACATTTTCTATTCACATTCCCTAAACTGTGTTTTATGCTAAACCTTTTCCGTCTTATTCAGAGCTTTTAATGATGGACAAAATTAAATTAAAAGTACACCCTTTCCCAAGTTGGGTTAACAGTGCATTCTGTACTTCCTCTCAACCTGAAGGTTGTGCCCCTATGGGCTTTTACACACTACCAATGTAAATGTCCCATAGCATAGCTGCTGTCTGAGACCCTTGACCTCTGATTGGTGAGTTCATTGTATATAGTCCCAACACAGACCTAGCACATTACTACTCCCAGGTTAGCTTGATGCCACCATGTTCCTTCATGCCAGCCTCTACCTCTAATGGAGCATTACATTCCTCCCCACATAACCTGGGTTCTGATTGGTGATTCAGCATTTCTAAGTCCCTTGAGCCACCACACTGTTGCTCCTGGGCCATCTTCAAACCATGCTCCCACTTGGATATACTTACTTCAATCCCCCTTTCCATCTTTGGCTCTGAGAACAATAACCAAGTCAACACTATCATTCACGGAAAGGACACACCAACCAATTGCCTTATCACTCCACTCACCATCCTATGATTCCCCTGACCAAACACCCCCTCCCTGGCCATGGAAGTGGCCATTCATTCATTAAACCAAATTAACATTTCTTTAATTTCATGAGTTAGAGAAAATTAAGTGAACTCAACAAATACTCCTTAAATGCCTGATATGCATTTGAACTGGATGCCAAGGTGGGGTGGGGGGAGGGGGGAGTGTAAGAAATGGAGAGATGGACTAAACAAGACATAGTGAATGCCCTAAGGGAACTTACAACCTGCATAAAAGCATCCTACATAAAGGTAAGTTTTTTCTTTGTTTTGAAATGTGTAGCCTTGGACCAGGTGGCAAGTTCTTTAAGGCAAATTCTTCCCCTTGCAACAGTCCCCTCCTTGTCAAGGCAATCTGTACGTATGTTTGTGTAGGTTCTGTACATGTTAAACCACAGAGAGTTAGAAATAAACAATTTCATACAGGGACCAAACAGAAAACAAGCCACTCTCATGTTTTCTTCAAGGACATTCTATTCTACTTGCAAACTCTATACTAAGTAAAAAAGAAATTGACACTCGAGCAATGTTTAGTAATAAAAAACAAATTACCATTTATTATAAGCTCTTCCTATACTGGGAAAAAATGTTATGTCCAATATAGCTTAGAACTGTTACCAAAGCCTTTCCTTGTGTTTGTGTCATATTTAAAACATTAAAAATCAATAGTGCCTAATGTTTTATGGAACTCTTAGATCAGATCTATTTTTCATATTCCGTCATTTTAAATATTGATAGTTAACTAAATAGTAATGGTTTTTTTATTGTCCCATGCAAACCAGAATCTTAAATTCTTAAAAAAAAACTATAATCACATTAATCCCTCTAAGTAGTCAGAAAGTTGTTGACCCCTTCTACAAATGGTAAGAACAGGTAAAAAAATTTCAGCTAACTATTACAGCTTCTAGTCTAAGTCTCTTAGATAGAAATGAATGGCCCTAATCACTAGAGATATTATCCTAATGAGTCAAAATATTGAGTATGATAAGCTGAAATGGAATTAATTTCCCCTTTATTAAAGGTATGAGACAAACTTTATTGCAAAGGAAAGCACATAACAGTTTTTGGTTTTCTTTCAGTGTTGGTGAAATAATGAATCTGCCATCTGAGAGAGCTGAAAAGCAGTCTGAACTAAGAACTTACTTCAAATTCAAAACATCAATCTAACTTGTCATAGGAACAGCCTTCATTGTCCATTCAGAGAAACATTCTTCCATCTGACCCATTTTAGAATTCACAAAATTTGAAACTATAAAGGACCTTTGAGATCATCAAATACAACCCTCTCATTTTACAGATGAGACAACCAAGGCCCAAAGAGGGGAGGTGATTGTATAAGATCATGAAGTAGCAAGTAGCAGAAACCTTATTTGAAGCCAGGTCCCCTGATTCCAAATCCAGGGATCTTTCTATTATGCCATCCAGTATTTTTCTATGCCCTACAAGTCTCACCCCTCCTCCAACTTGGAAACCATAAGATAGCAAACTGTTTCATTCCTAGAGAGTACCTTGATATAAGAAATCAAATTCTTCTATTACTAAAGCATTTAGTCAATAGTCAGTAAGCATTTAGTAAGTGCCTACTATAAGCCAGGCATTGTGCTAAGTACAAATAAGAAACAGTAAGATAGTCCCTGCTCCAAGGAGCTTACAATTTAATAGAGGAAGACAATATACAAAAGCAGGCTAAAAAGGGGTGGTGGTGCCAAAGGGTACCCAGCACAGGGGCATGATGTTTATAAAGTCAAAACCAAGCAGAGGAGCTGGTAGAAAATGAAATTAACAGAATGAATGGAGTAATTAGCCTCATTCCACAAAAGTCCTAAAATAAACCAATGCCTCATTATGATACAGGGGTACTCTAGCTTCTAAAGACCATGCCAACAGAATATAAGCTCTGGCAGTTTCTACCAATCAATTAATCAACAAACATTTATTGTTGTTGTTTGGTCATTTCAGTCATGTCTGTGTCTTTATGACCCCATTTGGGCTTTTCTTGGCAAAGATACTGGAGTGGTTTGCCATTTCCTTCTCCTGCTCATTTTAACACGAGGAACTGAAGCAAACAGAGTTAAGTGACTTGCCCAGGTTCACACAGTTAGTAAGTGTCTGAGACCAGATTTGAACTCAGGAAGATGGGTCTTCCTGACTTCAGGTCCAGCACTATATCCATTTCACCATCCAGCTGCCATGTGCTAGGTAGCTTTGGAGATATAAAGAAAGTCCCAAAACAGTCCATTCTCTTAAGGAACGTTCTAATAGGGGAAGTGGTGGGTACATGAAGAAGGACATATATGAATAAGCAGGTGCTCTTTATACAGTAAATGGAAGGCGATTTTAGCTAAGGAGATTAGAAAAGGCTGTGAGTATACTTGATGGATTGTTTATTGTGCTATTATCAATCTAATTCAGTGCTGAAAGGTTCATCAGCAAGTTGTCCCTAAAGTGATGAATTTTGTGGTCACAGTAACCTGTAAAAATCAGCACACCTGAATCATAGTAGTACTGGGGTCTGTGTTGGAGGAGGAAGCTCCCACACTGGTCAGCCCATAGCTCTTTAAATTCTGGAAGCAGAGTCAGTGTCTAGATCCAAGTTTCACTCACCTCATCTCTTTGAAATTGTCAAGTTGAGCTAGGGTTGGATTAGTAGCTAAATTCATAGTGATTCTTGAAACTCGCCTTGCTTGGCAAGATAGAATTTTGGTTGTGCCATACAAACATAGAAGAGACCTTTTGAAAAAAGGATCTTAAAGCTGAAACTTAGAGAAGAGACTTTAGAAAGCTAGAAGTGACCATAAAGAATACTGGATTTGGGCTCAGAGGATCTGAGTTCGAATGTTGGTATTGCTACTTATTCTCTGAGTAAAATGAGAGGATCAATTTAGTTAACAGTCGACAAACATTTGATAAGCCCTTACCATGTGCTAGGCACTGTGCCAAGCCCTGGGCCATTTAGATGGCTTCTGTGGTACCTCTCTAGTTCTAAAACTGATCTATGAGAGAAACAGTATGTTGAAGCGATTACAGAGCTGGCCATAGAATTAAAACTGCCCAAGGTCAAGATCCACCTTTGCCACACACTCTTTGATGTGGGACAAGTCACTTAAGTCCCTTAAAGTCACTGTCCCATTGCAACTTTCAAAGACTATAAATTGGAGAGATCATAAATTGCTGTTCTGCAATGGTAGAGGGAGTTTCCTCTCCAGGGACCTCCCTACACTAATGAAATCACAGTTCTGAACCAAAAAAAAATTATTCTGTGATATTACAGATATAAAGATTAGGGTTGAGTGGCTTGCCCAGGATCACTTTTTGTCTTATTCTCCAGTCCCTATCACTCATGTTTTGACAATTGCCAACATCCAGATCACCATCATGCTCTCTTTCTTATTTTGTAATTCTTTCCAAAGGTAAGGAGAATTAATACAATACTCTCTTTTCACTCACCAAAATCATCATTAAAGTCACTTCCTTTTACTCCTCAGGAAGTTTTGGAGTAGTCACATTTCTTCTTGCACAAAACAAACCACCTAGTCATGCATCCCTCATTTTTTTTGCTTTGTTTTTCTGACAGCTTTTAAGATGAGTGTCTAGAATTTGTAATCACCTGCTTCATCTAATTCAGGTCAATTTTAAATGCTAGGCATTCACTCAGTGGGCTGGGAGCAGTCTGTGGTTTTGTGAGATCTACAGCGTAAAGAACCAATTTTTCTTGTCCTGATCTTATAGCTCTCTAGGAAAGGTGACACACAGTGAGACATAATGCTAAGAAAGGCTACAGCTGCCCTAGGCAGACAGATACCAAAGCCAGATGATTAAACCATTCTGTAGCATTCCCAAAAGACAAGGCAAAGGAAAAAAAGTCATAAATGCTTAGTGCTATAAAACCTCTGAGGTAGAACCCGCACTACTCCACACTTTGTCCTCCTGTGCTTTATATAGTCTCACATTAATAAAATAAATTTTCAAAAGCACAAAGAGGAAAGAATGATAGATTTTAAAGAGCCATTTCCCTGGGAGTTGTTTTCTTTAATTACTAGGTACAATCAAGTATGAGGGGTTTTTTTTGGATCATATATATGTGTGTGTACATTCATACACACACACACACACACACACACACACACACACATATATATATATATATATATATATATATATATATATATATAAAATGTGTGTATGTGTGTAACTGAAAAGGACTCATATATATCAAAAATTTCAGATATATGTATAATATCTGAAAAAGATTAAGAAGTCATATATATGTACATATATGTATATGGAATTATATATGAGAAATCTTTTAGCTGTGTGTGTATTTGAATCCTCTTCACAGCTACATATATACTTCTATCTAGGTTTATATATATCTATTGCTATTGTGATTGATATCTATAGACATATAGACCCTAGATAGAGGTATATATGTGCATAGCTCTGAAAAAAAATTTCAAAACTCTCCATATTTCACATATGGAGGTTCAAACTGAGAATGAGTACACTACTGATATTTCCTGTTTAGTTACTTGTCTTAAGCCATATTGCATACATTGGGGTAGAAAAGGAACTAAAAATGCCTTTTGGACAGCTGGTTTTTCTATAATTACTGCAAAAGAGGGGCAGGTGACATATTTCCTTGTTTTTCCTAAGGCACCTATTTTCAGAGCAACAACAACACAACAAAAAATGAAGTTTGCTTCTGAAAAAAATTAATACCAAATTCTACAACTCAAGCAGACCACTTTGGATCCACCACCTATCTTTAAACACTGTGTTTTTAAGTTTCCTTAGGCCTGTTCTTTTAATTCCCCCCGGAAATGTAAGAGTTAAGTTCCTTCCCTTTATTACCTTCATTCAGGATGAAGGCAGGTAGCAACACTCTCTAGAGACTGTCTCAGTCAGCACTTCAATAGCTCTCTCAAACAGGAGCAGCTGGATTCTATCCAGGTGAGAGAAAATACAGTACATATTTGTTTTTAAATGAGAAAAGAGGAAACATTAAGAAAATGAAAGCATGTCTTTTACAAAATAGACTATTAAGTTTCCTTTAGAAAGACCTAAGCAAACCAGGGCATTTACAGAATATCGGGTATTTCCTTATATCAAAGTTTACCTCAAATCCCTCCCATGTTACAGTGAACTTGACTTACTCCCAAACAGTCATCCCCTAGGATTTTTATTGTTTAATGTCACTAGATCTCAAACTCTTTTTTTAATCATTGTGGAGTATCCACAGTGCCCAGCACATAATAGGTGCTTAATAAAATGTCTGTAGATTGATTGGAAAGGCAAAAGAAATAAAACTTTTCTCATCTTCTATGGTAATACTTTATGTGTGTGCTGATGAATACCTTTGAATCCTGTTTTGGTTCCCACAGGAGGATTTGACCTCCTGAAGAGAGGTTTCAGGGATTTTGTTCATGTTTCCATTTTTCCTTTGCCAATACCTTTATTTTGTGAGTCTCTGCTGCTCTTTTGTGTTCTACTTGCATTGTATTGTATAGAGGAAGACAATTTACTGGTTTATCTTCCCTCCCTCTTCCCTTTTCCTTCCTCCCTCTTTTTACCCAGATTTGCCTTCCTGAATCTGTCCTTCCCCAAGGCATTATTTTACTTCCAATGGCATGGCTATTTTAGGTGCTAATCCTGTCTATTAAGGGCTCCTTAAAACACCATTTATGACAAGCTTGGAGTACAACCAGTGAGATGGGCTTTACTGATAAGTGGTTCTCAATTTTTTTTTTTCATTCTTTGACCCCTCTGGAGCTCTAATGACCTGCCACACTCCATTGTCACATCTGCAATGAGAAGAAAAAAAGTCTATAGTTCTGCTCTTATTATACAGCAAAAGAAAGGAGGGATGAAATATGAGCAGAGGAAGACAAAGGATATGGCCCCAATCAACATGGGCAAATACCTTCAAGTTTGGATTTTTACTCCCAGCTTCAAAACTTCTTACATCTCCCTTAAGAGTCTTTACTCCCTATGTAGCTATCTTTGCAGCAAGCCTTTTAGCACTTAGGAGCCCCAAAATGAGAGGGAGGGGAGGAGATAATAAGGGAATACTCTACAAGTATTTTTAAGTTACTAAACCTGATTCTACCATAAAGATAAAAACTCCACCCTAAAAAAGGGATATTGTGGTGATGAGACATTGTTATATTGGTTTTAAAAGGTTTTTTTTTTAATTTCCTGTCTTCTTTAGGCTGCATTTGTAGTATATCTGGAATTGTTTAAAGGTTTGATGTCCTTTGAGTCCCCTCCCAACTTGAGAATTCTGTGGTTCTGGGATTCTAAGAAAAGAGATTTTAGCATGTTTCAAAAGCAATAACTGTCTGCACAAGCCAGTTGGCTAATTATCATTAATCTCCTGCAGAAGCAAGGTTGTTAGTAAGCAGTTTTTACTATAGTCTTGGTAATAGACTACTCTGCAAAGCTCTGGGCAATAGGAAGTAACTTGTGAAAGGGAACTTTGTTGGGCTTCAATCTCTTCATTCTAAAATAAAAGATCTGTAAGACCCATTCCCACTCTTTAAAAGATCATTCTATTACACTGAAGAAAAATAGCTTCCCCAGGAAGCCCTAAACTCCAATGGGAAACAAAAATAGATTCATTTGAAGCAGGGACAGAGTCATCAGGTTTAGCAGATGCCTCCAGAAGGCTTTTGGCTGAAGAGATGCTCTTAGGTGGTATCGCAACTCTGAGACCTATCAAGAGAACTGCTGGAGGCAAAGTCAGTCAGTCAGTAAACATTAGTAAGCACCCATTAAGTGCCAGGTAATGTGTAAGTGCCAGGGATACAAAGAAAGGCAAAAACACAGTCCTTATTCCAGAAGAACTCACAATCTAATGGGGTAGACAACATTAAAAAAATTACATACAAGCAAGCTATGTGTGATAGCCGTAGCTTTTTATTAACATCTACTGTATAATCCACTCTTTCTTTAGCATTCATCCCAAATTTTTTCTGTATCTTTTTTTTTTTTATCTTGTAGAAACTAGATGAGCAAGTGATATGGCCATGGTTGTGTGGTGTTTTTCTAGCCACCCGCCTGGATCCTTTTTAATTGCTGACAAGTTATCCATGCTAGAGAACATCACTACTACATCACCACCACCTTAGCTAGTAGCTGCTACTTCAAAGTGCAAGCCATAGCCTGCAAGCAGTTGCTAGGCAGTCTCAAAAGGTGTGTGCCTGCTCAGTTCAAGCCTCTTTCATGCTACTGGTACATTATTTGTTCAAGTCACTGGAACTAATTTAATAAATTGCACTAGAAGATGGCCTACTAGGCTGAAGCCCTTTGTATTCCAAACCTGCAAACTGCGTTCTCTGGGCCAGAGTAGAAGCTGACCTACACCAGACAGGCTTCTTAGAAGTCCTTTATTGTGCCTGCTTTAGTAGAAGAATGTCTGGGCAATTGCTTTAAAGGGGAGGACAGAAGAGACTTATTTATGCATTACAAGAATCCCCAAAGGAAAAGGTGAGAGACTGCCAAGAAAGAAAGCCAAACTGAGACTATCTCCTAAATCCAAATCCTGTCCTACCTAATCTAATAAGCATTTCTTAAGCCCCTAGGATATGCAAGGCACTATGCTAGGCCCTGGGGACACAAAGACAAAATAAATAGCAGTATGTATTCAAGAACCTTGCATTAGATGGAAAGGAGGGGCGGGGTCAGAATAGGGAGGAAAGGAAAGTGTATAAAACATGTAAACAGGCTTGTGCTTGGGCAGGGGCACAGATTCTGGCAGAGATGAAGGATATGGTGGAGAAGGAAGAGAAATCTCTATGGCTTTTAGAACAACTTAAAAGATTACAGTGAACTAGAATATGATGGTGTGAACCAAGTTTGAGACTTGAGTAGTGAGAAAAAATGAATAGAAATGCTTTCATTTTCATCCATGAAGGGACAAATATCAAACATTTGGAAGTACAGTAAAACCCCACTCTTACATCTTTGCAAATAAAAAAAAATAGAAAGGAAATGTACATCAAGGAAAGTTAGTAAGTTAATGAAAAGACCGCTTGTGATATTTTAATTTCCACAAAATAATGAAGCATATGGCATGCACTGAGCAAAGTAGTCATTACAGGCTCTCCTCATCACTGGCAACAAATAAAATCTTGCCCAGGGGCAGATTATCAGAGTTCCTTCCCTAGTGTTAGCCAATAAACATTTTGAAAGATTTCTAAATTCCTATTATATCCATATATAGGTACCACTGTCTGCGGATTTGCTGTAGAAAGTACTAAGCTCTCATTAATATTTTATATAGGAATCTATGTCTGCCTCTCAGGGTTGGCAGCCTAATAACTATCTGAATATTTGCCAAATATATGTAAGATATTAGTAAAGAAAATCTGTGAGAACCAGAGATCATCATCTAATGCCTTCATTTTACAATACAGAACTTGATGCTCAGAGAAGAGGAAGGACTTGCCAATATTTATGAATGACAGAGCCTGAATTTGAAACCAAGGCTTCAGGGGGGCAGAGCCAAGATGGCATCTAGAAAGCAGGGACTTGGTTAAGCTCTCCTCCAAATCCCTTGAAACATCTGTAAAAAATGGCTCTGAACAAATTCTAGAGCTGTGGAACCCAAGAAATAGCTTAGGGAACCAGGATGGTCACCGGGAAGGGTCTATGGCATTGTGCTGGGAGCGGAGCGGAGCAGAGCCCAGCTTGGGCTGCGCCAGGACAGACCAGACCTGGAGTCAGCCAGCCAGAACAGACCTTGGGGCTATGAATCAATGAGCTGTGGCAGTTACCAGACTCCTCAACCCACAAACACCAAAGAGCAGGCTAGAGGGAAACTGCTGAATCAGGTTCAGAGCAGTCTGATCACCAGCCCTGGGGGTGGTAGAGGTGGTGGCTGCAGCAGCAGCAGCAAATTCCTGAGGCTGCATCCAGAGCTACAGTCATCTGCTTCCCGAGTCACTGGCTCACACAGTGGGAGGAAGCTAGCAGTGCATCAGAGGGGGAGTGCAAGGAGCACTTTGTGGCCACAAAGGCAGATTTTCTTGCTGTGCCCTGCTTGGATCTGTATTGCGGTCCTGGTTAACGGTTCTTGGGGGAGAAGGAGCACTGTGGTGACAGAGCCTGGGGTGATGGTGGAGTAGAAGTAGCTCTGCCAACAGCAGTGCTTGGACCCTAAAGCTTGGGACAAAGTACTCTGTACTCTACAAGCAGTCATATCCTGACAGAAAGCTCAGGGGTCAAGTAGTTGGCTGGGAACATGAACAGGCAGCGAAAATGAACTCAGATTCAAACTCAAACTCTAGATTCCATTTTTGGTGACAAAGAAGATCTAAACGTATAGCCAGGAGAAGTCAACAAAGTCAAAGAGCCTACATCAAAAGCCTCCAAGAAAAATATGAATTGGTCTCAGGCTATGGAAAAGCTCAAAAAGCATTTGGAAAAGCAAGAGAAGTAGAGGAAAAATTGGGAGGAGAAATGAGAGTAATGCAAAAAAACCATGAAAAACAAGTCAATAACTTGCTAAAGGAGACCCAAAAAATAGTGAAGATAACACCTTAAAGAACAGACTAACCCAAATGTCAAAAGAGCTCCAAAAAGCCAATGAGGAGAAGAATGTCCTGAAAGGCAGAATTAGCCAAATGGAAAAGGAGGTCTAAAAGACCACTGAAGAAAATACTACCTTAAAAATTAGAATGGAGCAAGTGGAAGCTAGTGACTTTATGACAAATCAAGATATTACAAAACAGAACCAAAGGAATGAAAAAATGGAAGACATGAAATATTTCACTGGAAAAACCACTGACTTGGAAAATAGGTCCAGGAGAGATAATTTAAAAATTATTGGACTACCTGAAACCATGATCAAAAAAAGGGTCTAGATATCATCTTTCAAGAAATTATCAAGGAGAACTGCCCTGATATTCTAGAGCCAGAGGGTAAAATAAAAATTGAAAGAATCCACTGATCACCTCTTGAAAAAGATCCCAAAGAGAAAACTCCTAGGAATATTGTTTCCAAATTCCAGAGTTTCCAGGTCAAGGAGAAAAAAATAAGGCAAGCAGCCAGAAGGAAACAATTTGAGTATTGTGGAAACACAATCAGGATAACACAAGATCTAGCAGCTTCCACTTAAGGGATTGAAGGGCTTGGAATATGATATTCCAGAGGTCATTGGAGCTAGGATTAAAACCAAAAATCACCTACCCAGCAAAACTGAGTATCATGCTCCAAGGCAAAATAGGGATTCTCAATAAAATAGAGGACTTTCAAGCTTTCTCAGTGAAAAGACCAGAGGTGAATAGAAAAGCTGACTTTCAAATACAAGAGTCAAGAGAAGCATGAAAAGGTAAACAGGAAACAGAAATCATAAAAGACTTAGTAAAGCTGAACTGCTTTGTTTACATTCCCACATGGAAAGATGACATTTGTAATTCATGAGACCTTTCTCAGTATTAGGGTAGTTGAAGGGAATATTGATATATATAGGCAAAGGGCACAGGATGAGTTCAATATGAAGGGATGATGTCTAAAAAATAAAATTAAGGGGTGAAAGAGGAATATATTGGGAGAAGGAAAAAGGGCAAGACAGGATGGGGCAAATTATCTCACATAAAAGTGGCAAGAAAAAGCAGTTCTGTTGGAAGGGAAGAGGGGGCAGGTGAAAGGGAATGAGTGAGTCTTCCTCTCATCAGATTTGACTTAAGGAGGGAATAACATACATACTCAATCAGATAGCTTACCCCACAGGAAAGTAGGGAGAAGAGGATAAGAGATGGGGGATAATAGAAGGGAGGGCAGAGAGGGGGAGGAGGTAATCAAAAGCAAATACTTTTGAAAAGGGACAGGGTCAAGGGAGAAAATTAAATAAAGGGGGACAGGATAGGAGGGAGCAAAATGTAGTTAGCCTTTCACAACATGAGTATTGTGGAAGTGTTTTACACAATGATACACGTGTGGCCTGTGCTGAATTGCTTGCCTTCTTATGGAGGGTGGGTGGGAAGGGAAGAGAGGAGAGAATTTGGAACTCAAAGTTTTAAAAGCAGATGCTTTTAAAAAATTTTCTTTGCATACAGCTGGAAAATAAGATATACAGGCAATGGGGCATAGAAATCTAACCTGCCCTACAAGAAAGTAAGGGGAAAGGGGATGGGGGGGGGGGTGGGGTGAGAGAAGGGAGGGCTGACTGGAGAATGAGGCAATCAGAATGTTTGCCATCTTGGAATGGGGGGGGAGGGTGGAAGTGGGGAGAAAATTTGTAACTCAAAATCTTGTGGAAATCCATGTTGAAAACTAAGATATTAAATAAAAATGAAAAAAATTTAAAAAGAGAAACTGAGGCTCCTAAGTCCTAGATTTCTCTGTTTTCTATTACATGAAATTTAATAGAGCAGTAATAGAATGTAGAAAGTATCAATAAGAGATTTCATTATATGCACACAGCCACACTTGGTTCCTTTGTCTGAAGGTAGGAGAATATTGTTCCATCTCATCTTATTGAAAGAATTCTTTTGGTACAGCAAAGTAATCCAAAGACTTTATCCAGACCCATACTGACAGATGGGCTGATTATGACAGGGAATGAGTGAATAAGTAAATGAATGAATGAAGCAAAGCATTCGTTAAGTCCTAACTATGTGCACTGAAGGTACAAAGAGAAAAGGAAGACAGGGTAGGGCACATATGAAGCATTTGGAAGAGAAGAAATCAGTCAGATAATATCATTTATTAAATGCTTATTATGTGCCAGGTGTTATGCAAAACACTAAGGTTGCAAAGAAAGTCAAAAGACAATCTCTGTTCTCAAGGACCTCACAGCCTAAGGGACATGCAAACAAAAAAGCTCTATAAAGAATGAACTGGAAATAATCAAGAGAGGGAAGGCTCTAAAATTAAGAAGACAAGAAAAGCTTGATGCAGAAGGTAGATTTTAGCTAGGACTTGAAGGAAGCCAGGGAAGCAAAGAGGTCCGGATGAGGAAGCAGAGCACCCTGAGCATCAAAGAGGTCACTGTCACTGGGTCACAAAATACATTGGGGAGGAAGGGCATAAGGTGTAAGAAGAGTGGGAGGCAGGTTATGAAGGGCTTTGTTCAACAAACAGAGGATTTTATATTTGGTCCTGGCAGTGAAAGGGAGCCACTAGAATTTATTAAATAGAGTAATAACTACAAGTAACTATGGTGCCACAAGTGCCCTCTTGCTTTTGACAGCCATAACACAGCAGCCCTTTCCCCACCAGTCTTTCCTTTGGAACTCTCTTAGAGTGGTGCAAAGCAGCAAGTCCTTTTTTCATGGATCACAGCAGTTACCTTTCATTAGTTGTTCATTTCAATACTTCAAAACATCTATGAATTCATCAAAGTGGGAAAAATACTCTGTTGATGCATCTGAAACCATCTGTGACTTAGTGGATGATCCCCATGCTCTTCTGTAGCCAAAGTTATTTATAACTTATATACAACCTTCTAGGGAGCTAGATACAGTAGATAGACCACTGGGCTTGCAATCAGGAAAACTCGTCTTCATGAGTTCAAATCTGAATTCAGACACTAGCTGTGTGACCCTGAGCAAGTCACTTAATCCTGTTTTCCTCAGTTTCCTCATCTGTAAAAATGAGCTGGAGAAGGAAATGGTAAACCACTTCACTATCTTTGGAAAGAAAACCCCAAAAAAGAGTCACAAAGAGTCAAAAATAATTGAACTTAACAACAACACAATCTTATGCTTATCGGCTAGGCTCATGACCACAACTTATCTACTCTTTTCCTTTGACAAAAACCCAATCTATCACAGATCTCATAGACAAGCAATGTGGTGCTATGGTCATGATTCTGGGTTTAGAGTCAGAGGACCTAGGTTCAAATCCTAGTTTACACTTACTATCTGTGTGAACTTAGGCAAATCATTTTATCTCTGAGTATCATTTTCTTCCTCTATGAACAGAGAGGGTTGGTCTAGATGATCTTTTAGGTCAGTTCCAGCTCTAAATCTATTATTCTACTGGAAGTCCTTTATGCTTGCCAACATGTTCTCTGCAGCATATTAAGAACCTGTGGTACCCACACCATGATGGAGCATTGGAACTAGAGTGGAGCATCAATTTCTATATTAAAGGAATTATTTGATAAGCTACAATCGTCTATGTTATACGTAAAGAAGCTGAGGCTTGAGAAATTGAGCAATTTGCCTTTTGGCCTACAGTTAGTATATGCAGCAAGATTTGAACCGAGATTCTCTGATTCCAAAGCCAGCTTGATATCCTTTACACTGTGTTTCCTCTCAGCTTTCTAGAAAATCTTGGCCACATATTTTTATTTTATTTTAAATTCCTGTTTGATTGTTTTGGCGTCTTTGAATTAGATACAGTAAAGGTTGCACATGGGTTAGGTTCCTTAACAAATCAGAATAAAACATTGTAATTCCACACGAACATAAAAAGAACATTTTCTTTGAAGTGGGAAAATGCTCTGAACTACAAGATATCATTCAGCTCAAGCAGTGACCCTGCTGCCTTAGATGTGATAGCAGTGCTGGGAACCAAACTCCATTAGGAAGGGTTATTGCACTGGGCAACATCAGGACCCCCTTGACACAAGTCTAATTGAAAGAAAATCATCTTGTCTGTAGAGTCCTACTGTTTCTCTAATGCAAAGGGCAAGCTGGCATAGGACAGATGGCATACAAGAAGTCAAGGGCTAAGGGAACCCAAGGAAGGCATTTGAAGTTGGATAGGCTTAATATAACTCAAAAATATTAAAGTAGAAAGGGATCCTATTCCATTCTTTGTGACAGTCCACATGCCAATTTTTATGTGCCACTGCTGATGGGGGATACCTGGATAATCTGACATACAAAGAAACTGAAAACCAAATGAAGAAAACAAGTTTAACCTTTGAGAAACCCTTGTGTTCTTGGCATTTTGGGACATGGAGATGTTCTGATTAAATAGAGTAAACAGACATCGCCACAGATACTCTTAAGGGCAACGTTTACTGAATTGAATGCAAGACTTAAAGTAGCTCTTCTGAAATCCCCCCTACCTCCACCATTTTAAACTCTATATTCCCCATTAAGTCTATCAGCAAAGGCCAAGTGGTGAAGTGATTTGAGTAATGGCCCTGAAGTCAGAAATCCTGGGCTCATATCCCAGCTCAGATATTTATAACTATGTGACCCTAGGTGTCATCTCTGAGTCTCTTTCCTCACTCATAAAATAGGGGTGATAACAGTTATACCATCTACCTCACAAGGTTGTTCGGAAAAAAGGAGTCTGGAAACCTTAAAGTTCTACACAAATATGAGTAATTATTTGATCTATTTACAGATAGCTTTGACCTGACTCCTCCTCAGTGTAGCACCCTTCTACGATGTCAGTCTTTACAAATATTTCTTGAGCTCTGGTCTAGTTGTAACCAAAGAGATCATGTTTGGGCCTAATGTTTCCAAGTCTCTAAGCAGAAACTATAAAGGAAACCACATAAGCCAATACAGCAATTACAGAGAAGCATAGGATATTGAATAAAACACTTAACTTGGGGTCAGAAAGATCTATATCTAAGCTTAACCTCAGACACTTGCTGGCTGTGTGGCCCTGGGAAAGTCATTAGCTTCTCCTTGGTTTCTTCAATTCAAAGAAGCAGATGCCATCCCATGGGGCACACTCCATGATAGTTTCTACAGAGATGAATGCAATTAGCTCCAAAACCACTTGAGTAAACTTGAAGGGATTGGACTCAATGACCTCTAAAAGTTCCTTCCAGGTTTAAATCTATGATCCAACAACAACAACTATCACCCTAGGATTTTAATATATACCGAGGGGTCCAGGCTTGGCATGAAAAGCTAATAGAATTTTTAAAAGGAAAATGTTGCCTTTTCTATTTGAATGATCCCTGTAAGCCCCCATTTCCTTCCTCTAGCTTTTTTCCAGAATGCTAACAAATAATTCCCCCATCTCACAAATGGAATTGGGGTTAGAAAGGCAGTAGCACACTAAAACCAAATATTAGGATGGCTTTGATACACAATGAAAAGGTGAGATGAAACTAAAACATTCTTAAGAATGGAAACAACATTCCCCATTCCACACTTGTCCACAGGCCAATTCTTCAATCTTTTCTACAGTCTGCAAAGCAGTTATATTCATGTTTAAAATAGCTTTCTTCCTGATTGTTTGGTATTATTTCCTTGATTTATCTGTCTACCCTAAAAACACCTAGAATTTTGGTTTTTTGTTGTGAGTTGGTTTTTTTTTTTTGCATCACGACATATTTAGAGAATCATAGAACTTAAGGTCATTTTGTCCAACCTATGTTTGAACAAGAATCCCTCTCTAGCTTTTTAAAACTCAGCATCAGAAACTTTCAAAGAAACATGGGAAGAGTTATATGAACTGGTGCAAAGTGAAACAAGCAGAACCAGGAGAACAATTTATTCAATAATAACGTTGTAAAGACAAACAACTTTCAAAGACTTAATGACTCTGATCAACGCAATGATGAGCCACAGTTCTAGATGACCGTTGATGAAACATGTTACCATTCTCCTAACACAGAGAAAGGTGATTGATGCAGAATAAGACAAGGACCACATGGAAATGTGTTTTGCTTAACTATGCACATTTCTTATAAGGTTGTTTTTCTTCTTTTTCTAAGTTGAGAGAGGGAGGTCAGACAAGATTAAGCAACTGACTAGATATGAGAGAAGGGTGAGTAGATATGAAATGTCAAGAATGATTCCTAAATTGTGAATCTAGATGAGTAGTTAAGTTCTGCTTTAGGCATGTTGAGCTTATAATATCTGTGGGACATCTAGGTGGAGCAAACTTTTGGAGATAGGGATATGGGACTGAAGCTGAGGAGAGAGGTGAGGTATGCATGTGTAGATTTGACAGCCTATTGAATCCCCTGGTGCTAATGAGATCACCAAAGAAGACTGTTGGGAAAGGACCCAGGATGTAATAGTGTATTAAACCCGCACATAAAGAACATATGGGGTGATCCTATGAAAAAGACTGATAATAACTAGATTGCTAGGAATAAAATGAGACAAGAACAAGATTGTGAAGATACATAGTGAGGAAATCCAGGAGAAAGGGGTGGCCATTGACATCAAATACTGCAGGTAGGTCAAGAAGGATAAAGACTGAGGAAAAGGTCATTGGATCAACAAATTAGATCATTGGTGATCTTGGAAAAAAATGTTTCAGTCTCTTTTCAGACTCTCATATTTTCTTCTAATATTGAAGCAGCAATCTAGTATAGTGCCAGCTTTGTGGAGGACCTGGGTTTGAGTCCTGATTGCTATTTACTTGAGAACAGGGACTATCTTTTGCCCTTCTTCATATACCCAGCACTTAGCAAAGTGCCTGGCACACGATAGGTACTTAATAAATGTTTATTGACTAAATTACTATCCATGTGAACTTAAGTAATCTCGTCTCTGGGTCTTAATTTGATCATCTATAAAATGAAGGGATTGAATTTCTAAGTTATCTTATAAATTCCATTTCTTGTTGATCAACTTACTAAAATGCTTAATTCTAAAAAGATGTGAACACACATCAACAAAACAAGTAATAAGACAAATTTGTAATTACTTTAAATATTATCAAATATGTATTTATTTTCGAATCAATGCACTCTGATTGGAGGGCTGAAGGGAAAAGAAAAGAACTCCTCCCAAAGCTTTTATTTATACAGGGCTCCGATGTCAGCCATCTCTTCGTTTCTCTCCAGCTGCGATGCCTTTGGACTGGACTCCATTATTCCCCTACACTGGGTACCTTCTCCCTCTCTCCCCATTTTTCAGCTTCCTTTCTGTGTATTATCTTCTCCTGTTAGATTGTAAGCATTCTGAGGGCAGAGACCAACTTTTGTCCTATTTGTATCTCCAGCATTTAGCACAGCAGGCATGTAACAAATGTTTATTAACTGACTGATTCTAGACAGATAATAGAGACAGATGTATCTAGATTGCTAGATAATTATCTGTCTGAGGTGAATATCTTATGATCTTAGAGTTGATGAAAGACAAAGGCTAATAAATATCTTTCAATTTGCATATTTAAGACCATAGGTTTAGAAATGGAAGGGACCTTAGGGGTCATCTAATACAACCTCCTCATTTTATAACAGAAGAAATTACAGCCCAGAGATGTTAAATGACTTTCCCATGCTCCCATAGCTAATAAATGTCTGAGGCAGGATTTGAAATCAGGTACTTCCTACTTTATCCAAGTACAGTGCTCTTTCCATTCCACCATGCTACTTACTCATTTCACCAATTCAAAAAAACCCTGTGTTTTCATTATTAGGGATAGTCCTTTCACTGATACTCATGTCAATGCTTGATTCAGCTTATTACAGTCTTCATGAATTGCTGTAGCCAAAAGTTTCATAGCACACTTACCATCTTTCTCATGACAGGTCTCTCTAGAAATGGCTAGGCTAGTCTTTAGATGACAAAATAGAGTGTGTAATTAGACCCATACTCATAGCCTTTCTAGATTGCTAGGAGCTGCCAGAATTTGTTTTACAATGTCAGAGCCTTTAAGAACAAAGGTCACTTCCACTTCACAATGAAGGACTAACTTCAGCATCAGAAAGATACACCCAGAGCAACTGGGATGGCATAAATTAGTCTCACCTGGCACAGGTAAGAAACTAAGCAGGCCAAAACTCCTTTTGGTCAGTAGTGGTGTCTTTCCTTAGAAGAGCCGCTGGCTGAGCAAAATAGCAAAATATAGTCCCTTTGGGTCTAGTAGGCTTACATACCCTTTCTTCTCTCTATAAATAACCTATATGATGAGTTTAAGAACGCCATCAACAGATTTTTAGTTTATTAGACTTTTTATTTATATAATATTTCCCCATTTGTAATATATTGAAAAATGCCTCATTCCCATAAGACAAAACACTAACTAGACAACATTTTGATGAGTATTGATTTTGGATTTGTGTGATGAAGCAATTGATTAACTTGGCAACTCCAACAGTAGATATGCATTGAACTATGAAAAAAGAAAGTAAACACACACAAGCAAGAGAGCTTTGAAAGTTACATGTTGAACTCAATTACACACTTAAAGGAAGAGCAAAGCTATACATAATAGATTCACAGTTTCACAGGTCATCCTTTCTTTCTATTTGGCTTTGTGTATGTAAGTTCTCATTTTTTTTTTGTTAAATTCAGAATTTTTTAAAAGTTTTTTTAATTGTTTGACACTTCCCACTTTTTTGCAAAGGTGAGTGTCTATGGATGTAGAACACTGTGCATATTAGACTTTATCAGTATATTAGTTGTGTTTACTGGACAATTTATGCCTTTTTCCCTATTTAATTCTTTGCTATAGGAGATAGATCTCTGGGGAAATGGGAAAATATATTAGGAGATCTAAGTAATGTAAAAACAATCTATGTCAATAAAAATTATTTTTAAAAAATGTTGTAATACAGCTGTGGGTTAAAAAAAGCAATTTTAAGAACCTGTAGTTGATAGCTTATCATTTAGTAAAAATCTAAATTTCTAAACCCATGTTCCCTCATCTTCTTGGTATCACTCCATTAATTCTTTCAAGTCATGATTCAGGATTCATCTACTCCAAAGGAGCATTCTTCACCCAATTTTATTGCTTGGCTGCTCCTTTTATTATACTCAAATTCCCCATCAGTTTTTAACTGCTGGAGGTGGATTTTTCCTGGTTGTCTCTTTTTAAATTTTTATTGATATCTTTTGTTTCTGTGTCACCTTTTTCAAATATCTCTCCCCAAATCCAGCAAGCTATCCCTTGAAACGAAAGAGAGAGAGAGAGAGAGAGAGAGAGAGAGAGAGAGAGAGAGAGAGAGAGAGAGAGAGAGAGAGAGAGAGAGAACGAGAACAGTTCAGCACAATAGATGAGCATACCAGTGAAGTCTAGCAGTATATGTGATGTTTCACACTCATAGACTTAGACTTCTGCAAAGACTTTTCTCTAGGGCCAAGCTTAGTCATTATATTTACTCAGTATTCTATTTTACTGGAGGTTTTTTTATGTTGTTGCAATTTCACTTGTATTCATTCTGTATACATGTCTCAAAAGTCTTAGAATGGTTTTAAGCTATTAGTGCTTAAAACCACACTAAGACTTTTGGGACATCCTGTATTGTTTTCCTGGTTCTGCTTACTTCACTCTGTATCAGTTCATAGAATCTTATGTGTGTTCGGATTCTTCATATTCATTATTTCTTATGGTACAATAATATTCCATTATATACATATGCCTCATGTTGTTTATCAATGCCTCAGTTGTTTCTTACATTACATATATATGTAATATGTAATAATATGTTTGATTCCAAAAGCACAAACAATACAACTCTGCAAAATTCCTGTTTCACCTAGAATATCTTGCTTTTTTAAGTGTTAGATTTAGAAACATATCTTGCATTCTAAGTTGCCAATAAGATAGGCACTTGAATTGAAAAAAAACCTGCAAAAATAATTAGTGATATATTTTGATATACATGGAATCTTTCTTTCTGTCTTTGACTTTTTGAGGATTTATGACAGATGAGATCTCTGATTTATGGGGCATGGACAATTTAGACATTTTATAGCATAATTCCAAATTACTTTCCAGAATGATGGGAACAATTCATAGCTCTGCCAACAGTGTAATAATGTCCTCTTCCCACAGTCTCTCCAATATCAACTAATTCTATCTATGCCAATTTCATAAGCAAGAGGCGAAACTTTGGTGTTCTTTTTAATTGCATTCCTCATGTTATTAATGAATCAGAGAAGATGTTCATATGGTTAATAGTTTACAATTCTTTTGAGAATGGTTCATTCATATCTTTTGACCACTTCTCCATTGTGGAATGGCTCTTGGTCTCATAAACATGTGTTAATTCCTAATATATCTTAGATATATAATCCTAATGAGAAATGTTTAATACAAAGATTTTTCCTGATCAACATGTTCCTTTATCTTAGTTTTATTAATTTTGATCTTGTAATTTTTTTCAATTTCATGTAATCAAAGTTATCTACTTTATCTTTTGTGATTGCCATTACCCCTTCTTTGATAAAGAATTCTCCCTGTAACCATAGCTCTGAAAGGCACCTAATCTCATTTCTGTTTTCTTGATGTGACCCTTAATATGCAGTTTCAGGTGATTACAATATATATATTTCAAGATATTGATCTAAATCTAAGTTTTCTGAATTGCTTTCCTATTTTCCCAGAAGTTCTGGTCAACAAGGAAGTTTTATGCCTAAGTAATTTATGTTCTTGGGTTTGTTGAACCCTAATTAATTTAATTTTACCATTTCTGATTCCTCTTTATCTATTCAGTTTCTCTAATCTAGCTTTCCATTACTTCTACGATAATATCATTATCATATGTTTTAAAATATAATCATGGCAGGGAAAATTTATTTCTGTTTTGTCATTGTTTCCTTTAGGATTCTAGACCATTCATTCTTTCCAAAGAATTTCAGTATTATTTTGATTATTATAAAGTAAACCCTTGGTAGATTGATTGGTATAACCCTAAATCCATAAATTAATTTAGGTGTCATAATTTACATTTTATTGGTGTGACCCAATCATGAGTAATGAATGTTACTCCAACTAGTGGCCATTCTTTATTTCATTAAAGAATGTTCCGTATTATATTTATATTTCACAATTATATTTTTTTATCTTTGTGAGTGAGATTTCATTTTTTATTGTTTCCTCTCAGATCTTGTTATTGCCAAATTGGTATGCTGTTGATTTTGGTTAAAAAAAAATTTGTTTGTGCTACTTTACTAAAGCTATTGTCTCAAAGAAACTAATTTGTTTTCTGGAATTTTATAAGCAAAACAGCATATCACCAGCAAATGGTTTATTGCTATCAGAACTTCTAGAATTATATGAAATATCAGTGAAGCCCAAAGGCATCCTCATGCTTTTATATTTATTGAGGAAACTACTAGTGTACACCCATTGCAAATAATTCTAACTTGCATTTTAAATATATACTTTGATCATATCAAAATGGTTCTTCCATGCTTAAATTTTAATTTTTTAACTTTGTTGTACTTTGTTGAAAATTTTTCTGCATACGCTGATATAATCATGCAGTTTTTGGTTTCTTTTTTGTTAAAGATAAGTTCTGATAATTTTTGTCTGATATTGAACCATTCTTGTATATATAAACCCAACTTGTCCTAGTAACTAAGAAGTGCTTTGCCTGTCTATCTTTCTGTGGCAGGGCAGCTGCGAAGTTTAAGGTTTTGGAACTAGCAAAAATCAACCAGACATGATCCAACCAATTTAGAGTGTGGGAAATCAGTGGCAAGAAGTCTTGGTCACATGAAAAAAACTAAACTCATTGAAACTTCTAAGTGATGCAATGAGTGAGAGCTCTAGGCTTGGAGTCAGGAAGTTCAAATGAGGTCTCAGACACATACTAGATGTGTGACCCTGGGCAAGTCACTTAACTTTTCTCAAATTCAGTTTTCTCATCTATAAAATGGGGGTAATGATAGCATCTACATCATAGGGTTGCTGTAAGGATCAAATGAGGTAATATATGTGTGTATACATATATGTATATATGCGTGTGTGTGTGTATATATATATATATATGTATATATCACTTCACAAACCTTAAATGAGTAAATAAATGGTAGGTGGTAGTAGTAGCAGTGGTAGTAATTAATAGCAGTAGTAGTAATTGTGGTTGTTATTATAAGGGTCCACAGATACAGATCAGTCTGAGCCTACAAATTCTCTCTCACAAAAGAAACCCTATGTAGGTGATCTAAATGGTGAGCCAGATGAACTGCTTCCTGTGACTGACCAAATGAAATGCTCCTAGGAATTTGTGACCAGAAATTTCTTAAGGGCCTGGGTCTCCATACAAATCAACATATAATTATAATTCACATTTTTATAGCTCCTGAAGGTTTACAAATGGCTTACTTCTGTATTGTTGAGATTGGAGCATATAGTAACAGATTGATGATATATTCATAATCTCACTGAAGGGGAAAGGTTTCAGTTTCCTAGGTGCTGAATACATTGACAAAATTCTAGTTGCAACTAAAAAGTGATAACCAGTGGAGAATGGTGATTAGAGACATGTAAATTGTACCCCTGGTTTGTTAAATACAGTCATCTGAATGGGAAGCAATCCACTGTTTCCTCCAGTTGTTCTATCAGCCATAGAATAAGCCATCAAAAAACTAGTACCGCTATAAGCTAGCAGGAGTTTGGGGGATAATATTACACGTTGGCTGCCTACCTGGACCTATAATGCATAGGTTCTCTAATAGTTATAACAACTCATTTTGCATATATTCTGGATATTTGTTTTGTTTATTATGTCATATCCTCCATTCAAATGTAAACTCCTTGAAAGCTGGGACAATTTTATGTTTCTGTGTGTATTCCCAAGACTTAGCACAGTACATGACACATAATTAAAACTTAATAAATGCTTGTCTATTAATTTATAGATTTATACAACTCAAGTTTTGAGAAAGTGATTTACATACATTATCTCATTTGATTCTCATGATAACTCTGATAACAACCTACCCTGTGAAGTGCGAAGAATTCCCATTTTACAGATAAGAAAATTGTGAGTTGGTGACATTAATTATTTTTCCAAGGCCACATAAGCTAGTAAGTTTCCAAGGTGGATTTTGAACTCATCTTCCTGACTCCAAGTCCAGAGATCTATCCACTACAACAGTAGTTCCCATTTACTGGTTAGCATACTTCTAAAGGGTTCACAATGATAGTCCAAGAGTTTCACACTAAAAATTCTTTAGTGGTGCTTTAAATGGTAAATAATAGTTCAATTATGTTACAAATATGTATTTTGCTCCATAACAAGCATGTCCATTTTTATAGTAATTTTATACCAATTTGAAATGTTCACGATTGTATATACAATTTGGGTGTTCGTGTATCAAACTGATCACTTATAACTAAGCTCAACCTATTCTTGCAGTTTCTCAAGCTGTCATCAAATTCTTTCCAAACAGCCACAAGGATTCATTCAAGTGCAAACTGATTCCCAATGTATGGTCAGATGAATGCACATATCCTCATTTGTGTTCTGCGCATTGTACCAGAGTAACTCCCTTGTTCCCCTCTGCTACCCTGCAATTGTATCTCACCAACTGTGTAATCAGGTGATCAAGACATTACAGATGTTTTTATTCTTGTAACACAAATGTCAGGTGGTTGCAAGCAGTGATTTCTGGGCATGCGTGGTCCAAGCCATCTTGAAACCATCGTGGGTGATGACAACTGTTCTGTAGAAACAAAGCTTATATTGCCTCTAATTGCAGTCTTAAGGCTATTTTCTGATTTAAACTCATCATGCATTTATACTACTTGTCTTCTATCTGGTAAATTTTCGAAGGACTTGTTTGGCAAGACCAGTTGGTCAGTTGAGTTTCTCTAAGAGTACAATCAGCATGCTAGTAGTAAAAGAGAAGAAAGTCACCTTTCGAGAATGTCTTTTCTTACAAAGGTCAATTTACATATAAGCATTGTTTTTAAAAAGCATTACATGCAACTGAACTTCAAATGTATGTATCACTTAATACAGTACTTTTCATGAGCTAACAAAAAGGCAAATATTTTATATCACAACTAGCCCTTTTTATCAATTGGGATTTTTTAAAAAAATTAATTTTCATCTCTCTTCAAGAGAACTTGTAAAAATTATCCTACCATTTTCACCACTTATTTAGGAGTGAACATTTTTCCTTCATGCTTGTTTTTAAGTCAAAATAAAGAAATTAACTCCATGCAAAATCATATTTAAACCATGTTTGGTATTGGACTAAATATTGTAAGTCTTGGTTCAAATTTAAAAAAAAGTCCAACATTATTTTTTTTAAAAAAATTATATACTATCCTCACACATATTTGAAATTATTTTATAATTAGAGTTTTATGATTTTATATTGAATTGTCATAATTAAAGCTAGAACAAAACTGTATGTATTATAATTCTATAATATGAATTTTAATTTGGAGGGGAAAGTTTTCTTTATAGTTATTTTAAGCCCTTACTGAATACATTTAAAGGAATATTATTAGTAGTAGTGCATTAAAATCTTCTAGGGGTTCACAACACTTTGTTGTTGTTGAAAGGGATTCAAGGAACAAAAAATCTGAGAACCACTTCATTACTACCTGTTGGCCTCCCTAGAAAACCAGAAATAGATATCCAGGGAGCACCCACCCATTATTTCCACTACTACACAAAAGGAACACATCAAGTTGATTGAGGAACTCCTCCAATTAGACCATTTTCATATTCAAATAATTGCTAAGGGCCTCCAAGTCCAATAATACCTGCACCCAAAGAATTGGATAGCTGGAGAGCTCGGGCTCTGTTGGGAAGAATAATAAATGTTCACCCAGCCCAATGTGTGTGGCTGGTGGCAGGGTGGGAGATTGAGGGAGGTAGCACAATTACCATTGGATCCACCTATCTTTCTTTCCTTTGTGTCTACCACCCATGTGGGACATTTGGTCCAAAAGTGGCCTACCTTCCTTGCTATGCTAATACCAACATATAGCAGGAAATGTAATTTTGTAAGCCTGGGGGAGAGGACACAAGTAATGCCATTCCCCTAGGATAATTTTGATAACATCAGTGCTTTCAGAAAATATTTAATAGTATAATATATATGTGTATGTGTGTGTGTGTGTGTGTGTGTGTGTGTGTGTGTGTGTGTGTGTAAATACCTAAAATACACTCCCTTCTCCCCTGTGCCATCTGGAATCCCCAATTTCCTTCAAAGCTTAACTCAAAACATTTTCTATATGTAACCTTTTCCACATTCTACTAGTTACTAATGCCTTCTCCCAAATTCCCTTGTTTTTATTTTGTATGAACTTACATAAATAAATATCATCTCCCCTGACAAAATGTAGGCTTTCTACAAACAGGGGCTCTCTCACTGTTGCCTTTATAGTACACTTATTAAATACTTGAAGATCAATTAATTTGATTGCTTGAAGAGAGAGGCTGTCAGATTGTACTGCCACTTCCATCAGAGTAACTAAGGGGTAAAATAAAGGAAGAAGACTAGAATCTTTGTCAAATAAACACATATACGTGGTGAGGAGAAAGAACAGTGGGTGAGATGGAGAGTAGTGAAAGAGACATCTAATTAGAGGCTACAAGAACAGTGTCCCTGTCCTCTCTTTACACTGTTACTGTGGCGGGTCCGAGTGTCCACAGAAATCTGTTAATCTAGGGACATGGCTTATAAAATCCCAGAAGTCTAGAAAAAAAAACAGAGTAAAAGATGAAGAAATCTTTTTTTCAGGTCCAGTCTTGAGCTACCTATTCATTTCAGTTTAACATTTATTGAGCCATCTCCCAAGTCCCTGAATTTTCACTGTCTCTTATGCACAGACTGTTCTTCTCCTCTCTCCACCTCTTGGCTTCCGGGACTTTCTGAAAATCCCATCTTCTTCAGGAAGACTTTCCTGAACCCTTTTAATTCTAGTGCCTTCTCTTAATTGATTATTTCCAATTTATCTTGTACATTGTTTTGCATAGTTATTTACATGTCGTCTCCCCCATTAGATGCGAACTAATTGAGAGCAGGAACTATCTTTTTACCTTTCTTTGTATCCCCAGCATTTAGCATGGTGCCTGGCACATAGCAGGCACTTAAAAAAGACTGAGCACACAATGCGTAGAGTCTTTATGTTGTGTCTATCTGAATCAAAATAGTTGAGCTCACTTCATATTCATATTCCAAATCCCTAGAGACAGTCAACCAGCAGCAGAAACTAGTCATGTAATATATGGCATGGCTTTCCCCCATCAACCTGGCCCACTCTGGTCAAGTGAAGCTAGACAAGAACTTGTCTAGTTGCATGAGCCCTTCCAGTCTTTAAGGATTGTAGGCTACCAGCTAGTATGTGCTAGTAAATGTTTTAACAACCAGCTCTCCAAAAAAAAAGTACACACCACACTTTTTAAAACTGAATCTGCACTATAGACATAGTCTCCTTCACTTTGTCAAGTTCAGACAATCAACAAAATAAATCAAGTCCTGATTTGTAGCATTTGCCAATTTCTAAGTGGTAAATGTTCACACCGAAAATTTAACAATTGATTCTCACAAGCTGGTTCTAACTGGCTCCAGCACACCCCTGGCTATCACTTTAGGTCCTTGTGGACTAGGTCTTAAGACAGTTCTCAATATAGACACTGGTTTATCAGGCCAGACAGAGAGCTAGCTGATTCCCCTTCTCATATGTTGATACTTAAATGTATCAACATTTTAAACGTATGTAAGCCCCTTGACAAATTCATCCATTAGTGCTATCTTGCCAGAGGTATAAGGATATTCAGTAGTTCCTGTGAAAAAGATCTTGGGGATTTTAATGAACTGAAAACTCAATAAGAATGCACATTGTGACATGACAACCAGGAAGACCAATGTCGTCTTAGGCTTCATTAAGAGTAGTGTCCAAAACACAGTAGCTGTACTCTGCCCTGCTCAGACTATGTCTGAATTTTTGTATTCAGTCTGATTTTCTCATCTTCAGAAGCACATGAAATAATTGGACAGTGCACAGGGAAGGGCAACCAGGATGATAAGAGAACTGGGGACCATGCCATGTAATGATTGCCTGGAGATGTGAGAACTTAAAGGGAACAGATGTCTTCAATTAATTAAAAGACTATCATGTGGAAGACAGGAGAGATGAGACTTATTCTGCTTGGCCACTGAAGGCAGGACTAGAAGCAATGAGTGGGAAGTCAGTGAGGCAGATTTCAATTCATATAAGGAAAAAAAATCCTAATGAACAAAGATATACAAAAGAAGGGGCTGCCTTGGGAAAGGATAGAATTATCCCCAACAAGAGCCCTTTAAAAAAATGTTTGATGAGTATTTTGGGGAGATAAAGAAGGAGATCCTTGTTCAATGATGGGTTAGACTAAGGCCTCTAAGGTTCTTCCAACTCTCATTCTGTCACCCTGTGGCCTAACCCTGCCTTTGTCTAAGGTCCTAAATCTATTGGCAATCATGGTCTAGATAATGTTTCCAAAGACTTCCATAAGTTTAGGTTTAAATTGTTAACTCCTTTACAGTATAAGAGTACATGTTAGGCTCATCCCATTCTTGTATAATGGAAGAGAGCCCCAGAATTCACTCCCCATTAAAGCTTCATTCTTTGGCATTTGATTCTTAAATGACCAACCTCAAGAGTTGGAAGCCATATGTTCCTGTCCCTTTCTTCCAACTTTTTATTAGCACTGAGACCTTCTCTCCCTGGGGATATTAGTTGTCTTATTGCACATATAATTCATTCTGTAATTTTTCTTCCATGTGAAATATAGGGGGTGGGGGGAAAAGAGAATAAAACTAGCATAAAAGTTCAGACTTTCCTTGATTTTGTAGCCTGTCTCAGCACTAACATAGCCAAGGGAATTGGAACCAGAAAATTAGCTGAAATTGTTGAGCCATTTCAGTCTCATCCAACTCCTCATGACCCCATTTGGTGTTTTCTTGGCAAATATATTGGAGTAGTTTTCATTTCCTTCTCCAGCTCATTTTACAGATGAGGAAACTGAGCCAAATGGGGTTAAGTGATTTACCCAAGATGACACAGCTAGTAGGCGTCTGAGGCCTGATTTAAACTCAGGAAGATGAGGCTTCCTAACTCCAGGCCCAGCACTCTATCCACTGTGCCACCACCAAAAGATATACATCTTCAGAGTAAAGGATGCTCTTATAGCTGCTGACAGCCTCTGAGGTTGCTTCCCACTCTAATTATGTAGTGACCTGTCCCTGGCCCTGTGTGGTGCCCTCCACACCTGAAAAAGTTTAACTGGATAATCCACACAGAGTTAGTTCTTACTTTCATTCCCAAAGACTTCACCTTTGAAGGACAGGCTCTGATAAGTGGGAGATTATCAGAACAACTTTGGCTTAGTCACTGGGGAATTCATGGTTGGGGGGGGGGAAGATTTGGAAGTAGTTTGATCTGGGCTACAAACTTACACATCTCTTCCAACTGGCCAGATTTTTTTTTCTGGCAGACAATATGAGCTGGCATAAGGCTGGATAGTATGTTCCAACTACAGCTGGAACAAATCTCCTTTCCCTGGGTGATAGCCAGCTATAACCAAAGGCTGGTGGCTTCCATGAAGAGATACTTATAGTTAAGCTTAGAGTTCTGCACTTCATGGTTACAGCCCCTTGAGTCACGACTCTGTGCCTTCCCCAAAGATCCTTCCCTGAAAGAGTTAGCCTTTAAGAACATGGGAAATGTCAACTGGCAGCAGAAGCTACTGACAGCCAGCAAATATGGTAGTGTATGCCCAGGCAAAAGATCTCTGAAGGGAAATAGGCCATATGCTGTTACCTAACAAAGAAAATCCAGGAAATAAAATAGAAAAACTGGAAATGAAGGGTTAAAACAGGGGCATCAAGGAAAATAGGATGAGGAAAAAGGAAAAAGAATGTAAGAGCTAGAAGATTTGTTAGACTGACCTTTCCTACTCAGGACTTTGGGCAGCAGGCACTCCTCATGAGCTTGCACTGTCCCCATCCATCTGTATATCCAGAAATCCTCTGCCCTTGGACTTGTATTGGAGATCAGATGCCGTCTAGCTATAAAATTCTGTGACTCTAACTAAATACATTCAGTAACATGTACTAGGTTAAAACAGTGTAAAGGTGAAAGCCTCCTCCATGCACGGTCTGATCAGGGCTCCGAGCAGCAGAACGATTAGCTCCTGTTTTCTGGACCCTATGCTTTGACTTTCTTGGCCACTTTGTCACATGGTGGACTTACATGGAACATTTCAGTTCATATCAACAGTTCATTAAAACACCAAGGTGCTTTTTTTTTTTACATCAACTTTTGGCTATTCCTATAGATTCTGGATAGTCATAAAGCAACTTTAAGGGATGAATTTGTATAAGGAACTTGTAGATAAAATTAAATATGCGCACATGAGAAGGGGAACCAACCACTTCTCCGTCTACTGTGATATCAGTGACACCTATCATTTATATATGCTCTTACAAGGTTTGTAAAGTGCTTTCCATATATTACAGGCATACCTCATTTTATTGCACTTCACTTTAATGTGCTTCACAGACAATTTTTTTTTTAATAAATTGAAGGTTTATGGCAACTACACTCATTATCCTTCCTTCAAAATCCTCCCTTCTTTCTGACTTCCCCGTTATTGTCAAGTGAACTGCCATCCTGTAGATAAAGGGCCAGCTATTCCCACCAACAGCAAATCTTGGTTCTGAATGCAAAGCATGCATACTGCCCATGCCCTCAGGCCACACAACACAATTGAAGGTTATGGAAATGTAGAAAAGAGGTCCCGAGTGGAAGAGGTTTAAGAAGCCCTACGCAAGTCTTGCTTCCAGCCTAGCCCTCATAGGCATCATATGGGGGAACAATTCCTCTGGAGAAGAGGCTAGTCATCCCCACCAATTTCCAGCAAGCAAGGCATGCTGAGGGAGAGACGGAAATTAGTACGTGTCAAGAAACTCAAACCACTACCACTTTGACCAGACTCTGACCAATGGTGATGGCCCAAGACCCTGAACCCAAGAGCCCTGCTAATAGCAATGCTTTCAGCACAGTAGTACCTAGAGCCATTGTCCTGGGAACCGACTCCTTTGGAAATGTCACCTTGCAACTACTCCTGCAGGTGCTATAGCTACAGCTTTTGAAGACCCAGAAAAAAAAAGAGTTCTTGCCACCAAAGTCCTTGGCATCAAATGGTTTACATAAGAATTTGACAGGATTTTATCAGTGGAAATGGCATTAAAGTAAAGGCATTAAAATCTGCTTTGCCACCGAACCCCAAGGGCCATGGAAACTTTCCATCTGACTGGCAGATGAAAACTACCATATGTGTTGGCTCCTCCATTCAAATGTGAACTCTTTGAGATCAGGGACTACGACTTTTCTGTTTCCCCAGCACAGTGCTTTGTACATAGCAAACATTCGATATATACTGCTTTCTTTATTCATTCATCCTCCCAGTCCTAGATATCATTCTCCACTCCTCACTCTCACCACCACACCCTCACATCCAACCTGTTTCTAACTCTCATCAATATTAACTTCACAAATTCTGTCATGCACATGACCTCTCTCCTCCGACACTGCCAGTAATCTGGTACTGGCACTCATCACACCATACCCAGACCATTGCAGTAAGCTTCTGGATCATCTCCTTTTCTCCAGGAGAGTCTACACACCCCCAGCTATCCAAGTGAACTTCCTAAAAATGCAGGTCTGACTACTCATGCCCACCCCTGTCCAAAAACTCCAGTGACTCCTTATTAATGCCATGATTTAATATAAAATTCTCTTTTGGGTTTTCAAAGCCCTCCATAACCAGCCCCTTCCTATTTTTCTAATCATCTTGTGCCTGACTCCCCTTCACATACTCTATGAACAATCAACACTGTCTTCCTTGTACTCTATTTTCTGACTTCATTTTCACTTACTGTCCCATATGCCTGGAATGCTCTCTCTTCTCATCTCCATCTCCTGGATTCCTTGAAGTCTCAGCTAAAATCTTGCCCCTTCAAAAAGTCCTCCCCAGTCCCCTTTAATGCTATTGTCATCTGAGATTATCTCTAATCTATCCCATATATATACACCATAGATAGATGCTTACTTTTTTCTCCTCCATTAGATTGTGAGCTTCTTGAAAGCAGGGACTGTTTCTGCCTCTCTTTGTATCACCAAAGCTCAGCACAGTGCCTGGCACAGAGCAGATGCTTAATAAATTCTTGTTGACTTGATTTAACCTGATAGGATAGGTGACTTTCCCAGATCATACAGGTGAATAGAAGAAATGTGAGTCAGAATTTTAATTTAGGTCTTCCTGATATCAATTCCATCATTCTACCTATTGTGCTACCTAGCTGCTTCTATGCCCCTAAATAGACAGGAATGGGCCAGGTATTGGGGGGTGGTGGTGGGGGTAGGGTATATGTTCTAAGACTTGATGCTTAGAAGAACTATCTTAAGACCATTCAGTTAATAAATTAAGAGCCTTTTATATAGATGCTTACCGAGGGAGGGAGCAGTTTTTATAATGATGCGTCAGAAAAGCACTTTAAAGCAGAGCTAAGGACATGCTTTTTCTATCGCTGGCATATTCCCCTGGCAATAGTCACTGTCTCAATCTTGGCTTCTGCAGTCCAAAACACATAAGGTCAGGAATGTCCACCACATGCTACTTTTCTAAGGGCAAACCGGCCTTAGAGACACATTCTAGTTGTCTGATCAGGCAATTTGAACCCTCCAGAAAGTCAGACAGTAAATTTGAATGGGTGCAAGGAGGCATGGAGACAGAGAAAATGGACATTTCCTAGATATTAGTTTTTGAGAATTAGAGGAGTGCCAAAAGCAAGAGTCTAATACAAAAAGAGGCTTGGACTCTTTTGAAGGGCTAAGTAGAAATGAACAAAGTTCACAGGCTGGTAGGACCAAAAGCCACCCAGGAATAAGGAAAAACAAAGAAAGTGGTTGACTGTGGGAGACTGGCACATCACAGTTATGATTTTGGTCTTTATGAGGCCAAACCTGAGGCAGAATCACTTTATAATAATCGGTGTCTTGAGTATCCCACTCACTCCTAACTCAGATGAAGTGATACAGCTGAGGATTCAGATAAATGACGCTACTAACACAATCCCCACCAACATGACGGTACCAGTATGTTATGTGAATTATCATTCCCCTATCTTTCTTGCATTTGTAGGGGAGGCATGTATGAGGGGAAAGAACTGAGTTTCCCATCAGGGTATGGGACTCAAGGATAGGCTTGATTAAAATGGTCAAAATTTCAATCTTCAGAGACTGTGCCTGTAGTAGAAGATAATAGCATCAGGAAGTCTAGAGAATCTTCCAGGAAAATAATCTTTGTGAGATAAGAGACAACCATGGCAGTACCTAATGAAGGAATGGGGGTAACCACAACACAGCCATTTTGTGTTGGCTTCCAAGAATAACTTGGGAAGGAAGGGAGGAGGGATGGAGAGAAGAAGGAGGAGAGAAAGACAGAGACCCTTACTTTGAATGAGATGGAGGAGACCACCTTTGAATAGAGATCCTATATGTGGTACTGTGGATAGAGTACTAGATTGGAATCAGGAAGACCAGGAGTTCAAATCCAGCCTAAGATACTTTCTGGCTGTGACCCTGGGCAAGTCATTCAACATGTCTGCCTCACATTCCTCATCTGTAAAATGGAGATAATAGTGTTACCCATTTCCCAGAGTTATAACAATCAAATGAGATATTTGTAAGCACTTTTCAAAGCTTAAAGTGCCATATAAATTCAATTCAATAAACATTTATTAAGCACTTACTGTGTAGGGATACAAAAAGGGGCAAAAGACTGTACCGGTCTTCAAGGATCTTACAGTCAAATGGGGGAGACAACATGCAAGCAAATATATACATACAAGGTAAACAGGAAATAATTAACAGGCACTGGAATTAAGAGGGACTGAGGAAGCATTCCTGTAGGATGCCAAATTTTAGTTGGGACTTAAAGGAAGCCAGGGAGGTCAGTAGTTGAAGTAGAGGAGGAAGAGCATTACAAGCATAGAGAAAAGCCAGAAAGAATGCCCCGAGCTTAGAGATGTAGTGCTTATTTGTGGAACAGCCAGGAACCCTGTGAAATTAGATCTTGTTGGAGAGTAAGGTATAAGAAGACTGGAAAGAGAGGAGGGGGACTAGGTTATGAAGGACTTTGAATGCCAAATAGAACATTTTGTGTTTGCTTCCGGAGAGAATAGGAAGCCACTGGAGTTTATTGAGTAGGAGAGGGGGGGTGACATCATCAGACTTGGGTTTTAGGAAAATTGCTTTAGTGACTGAATGGATTAGTGAGGAGAGACAAGGCAGGCAGTTGCAACCATCAAAGCATGAGGTGAAGAGGGCCTGCATTAGAGTGGTGGCAGTGTCCAAGGAGTGAAGGGACATATTTGGGAGATGTAACAAAGTTGAAATCATCAACCATGGGCAACAGCTTGAATATGGTGGGGGAGAGGAGGAAGAGTAGAGACAGTGAAGAATTCAGAATGACTCCTGGGTTGTAAGCCTGAAGGACTAGGAGAAGGATGCTGCCTTCCACCATAATAGGAACGGGGTGAGGAGGAGTAGGGTTTAGGAGGAAAGACAGTGAGTCCTGTTTTGTATATACTGAGTTTAAGATGTCTACTGGTTATCCATTTGGAGATGGGAGACTGGACATCAGCAGATATACTGGGGCAGGAAAGGTAAGTTTGAGAATCATCAGCATAAAGATGGCATAATTACCAATAATACCAATTTAATAATTCATAGGAGCTTATAGTAACCATTATTATTAATATTATTATTGTTTACATAAATATATTTGAGTGTAATCATAGCAGTAATTTTGCCCTGCCTTCTTCACACAGGAATGTTTCTCACAGGATATTGTTTTCTCCCACTGTTAGTTAATACATGAAAACCTAATCCCTGGAGTATGTTTGCTAAGATTTTTTTGTGTTCCTTTGCTAATTGTTTTAGTCTTTAATGTTCTACCTTTAAAATGCTTAATCCTCAGCCCATGGCTTAGAATGAGTTCAGATGACTTTAGCAGTTCTCAACTGTACTGGTGAAGGGCTTGAGTCAAATTAGATACACGTATCATGCAACATACTCCATACTGAACTAAACCAGGTGAATCCAGGGTTGAGTGACGTTCAGGTTACATACTCAACATAACTACATCTAGACTTTTCCACTGCAGAACAGTAGATTTATTTCCAAGATGCCCAGAAGTCCCCTGCTTCGGGATCCCACGTTATCAAAACTGCAAGCTATCACCATATATTGCAAACTACACTTCTTTCCAGTTGACTGTCAAATTCCTTTTACCTGGATATTATTCCCTATGCTGTGATGGATGTAACTATCCCATCTCTACTTGCTACACTGCCAATAAAAGTGACTCGTGAATAGTCTATTGAAGCAATATGATGGAGTAAAAAGAGCTCTGGCTTGGATTCTAGTCTTGCTTACATCATTTCCTAGTTGTGTGACTTAAGGTAAGTTACTTAACGACATTGTATCTCAGTTTCCTCATCTCTAAAATGAAAATAATAGGAACTGAACTGACTATCTTGCAAGATGATGTCAAGAAAAAGTGAGACAAACATATAATCTTCAGAAAATTATAAGACACTATGCGAAATAGAGCAGTACTAAGTGACCGTTTCCAAAGTACTAAAAATGCTCACTTTAAGCAGTTTATTCTTTTGAGTAGATTGATTTTCCCTTTCTAAATTTATTTGATCTGTTAAATTTGCAGCATATATACTAAATTAATTTCATCCTATTCCCTGTCAATAAAGTCCCAGCTAGAGAAGGGAAGGAGCTCCTGAACATACTTGGCCAGGATTACTTAGGCTCTATACCTTCTGCTATATTGCACTGGAATTAACTTTAGTTAATGACAATTTACTATAGGATCATATTATAAAGATCTTGAAAATATTTTAGATGTCTTCTTTTGGCAATTTGAGATGGGAAAACAGAAAGTGACTTCAGAAATAGTATTCCTGGATAACATAATTGAATTTTTGTATGTGGAGCTACAAGAAAATAGGGAGGGGGCTAATTTTAGGTAAATAGATTTCATGAAAAGCTGAAAACTGGGCAACCATCTTCCTCTCCTCCCTCCTTCCCTCTACCTTTTTTCCCCTTCCCCCTCTTTCTCTTTCAAAAATTGCTGGTCCTATTAAAAACCTTTTCTGGGATAGAGTTCAACGGTGAGATTTCATCAATTTGTATAATCGGTTAGGTAGAGGTACAGGATAATTTGTCATCACATCTCATGCTTCTTGGAGGAGAAAGACTCTCTTACAGCATATTTTTTAAGAGAAGGAAGTTGCAGGGCTATATTTCTCTTTTTCAGAAGTCTTTGACAGTCCACACTAAGTTAAGGAGTTCTGAGATTCTTTTCCCTATTTGATCGGGGGAAGAATATCTCATGGCAAAATATGAAACCAGAGATTGGGAAAGTCAGTGTATACAGTTATCAATTTGTTAATTGTTTAAAATAAGAAATTTGTTCATTTAAAAAATTTTTAATGTTTAAAATGTTAAAAATTTTTAAATGTTTAAAAAAAATTGTATCCCTCCCCGTTTCACATGAAAAATGAAGATTGTATGTATAGATTCATCTGTGCAGTGTTTGGGACATTCTCAAACCTGTTCCCTAGACGAATAAGGCAGTCCCAGCTGGCTTTTCAGATATAGACCTTGGGTGTTATCTAAATTTCTGTGTGATCAAAGAGTCCCCCGTCTGGCAATCATTAAGCATACCCACAAAACAGGAGACCCATAAACATTATTATTGCTGACCCTTTGCTATGATCTCATCCACTTCTCAGAGAGACAGTGCACTGACCAACCACAAAGAATAACCATGGAAGGGAAGCTATAGAATCATATCTATTCCCACTTGCTAAAAGCTCATATAAGTCATTCTTTCCTCATGGTCAATACTAATATTTATAACCACCATTTGCATTGCACACTAAAGTTTGCAAAACGTTTTACCAAATATTATCTTATTTGAGGTCACAGTTGTTATCCACATTTCACAAATAAGGAAACTAAGATTAAGAGAAATGAAATGGTTTGCCCATTGCCACACAGCACAGATCTGACACTTAGGCAGATCTTCCTAACTACAAAGCCAGTCCCTTATCCACTAGGCTATGCTGTCTCTCAACTCAGGACTTATATCAGTCTTATGCCTTGAGGCAATAATAATCATTCCTCCCCTCTTCTTTAACTGTGGTAAATGTCACCTGCAAATATCAAGATGCAGAATAACTTGAGCAGTAATTTGGCCTCCTCCATCTACTCTAAAACTTCTGGGTTCTCCATAGCCCTGTTACTACCCTTATAGTTATAGAAATTAATGTTTTTTTCTCATTTTCTCATTTTTATTCTCATTTTCTCACACTGATTTTTTTATTTGGCTTTTTCCAATATCACTGACTTAGCTGACTTGGGAAAGTAATTGCCAGTATATCCTATATTCCCATTTCTCTTATGACCTCATTGTCTGTTAGACTTGGCATTTTCTATTTTTCTCTAACTTTATTATAATCAGGTTAAACTTCTGCTATGTCATCTTGATCCCCAAAGAGGTTAGCTTATGTATTAAAAAGTGCCATTTATCTTAGTTAAGTTGAAATCCATAGTGCTGAGTTCATTCTAAAGTTTTCAGTGGCATCATAACATGGCCCCTTGCAAAAAGTGAATTTTTTCAGTTTTTATATGTAACTAACTAGCATAAACTATACAGGGAGTTGAATGGGCGTGTCACACTTGCCATTTTTGTTAATATAGCACCTGTGTGTCCAACTAGTTCATTTCAGTCAAGGCCAAGTTAAGATCAAAAGAGCCAATTGCTTTCTATTCTTGGCAAGCAGTTTAATAGAAACAGAATTAGTCTAAGAGTCTAGTGACCTAGGTTTGAATTCTCTCTATGATACTTACTAGTTGCATGATCTTAGACAAGTTAAGTCACTTAAACTGTATCATCACATTACCTTGTACGTGGTAAGTGCATAACAAATACTTACGGACTGGTCTGTTAAATAATAATATAATGAAATAACACAATTATAATTGCAATAACTACCTGTAAGGGTGGTTGTAAGGAAAGTGCTCTGTAAATCTTAAGGCAAATATATAAATGAGTAATTCTTATTCACAGAAGTAACCTGAACTAGGTAGCTGTCACAGTGGAGTGCAGTGACATGGGCAAGAAGAGGGATGGTCCCACAGGCAAGGCTGTGACTATGTATGTTCTTCTATTTTCTCCTCTTTTCTCAGACTAAACCTCAATCATGATGGAACAGTAGCTCAGGGAGACCTCATAGCCTTAGAGACCAACTCCTGATAGACACCTTTTCTTTGGCTAGTACATGTATCCAGCAAAAGGAGTCTGAAGTCTTGTTAGATGAATTGTTGAAAATGTGAATTTCTTTGTGAAACTCTTTTCTTATGTTTTGCCAGTTTAATATGAATGGGTCAATTAAAAACACTGCACTTCTTAGTACCATGTAGACTTAAGGAAATCAAGAGCTTGGTGTGAGCTGAATGAATGTTCAATATGAATTCACCATTGGGGTGAAGCTGTCCTCAAAATTCTGTGACACAGTTGGCACAGTTGAATCTAAAATCAGGAAGACAAGCTCAAGTCTGGTCTCAGACACATATTAACTATGTGACCCGCAAGTCACTTAACTACTGTCTGCCTCAATTTCTTCATCTGTTAAAAAAAAGATCATAAAAGCACACCCCCCCACCAGAGTTATGAGGATCAAATGAGATATTTGTAAAATACTTTGTAAAACTTAAAGTCCTATATAAATGGTAGCTACTAAGATGTATAGTGTCCAAAGTGAAGAAAAAGCACCATTGTATTCTACCCTAATCAAGTCACATCTGTTCACTTTGTTCACTTCTGAATACCAATATGAAGAGGGACTTCAATAAGCAGAACCTTCAGAATAGGATGACTATCATGGAGAAGGGGCTCAGAAATGTGTCATAGAGCAAAAGGTGAAGTTACTTGGATGTTGAGTCTAGAGAACAGAAAACTTGCCCATTCTGTTGCCTGCCAACACAGATACCTGGGAACACCTAATACCTGCGAATGGCTGAGGGGAGAAAAGTCCCAGTACCACTACACTGATCATTCCAATATCATCTAGCTTCTCCACTTCCATACCTAACACATACCTCCTGCCCAGTAGCATGTATACGCTAGTCTGGTTAATGGGAAATCCACTCATTTCCCTCTCTCTAGCTTCCCAAGCATCTCTTCCACTGATCCCAATAATGTATAGCCTCTTATACTCTCTCCATTCTGGTTACTTTCCTCTGGACTCTAAGAACAAGAATAGCTCACATTTTTACAACACTCGAATATTTATAATGCTCTTTTAGAATATTATCTCATTTTATTCTCATAGCAACCTGCAAGGTCAGTGCTATTATTACCCCATTTCATAGATGAGGAAACTGAAGCATCACACTAAGCCCAACCACCTACTTTGCCTCTGTGGAAAGCCAATTCTGTTCACTAGTAACAAGCTGAATACAATTAGTGTTCACAAAAAACATTTCTAATCCAAGTTGCACAATGTTGTGTAGGAGCAGATAGATGAATGAGTCAAAGGAGAACTATAAAAACATGATAAATTGGAACCACTCAAAGAACTGAAAATGGTCATTAAATGAGTAGGGATTAGTAGTCAGTTCTGTATACTCTTGGGTTCCCTTGAGTGGCATTAACCTCCTCTGTAATTTCTGTCTGACAGTTGAGGCAATTTTTTGTCTTGCGGCTTGCCTATTCGATCAGTACAATAGATCTTCATTAAGCACCCACTATGTGCAAAGTTACAGCAACATGAAATCTACATTCATACAACCAACTTAATCAGTTACTGTCTTGAAAAACTAAGTGAGCTGACTTTAGGATTTTCTTTCTTTAGTTATGTGTCTGATCCATTTTTATTCCTTTACATTCCTGACATCTGGAGGGCCATCATTTTTGACCAAAGCAATTTTAAAACTTCTTAGGTGCTAACCTTTCCTTTTTCAGGTACCAGGTACCACTTTGAGTTTTAAGGATTATGCTTAAAGCTAAAACAAAACAAAATGTAGATAAATTTGAAAGCTTTTTGCTTTGTTTTGTTTTTGTTTTAGTCCCACCTCTGACCCACACTAGCTGTGTGATCCTGAGCAAATCACTTAATTTCTCAGTACCCCCAAGCAAATCTTTAAACTATAAATTGAAAAGCAGATACCACAATCTACAGTGTTAAAAGAACATCTTCATTAAGACCTTCCTTCATATTCACTGACAAAATCAGTTTCAGAAAGGGGTAAGGGGAACAAATTATTTGCATATCACCAAAAGCAGTCATAAGGACATTTACAGTTACCACTTTTAGCCCTTATATGTCTAAACTGGAAGGGACCCTAGAGAGCACTTATCTAGTTCAAACCCATCATATTACAAATGAGGAAATTCAATGCAGAGCAGTTGTTACTTGGCTAGGATCTGAAAAGTAGCCATTTGTGGTTCTGGTTTTGGACTTAGGTCTTTCAACTCCAAATTCAGTGCTTTTCCCAATATATCACACTGCCTCAATGGCATTTGCCCAGGAGAGATACTTTGAGAGGAAAGAAACTCAGCAGCCTAAAAATTGAGAGAACAGCAGAGGAGTTTATTAGCAGAAGAAAATACCATGAAAACTATGATGACTGCATGTGGTAGACTCCTCATAAAAGGTAATCTGTTGAGCAAGCTACCATGTTTTCACCAAAGGCTAGCCATACAGTAATGGAAAGAAAATTGGACTGAGTATCTGGAAGACTGAATCTATCTCTGACAGTGCTACTATGTGATCATAGGCAGGTCACTCCATCAATTTGGGACTGACTGTCCTCATTTGTAATCATACCAGTAGTTCACACTTAGGTAGGACAAAAAGGTTTTACACATGCTTTATGTATATTATCTTATGTGATCATCAAAATTACCCTCTGAAGTATGTGCTGTTATTCCCATTTTGCAGACACAGAAGCTGGGACTCAGGGAAATTAAATTGTTTAACATCACATAACAAGTGTCTGAGATAAAACCAAACACAAGTCTTTCTGGTTCTAGGTCCAGCATTCTATGCACTGAGCAATGCTTCCTTGTAGTAAGGATTGTTGTTCATCCCTTGTCTTGGAAGAAGACTAATGACATCATGAGGTGATGGTTTGACTTCTATGTGAATTGAATTTAAGTGAGGATAGTGTTGGACCAGACGAGCTCCAAGTTCTCTCCCAACTGTAGGCATCTATGATTCTAGGAACTTTGGAATTTCAAATTCTTGTGTATTTCTGGGAGTATGTCTATATAAGAAAAAAAGAAAAACCCCAAGGAAGTCATATTCATAGTGAATTATTCAGAGACATGAAGAATATTTTTAAATGTCTTATAAAGCGTAACCAGTCAATATTTCTGCCAAGAGTCCGAGAAAAATCAGTACATGATTTCCTTAGGGACAAATGGCCCACATAAGCAAGACTATGCTCAAAGTTAGCTAAGAACCAAATGCAAAACAAATTATACTTAAAGGCTCCCAGGAAATAAATAAGTAAAAACCATAAGACCTCAGGTTGTCATAATTAGGGCTTCCAATGTTCGGGATATGATTTCATTGACAGGACTGTTTTGTTTTCACTAAGGATACTGGTAATACAGAACGAGCTTTTCATTATGGAAACAGAAAAAGAGATAATGTTCACTATAATACTAGGCACATGAATAACTGGGATTTGTTTTTCTTTACAATAAAAAGCTTTATAAGAAAAGCTGTTGGATTTTGCCTAATTCCTTGGCAAACTGAAGGGGAAATTGTATTAAATTAAAACAAACAAAGAAGAGCCAAAGTGTCATAATGGGTGCAGAAGTTTTCTGGGTTAACAGAACCATTCAGCCACAATTTAACAAAAAAGTCAGTAGAAAAGCACCCCCTGAAAGACACATGATGGAACCATCATTTTTCCATTTAAAATTAGCCATGAAAAAATAAACTGAATTTTTTATGTCTTAGTTAATGTCACTTAACACTTCTGTTGTGTTTATTCAAACTTCAAGTAATTCTGGAATACTTGGGGTTTCCTAAGGTGTACCAACAATTTAGCTAGCAGCTGTTGTAGGGGTGTCAGACCCAACAAGACCAGTAACAAAAGTTGTTGTGAGAATTAAAAAAAGATAATTTATGGAAAGCACTTTGGAAAATGTAAAACAATATATAAATATTTGTTAATATTACCCAATTTTATCTAATATCAAATGTGATAATATTGATAAATTGATAAAAAGGTTTCCTTCACTTTGGGAAGCTGTATGCCTAGAATATCATTAAATGCTAAATGTGAGTGACAGATTTGTCATTAAATTTTTGAAGTATTAGTTGTTAGTAGCCTACCTAAAAAAATCAACTGTATTCAAATAATGGAATAATAAAACTCAGTTACATCATTACTATGTTTTTTTTTTAAAGTAGGGCAACCAAAATACTAAATATAAAGAGAATGTGTTGCTATACAGCTGTTTATCATAAGAGGTGCTAGAAAATACAACTAAAGAAGGACAGGGCAGAAAATGATATCCTGAAAAATGGGAAGCATGGAATGGGGCGGGCAGAAGAGGAAAGAAGGAGTTTCACCATCTTTGAGGTTCATAACCTTGCTGCAGAAGAATGTTTGTGAAATATATGGGCATTGTCCTTATACCATATTTCATATAGAAAATGTAGTAAAACTGAAAGGAAATAACAAGGAAGAATACCAAAGAGGATGACTCAAGACAACAAATAGGTGACACCCCTTGAGCCAAGATTAGGTCTCCAAAATTCAGACCCAATCCTCTTTTCAAAGTACTATGTTGTGGTTAATATAAAAATAAGTTTTGCATAACTTTTCATGTATAATGTGTATCATATTGCCTGCCTTCTCAGGGTTGGAGGGAGAGAGAGAATTTAGAACTCTCATATTTTTTTAAACATACACTTAAAAAAATTAAGACCTACGTGGGATTTTTCCAGAACTTTAAGTAGCCACCAAAGAATCTTTGGGGCAAAATCAAAGCAAAAGGAATTCTAAAATTAACTTTTTAAAGATAAATTCAGTAGTTGTTAGGACAAATGGCTTGATGGCAGACAGAGGAGAGAAGGGAAACAGAGACTAAGGATCATGTGAAACTAATGATAAAGAGGCCTTGGATGAGGAAGTAAGATGGGTGCATGCTAGAAGGAACTTACCTGGAGTGTGGTCAAAAGGGGAGAAAGTGCTCCATCTGTTAGCTTCCCTGTTTTAACTAATTATTCTTGCTAACTAGGCTCTAAACACAGTTGTTTCTACTGTCAAACTAAAGTTGCTGCTACTACCACTACCACCACCATCACCACTACCACTACTCTAAATTTTGGCTCCATAGGACAATGCCATATTTACCAACCCCAGCTACAGCTTGGAGTCTAACAGATTTCCAGTTATCATTCAAGGATATCGTCACTGTTTTCTATTGATGATTCCCAAAATAGTCCTGCCGATTAAAGCTTTATTTTGGAATTGAATAACTCCTTCTTTGTGATAGAACTGTCATTCTATGATCCCCATGTTGGCATAGGAGGCAATATAGCATAGTGGAAAGAATGCTGGATTTGAGGTCTGAAGATCTGGATTCAAGGCCTGAATTAACTATGCAAGCCACTTTATCCCTCTGAGCATGCTTCTCATCTGTAAAATGAACAGGGTTAGCCTGCATAATTTCTAAGATCTCTTCTAGCTCTGAAGCTACATTCCTGAGTATAAAAAGGCTGAGTTTTTGTTCTCTAAGAAGTCCCTAATGCTTACCTCATAGTTACATTTGGAGACTGGTGTCAGCCATCATTTTGAACACCTCTGCTCTGTGTCTCCCTGATATTATAAACTGCCCAGGTGAACGGCTAGCCTTTTGAGACAACCTCTCTACCAATTTTACTAACATGCTGAAAGAATTTGGTATTGTTTCTAATACTTAACTCAGCCAATATTTCCTGAATTTGGCCCTCAAGAAATTAACCATCCTTTTGAAACTAATTCGTACTGATTCTTCTGGCCTTTACTGGCATTTGATTCTATCCATTTATTATTCCCCTTGATATTTGGTTCATCCCATTTCATATCTCTCATTGGCTCCTCTCTAGTTTGGCTCACTCTTCAAAGGCCTGCCAACCATTGGCCAAATGGATCCCAACATACCTGCTCCAAACCAATCCAGTTAACAGTAGTCAGACAACACATATTTATTAATCACTTACAAGATGCCAGGCACTGTGCTAAGTGTTGACCATATAAAGAAAGGCAGAAATAGTTCTTGGTCCACAGGGAGGTCATATTATGAGAAGGATGAGAAATCTTGTAACTATCTAGATATGTACAAAATATGTGCATAGTATATGAAGATCTCAGAGACCAGTAGTTGGGGGCAAGGAAAGGCCTCCTGCAGAATGTGGGATCTGAACAGAACAATGAAGGAAGAGAGGGAAATTAAGAGGGAGCAGAACATTCCAGGTATTTGGCATATCCAGATCAAAGGCACAGCAATGGAAGATTTGTTTTCCAAGAATTGTAAGTAGGCCTTGTGTCCTGAGGTCAGTGATTTCCCCAACTCCCAACTGAATTTATTTTTAAAAGTTGATATGAATCAACTCAGATTCTCAGAGTTGGAATTTTAGAGTTTATTGAACACCACAGAGTTCATCTATTCCAAGGCCCACCTTAATCAATAAGCTTAGATGCCGTAATCCATCAGTCAGTCAGTCAGTCAATAAGCATTTACTATATAACAAGAACTATGTTGAGGACTGGAAATGCAATGAAAGGTAAAGCCAGTGCCTGCTCTGAAGCAGCTCCCATTCTAACGAAGGCAAGAGACGATATGTAAAGAATTAAGTAGATGCGAAATAATGTGGGAGATCATCTCAGAGAGAAAGACATTAACACCCTGGAGACCAGGAAAGGTCTCCTGAAGAAGTTGGGATTTGTGCTGAAACTTGAAGAAAGTCAGGGAGACTGAGGGGGAAAGGTGAAGCAGGAGAGCAGTCTCTGCATGGGGAGCAGCCATTGCCAAGGGAGATAAATGAGAGATGGTTAGAGAGGAGCAGCAAGTTGCCTATTGTCAGTGGATTGTAGCATAAGTAGAGGACATGGAGTGGAGTGTAAGATGCCTGGAAAAGCAGAAAAGGGACAAGTTATGATGAGCTTTAAATGTCAAACTTCTCATTGGTCCTGGAGGTAAGAGGGAACCAAGGCCACTTCTTCATCTGGGACGGAAGGATGAGTATCTTTACTCACTCACTGAGTGACCCTGGTCTGGTTTCTCTCAGCCACAATTTGCTCTTCTCTAAAATGGGGGTGACAGCACCTACTACATACTGTAAAAATCAAATGAGATAGCCTAGGTAAAATGTTTTGAAAACCTTAAAATGCCATATGAATGCTAGTTGGTGGTGGTGGTGGTGGTGGTGGTGGTGGTGGTGGTGGTGGTGGTGGTGGTGGTGGTTGGCAGACAGGAACTAGAATGAAGGGATGAATCCCTCTGAAACTAGTGGAAGCAATGTGGTCACCTTTAATATTACTGCCTGTGTTTACCTGAACGATCCACTTAAACCCCTTGGGCCTCAGTTTCCTCATCTGTAAAATGAGGGATATAGACTAGATGGCATCTGAACTTCCCTCTGGCTCTGGACCTGTGATCTTTGAGGAAAATAACTAGACTTCTGAAGCTGTGCATGCTCTTTAAAAGTAAGAGATAGATCTGACAAAATTAAAGGAAGGTGTAGAGATTGATGGGGCAGCTAGGTGGCTCAATGGTTAGAATGCTGGGCCTGAAGTCAAGAGACCTGAGGTTATATCCAGACTCAGATATTTACTAGCTGTGTGACCCTGGGCAAGTCACTTAACCCTGTTTGCCTTAGACTCCTCATATATAAAATGACTTGGAGAAGGAAATGGCAGACCACTCTAGTATCTTTGCCAAGAAAACCCCAGATGGGGTCACAAAGAGTCAAGATTAAAGCAGGTAGGAGGAAAGGGGGGAGGTGGCTATAAATGAGAGATTAGGGATGACCCAGGGCTATGGATGGCTGATTTTATTTTGTCTTTTTTTATTATTTTTTTTAAATATAGCCATGCTTGGTGATGCAGCACAGCATTTTGAGGATGGTATTAATATGTTTCTGATCTGATGAAAAGCTTTTCTGACTCAGTAGACTATGAACTTTGAAAATAGCCCTAGAGACAATCACTCAGGATTTCTGTAGGCAGGTGACTGCCCTTGGAATGGATATACTTAGTAAGGCTTGCAGCTTGCTACTTAATGTTCCAACCTGTGGCTAAGAATCATCTAGAGAACAAGTGAGATCATGCCCCAATCCACACTTGACAAGTCTTACTATCAAAAGATCCTCATTAACTGCAGTAAAGGCATCTAGTTATGTTCCCTTGCTGGGAGGAAAAAAAATCAAATGTTGAACTATGATGTCAAAAAAAAAAAACAGGAAACTATACTGAGTATGCATGTGATATACAGATGTAGCCAAATATATTTGACAAAGAAATGGCCTAAGCATGTTGTTACTTAATTAAAAAATTCAAAGCAAAAAAAGACAAGTATTTTTAAAAAGACATCATGAGTAGTTAAAATATGATATGTGATTACATCGAAGGAAAATGAAAAAGAAAAATTATAACCTCAGAAAAAGGTAAAACTGTTCATTCATTTATATTTGCCTGACATTAACATATAGCACCTAAATCATAGGGTATTCCTAATATTAAAGGTGAGACAAGTATTCTGAGAGTATTCTATATTAAAAGGTGTTTTTTGCACTTGGTTCAAAAATATACTCACTACATTTATCAGTGCTTAGAAATCTGAGAATTGTAATAAAATAGATTTTTCAATATAAACCACAGCATGCTAGATGGTAGCCCTGGAAATAGTAAGAATAGACATTACTCATTTTTTCTTAATTCATAATTTTGTTACTACTGAATCCCTTAAGAAAAAAATACCTAAAGCTATCAGTTGTTTTCTTTTTCTTAATCTGTTAGCTTCCAGCTAAATTTCTGGAGCGTTTACTCATAATTTGGTTTATGGAAACAGAGAGTTTTAATCTGATTTAGTTATAGAGAGAAAAGATAATTTTCTTTCTCTTGAAAATGGATATCAAGATGATATGCAATTCCATATCAGCTGAATTGGAACTGAACAATCTATATTATATAAAGGTATATGCAAAGATGAATCAAACCAAAAGGCTTTGGTTTATCTCTCTGCTTTGAACACAAAAGATGAAGACATCTGAAATGTCCTATTTCACCATTTATATATAATTGTGTAGTCCAAGTATAAGGTCATCAATACCTATCTCATTATTCCACCCTCTTTTAAAGAAGAACAAAACTAAATGATTTCATTCAATTTCAGGTGTTCATATCTGTGTGCATTCTCTGCTTCCTTTTGTTTCACTAGATGAAGGCATGGAATCGATGCTTCTACTTTCCATGTATACACTTCATCTTTTTTCCCCTTTGAGATGAATATTTAAATGGCTATCATTCTTTTGTAACTTATAAAGTCATTTAAAACAGAAATGATAACATTATACAAAGAAAAAGCAAACCCTGCTTTTCTCTCTACAGCTAGTAATTTTTCAAAATGGAATATTTTTTTAAAGCAGAAAATGATAGGATGAAAAAAGAGTAAAATGGAATGATGGAAAGGTTCATTTATGTGTGGATCGCTATCATTTTGGGGGAGGCAAACTTCCATTCCTGTATAGAGGTGATGAGTATTGAGCTTAAAGGTCTCTTTTAGTCAGTAAGTTCACATAATGAAATGCAAAGGGATTTGCTAATATATCAAAAGAATTTCCCAGAAAATCAAGGAATGCAATAGAATAAAATTTAAAAATCCTTGTTAAAGCACTGTCACATCATACTTTTGTTGGATATTGTGAAATAAGGTTAGTCAAAAACCTAAGACCCAGTGACAATTTAACAAAAAATGAAACTTCAGTTATTGTGGTTGATACTGTGGGTTGTTGCTCAAGGAATGGGGTTGAGAGGAATTACCGGAATCTTACTAGGATGTAATAAACTGTTCACTATGAAGATATGGAAAATTCTCAAGTTGAAGTTTATGTTCAGGGACAATTGTTTTTTAAGTGGAATTTTAAGATCATGGATGTAGAATTGGAAAGGAAGAGAAAAGTTACCTAAACCACCTCATTTTTCAAGTACAAAAACTGAGGACCAGAAAGCACTTTGTCCAAGGCAACATAAGTAATGTCAGTAACAGTATTTGAATAGTATCTAACAGAGCTAAAAATGATAAAAAATGATCTATGATGAATTCATAACATTTCACTTGGATACTACTTGTCAAGCTTAAAGGTTGTCCCAAAAGTCTTAGTGCAATCTTAAAATTTAATAGCTTCTCAAGTATAAAGGCTACAGACTCGCCTCCTCCCCCTCCCCCCAAAAATAATCAGAATACTTAATTATTTAAATTTCTTGTAAACTATTCACTTTGGGAAATTTTGAATGCTATATTTGTTGGGTTTTTTTTATTTTAACAAGTCAAGGTACCTTACCTTTTCATGCATTGTGAATACAGCAATTTCTGGAAGATACTTTCTCAGACTGATAGATCAATCAGTAGAAGAGGTCGTTTTGCTTGGCCACTTCTATCATCTGATCTGTCTCCATTTGACTTTTTCTTATGGGATCACATGAAAACTGTAATATGCACATGAAAACCTTGTTCTTTTGATGATCTGAAAGCTAGGATTACGAATGCAATCCTTTCAGTCAGTGAGCAACAAATGATGAAAGTTTTTACAAAGTTCAAAAATTGGCTAATGTTTAAATGCAAGACCATGGACATATTGAATTTTGTTAAGAAACAAATATTTTTAAAATGTACATAATTAACCTTTCAAGCGACATTTTGGTAAATTTATAGGATATTTGATTCTGAAGTTACTAAACCCTAAAACCGCACTAAGACTTTGGGGACACCTTTTACAATGGGCTCACTGGTTCAGCAATGAATCTGCAAGTACAGATGTTCCTTGTGGCCAACAGGATAAGGCTTAGGCAAAATCAGCGGCCAAAGAAATTATTTCCCCAGGGGCTATGTTACAATAGAAGGTTTCAACCAATACTAGGATACATTTTCATTAGCTTTAATAGATCTTTGCGGGGGGGGGGGGGGGGGGGAGGGAGGAACTTGGGGGGTGTGAATGATGGTTTTGATCCTGTTGAACCACTACTATGAATTCTTACTTCAACGGTTCCATGACCTCACTGATGCCTGGGTTCTTCCCATTGGTATATATTCCAACCCATTCAAGTGTTCTTGTACCGTCCTCTTCTTCATGTATGTTCATAAATCTTCCATAGGAGGACTAATGTGCTCTAGAGGACATAAATCTCTAAGTCTTTTTTTATATTTTGTAGGTATCAGCACAATAACTGTGCTGCCCATCTGAATCCCTGTTCTTGCTACATGACCAATCCACCTTGTTTTTCTTATCCTATATTTTCATGCCTTCTTATCCGATGATATTTTCCATAAATCCTCCATAGATCTATCCAGTTTACTGGAAACCTCCTGCTTCTTTTACTGCCTCAGAGGTACCAATGTATCAATTGGGCTGTCTAGCTGGTATCCCTCACATTCATTTCCTGACTAGGCCACCTCTTTTTCTAGTTAAATATGCCATTTTAAGCCACTAATCAGGGGCAAAGAGGTGTCTCGCTGGATATAGTAGTGCTGGACTTGGATTCAGAATGATCTGAATTTAAAACCTGCTCAAACACTTAATAGCTGTGTGATCCTAGAAAAGTCATGTAATCTTTATCCCAGTTTTCTCCTCTGTAAAATGGGGAAAATAATAGCACCTACCTTTCAGGACTATTGTGAAGACAGAATGAGATAATATTGATAAAGTGCTTAAAGGTCATTATTATTATTATCATTATCACATAAATCACTATTGGTAACATAATATATCCATTATATATCCTACTTTGGTATACCACTCATCTTTCCATTGAGTTGAGGAGTACTTAGAATTCTGATTCAACTAAGACGGCGAAGTTCTATAACTCACAGCCAAAATACAGTACTGGTGTTATAGAGATGGACTTTTGTACCAGTGAACTATTACAGATCATTAAAAGCCCTGCATAACATCCTAAATGAAATTCATCTCAACCTACTCTCAGTACTCAGTACTACATGTAGGTCAGACCATCTATAGAACCTACTGAAGACAGAGAAAGGGAAGAAGAAATGAAATGATGAAATATTTAGCTGAATGCAATAAGATGGGCCACAATTTTTAAAAGTACTATTGGTTGAGAAATGAGTATAAGCTAAAGGATTGAGGACTGCCAATAAATATGGGAAATGGAACCTTTCCTTGGAAAATGGAAATTAATAGTTTAAATAGATATAGATAACCTATTTGAATAACGGTGTCAAGGAAGAATAAGCACATCATCTCTCCTAGGTAATCACTTTAACTTCCCAAAATGTTTGCAATCAGTTTTTATTCTACATATTTCAAACTTGGTTGGCTCAATCCAATTGAAGTAATATTTAATTAAGCATCTACGATATTTAGGTTTTATGAAAGGCATGAGACATAAAAGATGCATATATTTCAGACCCTGCCCTCAAGGAGTTTGTAATCTAACGGACATGGAGATAGAAGATTTGCACAAACTATGCAACAGGAAATTAAGGATTTTTAGTTGAGGAGTGAGACGGTCAGTGACTCTGCTAAAATCTATCTCCAATTGATCACCAAAATGTTGAGCTGGTCTTAGGCTGTCAAAGATTGTGCCAATATCTCAGTTCCCATGGGTTCAATTATATCTATGTAAATCTACATCTGTCAATTCCTAGCCTCTCTCCTGAGCTACAGTCATGAATTGCTTTTGGATATTGGATATCACATAGGCACCCAGACTCACAACCTTGGTGTTACCCTGAACCTTTCAGGCTCTCTGGCTTCCTTTAAGACTCAGCTCAAATCCCACATTCTGTAGGAGGCTTTTCTGGATCCCCCAGCTACTAAGGCCATCCCTGCTCAGATTTCCTTCCATCTACTCTGTGTATGTATTGTGTATTGTCTCTCCCATTCAGATATAAGCTCCTTGAGGGCAGAGGTTACTTTACTTTGTTTCCCTAGAACCTAGCAACTATGCCTGCCACATAATAAATGCTTCAAAAATGCTTCTTCTTGTCCTTGTTTCTACTAAGACATAAAAGCTTCAGATGTAGGCCACTGATAATATTATTATGTCTATTAACTGAAGGTCCAACCTACCTAGGTTTAGAGACGCTCACCTCCAGGTTAGTCATGGGGTGATGAATTATTTGGTCGGGACAATTCTCAAAGATCACTTGCCAAGTTGTCTGCAGCTAGGTCTCAGATTAATGAAAATAACAAATCTCCTGAAGTGGGTACATGTATTCAAATTCATGCTATTTGAAGTTCTAGTTATGTGAAGTATAGCAATTGACTCTAACTCAATTAAAGTAAGCAGTGTGAATTCAAATAATCCAACCACTTCAGTGGATTCCTAACTCACATTAATGGGGCCTAGGAGGTTCATGCTCTACACTGATGTGGATATCTATTGATGGCATCAGGGATCTTGAAGAGTTCAAAGAATAGTCAGAGTGAAGGTGGATCGCTTGAACAGCAATGTCAAAGATGAGTTAGAGAAAGGAAAGAATAATTACTAGGTTATCATAGGAGCCTGAGTAAGAACAAATCAGTGACCAACAAGCCTTTATTAGGTATTTAAAATGTGTTAAAAACCAAAAGGTCCTTCAAACATAAGACAAAAGTTGAACAGTTCTTGGCCTGGAGCTTACATTATAATAAAGAAGACGACACCATACATATAAATAGAGTAATTTCAGGGGAGAGATACCAGATGCTGGAAGGATCAGGAAAATCCTCACATAGGAGGTGGTGCTTAAGCTAAGTTTCAAAGAAAACCAAGGATTCCAAGAAGCAAGGGTGCATTTCCCTGCTAGGGCCTTCCAGACATGGAAAACAGCAACTGCAAATGCATGGAGACAGAAGTGGAAGTATTCGTAATGGTAATGTAAATTTGAAGATCTTTCCCACCCATTAATAGGCCCATGTGACCTGCTTATGTCACAGGCAGCCTAAGTCACATGTGGTAGGAGGAGCTTGTTGAATGAGAGGAACAGGAAAGAGCGGAGCAGAAAATGCTTAGAGTAGTTAGAGCCGAGGGAAAGAGCAGACACAGGCATGCTAGCTGTGCTGTGAGTGTGTTTGTGGGAAGGCCCCAGCACTGGGAAGGAAAGTAACGAATGGTGAGTCTCCATGCTGTGATACTGTGTTTTAGGTTCTTTGCTGTTATGATAAGGTGGACTTACTGGTTTGGGGAGTTGTTACTAATTGGATGGATTGGGCTTATTGGTTATGGGATTTGGTCCTTTGGTGTCTGAATAAATGTTTTACTTCTTTTACCTTCTATATGGAGAGTCTCTCATACTTTGCAACACAGAACTACATAGGCATATTCACAATTATCATCAATGTTGTTGTTGATATTGCCTTGCTGATACAGTATCTCATGTGAAACACATCAAGGAAGCCAGTTTGATGTGACCATAGTATGTGTAGGAAGGGGCCAAGTTGTGAAGAGCTTTAAATGCCAGAGAAGGTATTCCTTGATCATGGAGACAGTAGGTAGTCATTAGATTTTAGTGAGTGTCGGGTGGGGAGCGAGGGTGGGGATGGGGTTGGGGAATGATGTTCAGCTCTGCTATTTAAGAAAAATTTGTTGGCTACTATGTGCAAGATGGATTAGAGTAGGAAAGACTTGAGGAAGGGAAACCAATTAGGATCAACTATTAAAAGAGTCCTCTCTCCTCAAAAAATGCTCACTGAGTTCACCTTGTCATGTGAGTGGCTTTCCCTTTGTTTTGTATATCCCCAGGGAAAGTCTTGTGCTTTTGGCTATGGTGTAAATCACTTGAGGTCTTGCCACAGAAAACACCAAATGGTTGGGCATGCTCATGATTCATCCCAAAGTCATTAATAGCTGCAACCTTGACAATACCTTTTAATATCTCCCCTCTTCCTTTAAGTCTATCTTTGACAAAGGTCACAGGGCCTTTATATGCATGAGACACTCCCTAAAATGGTAATTGTCATAATTTTGGTCAGTTTATTATGTCCTCTTGAATCAAGGTGAAAAAACTATTCTGTGGAGTGCTGTCTCCTGTTGCATGAAACCAATAAAAGGAGAAGGGTGAGCTATTCTATGACTAGCTTAAATTTCTTCGTCTCCTAGTTTCATTTAACAGGAATGGCAACAGAGACATCTTCAGTTCTATCGATGTGTCACTGCCAATGATCACTGGACAAGGATTACATATTAATAGCATCAACAGCTAAATTAATGTTAGTAATGGACCCAGTTAATATAGTTTGGAGAATTTCTCTACAAATGCCAAGGATACCAGAAGAGGAAAGGACAGAGAGCAAGAGAGCAGAGGTTTCCCAAGGTTGGAGATTAGCAAAGTCAAAAAGGAAAAATAAGAATAATAAGGTATTGTAGATGATGGCTTGCATGTCTGGCCACGGGATCCAGGCTAGGTAGGAAAGCAGGTCAGATAAGAACAAAAGAGAACTGGAGGGAATCAAGAGATCAAAGGAAAAGGTACATAGCTTTTCGTACAGCTTCTGAACTACATGATGATATAGGCTTATCAGTCAGGATGTGTTGAACAAGTAGCATCTAGCAGAATTTATGGGCAAACCTTCTGTTGCCAATATATTCCCATGGTCACGTAAGTGAGTCCTAAGATCAGCATGGATTGCCTCTACAGCTCCGACATTACCAAAATTGGTTCTGACATGTAGGGGAAGGTTTGCGTTCCCCAGGACTAAAGCACATCTGGTGGTGTCACTGTTCTTATCTCTTTAGGCTTCAGGGCAATTAGTCTGCAAGGAATAAAGAGAGCAAGTATTGTCAGTGGCTCTAACACAGAATAACACCTCTTCTGCTCAGATGCAGAACAATTCCTGGGCAGCCTGCTTTATATGAATATATCTGTTTCTTCTATAGAGTATCTTGCTGGGGAATTTACATGTGCTATGCTAAGCTGGAAACTTCCTGAGGTTTTGAGCACAGAAAACACCTGAAGGCCAAGCAATAATGACTCTATGTCAAAGACCCTTGTAATGAAGTTATGGGATCTGTCTCTCCCCCAGATGCCAAACTCCCAAGGGAAACAAGATATGAGCATGCCCCCATAGTGTCCAATTGATACAACTAAACTCCTCAGAGAGCAATAGAGCACAACAAAGTCTCCCTGAGAGTCCTTGGCCATGTTGGTTTATTTGTTTGTCAAGAGAACCCACTCTTTTGCCATTATCATGCTTGGCTAACTCGAATCTACCTCACTGTTGCAGAAAAATAATGAAATTCTGCTCACGGTCTCCCTTTAAAGATGGAATTTCATACTTTGCCAAAGCTCTGTTAGGCTAATTGCCTAACTGTACCAACAAAATAAACCCATATTTCCTAGATTGCTGACAAAGTTTCAGTAGCAGTGAGGGAATAGGAAAGATGGAACAGGAGTTAAAAGTTGGAGGCAGGAATTTCAGAGCTCAAGATCTTGAAGATGGAACAATTTTAAGTGATGATAAGATGTCAAATATGTTTCTACCAGTGAATGGCTAAAGCACACTGGGTAGAGATGGGCATCGTTGAAGCTAAGGGAATCAGAAGTGTGTAACAAAATGGTATTATTAGTGTTTTCAACATGGATATGAAAGTCATTGGGGGATGCAGTAGAGAATTATACTGCTAGCCATATGCTGCATCATTGAGTTAGGTCAAAGAATTCCACAACAGACTGTGATGCAGATAGGGAAAGGATCACATGATCTTTTGCATGAACTTCAAAAAAAGTTGTTGAATAATGGAAGCAGAGGATAGTGTTATACATTTTTAACAAATTAAAATTAAAAATATTTATTGAGCACCTACCATTTGCAAGTCTTTGTGACAGTTGATACAAGATATAGAATGATGAGAAAATCAGTCTTTGTCCTCAAGAGGTTTACAGTCTAGTTGGAGAATACGCCAAGCACACAAATAACAGCATTGTAATGAGTTAAAATACCATCTGTCTCAAGTGTTATAGGGTTTTGGAGGAGAAAGTGATCACATATACTTGCTATGCACATATGACTATATAGACATTCATATATCACAATCTTTCCTCTTTAAAGAAGTAATTTAACTAAAATAGAGTCAAAGAACATAGAATATGAATAGTGTAATTTGGCATTGAATTTAGAGTTAGGAGCCCTTAGGTACTGATCCTGACCGTATCACTAATTAGTTGTATGACTTTTGGCAAGGCATTTAGCCTCTCTGGGACTTAGCTTCCTCACTTATAAAATGTAGGGGTTGGACTGGATAATTTCTAAGTTCCCTTCCAGATATACAATTCTGTGATCCAATGAACCTATTTAAATTATGTACTAGATGACTCACCTGCCTCTGTTTATTGGTGATTTTAATAAGATTACAGGGATGGAAGAGACCTTGAGAGGCAATCCACATGCCTTTGCCTTTAGGCAAGATCATATCCAAACCAACCCAGAAAGATGAATAGCTACCCTATTCATCTCCAGATAAATGACTTTCACATCTCCCTTGGTAATCTATATTTAATATGCTTCACAGCCAGAAAAAAATATTCCCTTTCTTCTAATCTAAAGCCTTCATGCTTCCTTTCTAGCCTATGTCCTTTTTTGTCTTCTGTAAAGAACAGCCAGTTGCCAGTTCTCCATTTAAGAGTTCCTCTGATACTTAAAAACTGTCACTAGACTTCTCACACTTCTCTTCTTCATAGTTAATTACCTCGATTCTATCCAATATTTCCATATAAATTTCCCCATGAAGAACTCATCTAAGTTCTAATTCTAATAATGTCCTCCAAGGTTCCAAATAGCCATCCCCACATCTTGGCACCTCGTTTCACTATGATGAGCTTGTCCCTCATTCCAATCAATCAACAAGTATTTATTAAATACCTACTATGTTTCAGGCACTGTGTGGGGCAGTGGAGATAGAAGGGCAATGAATGAAAAAAAATCACAAGGAGCTCACATGTTCATGGGGGAGACAACAATAACATATATTAGTACATACAGAATAAGTCAAATAAAAATACCATGGAATAAAACGAGTAGTTAAATACAAGGTAGTTTGAGAAGAAAGCAGTTGAAGAAATAGCAGTTGAGATAAACAAAAAAAGCTAGGTGGTACAGTGGTTAGAGCACTGACCTTGAAGTTGAGAAAATCAGTATTCAAATCTGGCCTCAGAAACTTATTAGTTGTGTGACTCTGGGCAACTTACTTAGCCCCTATTTTTCCGTTTTCTCTTCCATAAAATGGGGATGATACTAGTACTTACCTCAAAGGGTTATTGTGAGGACCGAATGAGATAATTGTAATGTGCTCAACACAGTCTCTGACACAAAGTAAGTGTTATATAAGTGTTATTATTATTATTATTGGTTCTTGACGTGTATATTGAAGGAAGGAATTATATGAAGCAGATTTGGAAAGGAAGTGAATTTTAGGCATAAGAAACAGTACAAAAATACAGAGACAGAGATGGAATGTTAAGAGAGAATCACAGAGAGGAGGCAGATTTGGTTGGATTGCAAGTGCAGGTGAGGAAATTACAATGAGGCTGGAAATATAGATTAGCACAAGGTCAGAGACAATAAAAAGCCATTAGAGTTTACCAAATGGGGGAATCACTTGGTTGGATCTGTGCTTAAGAAAAACCACCTTAGCAGCAAAGTGTAGAATGGACTGAAGTGGGAGAAGACACGAGACAAGGGAACAAATTCAATAATCAAGTCAAGATGCAAAAGAAAGCCTGAACTAGAGTGATAGCTAGAGCAGAGTTGTGGATGTTTACAAGTAATGTTAGAAAGGAGAAACAGCAAGGTTTGACCACTGATTAGCTATCTGGGATGGGAATGTGGAATCAAGGATTTGTAATTGAGTTGATCAAACAGGGAGAATAGAACAGTGGTGATGCCTTTGACCCAAATGAGTGCCAACAAGTGATAGATGTCATAAATGCTAGATTAACTGAGATCAATACGAATCAGAGCAGTTAGAAACGACTTTCTGGAAAAGGCAAGATTTGAAGTGGGCTCTGAAAGATGAGTTGTTTTTGCAGAGGGTAGACATCCTAAATGGTCAGTGTTCCCAGGTGACTGGTGAGTGTTAAACATTGAAACCAAGCTTGACTCTCTGAGAACCACAATTCTGAAGATGCTTCCTGTTGGCAACAACTAGCTGTGAATCTCCCATATAGCTGCATAGTTTATACATATTTTTAAGGTGATAGGTGATTATATTATACAGAAACAAATCAAAATCCTTGATAAAGTCATACAGAGAATATCTCTTATTCTCCCATGATCTGTCAGTCTGCCAGAGAAAGAGGCTAGCCTAGCCTAATAATTTTCTTTTAATTCAGTTTCATTCTATCCAACAAGTATTTATAAAGCATCTACTGTGTCAGGTACTGTACTATTGAGGGAAGGATACTAGGAGGAAAATATGAAGCCGCCTACAAGGACTTTTTTAAAAGTTGCCCTGATAATAGTCTTGTTGTTTCTAAAAGGTTTGCCCTTCAAACTTATATAATATGCTGGGTGAAGTATAGAAGTCATGAGGAAGAAAAGGTTGTGATTCAAAGTGGTATGATGAGATCTGAGAAAACAGTATAATGACTATAACAACATAAATGCAAACGAGCAAAAATCAAACAAAAATGACTTTTTTTTGAAATATAAAGAACTAGACCTCAAATAGAAGATGTGAAAAGGTATCTCCACTATGCCTTTGGAGAGGTGGAAAGAGGGGGGTGAAACCCATTCACAGATGTGAAGCATTGCTATAATGTAATACTTTTTTAATGTGCTGATTATGTTTACTGAATTTTTTGACTTCCACTTTTTCCTCTCTTAAAAAAAATATTCACTGGTGTAGGAATAGTTCACTGAGGGGGGGGGGGGAAGAGGGATACAAGAGGAAATCTAGGCAATTCAAAATCAAAATATATCAGTAAAAATGTATGATTTTTAAAGAAATGACCACCCTTTCTATTAATCTATTTTGTCTCGCGTCTCAGCCAACTCTAAAAGCTTGTGATTTTCAGATGAAGGTCCTTAGGAACCAGGCCTGTTTTTGCTTTTTCTTTGTACTCCCATCACTTAGCTTTGTGCCTGGCATATAATAAGTGCTTAATAAATGCCTTTTAATTGATATTTCCTTTATTTCACATAGACAATATTCTGGGAGGAGGATATTCATTTTATATTTGTCTGGTATGATAGATGTGCCATAAAACAATTCAATTTGAGGACAGTCAGTTCCTTTCGTATCTATAATCCTTAATAAAGTCAAATAGAGAATGTTTCTCATTTTCCTATGTGCATATTCAAGAAAGTAGGTCTATCCTCAATTTCCAGCCCAGAGACACAACAAATTATTAATGCAAAATGTCATAACAATACTGGTTTTGCTGTTACCCAGTTATTCACCATGGTTCCAGCACCCATGTGATGATGGGCATTTGTAGAATCTTCCCTATTTTCTCAGCTATATAATATCTATCCTATTTTCCAACCACAGCAGTCATTTTCCCCAAAAACTTTGAATAAGACCTTTCAATTTTCCTTTTCCAATGGATTCCTATTTATCTCTCTCTGAGCTCAGCTGCAACTGTAAATACTCATTGTGGTAATTCCTGACTCAAGATATTCTACCCTAAGCTAACTTCTTGGTAGACTATAGCATGTCAGCTAATGAAAAATTGCTTCTGTATGTCTAACACTTCCTTTCATTTCAGGCTTATTTAATTTCTGATGAGCAGATAGCTCTTATATGTCCTGATGGGAGAATGGGACCTTCTCCTTTTCTCCATTTGGCCCCTCACTCCATCAACCAAATATTCTCACATCAGACACATCAATCCTTTGAAATGAAGATAAGCAATTGTGAATGTCTTATGATTACAGCCACTTTCTTAAGGACATGCTTTTTAGTATTCCATAAAAATAGAAAGGAGTTTATAAAATGTAAAAATTTCTCCATCCCTCAGAGTGGAAGAAAGGAGAATATACTATAAATTTTGTTATTGTTTTGTCCCTTGGACTAATACTCAGAAATTGACTTTATTGTAATATTGGAATTAAGAAGTTAAAGACCCTCTATTGAGATGGACAGGTGTCTTTTATAATTGTAAATCCCAATGAAGATATATATCCAGCCTCAATAGTCTACTAACCAATATGGAACAAATGATAAGGAAAGCAAAATCAAAATTACAATGTATTTACCATATGAATATTCTCTTCTATGATGGAAAATGTGATGCACATCACCAAAGTAAATGGATTATAATAATCCCTTGTTTTACAGTGTCCACTTAATCTCTTACTTCATCATTCAATTCAGTAAATATTTAAAAGTGTCTATTCTATGCAAAGTACCATGCTAAGTACAGAACAAAAGTCTTATGATCGTAGAAGAACATAATATATACAAAAACAAGTTTTTAAATAAATGGTAACAATAGGGGGACAAAGGAGGGATTACAAAAAGGACTTTAAGGAAAGTTGAGGATAAAGAGAAGGCTTTAATTTGAGGCATGGGGAGTAGTCTGGGAAAGATTCATGAGAAGGTAACATCAAAGCTGAATCTTAAAGGAAGAAAATTTCAAAAGGCACCATTAAGGAGCGAGTACATTCCAGTCATGGGGAATATCCTGGACATAAGGTGGGAGGAGGCAAGAATAGTATAGAGAATGGCTGACTGGTAAATCATTTTGACCAAAACTAGATGTGAAGTGGAGTAATATAAAATAAAACTGGAAAAATAGGTTCAAGCTAGATGTAAATACCCTTAAGTGCTAGGGGAAGGACTCTGTATTTTTATTTTATTTTAAGGGCCTGTATTCCATTAGGGAAGGGGGAGCTGGAAGCCATTGAAGTTGTTTCAGTAGGGGAATAATACAGTCAAATTTATATTAGAAAAAAATTCACTGATATGTTGAATAATGGACTGGAGATGTTAAAATCTGGTGAGCACTTGTATAACTGTGCATTCTATTTAAGAACCTGTTTTTTTCCTATTTGCATCATGCAACATATTAAAGTGAGCATGATGTACTGGAAAAAAAACAACACTGGGTTTGGAGTCAGAATAGTTGAGCTCAAGTACTAAGTGAACTGCTTACTTTCTGTGTGATTTTGGAATATCCTTTATTCCCTCTGAAACTTGATTTTTTTCCTCAGTTCTAAAAATGAAGACAAGAATATTCATACTACCACCTCACAGGATTGTTGCAAAAATCCAATGCATTATGCATTGAAAGTGCCATGTTATATCAGTTATTACTATTACAAAAAGCTAATGTTTATTATTGCCACAAAATGCTCCCATTCTGAATTTTCCCTTCATGACCTTTTTCAGTTGATCAGATATTGTAAGCTCAATTTTTATGTCAGGAGCTGTGGTGTAATTCTAAGTTAGAAATTGATTGGCGCTGTATCTCATGGAACACTCACTGTTGATTCATCATTGCCATTCTGTATTTCCACACCTCCAATCACCTGCTTTAGATTGTCTGTCTCAAACTGATTGCACACACGGCTCAGGTCAGAGAAAAAAACAGCAAAATATTTGTTTGTCAAACTGATCAACACCACTCAAATCAAATCAAAACACATGGAAATTAAGGCCCAGGATTGTGGATTCACTTCTGAGCAATGAACAGTGGGGGAAATTGCCTACCTTTGAACTACTTCCCCAGCCAGATTCTGTTCCATTGCCTTGTGCCTTCTCTCTAAAGCACTTCTGTTTTGTTTCAGTTGGCAGGGTTCATCTACGCCTGTTATGTTGTGAAATGTATTACTGAAGAAGAGGACAGCTGTAAGTATTAAAGCTCTATTGCATTTCTTTCAAGTTAAAAGCAGCTTTTTCAATGCCTCCTACCTCGTCTTCTTACTTCTTAGACATTAGCCCAAATATATCCTCAGAAAAAGAGATGAGGCTTTTGTCCCCAACAGAGTTGAAGAGTTTCTCATAAAATGGTCCAATCCAGCATATTACTAAAGTATGCTTTTACCTATTGAGGAAGCCATAATCTGAGTCTTAAACTTCTTACCATCCTAAAACAATTATGAGGGGCTAAAAAGCTGAAGGGAGGGGATGGTAAGTGTGAAAGGAGTTAGTAAGAGAAGGGGAAAAAAAGTTGAGAAAAGCTGTCCCCTATAATGGTTTTCTCATTTTTTACTGATCATTAACTCTTCTTGAATAATTACCTGCATCTGGAGCTAAAATTCTTAACAATCAATAACATCCATTCTACTATATTCCCTCTCCAAAGGCTTCTCCCCATATGCTTACAAACATAATCAAGTGAACTCAATATGAAAAAATCTCCTCCTAACCTTTCTACTCCATCCAACTACTGCCCCATCTCTCTTCGTACCATTCACTTCTAAGTTAAATGAAAAAGATTTCTGCACTCACCACCCAGCAAACTGAGATTTAAGATTATTTTTATTTCATCCATTGTGTTTGTATCCCCACTGCCTAGCATGGTTCCTGGCACATAGTAGGTGCTTGATTGTTGACTGATTAAAATGCTTGCCCTCTGGCTTCCATTCCCACCACTCTACTGAAACTTTTCCCAGTGATCTCCTAATAATGAGCTTTTCTCAGCCCTCATTCTCCTTGGCTATCAATAGCATTGGACACTGTTGATTAACCCTCCATCTGGATATTCATTTCTCTCTTGGTTTCAGAGACATCATATGTTCTTGGATCTTCTCCAAAGTTCTCCCTAACCACTCCATTGCTTTACTGACTCCTTTTTCTCTCCCCAGCACCATAAGATGGACGGATGTTCACCAAGACTCAGTTTATTGCCTTCTTTTGTTCTCTCTTTGCACTCTCCTATTAGCAATTTTCATTCATATCTATGACTTTAAATATCACCTCTACACAAATGATTGCCAAATCTATATTTCTTTTTCTGACATCTTTCGGGCTCAACGATTTCAGAATTTCAGAGTGGGAAGAGACTTCAGAAATGATAATAATCCATGTTATGACAGTCCTAACAAGTGGCCATCCACCTTTCACTGGGAGCCCTCAAGAAATGGGAAACCCATTACCTCTTGAGGCAACCCACTTCATTGTCAAGTAACTTAATGGTCAAGATTTTCCTTGCATCAAGCTTAAACCTCCTCCCCTGAAACTTCCATGCTTTGTTTCACCATTTTATCCTCTTCTAAGATAAACAGCTCTAGTTCCTTCAATTAGTCTTCACACAGAAATGTCTGTAATCATTCTTCCTAAAGCACTCTCTTGAATGACAATGTTGTTCCTATAATGTGGCATTCAGATTGAACACAATAATCCAGATGTGGTCTGACAAAGATAGAATATACAACAGAACTACAATCTCCCTTTTTCTATTCACTAATGACCTCTGTTAATAGATCCTAATATCATTGGCTATCATATCCCAATGTCAACCCATACTGAGTTTGAAGTCCAATAAAACACCCAGATCTTTTTTCAGAAAAACTGCTGTCAAGAAATAGTCCTCCAATCTTGAACTTGTGGCAATGAACCCAAGTGTAGGACTTTATATTTAACTCTACTAAGTATTACTACTACTACTACTACTACTAAAGTATTACTTTACTACTAATAGTAAAACTACTAAAATATTACTGTACTAAGTATTAATACTACTAAATTTCATCTTATTAGATTTGTTCATTCTTCTAGTCTGTCAAGAACTGTCTGGATCCTATCATTTGACAAGCTAGTTTTCCCTCCCAGCTTTGTGTCCTTTGGAAATTTGATCGATATGATAGCTTGTGTTTTCATCCAAATCACTGAAAAAATGTTGAGGAATATAGAACCAAGGACAAATTGCTTACATCAGGACCTGTCTTACATAATTTCATTTCATTACTCCTTGATTGTATTAATTCAATGAATTTGGAATCCACATAACTATACTGTCATGTAGCGTTTCTCCATCTTGTCCACAAAGTTAGTGTGAAAAACTTTAGCAAATATTTTGCATAATAATTGCATTTATATATCACTTAAGATTTGTGTTCAAAGTGCTTTAAAATGTTATCTCATTTTACCCTTACAACCACTCTAGGTGGTGGGTGCTATTATTATCCCCATTTTACATATAAGGAAACTGAGACGGAGGTTAAATGACCTGCCCAAAGTTACATAAAAAGTGCCTGAGTCAGGATTTGAATTCTTCCTGACTCCAGGTCTAGTGCTTTGTCTACTGTGCTACCTAACTGCCTAGATATACTATGCCTAGAGCATTTCCTTGACCTAGTACCACAATCTAGTACCACCATCACAAAGTAAAATGAGGTTAGTCTGCCATGACTTATTCTTGGCGAACAAGTTAGCTGTTCATGATTCCTGCTTCCTTTCCTCAATTTTCACTGTTCCTTTAATGATATGTTTTAGAACCTTGTTGGGAATCAAAGTTAAGCTCACTTTCTGCAACTTGCAGGCTCTATCCTTTTCCTTTTTTTTTTTGAAAAGCATAACATTTTCACTTCTCTAGTTTCTGCAGCTCTTCTCATATTGTCCATTATCTTGCCAAGATCTGTAACACTATCACCATCAGCCAGTCCTTCTAGTATCCTGGGACAGAGTTTGTTTGGGCTGGGTTTTGAACTTACTGAGAATACCCTCTCTCATTTTCTCCTTGTGTATCTAGGATATCAACTCCCAATTAACCATTTTGGTCTATACTTTCCAGCTTGAGGGTCCTCCTTTTGTTCTCAATATAACTAAAAGACCTCTTTTTTTTTTACTGTTTGTTTTTCATAACATTCATCACCAGTCTAAAGTCGTTCTGATCCTGAGTCCTCCTAATACTATTCTTAGAAGCCCTTGCCCTGCTTTCTCATTTACTCAGATTTGTCCATAGGATAGGTCATCTCTACCTGGATGTCCTACCTCAAACTCAACATGTCCAAAACTAGAATCCTTCAATTTTGCTCCTTCTCCTAACAACTATTTTAATGACTGCTGTTTCCACCAGTATTTGAACTTTAGTGTTATCTTTGACTCTTCTCCTATCTCACTTTACATAGCCAACCGTTCAGATTCTAGAATCTAAACCTATATATTTTACCTTTATCTATCTCTTACCTCTGCCCCCTTTGCCCCTAATTACCACTGCTACCATCCAAGCATAGGTCCCCGTTTTTACCAGAATGAACTTTATGAGAGCCTCCTAACGTATCTCCCTGCCTCCACTCTCTCTACCCTCCAACCTTCCTTCATACCACAAATAAACTGATGTTTCTCTTGCTCGGATTTTGTTGTGCCATGCCTCCCCTCAAAATATTCAATGGCTCCCTATTGCCATCTGAATACAGTTTAAATTCTTTGCTTATCATTCAAGGACCTTCACATCCTGGTGCCACATTACCTTTCTAACCTTAACACATACTACTCTCCAAGTTTCTGTACTTCAGCCAAACTAGACCACTCAACTAGCCCCTGAGCATGATTTGTGCTTTTATTCGCGATGTTCCCAGTCCTAGAAGGGCCTCCTTTTCCTCTTCTTTTGAATTTAGTCTTTCTTTAATGTCCTCCAGGAATGACATCCCACCATGGAGGCCTTATCCCCGTCTCTCCAGAAGGCAATGATCCTCATTCTCTTGTAAATGTCTTATACACTTATCACATACTAGTTTGTCCTAAATATATATGTACATATGTGTTTATGTATGTGTGTGCATATACGTGTGTATGTATGTGTGCGGTGTGTGTGTGTGTGTGTATATGTGTTATACTCCCCTTCCATACTCTAGGCTATGAAGGAAAGGGATATGAATTTTCAAAAATATTATATCATCCCCAGCACCTAACCATGTGCTTAATAGTACTAGGAAATTACTTTATAGAAAGTACTTTTAAAATATTTGTCAGATTGAAAACTATGAAATGGTATCAAAAATTACTGTAAGATCTGCCTTCAGATCATTGCAGAGGCTATTTATTTCTAATGTTCTTCACATGCAGTTCAAATTATAACACTCCACATCAAGATCCATTCTCAGGCCCACACATTAGAAGTAAAGGTTTAATAACATTTAGAAATAGCAGAGATCAAGATGATTAAAATCCACTTAGAGAAACCTTACCAAGAGTTCCTACTGGAATGGAAAAGTCATTCCTTAACCCCTCTAGTCATGTCAGGTGAAAAGTTTGTTGTGCCCTACTGATAAGGAATGAATGAATGGAATTTATATTTGGTTTTCTTCTTGCTTACTCTTCTTAGTACTAGCCTACTTGAGAAGGATTTACTCTAAGAAGATATCAGAGTGAGGAGTTACTTTGCTTAATGATTGCCATAATTTGAAAGTGAAGAGATAGAAGGAAAATAATTCCTTCTTCACAGTAGAGGTCTCATGGACTAGCACATAGAATAGTAGACTTGGAGGCAGGAAAACGTAAGCTCAAATACTGCATTTGATAGTTACTAACCATGTAAACATGGCACAATCTCTCTGAACCTCAGCTTCCTCACTTGTAAAATTGGGTGGGATGGACAATATCCTCTATAGTCCCTTCCAGCTATAAATATGATATATGATCTGCTTTAAGACCATGGAGGATTTACAGGGGAAGTGAGGGGAATAAAAAATTTATATATCTCTTCACATCTGTATTGTCAGTTCACTATATGTAATATATGAATATATTTATATATATACCTGTGAATGTACATATATACACATAAATGTTTACTATATATTGTACTGTATTTGTGTGTACTCATTTTCAGTCATTTTTCAGTCATGTCTGACTCTCCCTGACCCCATCTGGGGTTTTCTTGGCAGAGATCCTGGAGTGGTTTGCCATTTCCTTCTCCAGCTCATTTTATGGATGAGGAAACTGAGGCAAGTAGGGTTAAATGACTTGCCTAGGGCTACACAGCTAGTCAGTGTCTGAGGCCAGATTTAAACTCAGGAAGATGAGTCTTCCTGACTCTAAGCCCGACACTCTATTCACTGCACCACTTCCCTACCTGGTATATACGAATATATATATATTCATATATATATATTCATATATATACATACACATATATATACATATACACATAACACACAAACATCATGTCTCAAAAGAATGGTGTGTCCTAGGATTTTCACTTGCTTAGGAGTACTGAGAAAGTTTTTCTAATTATTATGTCACTTTACTCTATGGGGACTGTTTTAAATTCCCTCTACTCTCTCAGCTGGGAAGAAATTCTAGCAATACATTCAAAGCCTACAATTTGTAACAGACTTGGATTCTATGCTTTAAAATTTGTATTCATTAACCTAACTGATGACAGCATTTTCTTTGCTTATTTAGGTAGCATAGATTTATCAAGGGTTACTGAGGACAGAGGGCTCAAAGAAGTTTGATAATTGCTGAATTTAAGGCCATGTCATCTATGGAGAATACCTTTCAACCAAGTTACAAAATCACCCATTTAACTAAATATGGAGGCAGATATGAGCAGGCTCCACAAAAGCCCTGGCTCTGTCCTGGAATCAATTCCTTATTAACCCATTTGTCTTTCCAACCTAATCAATAGTTCTTTTCATATGTCTACTAGAACACTATATTCTCTTCCAGTATACTGGATAGTTATGATGTGGGGTTGAAAGATTACAAATACAAATTTTATCTATTTTTCACTAATGGAGGGCAATTGGTCAAGGAACATACTAGGAAAGAAGAAAAAGCACAGGCTGACCACTCTAGCTAGGAGTAAAAGCTCAAAGTCAAACATGAATTACATGTGGCTAGTAGGAAGGTGACTGTTTTCAAACTTTACCTAGTATGTTGCACCCTTGGGGAAACTCACATCCTACATTTAAAAAATTCAACTCCATTCAAGTCAACAGGGATTCATTCATTTTTTAAAGTATCTGTTATGTGCCAGTCACTTGGGCTAGGTTCATGGGATATAGGGACAAGAATCAATCAGCCTCTACCCCCAAGAGACTTTTTATGTCAAGAGTAAAAGCTGGCTTTTATAGGTATGAATTAAATGGACAAATAAATACTTAAAAGGACAGACTAGGCTTTGGATTTAACATACTACTTTCCCAGTGGGAACAACTGCAGGAAAGGAAGACATTGATACTCTAGCATCACTCTTCATGCAAGAGATTCCCCTATGAGACCTCAAGGTGTTCCTTTGTCTGTGATAGGCAAAGGCTGTCAAGGAATTTTTGGTGGCTTGTTTCCTCCCCACCCACCATTCTATCTCTTCATTCAAAATGAGAACTCACAGCCTCCTCCCTCCATCTATTTTTCATCAGTGGAAGAAAATTCCACTCCAGGGAGTTGCCCACACTAAGGAAATTACAAGTCTAGACTTTCTCCAACCTCATCCAAATCATGGGTTATCAATCTTTTAAAAATATCTTGCTATATTTGGTATTTATAATCCTAAGATAATGTTCTTCTGCTTCAAAGTGGGTACCTTTTTTCTAAGTAGTTACTACCTTTTCTAAAAAACAACAAAGACTCAATGTATTTTTAATGTTATTAAATACTCAGTGTGGGAAAAGCTCTGGAATGTCATTAATAAAACCAATACCCTCACGGGACTTCTAGAATGAAAGTAATATTGAAAATGGATTTTAAATACTAAACTGGCAACTGCACACACCTAATCATCTATTCTGCCCTTTTTAAGGCCAATTGGTCTTGGGATGAATAGTGCAGTAAATGTATAAAAAAGCAGATCTAATATCACTAGAATGATGAGAATCATGGGAAATAATTTAATTCTCTGTAGCTAATCATTCCCTATCACTTTTATTTCCCTTTTCTTTTGGAGACTACTAGCAAGCATGTGGATTTATTAAATGCTTTTGTTTTTCTCCAATCTACTGGGGTCATTATGGGGTTAGATACTGTTCTCTGGGTGCTGGTGAGCTACTCTCCCATTTCCTAGATGGCTCCTACAAAGTAATTGAGCATTCCTTCTTACTATCTTCACATTCTTTCCTTCTAACTCCAACTATAGCTTCATTGGCCCCAAAGTGCTTTTCATACAAGAGAGGCTGGGCCGTCTTGGGTGGTAAGTTGTGAGGGAGCTAGTTTATGATGTAAAAATTTTGCCTTTTTTCTTTCCAGGGCCTAAGCCATTTTTGGAGTTTTGTACTTTGATGGTGATCGCTTTAGGTCTTCTAAGAACTGTACTAAAATAATATACTTACATTGTTGCAGCTGAAATCTCCTATATGTTTTGTCTCCTCTAATTAGAATTCAGGGTCCTTGAAAGCAGGAACTGACTAGTATTTATTAGAACTTAGTACATTGTTTTGCATAGAGCAAGTACTTTATATATTTTTTCATTCATTTATTCATTCAGTGTCCATGTTTGCCCTCCATACTAAACCAAACTAAAATTTTTTTTTAATTTCCACGCCCATCAACTCAAATTTTGGCACACCATTGAATAGCATATTATTGGAGAATGTCCTTACCTTATGTCATATTGACACAGCTTGATAAAATATTTACTCCTTTCCCTTTGGCCAAGGCTTATAAGTAAGATTCAATAAATCAGACCTCATACAGATCTGTAGGATAAAAAAACCCACAACCTCTTGATAAAGGCTAAAAATACTTGTCTGGGTAGATGGTCGGATTCAGCAGCAGATGCCCATGTGGAATTTCGTATCACTGTTGTGCAAATTTCCATGATTGGTGATGCTGTTTCATATCTATAAGATACATAAAATTCTTAACCCAAAAGTTCTGTCTATCCTGCGTTTATTTTCTAGACTGCAATTAACTGATGCCCTCTTGTGGTCTTTAAGGAGAAAACTCACTAAACTCACTATCAGTCAATCAAGAATTTATTAAGCCTTTAGAATGTGGCTGGTGCTACGCTAAGTGCTGGGAGTAAAAGGAAAAAGCCAAAATAATTCCTTCTGTCAGAGGCCTTACATTCCAAGGGGGGAGGAGGAACGGACACATGTAAGTATAGACAAAAATCTATAAAAGGTAAATACAACATAATCTTAATGGGGAAGGCTGTGAGAAGGAAAGTAGAGTGGCTAGGGAAGGTCTCCAACAACAACAACCAAAAAGATTACGTTTCAGCTATATCTTGAAGGAAACCAAGGACTCTAAGAGGCAGAAGGAAAGAGGGAGAACATTCCAGATATGCAGGATAGCCAGGGCAAAAAATGGGACAAGGAGCATTGTGTATGAGAAATACCAAATAAACCAGTATTACAATAGAGAGGATGTGGAGGGAGCTAATGTGTAAGAAGGCTGGAACAATAGGAAAGGGCTTGCTTAAGAAAATCACTTAATGACCAAAAGAGGAGTTTATACCTAATCTACAGGCAATAGAGAGCTGTTGGAGGTTTTGGAAGGGGTGTTGTTGTTGTTGTTGTTGTGTGCTGGTGGTGGTGGTCGTTGTGGTTGTTGTTTGTGGCAGGGAAGGATGTAACATGGTGAGACTTGTTGTTTTGTCAATCAGTCATATCCAACTCTTCGTGGCCCCATTTTGGGGTTTTCCTGGCAAAGATACTGGAGTGGTTTGCCATTTCCTTTTCCAGTTTCAGTATGCCATTTACATACAGATGAGAAAACAGAGGCAAACAGGGTTAAATGACTTTCCCAAGATCATACGGCTAGTAAGTGTCTAAGGCTGGATTTGAACTCAGGTTCTCCTGACTCCAGAGGGTCACTCTATCCACTGTACTGGTGATCGAGCTGCCCATGATGACACTTGTGCCTTATGGGAAAAACATCCCTTTGGCAGCTATGTGGTAGATGGATTAGAATGGCAACAGACTCGAGACACAAAGACCACTTAGGAGGCTACGGCAATCATTCAGGCAAGCCATGATGAGGGTGAGATAACGTGAAGATAGGAATGATACGATGTAGCAAATGATTGGATATGTGGAGGCACTTTTTTCTTTCCATTTTCCTATTGCTCTCTGAGAGAGCTGTATGATTGATTCAGCCCTGCTCTTAGATGAAAGAAAAAAGGTGACAGCACTTAGAACAGAAGCAACCATTATAGAGAGGAAGATGGGGTTACAGTAGAGATTTAACCTCCCCCACCTCCAAAACAGAACAGAAAAACTAGGGGGCCTGACATAGAAGAAGAAAACTCTTCCAATTTTATTAACCACCTAGCAGTAGGAAAATACTGACATAACCAGCCTGATGTTATCAATTAGTTCTAAGCAATCACAGTTTTGGACAAAGTAATGTTAGAAGTGACAGATAGTGCCATGAGGACAATGCTATATGTGGAGTAGGATGGGATTGGACTAAATGACCTTTTAGCTCCAGGTCTTGATGTCTCAATATTGCAATTCTAAAAGTCTGCCAAGTGATGTCATAACAGGGTTGCATTACAGTTGGGATTTTTTATGATGTAATAAAGATTTTATTAGAAAAAGATGTTGGTCGAGGCAAAGTAATGTTGGATGGATGGATGGGTGGATGGAGAGAGAAGGAGGGAGAGAGGGAGAGAGGAAAGAAGAGAGGGTGGGAGGGTGCGAGAGAGCCAGAGAGATGGATGGATGAATAGATGGATGAAAATGGGAAACACGTGCATTGCAGTGGTCAAAATAATATTGGGAAAGCTCCCATTTTGTTATACTAGCATTCAGAGATACCCAGTCCACATTCAATTTTTTTTAGTTTGTCTCCTCACTGCCTAAAACTTTAGTATGAATTAAGATGGCAAGGCAAAGGGGGAAGCTGGGAGCTAGGGAATGGTACATGTTTCAGTGTTAGAATGTTGATATGAACACATGCAGAATAAGTTTGCCAAAATCCCATAGTACCATCTGATTTGTGGCATGCTAAAGGAGAGAATAAGTACATAAACAAACAAAAAGCAAAAAGCTCATCTTGGGGAACTAGATTGTGTCCAAAAGCCCTGAGCTTTTCAGAACCATTGAGGTTCCTAGGTACTCAAAATCATCCTTTTGACAATTATATTTCCCCGTTCTCACTTAATTTCTCTCTCTATTCTTAAAGGTTTACTGATGCCTTTGTTTCTGCACCACGGGAATTTCTGGATATGCCCATTCCCTACCCTTCACCCACCAAAGCACCTTTTCTTACAACAAAGTAAAATGTTAAGAAAAACTAATCAACACGACTATGCTTGTCAGTACAGCATTGCAACATTGTATCCTTATACACCCTCACCCCTCCAAAGAAAGCAAGGAATTATGTTTGCTCTTCTCTTCTCTGGGACCAAGATTGGTTATGACAATTATCCAGGGTTTGGCTTCAAGTGTTCTTTTCATTTACATTATTACAGTCATTGTTCTCACTCCATTTCTTCCAAGTATTTTTGTAGTGACCTCTGATAGTGATTCATTTAGCAAAGTGATCTTAACTCTCTCCTTAACAGCAGGTAGGCTGAGAAATACTGAATCTTAGAAAAGTAGGCCACTACATCTGATGCTGTTAGTTTTTCAGTTATGTCTGAAGCTTTATGACCCCATTTGAGATTTTCCTGGCAAAGTTGCTGGAGTCGTCTGACATTTCCATCTGCAGCTCATTTTACAGATAAGGAAACTGAGGCAAACAGGGTTAAGTGACTTGCCCAGAGTCACATAGCTAATAGATGTCGGAGGACAAATCTGAACTCAGGAAGATGAGTCTTCCTGACTCCAGGCCCGTCACTCTATCCACTGTGCCACCTAGCTGCCCCAGACTAAGTATATGACATGTAATTTTGTTCTGCCTCACAGGCCACTGAGATCCAGACACTAGGATTTCAAACAGAGATAGACATCTGTAGAGAAATATGTAGTCATACATACAGATATCTGAAAAGTTCTGCCTAACAGTGAGCAACCAGAGGAGTGCCATTTCAATAAAAGAATGTGAGACATAAAAAAAAAACCATGTAGTTGACATTTAAGTGGGCCTGCTCTATCCAAGCTTACAGAACCTAAACAGACTCAATGAAGCTTTAGCTATGATTGGTTGGCATTGTGTAGCAGAGAGTGAAAGAGAAACAAACTTAAAACTCACAGGAGGTGCAGTTTGTTTAAATAATAGTAAGTAATTAGGCTGAAGACAAAATCAGCGATGGCATTTTATAATTACAATTAATTTAAAGGTTAATTTCCTTTGGTGCTAAAATCTTATTTAAAACATTTACCAGGAAAGGAAATTAGGATGTTACTATCAAGATGCATAGAGTACTTCTGGGAATCCATGCCTATTATCACTAGAAAATTAGGTTAGGCTCAAAGTGGGAATTTCAATTCATTTTAGTATATAATAGATGGCAGTCGGGGCCCTCAGTCAGTGGGGTTGGTTAGGGTAGGGAGTGTAAGATTTGCATTTTCTTTGTTTGTAGGATTAATTGCAAATGTTTCCAACAAAAGGCCCCAGTTTATACATGAACAACCCTGACATGGAAAGAAAATTGGTTATGGATTGCTGCCTTCGTAACTAATGAAGTTAATGTTAAAGAAATTCCCAAGAGCTGAGCTGAGGCATGAAGCACGTCCAATCATGCACATAAACACAACTGAATGACATCAGTTGGGGAAGCAGGGGGGGGGGGGAAAGGTATGCCAGGTAGCACTGTGTGTGACTCCCTCTGTACCCCTCATTTCTAGTCCCCCTTTATTCTCATCACTCTGTATCTCTATTGGGAACTGTCATGCTTAAAGGTTCCAAATGCCTAAATAACATACACCGATGCTTGAGGAAAATAATATTCTATTTCGGCAGCTTATCTCTATGGGACCTTGTTTAGTAAAATCAATGCATAATAGTAGTAGCCAGGGGAAGAACTTGCTACCTTTGCATTCATCTGATTTCCATTTATCACCATTGCTGAGTTTTCTTAAATGAAACATTTTCAAACAAGTGTCTTTAAATATTTTATTGCAGCCATTGATGTGGAAACTCATCATGGACGCATAAAACAGCATAGATCTATGGAACTAAAAGGGAACTTAGTGATCAGCTAGGACAGACCCTTTATTTTATAGATGAAGAAACTGAAGCACATACAGGTCATTTAATTTGTCCAAAGTTACAGTAATACTTAGCGGCCAAACCAGGAACAGGATGCCATTCATCTCATTATCAGTCCAGTAGTTCACCCCAAAACTGTCTCCCCCAACAGAATAAAAATAAAAGATCCTGGGGCCACGGACATCGTTACAGCATTAAATGTGTCCCTTGTCAAGAATATTATAATTTTCAACCAAACTTACACCATCCACAAATGAACTGTCTCTTTGCCTTAAGTGTTTTCACCAAACACAATAGTAAATTCCTCTACCACTTCTATGAACTAGCTACAAAAATGTTGTAGTAACCACTGGACATACTGGCTTATGAAGCTGCTACCTGCCCTTGAACAAAGATATTTAATTCATGCTCAAAATTGTATACTTTGCATATTTAAAGAGAAACAAACCATGTAAGGATATAATTCTTGGCCCAAATCACATGGCCAAAAAATATTCATGTACTACATAAATGTTTATGGTATGCATGTTTCATACTCGCATTTCTCTAGACATTTATAGGGGAATGGGATAGCCAATCTTAATTTAGACTGATAAATTTAAGTGCACTGTGCACTCTGAACATCTCTTGGGATGTTGGTTGAAGCACGTATTCATGGCTAACTTAACTAGCTGGCTAGAACATGTCACAACAGCTCCCTCACTTTCACCTGAATGGCATTGTCACATCTTATTGAAGGCAATTTCACTTGAGAGAGCAGAACACAGCCGAGTGGATTTTTAAACCACTCAGATGGTAGAGCTTGAAGAGTCAACCCAGATGCTTGACCCTTTGAAGGTGAGGTTTTTCCTTTTATGCATTAGTTGTCTTAATAGAGTTTGTATGATTTCCTATTTTCATGTATAAGTGTTGAACCTCTTTGTGTCAGTGATCCATGGTTGAATAGTGTTGGATTTGAATTCAATAAGAACCTAGTTCAAAACCCACCTCTGCCTCTTCCTAGGGTGTGTTATTGTAGGCAAATCACTAAATCTCTCTAAGCCTCAGTTTCTCCACCTGTAACTACCTGGGTATAATAATACCTGTAGTACCTTTCTCATGGGATTATTATGAGGCTCAAATGAGATAGTCTCTGGAAAAACCCTGTGGTCTGGAGGTGCAGGGTGGTATCTCTCACTAATGTGTCCTGGCTCTGGACTAATGCATGTGTTCATGGAGGGGAGTCCGAATCTTCTCCTGCTCTCTTGTTCATTATGCCCCCACCCTGTCTGTCTCTATCTGATTCTCTCTGTCTCAGTCTCTAACACACACACACACACACACACACACACACACACACACACACAAACACAAACACTGCACTGCCATGAAGATTAACAACAAAAGCATGAGCAAGGGAAGCTCAAACCAGGCTAGGTATAGAAGATAGATACTGGGTGAGGAGGATCGAGTATTTAAGCCAGTTTTATACTGCCTTCAGTACTAGGATATCCCAGTCAGACAAACTCATCCATCCCTGTGAAAGAGTCATACGTGTACAATGTGCAACAGAGACGAAAGTGAACAAAAGATGGGGCTCCCCAAGCTTGGTTATGGTAGCCTCATCCCACTCCTTATTTTGATCTGTGGTCCTAGCTATTTGTACATCCAGAGAACAAAGGTATGTGCTAATTTTGGTGTCTCTTTGTTCCCTTGAAGCATCTTTGTGTGCTCTCTGAGCAGGCCCTGTGCTACTCTGTAATTACAACTCAGAGTATCTCTAAAAGAGTTTCAGAGCAGTTTTGCCATGTCCTATATATTGAGACTAAAAGCACTTATGATCCGCTAAGAGAGTTTTTCAAACTTTTTTTTTAATTGAAGACCTCTCCCCCAAAGAACTCTTGCTTATATGGGTTATATCTGTCAATATTTACCATAGTAGAAATTAAAATATCTTAGTATTACGAAAATAGTTTGAACTTTACTGGCATTGTTCAGTTTTTCAATCATGTCCAACTCTTTGTGACCCCATTTGGGGTTTTCTTAGCAAAGATACTAGAGCGATTTGCCATTTCCTTCTCCAGCTCATTTTATAGATGAGGAAACCAAGGCAAAAAGGGTTAAGTGACTTGCCCAGGGTCGTACAGCTGGTGTCTGAGGCTGGATTTGAACTCGGATCTTCCTGACTTCAGACCTAGTGCTCTATCCACTGTGCCACCTAGCTGCCCCTGGACCTCACAGACTTCCCAAAAGAGGCTCAGGGACTAGAAAGGGACCTGTTGCTCAATGACTAAAGCTAATTCCACCTCCCCACCCCACCCCCGCAAAAAAAAAGGAACAGTGCTGCAACGGTTTGCAATTTTACAACACTAAGGACCTCTGCTTTCACCTGTTTTCATTCGTTAACACATTTACCTGATATAAAATCATCATTTCTGCAGGCCTCCCTGCATAAAAATTACAAGCTCCTTGAAGGTACCTTACTACATTTTTGTATCCCCAGGACCTTGCATATAGTAAGCACTTAATAAATGATTGTTGAATGAATGAATAAATGAATGCATATACAAGCATTTTGATGTCTTGCTTCATCCTTAAGACTGTAATGTAAAAAAAAGTACTGGTACCATTGCAAGGTTATTTCCAGGTGCTTTTTCAATAATAGAATATATAGTTTTAAAAGTTTAATTTAAGTATAGCATCCAGAATGAGAGAGCTGAAAATCCCACCGTACATTGGTCAGACCACATCTTGAGTATTTTGTTCTGTTATAGGCACCATATTTCAGTAAGGATAATGGCAAACTGGAATGTGACCCAGATGGTGAGGGGACTGGAGGTATATACTATACATAGTGTAGGGGGACCAGTGGAAGGAATTAGCTATTTAGCCTGTGTAAGGGAAGACTTAAAATAGGACATGATATCTGTCTTCAGGTATATTAATATATGTCACTTTGAAGAAAGACTGGGCTCATTTTACTTAGCCCCAGAAGGCTGAACTAGTATTATCAAGCAAATGCTACAAAGAGGCAGCTACAGGCATAATCGTAAATGTGTGGGCTACACATGGCAGCACACCTATGGCCATGATATAAAGGGGAAAAAAGCCTTCCTTACAATTAGAGGGGTCCAGCAGTGAAGTGATTGCCTCTGGAGGTAGTGAGTCCTCCCTCCCCCCCGCCAACTTGGAAAGCTAAATGACTACTGCTTAGGACTATTGTAGGGGAGATTTCTGGATTGTTAATATGCTGCTGCCTACTTATACTCACTCACTGTATTCTTTCCATTACCCTTCAGGTCATCTGGGGTAGGAATTGTTTTGTTCTTGTCTTTGTAGTCATAATGCCTTACCAGTAGTAGGCTCTTACTAAATGTTTGTTGAATTAAATAGACTTTAATTATGTTTGATTGCATGAGTCAGTCCAAGATCATTTGCTAAGCATTTACTATATAGCAGGCATTTTGTTATGAACTGGGGATAAAAGAAAGGCAAAAATAATCAAGCACAGTATGGCTACCAATGAATGGGGAGATGACAGGTAAATATCTGGGTGTGTACAAAATATATGCAGAATAGATTAAGATCATTGCAGAGGGCAAAGTATTAGCTGCTGGAGGAACCAGAAAAGACTTCCTAGAGAAGCTGAGATTTGATTCCTTCACTTGTGAAGAAAGCCCAGGGAACTAAGATATTCTTATGAAAGAGCAGAGTATTTCAGGCATGGGGGACAGCCAGCATCAAGACATGGAAAGAAGAGATGAAGTGGTGTGTTTAAGGAATTACAAGAAGGCCAGCATGCTGGTGGAGTAAAATGAAAGAAGATTGGAAAAGTAGGAAGAATCCAAGTAATAAAGATCATTAAATGACAAAGTAGGTGCAAGCAGTGGATAGAGTGCAGGGCCTGAATTCAGAAAGACTCATCTTCCTGAGTTCAAATCTGGCTTCAGATGCTTACTAGCTGTGTGACCCTAGGCAAGTCACTTAACTCTGCCTCACTTTTCCTCATCTATAAAATGAGCTGGAGAAGGAAATGGCAAATTCCTCTAGTATCTTTGCCAAGAAAACACCAAATGGGGTCATGAAGAGCCAGATATGACTGAAACGACGGAACAACAAAAATGACAAATTTATTATTGTATTTGATCCCAGAGATAAATAGGAAAGTACTAGAACTCCTTGAGCAGGAGGCAGTGACATGGTCACCTCTATACTTTAGGAAAGTCACATTTGTCAGCTGGATTGGAGAGGGGAGAGACTTGAGGTATCCATTAGAAAGCTAATGCAGTAGTCCAGACGAGAAGTAACAAGGTCCTAAACTAGGGTGGTGGCTGCATGAGTGTGTAAGTGGGATGAGTGAGAGGAAGAAACCAACAGTGACACTGAGGTCACAAGTCTAACGACTGGGAGGATGGTGTTGTCTCTGACAGTGGTAGGGAAATCCGGAAGAACTCTAAAATGACAACTGACAGCAACAGAGTCCACTTCCTGCTAAAAGTCCAGGTGGTCCAAACTTCTGCCCATATTAGAATCTCAAGAATATCAACTCTACCACATTTTACTCCCACACCATGGCTCCAGGAATAAATAACCCAGGTAAATTGTATTATATTATTTACTTATTGGATAGGTTTTTGTGAGTTCATCAGTGTAGAAAGCTCCCTAATGAAGAAACTCCCTTTACTAAAGTGAATAAGGAATTGTCCTGGCATTTATGATGCTCTAGAGTTACACAGGTCATTGAAAGGCTAAATAACTTGCCCATGGTCACACAGCTAGTGTCATTTCAGAGTGAGGTGAGACTTGAACTCAGTTTCCCGTGACTTTTAAGCAATCTTTTAAACTCCTTCACTATGCTTCCTCTCTTAGATTTTTACTGAAATGGAAACATAGACTCTTAGATTTGGAAGACACCTTTGAAACCTCTAATTCGTGCTCTTACCCAAAAAGAGGTCCTTTCTAATAACATCTCTCACAGGTAACTGAATACCACCAACCAAGTTGGAGGGATATAATAAATGATCATAAGGAATGGATTATAATTGGCTTTGTCAGTAGGAGAAATACAAACAAATGTCTTTACAAATCTGACCTCAGTTATTGATTGGAATCAACCAATCTATAAGCATTTGTGAAGTCCCCATGTGTCAGGTACTGGATATACAAAGAAAACCAACTAATCAAAGGAACACCGTTGCCGATTTTTGTTTTTGATTTGTTTTCTTATTGAAAATAGAAGTTGGAGGAAGGCATAAAAAATAATCCTAGGGAAATTACTGAAAATGTCTGTTATCGAGGAAATGCGTTGGTTACTAAAAAGACATTGGCATGTTAGGTATTAATTTTCTTTCTGCTTTGGTATGACAATGAGTATAAGGGATTAATTAAGACTTGGCTCTGGTCAAAGTAAGAGAGAAACTTTTTTTAAATCCATAGAACAGGACCCTAGGAAGACCCTGAGAAAATATTTTTGATGAATAAGGTTAAAAACTGCAGCATCTGCACTGATTTAGCTAACGAGTCTCATTTCAGTCAAGTCACGTTTCTACTGCCAGGAAGGTATCTATAGCACGGCACTTTGAGTGACCTTTCAGGCACAGCCGGGATAAAGCACCCAGTGAGAAGGGCTGTGCTTCTGTGCTTAGAGAAAAATAGCTCCAAGTCCGTTGGGAGCTTTTAGCACAGTCTGGATACTTCAAGCTTTGTATAGTCAACTGAATCACTGCCACCATGAAGCTGGTATAGCAGGGGGCAGGAGAGCACATACAGTTTGCTTCTTTGTGATTTGTCCTAAGGTTGGTTATGCTCTAAATCTCTTTTGTAGAATTGGCAGTAAGGACCCTTGACATCCCCTCCTGTAGGGATAATAGGCATAAGCATTATTTTCATTTACCCACACAAATTCCTTTAATGCCTATAAATCAGGTTCTTCTAAACATGTATGTTCAGCTTTCTGGGGACAGCCATAAAAACCTCCCCTTGTGGTCTTTCCCACCTCTGTCTTCAAAAGCATGTATCTTAACTGGTGACTTTTTCATTAACAACAGAGGTATAATTTTATGTTACTATTCATCACAGCCAACACATATAAAAATATATATTTTAGGGTTTTCTGAATTCAGTATTCGTTATTAAAATGTTTAAATAGAAGGGGGAAAGCTCACTACAGGACAGAGTTCTTACAAAAGATATTTATTCAGAGAGCATTTTCTACCACTTGGTAATTTCCCAATTCCACCATGTTAGTGCAATTAAATAATAATAATTAAAATGGATATAGCATTTTACTAATACAAACTAATTAGTCTTCCTAATAACCTCTCTTAGTAGGCAAATATAATTATGCCCACTTTGCAGATGGGAAAATTAAGTCAGACTATAAATGTGATTTATAACAGCTATGGAGCATGCAAGGTGATGAGATCCCGGCTCTAGTCTTTGCTGTGTGATGTGGGTTAAATCATCTGAGCTCTCTGTATTTTTATTTCCCCATCTGTTGAGTAAGGATAATACTACTTATCTTCCCTCTTTCACCGAGTTGCTATAAGAATCAGATTATAGTGTAAGTTAATGTATTTTCAAAAGCATTAAGACACTGTGCTTATGAAGGTATTGTTATCAATTAGATGGTTTCAGCAAAGCAAGGAAAGGTCTGGCATAAGTGTTTGTAAAACACTTGATTATACATAGTTCAATATTAAATATATATATATTTATATTATATTATATATATAAAAACTGTCGTTGACCTCTGATGTGTGCGAGTTTCTAAAATTAATTGACCCCGCTTCAACTCATTTCAATAGGGGACCTGTAGGAACATGTTCGGGTTATGATATGTAGTAGCTCATGGTAAGGAGCAAGCATGCCCCACAGCAGAAGCAATCTAGATCTATGTTGCCTTTTGTTTGCCCAAGTACTCATACACCATGCTAAAAAGCAAAGGCAGTCCCTTTTGTCCCTGGTAGGGGCAGAATCTTGGAAAGATGACATCAATGGCAGCTAAATCCTTAATCTGCTTTCCACTTTCACTGATGAGGCTTTAAGTGATATAGGGAATATGCCAAGATGCTGAGATGAAGACTTCATTCCACCCTTTGGAGAAATTAGCATTGAAATCAGAGCCATAAGGGATGAATCTGAGAAAATCACTGCCAAAAATGTTCAATTAAAGAAAGGAACGGTTTTTAAAATAAATGCTCCTCATTAAGATAAGGGACACAAAAAGAAATGACTTTAAGAATGTAAGCATTATAAGCCTCTTCAATAAGGCAAGAAAGATGACTGAGGCAAATGTTGGAACAATACACTGCTATCCATCATAGTTAAAAATCCAGGCCAGGGTGATTTTTTGATCAGTCACTACATTATATTTGTCACATTACTCTCTCAGAATACAAAGAAGGGATAGTGGGATGAATGAGGAAATTTTTCTGGGAAGATGTTCCATCCCTACTGGCTCTGCTTATGAGGTTTGAGGGTGGGGTGAGGGGGTGAAATAAAGAAGGTTCAGGACAAACCCTAGTTCCAGTCTGGATTTTGGCTAAATATAGATAAAATAGATTACTGAGAGTTTCTAACCATTTGTCCAAGGAGTGTAAACTAAGGTACTCTGACAGTGCCAGATGTCAAGAAGGAATTCTTGTGAGGTGCTAAAAAAAAGCAGGAAAAACTGTGGAGGCAGGAAGTTAATAAAAGAAGCAGACTTATCAACAGATACTTATAATCAGAAATGGTTTGAGAAAGGAAATGGATGGGTCATCCTCAACTGAAGAGTGGTATCAAAGATCTGGCCTGGGCAGTTTTTGGACACAGGAGCTAAAATGGAGTTAGGGTGGTACCCTCTCTCCCTGACACTTAGTCAAGAGGATTAGGCATGACCAGGACCTAAAATCAAATCAGACCCACCAAGGCACAGGTTGAGGATATTCTATAGGTTAATAATAAAGGCCCAAAGAGCCCAAGTGTATGGTATGCTATGTAGGCAACCCTAAGGTGGATGGCAAGGATCCCAGTAGTGAAGGGAAGAGGCCATTATGACCATCATGAAGAATGCCTCATAATAAATGGGCCAGAGGTCACTATAAAAGGTCGGGGGGGGGGAGGTTGCTGGAGATTGGGAGACCAAAAATCATGTGTATGTGGGGGTGGTAGCAAGCAAACAGAATTATTTTTTAACACGAAGAGGTAAATTTGACCTTATGGAATATCCCTGGGTTTGTTGGATGAGATATGACTAGAATATGTTGGTAGAAGAGTACCGTATTTGAAAGTAACAGTTTACATAAAAGTAGGTGTTAGAACAGTGCTGTAAATCAAGAAACACTCATGAGAAAAAACACAAGCAGGGTAAAAGAAATATGGCAAAGAACACGTTGATGAGGACCTGTGGAAGGAGAAACTGAAGTGTTATTGTACTGGGAATATACAGTTGACTTTAGTCAACCGGGCCTTTAGTATTATTACTAACCTTCTTGGATATTCTCTCCTGTAAGTGACTGGGTTTCTGTATTGATTTTCTTCTTCTTCCTATGTTGGACCTGCTACTCTGTGTGATACATGCTACCCAGTATCATTTTTATATGTGTATTCAAATATATGCAAGTAGTTTCCTCCCTCCCCCTGCAATTTCATAACAAGCTCCTTTCAATCAGGTGTATGCATAGTGTGGCTATATGTAGACAGATTTGCTGCTCTTTGAGTTGTACTTCACCCCTGGCTAGGATCCCATAATTCCTCCATCTAAAGCATGGCCCAGAATACAAATCCCATTCTCTGACACCTTCTTCTTGACCAGCTGTTCATTTCCCATATCCTCCTTTCTCATCTGAAATCCCTTCCTTAAATTGGCAGCAGTGATAAAAACACCATCTGTGTCCCTAAAGTCTTCAGTTTCTTTCTTAGAACTTCATAATCCCTAAAAAGATTAAGAGTAAGGAGTTATTCCTTCAGTCATTTATTTTCTCATATTTTCTCAGCTAGGCATTCATAGGGCCCTTTAAAGTTTGCAAAGTACTCTACATGTATCATTTTGCTCCTCACAACTTTATGAGGTAGGTGCTACCATCACCCCCATTTCAGAGATCAATCAATAAACATTTATTAAGTGCTCACAACGTGGTGCCAGGCACTGTGCTAAGGGCCTGGGGATGCAAAAAGAGGCAAAAGACAGCCCCTGCCCTCAAGGAGTTTACAGTCTAATAGGGGGAGACAACAGGGAAACAAATATATACACAAAACAAGATATATATTCATATGTAAATGGGAAATAACGGAGAAAAGGCACTGGAATTAAGAAAGGTCCAAGAAGTCTTCCTTAGAAGGTGAGATTTTAGTTGGGACTTAGAGGAAGCCAAAAAAAGTCAGTGGTCAAGAATGGTGGAGATAGAATGTTCCAACATAGGAGATAGCCAGAGAGAATTCCCAGATGTTAGAGATAGAATGTCTAGTTTGTAGAACAGCCAGGAGGTTATCACTGGATTGAAGAGCATGTGTCTGGGAGTAAGATGTAAGAGGACTGGAAAGGTAGGAGGGGGCTAGATTATGGAGGGCTCTGAATTCCAGACAAGATGTTTTGTATTTGCTCCCAGAGGCAAAGGAAGCCAGTGAAGTTTACTGAGTCGAGGGGAGCGCGCACACACACACACGTGTGTGTGTGTGTGTGTGTGTATGTGTGTGCATGTGTGTGTGTATGTGTGTGCATGTGTGAGAGAGACAGACAGACACAGACACACAGACTCACAGACAGACATGATTGGACTTGTACTTTAGGAAAATAACTTTCATAGCTAAATGGAAGATGGATGGGTGTAGGGCAAGACTTGAGGCAGGTAGACCTACCAGAAGGCTCTTGCAATTATCCAGGAGTAACGGGATGAGGACCTGCACCAGAGTGGTAGCAATGTCAGAGGAGAGAAGGAGACTTATTTGAAAAATACTGAAAAGATGAAATTGACAGACTTTGGCAACAGCTCGGATATGGGCGGCAGGGGGCGGGGAGGCAGTGTGAGAATTAGTGAGGAATTCGGAATGACTCTTAGGTTGTGAGCCTGAGGCACTGGGAGGATAGTGTTACCCTCTACAGTAATAGGGAAGGTAGGTAAGGGCCGGCATTTAGGGGGAAAGATAATGAATTCTGTTTTGGACAGGTTGAGTTTGAGGTGTGTACTCGGCATCCAGTGCAAGGTGTCTGAAAGGCTGTTGCAGATGCAAGATTGGAGGTCAGAAGGAAAATTGGGGCAGGATAGGCAGACTTGAGAATCATCACCAAAGTGATGGTATTTAAATCCATGGGAGCTGATAACGTCAGGTGATGTGAGACATCTTTGGATAGAGAGTATTATCTGGAGGGGATCCAGCAAAGCAGAAAGAGAAGGGGCAGTGAGATTGGAAGAAAACCAGGAGAGAATGGTGTCTCAAAAACCTAGAGAGAAGAAAGTATCAAGGAAGAGAGTGTGATCAACAGTGTTCAAGGAGAATGAAGACTGAGAGAAGGCCATTAGTTTTGGCAACAAAGATCACTAGTAACTTTGGAAAGAGCAATTTTGGTGGAATAACAAGGCCAGAAGCCAGATTTGTAAGAAAAGAGTAAGAGGAAAGAAAGTGGAGGCACCTATTGTATATAGATGACCTTTTCAAGGAGTTTAGCTACAAAGGGCAAAAGAGATATAGGATGACAGTGGGGATGGAAAGATCAAGTGAGGTTTTTTTCCAGGATAAAGGAGACATGGATGTGTTTTTAGGTAGTAGGAAATAAGCCAGTAGATTGAAAATAGGTGAGAGTGGAGATGACAGAAGGGACAATCAACTGGAGACAGGATGGGATGGGATCATTTGAACAGATAGATGGGTTAGCCTTGGCAGGAAGTAAGGCCACTTCATCCTGCGAGTCAGAGGTGGAGGCGAAAATGGCAGAAAGCACTTCAGTGACAGAAGATAAGAGAAGAGGAGAGGCAGCTTATAGTAAATGGCCTCGATTTTATCTGTTAAATGTGAGGCAAGATTCTCCACTGAGAAAGAAAGGGAAGGGGAGCTATGGAATGTCTGAGGTCGGAGGAAAAGTTTTGAAAGAGCTAAAGTGGAGAATGTTAGTATGAGTTGATAAGGGAAGTAGAGGAAAAGATGAAAAAACTAAGGCTGAAAGAGATTAAGTGACTTGTCCAGATTCATTTAACTAGAAAGTAGCCGAAGCAAATTTCAAACTGAGTTCTTTCTGACTTTATCCAGTAACGACTAGTTGCCTCTATGTAGCAGGGAGATTAACCTGATTTTTGAGGACAAGTGGTTAGTATTAGACAGGTACAAAAACTCCAAAAACACAAGCACTGCATACTGGTTACTGGAATATTCCTCTCGCTTACTATAATGGCTAAAAGTGAGATTCTCAGGTCCGTGTCACAGCAAGCTGCCTGCCCAGGAACTGAGCCTGTTCTCATCATGAGTGAATTTGTTTCCAGTGGTTCCTGAGCACGACTTCTTTTTATAAGAGACTTTTCTTACAAGATTCTGACATCAGAAATAATAGCATTTATAATCACTTTGCAAATAGGTGATCCTCATGACAATCATGGGAGGTAGGTACTATTGTTATCCCCATTTTACAGATGAGAAAAACTGAGGTAAACACAGGTTTAAGTGACTTGCCCCATGTTCACAGAGCTAGTAAGAATCTAAGGTAGGATTTGAACTCAGGTCTTCTTGACTCCAAGTTCAGCTCTCTATTCACTGTGCCAGCTAACGGCCTTGTTCATTTATGTTTGGTCCACAATTAGCAGACTCCTGACCACCTACCCAAAAAACAGTATCTACTCTTAATATCTATGAAAATGTCTTCTGTGGAAACTCAGTTCCTAACCTCTTTCTCCTGACAATATGAAGATATCAGATATTGTCTACTAATATCTTGTCTTTCCATTTTTCTGCCATCTTCAGTACATGGAATTTTTTTTGAAGGGGCACATGATTCGATCTCTTTTGCTAAAAAAATGGAGTATTACAGTTTCCTGCAATATGGAGAACATGCTTGCTATGTTTGTTGCAACTGCTGGTTTGTGTTGAATGTCAGACCCACTCTGTGTAAACCTTTACCCTAACCCCCCTCGCATGAAATCACAGTATCCTGTTTTACTTTCATGGAAACAAGTTTTTTCAATACTTTAATTCATCGTCAACATCATGCTTCAGTCTCTTTACACTTTTGGAAGTTTCTCCCTTACCATCATGAGTCAGGGGAGACCAAGGGACCAGCACGAAGGTAGACTGAGAAAAAAATTCCAATTAGGCCTTTCTAATTTGAGATGAGTGCATAATTCTTTCTCATGTGTAAGAAAATTCTTGTAAAACTGTAATTGATTCTCTGAGACCACAAAAAAAGTCATTACCTTGAAGGAACTACCATTTTTACATCCCCTACTATTAGTCACTCTCAGTTTAATAGATTATTAGCTGCTGTATCCATATTAATTTCTGTGAAACTTTGTTCCCTTTTATCTCTTTTAAAAGTTGTTTCTAATAAACAAAATTTTCTCTTTTCAGTTGATTTCATAGGTGGATTCGACTCTTATGGCTACCAAGGCCCACAGAAGACATCTCATTTACAGCTACAGCCCATGTACATGTAAGGACTTTGTTTTTGCAGTGTTTCTTGGACATACAGAAATAAGAAGATAATTCAGAATCAATGATATTCAGCTAGCTTTTTTCCTGCAGAATGGCTTCAATACGTTTCCTTCTCCAGTATTATTTAGGGGTGGGGAATCTGCAGCCTCGAGGCCACATGTGGCTTTCTGGGTCCTCAAGTGTGGCCCTTTGACTGAACCCAAACTTCACAGGAAAAAAAAGCCCTCAATCAAATGATTTCTTCTGTAAAATGTGGACTTGGTCAAAAGACCCCACCCAAGGACCTAGAAGGCCACGTGTGGCCTCGAGGCTGCAGGTCCCTGTATCTAGCATAATAATTTCTCATGGCATACTGTGCCACATTTTAAGGTCATGTTGATTTTAAAGTGACTTATCAGAGGTTCAGAAATGATGACCTTAGCCCCACAGTTAGCCCTATCCTATCAATGTACCAGGTCTCCAGCTCAAGTATCATTTGATTTGCTGCTCCTGTCTTCCATTTATCATTACATTTGTATATTTAGACCAAAAAACATGAAAATTATTGAGATTGATTATTTAATTGAGGTGGAAGTCTTAACTAAGAGACCTTAGGCCAGTCTCTTAACCATTTTGAGCCTGAGAATTCTCATTTTCAAAATGAGGGGCTTAGACTAGTAGATGATTAAGATGCCTTCCGGTTCTAATAATATATAATTCTGTACTACTGTACCATTACTATGTCAGTTGCCCAGAAATGCAGCCAAATACACTTAGCTTCTTGAGGGCAGGGATGGATTAACAGATCAAATTTATTGTACCATAATATTCATCATTTAATAGGTTCCCACCATCTTTCTGCAAGGTAATAAACCATTTTGCCTTTCAGTCACCATACTGTATATAATTTTTGTAGCTTTCCTAATACACAGACTGATTTGTAAAATGTAGCTTTATTAATGTTTGTGGAATTGCATTGGATCGAGTGTGGAAAGCATGATTAGATTACAATCCATTAGCTAAATTGTTCCAAGTTACTGATATACAATCGAAGTTTATTTTATCTCCTTTTCAAGGCAAATTTCCTTGGAAAAACTGATCTGTATCCATACCTACATGTATGCATATGTATTGATATCAACCCATTTCCATGGCAAGTTGACCCAGGAAAATATTATAGAACAAAAAGCAAAGGCCAAAAGAAAAACTACTAATTCATCATAAACTAGGACAATCTCACTTTTATTTATCTGTTCAGTATCACAAGTGAAGAGGTCAAATTTATTGCATTATGCATTTATCCAATGACTCTTTTACTAAGTGGCTACAATTCTAAGGCACTATACCCATTATGCATTCCAATCTTTGTGCTATGTGTAGTGGTAACTGAATTTATGAAGTATTTTCCTCCATAAAATAAGCATTTATTAAAGATCTATTTTGTACAAAACAATGTGCTGTGCATTGAGAGATATAAAACTTAGAAAGACCCAGTCCCTGTCCTCAGAATTTGCAGTGTATTTGAGATATAAAGCATACTTAGCTTCAATGGGTAGAAAATTAAGAGGATCAGATTTAAGCTCAATATAGGGAAAACTCTCTAAAAATTAGAGCTACACAGAAGTATAATGACCTACCTCAGAAGAAGATAGTGCTTTTCCTACCAGTACTCTTGGCCACTAGCTAGAGATGTTATAAAGGTGATTTTATACAGGCAATAATTAGACTAGTTAGGGTAGGCGTTGTTTCAGGAAGGCACTGAAGATTTTTAAGCAGGTAAGTAACTTGTCCTGTTCCATGTAGAAGAGTGAATTGATAGTTACCGAGGAATATAGAGGAACTAATTAAGAGGCTATTACTGACCTGGAAAACAGACTGAGGAGAGATGATTTACGAATCATTGGACTACCTGAAGCTGTGACCAAAAATGAGTCTAAACATCACATTGCAAGAAATGTTAAAAGAAAACAGCACAGATCTCTTAGAAACAGAGGGGGAAAAGGAAATAGGAAGAGTCCATCTTTAATCTCCTGAAAGAAACTCTCAGATGAAAACTCCCAGGAACATTATAGTCAAAGTCCAGAGCTTCAGGTCAAAGAAAAAATATAGCAAGGTGCCAGAAAGTATTAATTCGACTAGTGAGAAGCCACAATTAGGATCACACATGATTTAGAAGCTACCACTGTGTAGGAGGAGAGAGCTTGGAATATGATATTCCAGAAGACAAAGTATATAGGCTTATAGATAAGAATAGCTTACCCTGCATAACTAACTGGCAGAGGTGGGGAGAAAAATTTAATGAAAGAGGACTTCCAAGTATTTTTGATGAAAAGAAGCAGAGCTGCATAGAAACATTTCAGTTCAAATTAAGAGAATGAAAAGGTAACTACAGGTGAACAATTACAGGGGATTAAATAAACTGTTTACATTCTAATATAGTGAGACGATTCATGTTTCCCCTCTATCATCATTAGGGGTCCTAGAAGGAGTCTAATTAGACAGAAGGCTGAAAATAGCTCTGTCTTGATGACCTTAGGAGGGGAAGGAAAAAGGTTAGGGGAAAGTATCATACATAATTAGGGTGCACAAGTAGAAGTCTATAGGAAGAAGGAGGGTGGCTTCCACTTGAACCTTATTCCTTACTCTCATTGGAACTGGTCAAAGTATGGAAGAACACACACACTCATACACACAGAGCTGGGTACAGAAATATATTTCAGTCAACTGGCAAATAGAAGGGAAAGTTCTATTCGCCAGTTGACTGAAATATATGAAAATATACAAAAATATTTATGGTTCTTTTTGAGGTGCCAAAAATGGGAATCTGAGGGGGTGCTGCCCATCAGCTGGAGAAAAGCTTAACAAGTTATATTATATAAATGTGATAAAATGCTAAGGGGATGGTTTTAGATAAATCTGCCAAGACTTGTATGAATTAATGAAGAATGAAGTGAACAAAACCAAGAGAACAATTTATACAGTGAAAGACTTGGATACTCTAATCCATCCTCATGACCAATCATGAAAAATGGTACCCATCTCCTGATAGAGAGCTGATGGACTCAGTGCAAAATATACACACATATACACACATGTGTGTATACACATAGGTGTACATTTAATTGTACATCTATACAACAGAATATAATAACTATATTTAGGAAGATGCTGCCTTTTATTCGTGTATATATATATTTATGGATTTATACATAGATACACATTGTATAGCTATGTGTCCACTGTGTATATGTGTTTACATATATACACAAACCTGATTTCCACATTGGACTGTTTCAACAATCTGGCTAGCAGCTTCTGTGGGGGTGTAAGATCCACCAGCCACCAGCACCCAGAAAGCTGCCAACAGACTGCAAAAGCACAGGTTCTTTTGATCTGCTTAACTAAGGAAAGCAATGTTAAGGGGTTGACAAGTTTACTTTAATTCAGCATACAAATATCATCCACTTAGTTCAGGGGAAAAGACCAGCACCCTGAACTTCAGGGAAAAATACAAACAAATTACAAACATCAACAGACAGACCAAATACAGATTCATAGTTACCAACATCTAGGTTCAGCGGGGGGCTCATAAGGAGGGCTGGCCCAGAGTAACTCGAGCCACCACTGCTGTGGGTAAGAGCTCCAAAGAAGAGAAAGCCGACCCCTGGTTTTATATCTTCACATGCGACTCACCCACATGACCTAGAATCCTCACAAAGAGGCAACTTGAACCCACGTGCTCTAAAAGCTTCTGATGTCCCAAACCTATCACTCAAATTCATGTGTAAACTAGGCCCTCCCCTGAGTTAGCCCTACCTTGGGCCCCACCTTAGTTACCAATTCACACCCACATAGGTTTTACATCTAATAGGGGTTTGGGCCTCGGGCTTAGCACCTAGTAAGGCTCAATGAAATACACTGAATTACTTAAAGGAAACAAAAGCCAACTAAGTGCTAAGAGCCCATTTTGCTTACCAACACATAGACATGTGCAAAATCAAAATATGTTTGTGTGTATGCATATGTACACAATTTTTTTCTGTTATACATGTCCAGTGCAGAATTACTTTTTGCTTGACTATACATGTTTGCAGCAAGGGTTTTGTTTTGTGCATGTGTGTGTGTGTGTGTATGTGTGTGTGTCCTTTGGAAGGGAGGGTAAGGTAAAGGAAGAGGCAAATTTTTACCAATGGAAAAAAATAAAATTTAATTAAAAATCATTTTGGTAGCTAAATGAAGAATGGATTGGAATGAGGAAAGACAGACAGACAGATATGAGAGAGGAAGACTAACCAGGTTATTACAATTAGTCCATTAATGATGTGATGAAAGCTTGTTCTAGAATGGCTGCTGTGTAAGTGTAAAGAAGGAGACATATAGGAGAGATTAAAAATAATAATAAAAACAATATTTATATAGTACTTCAAGTTTTAAAAGTGCTTTGCAAATATTATCCCATTTTTCCTTAGAAAATCCTGAGAGGTAAATGCTATTTATATCCCCATTTTACAGACAAGGAAACTGAAGCAGTGATTAAGTGACTTGCCACAGCCTGGTGCTCTATCCTCTGCACCACCTTTCTGCCTAGAAAAGTGGCGGTGCTAATATAATAAGACTTCACAGTCATATTTAAATTTGACATATTTGGGCATAGAATATGCTCATGGATTTTTTCAGTCAATAGACATTTAATCAATCAAGGCACTGTACCAGGTACTGAGGACGCAAAGCTAAAATAAGATATACAGTCCCTTCCTTCAAGGAGTTTACAATTTAGTCAGGGAGATAAGATTGGAATATACCTGTTATTTCATTGCTCTTGGAAGCTCCCATTGAGGAAACTCCCTCTACCAGTGCAAGTGTACACCTATTTTGCAACTTGGAGGCATAGCCAAAGGCATAGGACACTGAGATTACTTGATTTGTTCAAGGTGATATAGACAATGTGTATTAGCAGGGGGACTTGATCCCATCTCTTCCTCACTCCTAAGCCAATTTTTTATCTACATCCCCACTCTGCCTGTCAGTATTATAGCAGAGGGGATGACATTCACAAGGTATTCTCATGTAGCCTAGAATTCAGGGGTGGGTAACCTGCAACCTCGAGGCCACATGTGGCCCTCCAGGTCCTCAAGCATGACCCTTTCAGTGAATCCAAACTTCACATAACAAATCCCCTTAATAAAAGGATTTGTTCTGTAAAACTTGGACTCAGTCAAAGGCCACACACAAGGACCTAAAGGGTCACATGTGGCCTGGAGACCACAGGTTCCCCACCCTTGTATATACTGAGGAGGATGCTATGTTTCTACACACTAGCTCCCATCCTTGAACACTGGGCTTCTGTCTAGTAAGCATTTACCATGTTTAGCCCTGACACAGACCCACTATCCTTCTCCTTGGCCATCTTCCTACTACAACACACCACTGAGCATGTGCCCTTTCCACATCCTTTTCAACTCTAGTTCTGAGGATGGTAATAAAATTGACACTTCTAAAACACTCTTCCCCAGCTACCACTCCTCTGGATATGTGGTCTTCCCTTACTAGCTCCTTGAGGTCAGAGACTATTTGTTTATATTTTTATAAATATACAAGTAACCAGCAGTGGTAAGAGCTGGATATAATATTTTTTATGCATTCATTCATGAAATCAATTACAATTGGAGAGATTTGTGATAGTTTAGGATTGTAGATGCAAAGGTCAAAGGGACCTTGGAGGTTATCTTGTTCAATCCCTTCATTTTACCAATAAGAAGACTGAGGCACAGAGAGCTAAAGTGACTTGCCCAGGGTCACACAGGTTGTTACAGGCAGGATTTGAACCTGTGTCCTCTGAACAACTAATCTCTTTTCCACTGTACAACCATGCTTCACTATATACTCCACAGTAGTGGACATGTAGATAGCACCTTGAAGAAACTAAGAAATTTTTCAATTGTGAAAATGACATCCCAAACATTCTTCACTATTATAAAGTCTCATACAGATTTTTACTTGTGTTCTTTATGTCATAGTTTCTTTGCCTTGATGGCCTTTGAAATCATAAATGCTAAGAAAATTCTACAAAGAACTTACAGTGTCTGTGGCAGCGCAGACACAGATAGTGGAAATTCAAAGACTTTCTTTAAAAACCACTTTTTGTAGCCAAACCTTCAACTCAAGCTACTAATAAACCATGCAATATCTGAGCCTCAGTCTCCCCATCTAGCAAATGAACTATAACATTGCATCACTTCTATATACTTCTAAAATGTTCTCATTAACATTTCCTTCCCTTTCTCCCTCCCTACACTTTGGTGATGCCTCTGGTGGAATTGCACAGTGGCCACAAAGCAGACAGGCTTTGGAAGATCTACCGACTAGATGATCATCCCCTAACTAAACCAAAGATGATTCTACAGGCATACATTCTACAGGCATTCTAACACCATTAACTGAATTAGCAGAAGAACAACATTGATTGAGACAATACTATGGGGCACCATTAGTTCCATAGGATGAATGTTGTCCTTTGTTTGACTCTTGGGGAAATGACCAAATATTATAATGGTGTTTTACAATGTCGTGAGGGGATTTGGTTAAAATGTGTTAATGATGTTCTTGGGTAATGACATTGGACTAGGCAGCCGTTAAATAGAATAAGACCAACAATTGTTTTTGTAATTCACTCATTCAAAGCAAAGCAAATTCATTCACTCGTAGCAAAGAAATGCCCCAGTGTATATTGCTGGCATATATCCCCAAGAGGTAAAGGACGGGGAGAGGCTCATGTTCATGAAAATATTTATAGCGCGCTTTTGTGGGGGCAAAGAGTATGTGCTCATCAATTGGTGAACATTTAAACAAACTGTGGTATATGAATGTAATGGAAACCCTATGAGAAAAGGTGAATACAAAGAATTTAAAGTATGAAAAGCTTTGTAGGAAGTAATTCAAAAAGAAGGAAGCAGAACTAAAGATTACATGCAGTGATAACAATAGTGTGAAGAAAAAAAACCACCAAAACAACCATGAAATTTGAGTAATATTAATGATCAGTCTTAATCCCTGAGAAGACATAATGAAACGTATCTCCCTTCTTTAGATGGAGGGGTGGGGAACTGCAGGTATAGAATGTTGGATATACGGGCAGATTACTGCATTGGAGAGTTTTCCTTCATGATTTTTCTTTGTTACAAGAGGCATGTTTTGTTCGCTAGCTGGAGTGGAAAGGAGAAATTCAAATATGACTGTGGTAAAAAAAAAAAGTAGGCATCAATAAAACTTATTTTTTAAAATTTAATGCAAAAACGGAGATGTGATGAAGAAGGAAAAAAGAAAACCTGGTTATATTTATAGCTACAATGGAGGGAAAAATGAGCATCACAGAGAAATCAGGAGATATGTAAGGACATGTGTCTGAGACAAAGAAAACCAGAATGATGACTCTTGGAAATACGATTTTTTAATATTTCAGTGCTGCCTTCTTCCCTATGTAAATGATTCTATTGTGTTGCAAGAGGCAAAATTCATATGCACACTTCTGTTCCTTTTATTAAATGCACAGAAGGAAGACTGTCATAAGGCAGAAGCCAACAAATACATCCACATGTCACTCACAAAAAGCTGTCTCTAATCATGATCTCACATAATTTCAGCCCAAGCAAAGAATGAAAATATGCCCATGCTCATGAACAGCCCATCAACACCCACCAGACACTGCCATTCCTCTTAGTCGGCTGTACTGATACCCATTGTCTCTATCAGACAGTCATGTGAATTTCCTCTTTGCTGATCAACAGATGCTGCTGAGAGGAAACAAATTAACAAGAAACATACCAAAGAAAATTTCGATTCACAGAAATGAATGCTAATGGTAGATAATGACGTTTTAAACTTTGTACCAACATGTTGTTGTACTCTCTATAAAAAGTATTTGATCTAAGTCATACCACAAAGAATAAGTAATCAATGGATACAAAGAGTTCTCAAAAGAATTGCAAACTATAAACCACCATACCAAAAGCTTCACAAATTTAAGAATAAGACTCGACTCAAAACCACTCAAGTTTAAGTTAAATTGGTAAAGATGACAAGAGATGGAAATAGAGTTGGATAAGCTACAGAAAGACATGCATGCCTGTTCAATACGCTATTGGGGAGGTTGTAAATTCATCTGACCATTCTGGAAAGCAATTTAAAAATGTTAAGAAAATGGCAAAATACCTATGACCTTTGACCCAGAGATACTAGTCATAGGCTCCATGGAAGTCAATTTCAGGAAGGAAGGTACCAATAAACAAAATATTCATGGAAGCACTCTTGTGATAGCAAAGAACTTGAAAGAAAGTTCATGCCTATCAGTCAGTGAATAGCTAAAGCAATGGTGGTACATAAGTGTAATGGAATATTACTTTGTCATCTAAAAAAAATAGACACAACACCCAGAAAAGCCTCTGTGTAAATAAGCAGAACTAGGAAAACTACATAAATACACACATGCATACTGAGGATACAAGGAATGACAAAAGGCAGTATCTGTTCTTGCGGATCTTACAGTCTCGTGGGGGAGACAACATGAAAGCAACTATGTACAATAAGCTATACAAAGGATGAATTAGAGAAAATTAACAGAGGGAAGGAGCAGCAACCTAGCTTTAAGTTTTCTCTGATTCATCCTTTATATAGCTTATTGTACATAGTCTCTTTCATGTTGTCTTTCCATGAGACTCCAAGAGGATAGAGTGCCAACCTGATGTCAGGAAGACTCATCTTTCTGAGTTCAAATCTGGCCTCACACCTACTATCTGTGTGTCCTTGGTCAAGTCACTTACTCCTGTTTGCCTCAGTTTCCTCATATATAAAATGAGCTGGAGAAGGAAATAGCAAACCATTCCAGTATCTCTGCCAAGAAAACTCCAAATAGAGTCATGAAGAGTCAGACATGACTGAAACAACTGAACAATCAAGAAGGGGATGGCATCAGCATTAAGGGGGATTGGGAAAGGCTTCTTGTAGCAAAGATTTGAAGGGAGTCAGGGAAGCCAGTAGACAAAGAGAAAAAGGGAGAGAGTTCCAGGCAGGGTGGACAGGAAGGAAAAATGCACACTAAATTTGTCAAGAGATCATTGGTAATATTAAAAAAGAGAGAGAGGTTCTGCTAGGTGGCACAGTGAATAGAGCAGTGGCCCTGGTGTCAGGAGGACCTGAGTTCAAATCCAGCCTCAGACACTTGACCCACTTACCAGCTGTGTGACCTTGGGCAAGTCACTTAACCCCAATTGCCTTGCCTTTCCCCCTCAAAAAAAAGAATCACTAAAAAAAATAAAAAGTTCTTTTAAAAAAGAGAGAAATAATTGTTAACTTTGGAGAGAGCTGTTTCGTTGGGATAATGAGGTCAGAAACGAAGTTTCCTAACTGCATAGTTAAGAAGGGAGGAAGAAGAAAATTACAGGCATTAACTGAAGACAGACTATATAGTCTTCTCAAGGAGTTTAGCCAGAATGGGGAGGAAAGATATAGGATGATAGCTAGTCGGAATGGCTGGATCAACTGGTGGATTTTTGAGGATGAGCGAGACGGTCATATTCGTAGGCAGTAGGGAAGCAGTCCATAGTCAGGGTGAAATTAAAAGATAAGTAAGAGAGTAGGGATGACAGAGGGGACAATCCGCTAGAGGAGACAAGATTGATGGATCATATGCTTGTAACCAATTGATTTTGCCTTAGTGACACCTGGGCATAGTTAAATGATAACAGACTATTCCATCTTCATGTACCCAAAAATAAATTGTCTACTTCAATGGGACGGGAATTCAAGGGACAGGTGAGGGCATTTACCTACAGAGCATCACTAGCCTTTTGAAATTTACATAATGAAGAGTACTTTCCATGGTCCCCTAAAAAACATTCCCCAAATTTAAGTTGAAGGCGAATTTAGCTCAGAATAACTATTCCTATTCTCTTAGGCTTTAGATTCGTAGATTTAGAGTTGGAAGACACCTTTGAGGTCACTGAATCTAATCCCCTCCTTCTAAAGATGAGAAAATGGAGGCTTAAACAGGTTAAGTGACTCATCCAGCATGAAAAGGCTGTCTGAGGAAGGATTTGACTCCAGAATTCATTAGCCCAAACCCAGTATTCAATCAACAATACCATACTCTCTCAATTCTACTTCTTCACACTCACCAGATGGATTTCTTTATTTTGACTTCTAACGTTTTCCTAGATTTCTTTGGTTCCTTCTGTAATTTATTTGTACATTTTTTTTGAATGAGAGTGCCTCTTCCAACTTTCTAGCCCTTAAGTATTTATAGGATCATTCATTTAGAGCTGGAAGGAACTTTAGAGATCATTCTAATCCCACCCATTCATTTTACAGATGAGAAAACAGACTTGCAGGTGATTTGTTAGATGAGTGGCCCAAGGTCACTTTGGCACCAAAACAGGAGCCCAGATTCCCTAATCCCAGATTCAGTGGTCTTTCCACCCCACTACACTACCTTTGATTAGAAAGGCCAGAAACCTGTTCAAGCAAGTGAATCCTAAGCCCTCAGCCCAATACAAATCTCATTCACAGAAGATGGCCTAGGATCTAAGAGTTTCCAATCTGTCATCTTTGCGTATCTGGCTTGCAACCCTTACATTTCTCTCCATCAACAAACATTAAGATTTTCCAGATCAAAGTAATTTACCATTATGGGATGTTCAAGCACAGTAAAAACATAAACAAAAAGCAACTGAAAAGAATGAGAGATTGCTTAGACTGAGAGGAGTATGCTTTGATAGCTGTGTGCCATTCTAGCTGCAGGGGTTTCCATTAAACATGACAGGAGTTGTGTGACTAAGACCCTGAACAGCACTCTCAAAGCACTGCCACAAATGTCTCAAATGAGAAGTCTTTTTTCTTTTTCTTTTTTTTTGCTGCTGCTCCCACATTCAGTGTACAGAGAGCCTTCTTTTTGGTTAAAGTGGCTCTGGCTTTTGTTGATTTGTGATTCTTCAGGTGATCTTCCAGCTTACATCCAGTTAAGCCTGGAGAGAAAAGGAATTTCATGTTTTGTAGTTTAGCCCTCTTCCCCTCTGATCTGAGAGCCTCCTTCATGTGGGCTGAATACATACAGAGGAAGGGTAGTGCTGTCATCCATGAGACCACTCCATTAGAATATGCTCACATTTACAGGTTAAATTTTGTGGTCAAAGTAATTTGCTTTGAGGTTCGGTGACCTCCCTTCCTATATAGATCTTTTGTTTTATTGTTTTGGGGTTTTGTGGGGGGGAGGTAAGGGGAAGTAATCAGCAGTATATGGGCTCACATACAAGAAATTCCCACAGAGAACCCCTAGAAGAGTTGTATTCTGTCTCCTAACCGAGCAGCGGAACTAACAATGGTGGACTCTGAAGCCAGGAGGGGTTTTTTTTTGGTAGGGGAAGGAGGAGGGGGGCGGGGAGGAGGGGGGAAAGAAAAGATCCTCCTTGAAACCCTTCGGGCATGCCCCTCATTTGTGCTTGCCCTGTGCTTAGAGAAGAAGGGGAAAGTGATGAAGAGTATCCCCTAATCTATCTCCCAGCTGATAACAAACATCTTTTTTCCCCCATCTCTCCTTTAGGTCCAAGTAAACAATGTGACTTCAGTGTGTCAGCTCAAGGACCTTTCAAAGAACTTGTTTCACAATGGCCTCCTGTGTTTTACAAAGAGTGAGAAGCAACTTATCTGTGTTTAAAAAAAAATTAAAAATAAAAAACCAACAACCACCACCACCACCACCAAGCATAAGCTGAGACACAAAAATAAATAGTTCCACTTGGCCTCTTCTTCCTAACAAACACAGACAGATGCCCAGGAGACCCTATCTTGGATTTCCTGCATGTACAGACAACTGCCAGGCCTTTGGAAGGTCCAAAAGGAGAAGTGTTGGCGCCCTCTGCTGCCCATTCTTTACCTTTACCTTCTGCATTCCAACTAATGGGAGAGCCTGAGTTACGGCGTCATCCAGTTCAGAATCATTGGACTGCCCTCCATCCACCTGATAGCACCAAGTCTCCTTAGTGTAGTTACAAAATAATAACGATAACAGTAATAATAATACTAATAAAATAATACCACGATGACCTTGTAACTGAAGTCTATATAGACGGCAGGTTGTTTGCCCTAAAGGCTGTACGGTACATACTTGCCTTAACCCATCAAAGTTGTACACCAGAGAAACTCAGTGCAGGCTCTCGGAAGTAACTTCCTTCAGGCTGCTGTTAATTCTGGGGAAAACAAACCGAGGTTTAAGTCAGCGTGCTTCATGTCAGGGAACAAGACTGCCTAGTTCAGCAGCTCCAGAGCTCCTGCAGGATAAATTGCCAGCTGTCAGTGAAGTGCTTTCTTGTCAAGCCTACACAGTGGCCAAAAAGTAATAGTAACAGTAATAATCCGGATGATAATCTTTATAATACTAAATAAGGTCTTGGGGAGGGGGTCGAAGGGAGGGGGGGCGTTGGGAGACACAAAGCAAAGCTCATTAAACTACTAACCTTCCTGGAAACAGCTTCGTTAACCCCACCATTTTTATTTAGGGCACTCTAGGTGCTTTTCTAAGTAACTTCCAATATGTCTTTTACTAACTCCAGAAACATCTGCAGATTTCTATCAACAGAGGCCAACTGAATATGTATTAGCTATGTTTACTCTTTTATATCTAATTCAAATGGAAGATCTGATGTCAGTGAACATTTTTTTTCTAACTTCCGCATATGAGATTATTTTTTGTGGGTGGGGGGTAGGGAGGGAAAATAGTTACCTTGGTGAAATATTTGAGATCTCTTTGTGGTATTTGGGGGATCTGTTGTGTGTTAGAGTGTGTATTTTAATCTTCCTGTATTATTGTGGCTGAAAAAAAAACTGTGCTGTTATGTAGTTGGCAACAAGAAGCCTTTGGGAACTTAATAGTAGGTCAATGTGTTTATGGAATACTCTGAACTCCTAGGAAATTTCGTTTTGTTTTTAATCTGAGCTGTATTTTCAAGCACTATGTGGCTTTCATTAGCGGTAAACATATTTGTTCAGGCTTTTCAGGAACTTGGGTTGGCCTTGTTTCTTTTCTTGGAACCACCTTGGAATACTTCAGACAAGGGGGAAAATAAGAATGCCCTCCCATCACCTTTAAGGGGCAAGTGAAATCCAGGGCTTAGAACAGCTTCAGTTGGCAAAGAATGACTCTTTTCCTTGTCTTTTTCTCCTTGGTGGAGGTTCTGAGATGACCTGTGGAACCTGAGCCTGCCCATATCTACAGAACCAAGTTCTGTTTACTGTGTTTGCATGGATATCTGTATCACACACACAAAATATATATTATATCTATTTATTTTAAAAATTGTCTAGAAAACAGAGGAACAAAAGTTCACCATTGGAAAGTAAGCTACAAAGACAGGTTCCAGGAATTAGACTTGCATTTTTTTCCAGTGGCTTATACATGTGTGTCTATATATACGTGTATAAACATAAAATCTCAAATTTCTCAGTGAAACCTGCTCTCATGCACATTTCCTGCATGTTTGAATAACATATTGGGGAAAAAAATATTGACCCTGAGCTGGTATTTTGGCATTCACACACAGATGCTACATTCGAGAAAGGATCTGAAGGTCGACATTTTTATGAGATTTCCCGATACATGCTTGTAGTAATGAGGTTTTGCTGTAGCGTACATGTGTATATATGCACACCCAGCACATAATAGGCCCTCATAGTCCTACTTTATGTTGCAGCCAAGTCACCATCACCCCCTTCACACATTAAAACAAGAAATGATGTTGACTACTAAACAATGTTCAGTGGACAGAACTGTCATGGGAGCAATTCTGAGCACAGTAGTGTGACTATATCTGGAATAATATCCAAGTTATACAGCAGCTGTATCCTCCTCAAAATCCAGGAAAGAATGCTATTTTTCTAGGCTGGGCTTTTGTTATAAAACCTAATATTCAGAAGGCAAGAGTTATGATCCTGATGTGTCTTTTTCTTTCTTTTTCCTTGGCATTTGTTAATTCTGAATGTATTTTTAACAGAAGTGATTTTTTTGACTTATTAGTGTAATTTGCATTTTAAAAATAAATGGAAAAAAAGAAACCCATTCAGCTTCTGAGCTCTCCCTTGGAGTCCCCGCTGCTTCTCACACAAGTTGTAGGCTGTCTGGCGATATACTAGACTGCGGAATCCTATTACATTTACATGAAGGCAGTGATGAGGCTGTCCCACACTGAAATGTGTCAGCAGTGAATAGAAATTGCCAGGTCATGGCATCATTTTAGCTCAGTCATAGGTAACACGTATTTTCATTATCTCCTGACACTAAAAGGTTTCTTTTATAAGACTGTCTGTAATAGACTTGCTGTCATTTGGAAAATGTCTTTTTATTTTGCCTACTCATCTGGAATTTAGAGTCAGTAGCAAGCTGACAGTTGTCAAAAGCATGAGGCTAGTGTATTAAATACCCTCTGCTAAATTGGGCAAGGGGTCAGACATTCCCTCTGCCACCCAAGGAGATTATCTGAAATGGTCACTTATTTGCGCCTTCAATACAAAAATGCATTTATTTTGACTAACGGTAGTGGGACTCTGATATCTATTTCAACAAATGACAGCAATAGTATAATCTTTGGGAAGAAGAAAGCAAATAAAAATTATTAGAATTAAAATTTTTGAAGGTTTAAAAGGAAGATAGAGGACTTCTACCTTTACGTCACGAAGCCTTTGACCCTTCAATGATAGAGGACAACCCCCAAGAGCCTGTAATTCATGTTATCATAGTGCAAGAATTGGAAGGGACCTTAGAAGCCATAATCCAACCCCTTCATTTAATAACTGAGGAAACAGTGATCCAGAGAGTCTAAGGTCACACAGATAATCATCAGAAGCAGGATTTGAATTCACGTGCTCTGACTTCAGAGTCACTACACCATGCTTCCTTGAAATCAAAGAACTTCAAGTGACACCCACCAAGCCCCTTCCTAGAATTAACACCACCAGTTTGGCATGAGAAGAAAGTTGGATTGACAGTCCTGATAAGAATGGAAACCAAGGATTCAGTTCACACACACCTGTAACATTAAATTGGATCTAAAGTGCACACTCCTTCCTCTCCCATCAATCCTCACAGCTCACAGATTGGATTAAAAGTAAATCCTAATGTCCGCAGTTAACTAGACCTTACTGGGGTCAGCCCCTTGAAAGTACAGATTTCTAGGTTTTGCCAGATAAAAGCCAAGTGATAGCCAAATAGGTTTTGGCCCTAGCTATTTCCTATTACAGAGGTGCTCTGATACTTTCTTGTGGTTCAATTGTGCAGTTTATAGTGTTTCTCGTTCCTTAAGTGGCAGGTACCAAAATAAGGTGGTTTTTTTTTTTTAATTTGAGAACATCAGGAAACAGAATCACTGCCTCTCCCTTTTTCCCCACCATTTTTCTGTTTCATGAAGAAACCCCAAATTCAATGAAATGTCACCTTGCAGGCCTGTACCACCCAGTACTTTTCAGAAACAAGAGCTGGTCCCTTCCTCCTACTTCTTTTTCTCTTTATTCACACAAAAAGATGATTCCTCTTATGAAGATGAAAGGACCCTTTTCAGAGGTTCAGGATACGGAAGACATCCATGGGACTAAGCTATCTTTGACAACAGTCTCTACTCTGGCCCAGAGAGATGCTGGGGTTCATAAGTTCACTTGATTGGTGGGCTAACTACATACTTCCTTGACAGAGGAGTCCGGGGTCTTTGTACTTTGCTTGTATAAGTTTATGATCTCAGGAAATGTCACACTGCAATAAGATCTATATTTGTTCTTTATTAAAAGAGTACCATCTTCTGTCTCTGATGAAATGAGGTATGTAGCAAATACTCATGTAATATAGCTAGTGAAGTAAAGATTCAGTGTGGGCCATTTATTACAGGAAAAAAATTGATTTTGTTTTAAATGACTTATGTAATAAAATTAAATCATATTTTTGTTTATTTGTTTTCCAAGAATCGCTGGGTCTAAGAAAGCTCAGATGACTGGATTTTTATTCTCACACACTCAGAAAAAGGCAAATGGCCTACAAGTAGGTTGAGTTGGGGGGGAGGGTCTTTTTAAATTTTGTTTTGTTTTGTTTTTCTTAAATGGCACTTTTGGAGATGTGTCCCAGAACCTGTCCAGTCTCCTGTATCTTCTCCAATTTCTGGTCTATGTAATGGAAATTGATGTTCATGATAATGACTCAAAGACATAATGAAATCTGGAATTGTTACCTATAACAGGTAGGTTGGGGTGTCAAACTCAAGTAGGAATGGATTCCTGCTGCTGCATATTGACTTAGAAAACCAGAAATTAACATTATCTATGTTGTATTGTATTCATTTTGTTAAACATTTCCCAATTACATTTTAATCAGATTCTGCCCCACTAGGCTACAGCAACTTTGATGCTTTTCCCCTGAAATTTAGAAGACTATATACAAAATGGTTTTAGTGCTAAGTCTTTTGATAGAGTCAATCACTTAAATTAGAAATTATAAAATTTGAGGACTGGAAGGACCTTGGAGGTTATCTAGCCCAACCTCCTCATTTTACATATGAAGAAACTAAGGTCCAGAGAAGTTATTAAATGACTTGCCCAAATGATGCAGGTGATGTATGTCTGAAGGAAGATTTAAACCATCTTCTTGACTACAGGTTCTGCAAACTATTCATTATACCAGGGCTGTCCGACCTTAGGTTATTTTAGGGCTGCATTAAAATAATTATTCGAGGGCCGCACCCAGAATAAAAAATACGGTACACTAATAGAAAGTAGGGGAATGTGCATCATCAATACAACAGGCAAAGGTGTGAAGTATGAAAGCAAACACAAAACAACAAGGCGACAATACAATAGTATAAAGGTAGGTGCATACTGACTAGTCTGCATCGTACAGACGGAACGCATCCCACAGATCGACTGAAAATTTTGTGCGACATGTTCCATCTGTAATACTACTTAAAAACACCAAAGAAAATTATCAACAAGATTATTTATTAGTGATGGAATTAAAAAAATCTAATACGCATTCCATGCATGAAAATTATTATTTTATTTTTTTCGCTTGTGAAATTAAAACCCACAGGTGGCTGCATAAATCGCACATGTGGCCCACAGGCCATATTTTGGACAGCCCTGCACTATACCATGTTGCCTCTTGAATCCATGAATAACATCTATGGTGACTTAGTAAATAATATTCTCTTTATTAGAAATACTGTGGTTTACTAGACAGACATTAAACTTAGAGGAACAATGGAAGTTCTGTGGTTTGTTTTTATAAAGAATTTATAATTGCCATAATAAAGAGATTGAGTGGATCTAGAACTTGTCTTCCTACAACATTTGGGATATTCTTCCTTGAGAATCCCTGCCTTTCACTTATAAAATGAGAAACTCAGCATTTGTCCCTAAGAAGCTCATATATTGAGAGACTTCTTTTTGAAATACAAACTCCCAGATTACTCTCCTCCCTCAGATCTTCCCCTCCAACCATCCTTTATCACTCTTTATTTCCTCTTCATATCTACCTATGTCTACTCCAACAAAAACATAAGAAATCCTTAACTCTTTGATATATGCCCAATTTAGGACCTACTTATATCTTCTATGTCAACTAGGTGGCATAGTAGATAGAGTGCCAAGCTTGGAGTTGGCAAGACCCCACCTTCCTGAGTTCAAATCTGGTCTCAGAAACTTAGAAGCTGTGTAACCCTAGGCAAGTCACTTAACCCTGTTTGCCTCAGTTTTCTCATCTGTAAAATGAGCTGGAGAAGGAAATGACAAACCACTTCATATCTTTGCCCCCAAAAAAACCCCAAAACCATGTCGCAAAAAGTCAGACACAACTGAAAACAACTGAACAACAGTAAAATATCTGTTTAAGGTTTGCAAAGCACTTTACAAATATTATCTCATATTATTCTCATGATGAACCTGTGAGAAAGGTGATCTCTATTTTGAAAATGTGACAATTGAGGCTGACAGAAAGAAATTAAAGGGCTTCCATAGAGTCACAGAGCAAGGTATGTCTGAGGCAAGGTTTAAACATGGGTCTTCCTGACTCCAGGTTCAGCACTGTGTCCCCTACACTGCCTGCCGCCACCTAGCTGTCCTGTGTCAATCTTTTTTGATAGCTATTATCGTACCAAAATCTTGACAAGACACTTAAAAATGTTCTATTTTCACAAAGGCTACTCTATAATAGCTTCAAGAATCTGTAGGCAGGATGATGTTTTCAAAGACTTTGCTCATATTAATCACTTTCCCTTTACTCACCATCATTAACTAAACATTGAGGCTGTTTGACTTCATCCTGACGATGTTTTGGTTCAAGCTGAAACATGAGATAACAAGATGTCCCAATGTTCCAAGTGGCCTCCAATAAGATTTATGCCTGCTGGGTGTGTGTGTGTGTGTGTACACACGCATGCACACGCACACACGCACATGCCAAACCTTACCGCACATTGAGATCAGAATATCCCCAAAAGATATAACAAATGAAACCAGAAGAATAATGAAGAAAAATGACAACTCATGGAAGGGGAATAAACAGTGTATGCCTCTGGTAAATAACTCCCTGAAGAACTCTTAGAAAAGACTTACTGATTAATTGAATCAATCCATCATCCTTTCAGTGACAGCATTTTCAATTTGCAAACTTTGTTGTTGTTGTGTTCCTTTACTATTACAGCAGAGTAAAACGTAGATTTGTTGGGGATTTGTGTTGTGTTACCGTTCTATTATCAAGTTGTTGCTATCCTACTCTCTGGATATACAAGAAATTCACATCAATTTCAACAGCTAGGTGAGAGGAATGAAATTGTGAATTAGAAGATGAGTCTCCCTTCCTGAATTTTTCTTTCCGAAATGAACTTTCAACACACATCCATATCTGCAGCTAATTTGCTGCTCAAGTCTACAATGCTTGAGGCTGTGCGGTGTACTAGAAAGGCCACTGAACTCAGAAGACTAAACGTAAATGAAATCAGTCTTTAGACAAACTGTGGCATATAAAGCGCAGTTATTGTTATCTCTGGGTAGATAGGCACCATTCTGATTTCTAATGGGCCCCTATATCCACCTTTTTGACATTATGGTCATCAAGCTGTGTCCACTGAGGAAGCAGAAAAGTTATACCTTATCTTACTGCTTTGATTTTCCGGAATTGGTATAATTTCAAGAAAAGAAAATACACTTTTAATGAGACTTTGTTTGGGGTTTTTTTTAAAGGTTATTCTTTGATAGCTCATGTGCCTTGTCTTTTTAATTTTACAAAATATGTTGACCATAAGGATAGGGAGGGACAAATTCTATTTGTACTATATCTTGCTATGGTACCTTAGTCTGTATTACAGTTGGACCCTGGTAGATACTTTCCCATTTTCAATGCATATTTGAACACATTTCTGGTCATATTGAGGATACATTTCAATAAAGGGAACCCTACAATTTAATAAGGAAATTTCAGCAAGGTATATGAGCAGGCAACCCTTACAGGATTACAACTCACCATGGTAATATGATAAAAGTTCAAAAGTGATTTTTCCAGACCAAGTACTGGCTTTTTTCAATGGCTTCTGGCCCTCATGTTATTTGTAACATGATCAATAGAACATTTCACATGAGATAAATTTATTCATAAAATAAACTTTGCTATGTTTCTCAATAGAGGTGATACAGAATAATGGATATAGGATTGGTCTTTGATTGGCTTACTCTATGTTAGTAGAGGAAATCTCTACATGGAAGTATTTTAGGAGGGTTGGGAATTTCCTGGATACAGGAAAGATGATTAGACATTCCTCTTTTTGCCACCATTTGGCAGCAAATCCTTTATAGTTGGATGCTTTTGTGGTAAGTCAGTGTGTACAATAGATAAAAATAGATAAAATATATTTTTAAAAAATGAAAGTTAAGCCCTGCCTAAAATTTACATATCTGAAGCCAAATTTATTGGAATGAAGTACAGGGTACAGTTAGCTGCTCTCATTCTCCCAATAATGTATAAGAATACAGCTGTTGATTGAGTGATTAAACTCCAAATGGAAGCATGTTTCAGTGAGGCCTATGAGACCACACCTAGAATATGGGTCCATGAAGAAAGCTGAGAAAAAACTGGAATTCATGCAATTTGATGCATGTGCAATTTAAATTCTGTCTGAATTCCTCTTTGGCTGTGCTTGAATTTTAGAAAGCAAAGCTCCTTGAGACAATAAGAGTTTGAAAAAAAATGGAATGGGCAGGCAATTAATTAACTATTCCTTATTAAGTGTGTGTCACCAACTCTACCCATCTCTATAGACAGGAATCTGTACCCTTAAAAAGAGTGACATCTTCCCCGGGGAAAGTTTACTTCGCAAAGTTGGAAACAATTAGAACAGATCCCCAAGGTGTTTCTATCTTCCCAGCTATGTGTAATGGTGTTTCCTCCTTCCCACTCTTGTGAAAGAAACCTCTATTAAAATCAAATGTCTCCCTCAGCTCTCTTTTTCCTTCTTGAATAGTGCATTTCAGAATTAAATGTCAGCCAGACAAGCAAAAAGAAAGGTGACCTGACTTCTTAAACAAACTGATTTAAATGCACTGACTGGGAATTCTCTTTCTGTACCCTGTTAATAACAATGTATTTTTTTTAATCTACTGCATATTTACATGTGAAACTGAATGCTAGAAATAATGTCACAGATTGTCTTCAGTACCTTTTTGGTTTTCATATTACATTTTCAATGGGTCTAAGAATCTGGAGTCATTCAGACACGATTATACACACAAAGATGACTCTGAGCTACTGTTGCCTAAAATCTTGAAACCATCTACTTATAAGAGCAGAGAAGGTAGCAAGATACAACTGGTCATCTCCATAACCATAAGGTATGTTTATTGAGGGTCAGACATTAGGAGCTGGAATTTTCTCCATTAACTCCATATCATATCATTCATGAAATAATAAAATAAAACTTTGAATGAGCTCTGTGTCAGTCATTTCGATAAGTAAAGCATTTTCTCTCAATTAGACTTGCAAGAATCTAGATCCTGAAGGTATATAGAAGTATACTAAGCTTCTTTCTTTAGGCTACATATTAAAAAAAAAATATAAGGAAAGCACTTCCTTCTCAAATCCTTGACCTAATCTAAATGAGAAACTTTATCAGCTTTTCTTTAACTATCAATTAAAAAACAATGTCCTGCACTGAATTTTTAAAATTATTTTTATATTTTATATCATGTATGTATATTTTATTTATATAAATGTATTTATGTATTCTATATATTATTATGATTAGAGACCCAACCAGATTTTTTCATTTTTGGTTTTTTTTTTTTGTTTTTTGAGGTAGAGGTCTGATCAGCTCAGGAAAAAAAAATCTTCCCCAAAATTGATTAGATTAATAATCGAACTAAAAACAAAAATTTATTTCATTTAATACAAGTAAGAGTTTGAGTTCACTTTGTCCAGACTGAGGGAAGGAATCTTTAGGGATAGTGGCCATATAGGGATTAAATGGCTTGGGAGAAATGATTCTTCAAGGTGCACCTCTCAACATTAGTATTTTCCTAGTGGTGTTTAGTGAAAACCCTAAAATTAAACTTTTTAATGTTGCTTGATCTTAACTGTGGGATTTTATTTTTGTTCCTGAACCCTCTAAGTTGGAAGTAGAAAATGGCTCTTCAGAGATATTTTCAAAAGCTTAATGCATGTATATCTGTCCTTTTGGATTTCTCTTTATAAGCAGAGCTGCTTAAAAATTAATTAATAAATTGGCTTTCTGACAGACTTGAAACAAACTATCAGAGTACTGAGCTTTTCTTCCACAAAGAGAAGTGGCTCATTTTGTGGACAAAGAAACTAAAGCTCAAACAGAGCAGATGTGAACTAATTTGTGGCAAACCAGACTAGAGCCCAGGTCATCTGACTCATTGCCTGGTACTCTTTTCAGTTATACTCCAATGAATCCATAAAGTCATATGTAGTCACGGTGCAGACATAGCCAAGTGTAGACATTTTCTCCAGTAATGAGGATTACAACCCATCCACCCAATCCAATCCTGTGAGATTCTTCTTCATATCTTTCCTTAAATCCTTCAAAGAGGAAATATCCAATGTGTCAGAGGGCTTCTACGTCTTTTTAACATTATGTGGGTACCAGTGTAGTACTCAAGGTGCTCATCTTCCTGTCTGTCTTCAATCTGCTTTGCTCTCTGGCCCAACCTAGAAATAAAGTTCCCAAACTCTGGGCTTCTTATTGATGAACATTGACCTAATATTGCCCAGACCTATACCCCTTACTCTATTTCCCAACCATCTTCATGCTGTACTATCTACTCTCTCTTCTTGCCTTCTAGATTTCCACTCTCATTTTCAAAACAGTAGTTAAATCAATACTACCCTTCCTGGAAAGGTCATGTCAATAAACTTCTCTATGACTCCAGCCACCCTCTCTCTTGCTTCCCAGTCCAAAATACTCCTTTCTGGTCATGACCCCCATATTTGTGTCATCTTCCCCTCTTAGAATGTTAGCTCCCTGAGGGCAGAGACTGCCTTGCTTGCTTTTAATTGAATTACTTTTGCTTAGCACAGTGCCTAGAACATAGTGAGCTGTTAATAACCAACCTAATAAGCCACACTCCCCCCAAATTAAATACATAAAGGTTGACTATTAGCCAAACTATGGAGACAATTGGATGGTTATCCATTGGATTCCCTTTCCTTGGGATAATGATAATTTGAAAATGTAACTTTTTTCCCCCAAAGAATCACAGTATGATCTTTAACTCCAGCTGAGTGAAATCTGGTTCTGGAGAGGTATTGTGGCCTAGTGGATAAAGAGCTATTCCCACAATGAGAAAGACTTCTGTTTGAGTCCTACCTTTGACACACACCAGCTATGGGACTCTAGAAAAGTCACTTATAACCTATCAAGGTCATTTGCATTTCTCTAAGATTATATAAGCAGGTGATCTGAGTTGATAGAGATGTTATCCTCACCAGTATTAGCCCATACAAATGAAATCACAGACTCAGTCCAAAAAAAAATCTAGTCCTTTTGAGGATGGGCTCATCAGAGTCCTAAAGAACACTGGGAATGAGTAAAAACACTAGAATTAGGATATGAGTGTCTTTTCTCCAAATGCTCAAAATTTGGGCCAATTGCCTTTAGTTATAAAATTCTGATTTAGGGAAAGTAGCAAAGATTGACAGAAGCATCCACATTCACATATCACAATTTAAAAGTATGCATTCCAAGAGTTTTGACATACCAAATGCTACCTCCTAGCTGAACAGCTCTGCCACCATTGCCTGTGTGTCACAAAAGCATGTTCATTGGCTCTTATTACTTCCCCATATAGATTTGTTCAACCCCTTTGGTCTTTCTCACCAACATTTCTTCTCTATTCCTGTAGGTTCAGTGAAGCCTAGGCTACAAATGGAGGTATCTGCACAGTTCTATGTCATGGTATCCTCTTGGGAGGAAAAGAAAGAATATGGGGAGGAGGGGGAGAGGGAAAGGGGGAGAGACAGGTAGGGGGGGAAGAGAGAGAGGGGGGAAAGAGAGAGAGGGGGGAAAGAGAGAGGGGGCGGGGGGGGAGAGAGAGAGAGAAAGAGAGAGGAGAGAGAAAGAGAGAGAGAAGAGAAAGGAGGAGAGAGAGAGAGAGAGAGAGAGAGAAGAGAGAGAGAGAGAGGAGAAGAGAGAGAAAGAGAAAAGAGAGGAGAGAGAGAGAGAGGAGAGAGAAAGAGAAAGAGAGAGAGAGAAAGAGAGAGAGAGAAAGAGAGAGAGAAAGAGAGAGAGACAGAGAGAGAGAGACAGAGAGAGAGACAGAGAGAGAGACAGAGAGAGAGACAGAGAGACAGAGAGAGAGACAGAGAGAGAGACAGAGAGAGAGACAGAGAGACAGAGAAACTGTCTTATATTTAAAATTATGAAATCCTCTTGGCCTGACCATGGATTTTCTCAATTACAATAAAGTGACTTGTGGAAAAGCCATGGGACCATCACCAGTCATTCCCTAGATGCAGGATGATGTCTAAGCTGTCCTAACCAGACAAGAAGACTATGTTCTGTGACCACCAGGTGCCCCTGGCCACCTAATCTAAACTATAACAAGCTTCATGTCAAAAATATCTTCTGTGTCTCTTTGAAATCTATCAGCTAACCATTTAATCCTGTTCCCTCTCCACCTCTAGTTGAGTGGAGAAGAGACAGTTGCCTGTGGGGAACAGCCAAGCAAACATTCAACAAAAATTTCTACACTTCAGATGACCCTTAAATATTATTTTTCCTCATTTAAAATAAAATGTTTCTTGAAAGATGATTCCTCCACTTTGTATTATTGTTGGGGTGGGGAGAAGGGGTGCATAAATTGTTGTGTATAGTTTCTCAAACAAGATACTGCATCTCCCTACTCTGAGCATATTCAAGAAACTACCCACCCACTCCCCCCATGCCTGGAATGTACTCTTCTTGAACTCCTCTTGGTTTCCCTTGCTTCCTTCAATCCCAACTAAAATCCTACCATCTATAAGATACCTTTCCTGATCTCCCTTAATTCTAATGCCTTCCCTTTCTTGATTATTTCCAATTTATTATGTATGTACCCTGTTTGAATGTTGTCTTTGAATTGTTTGAGTTGTTTAAATGAGTTCAAATGAATCATTCAAATAATGAGCTGTTTGAATTTTATCTCCCTTAGGAGAATGTGAGTTCCTATGCCAGGTATTGTATTTTATCTTTCTTTTAATCCCCAGTTCTTAGCACAATGCCTGGCACATAGTAGGCATTTGATAAATGTTGACTGACTAAATAAATCTAGATAGAACAGTAGCTGCCAAGACTTGGCAAACTAAATTAGGATTATGGTCCTATTTCTGCTTCTTTCATACCATAACCCTCTAGGCCACCATTAACACTTGTGGAAATTCTGTTTGTCTTTTGGTCTCCTCCACACAAAGGAAAAATGATAGAGGCTCCTACCATTAAGGAAAGAAGCTTCGCTGCTCAATGCATTGGGTGGACCAAGATTAGAGGCCTCCTTCACAAGAGTCCTCTCGGTTGTGCTTCTGACTCTAAGGACTTTGCTGCTATGACACCCTTGCCCTCTCATCTTGAAACTTCTCTCTTTGCCTGTAGCCTGCTCTCTGCAATATCTCTCCACCATTCTGACTCCCATCTCTCACTGATGAGTTCCTTTAGGGTCCTTCATTTTAGAAAGAGGCCTGAGCTAGCCATGCTTCGTTATCATCCCAGCTTTACTTCCAATTCTATGGACTTTATCACCATCTCCCACCTCTACTCTAACACATGCACACACACCACTTCAGCTCCTTTTATGTATTGTCTTTCCTATTCAAATATAAAGTCTTTGACAGTAGGAACTATCTTTTTGCCTGTATTTGTATTCTCATCTTTTAGCACAATGCCTGACACACATTAAGTGCTTAATAAATGCCTGTCTGTATGCTATTGGGTTCCTTTACCAGCTGAAGTTCCAGAAGCCATTGGTACACCCCTATTCACCAGAACTTCCCCAATCCTATGACTAGCAAATTCCTTTTTCTTGTTCTAATTCCTATGTTTCAGATTTGCTGGTTTTCACATTTCACATCTGCCAAGTCAAAAAACTAGCAAAAAAGATCCCATAAGTACTCTACTATCTCTACTATCTGTCTTCAGAGTTAGATGTCATTTCAGACTAACCTCATATCTTTTTTCTACAATGTTGCTAGACTGTAGAATTTTTTCAATACAATTTACTTAGATTAACAAAGTAAGAATTTGGCAAAGTATTTCATGTTATTCTTATGGTCAGAATGAAGGCCCATGGTAAATGACAGCAAAATTAGGTGGATTAAAAACTAGTTGAACTCAAAAGATAGAAAGGAATGATTTGATGTCAGTTTGGAAAGAAGGCTTCCAGTGATGTACCCTAGAGATCTGTACTTATTCCTCTGCTGTTTACTGTTGTCAGCAATGCTTTGCATAAAGGCTTAGATGGTACGCTTATCAAATTTTTCAAAGGTACAAGGCTAGGAAATATGCTTAAGGACATGTTCAAGACCTCCAGAAGCTAGGACACTGGGATAGATCTAATAAGATTAATTTTAAAGGCTTACACTTTGGTTTAAAAAAAAATAAGCTTCACAAGTACAAAATAAAAGAGGAATGGCTAAAGAGAAGTACATCTGAAAAAGAGAGGAAGGTCTTAGTGGAGTGTAAGCTCAATGGGGTTTGACAGTGTGATACAGCCATCAAAAAAGCCAACATGATGGTAGATTGCTTTAAGGGAGGCAGTGTCCAAGGCTAAGAATATTCTAGTCCTATTATAATCTGCATTGGTCTGACTACATCAAGGATATGCCCCACATTTTAGGAAGGACAACAATAAACTGTAAAGTGTCCACTAGAGAGCAACCAGGATGGTAAAAGAACCCAGTGATCATGTTAGCTAGGGCTGTTGAAGGACCTAGGGATGTTCACCTTAGGGAACAGGAAATTCAGTGGCTTAGATTGCAATCTTCAAATACATTAAGGGCTATAATGTTGAAATTGTTTTGCTCAGCAACAGAAGGCAAAATGAGGAGCAAGAAGTAGAGGTTGCTAAGGGGGGAATTTAAGCTTCATGAAAACATAGAAACACAGAATTTTAAGGCTGGAAAAAACTTAAATGCTCAGCCAGTTCAACTTGTATCTAAAAAAAGATATCCCACTACAACATGCACTACAATGGTCATCCAGTCTTTGTTGGAAGACCTCTGGTAAGAGGAACGCACTGCCTTCTAAGACAATTCATATCATTTTTAGAAAGCTTTGGGTGCTATGAAGTTTTTTTTCTTATATTACACTTACATTTGCCTCTTTTCAACATCTACCCAGTGCTCCTAGTTCTACCCTGTGGAACCAAAAGAGAACAAGTCCAATACCTCTCCCAAATGATAATTTTTCAACTACTACAAGACTAGTGTTTTTTTTTTTATTCTCCCCAACTTCTCCCCACCGCTCCCCGCCGGCAATGAGTTTTCTCTTTTCTAGGTTAAATATTCCTAGTCCCTTCAATCAATTAACATATGGTATGGACCAAAGGTCCTTCATCCTTCTAGGTGCCCTCCTCTGGATGTTCTCCAGTTAATCAATATTTTTTAAGAAATAAGGATAACTAAAATTGAGAATAATACTTCACACATGGTCTGATCAGGGAAACATACAGCAGAACCATCTCCTTCCTATTCCTGGACACTATGTCTTCCTTCATGAAGCCCAAGATCGTGTTATCATTTTTAGTTGCCATATCAGACTGTGGATTTATACAAAGCTTTCAGTCCAACAAGACCCTTACATTGTTTTCAGATGAACTGCCATCTAGCCATGCCTCCTTCATCCTGTCCTTGTAAAGTTGATTTTTTAAAATCCTATTGAGAGACTACATTTACTCCTATTATATTTTATCACACTAATTTCAGGCCAATTTTCTATCCAGTAAAAATCTTTTTGGATCTTGACTCTGTTATCCAACATGTCAGCTTCCCTCAGTTTTGTGTCACCTGTCAATGTGATAAAGATGTCAACTAAGCTTTTATCCAAGTAATTGAAAAAAAATTTTGGAAGCAGAGCCAAGAATGCAGAGGAGAGGCAGCAACTCAGCTGAACTCTCACAACATTCTCCTCCAGACAACCTTAAAATAAAATCTCAAATAAAATTTTGGAGTGGCAGAGCCAACAAAAGGTTGGGGTAAGACATTTTTCCAGCCTAAGGCAACTTAGGAAGTTGGTAGGAGAGGTCTGTTGACACCAGGGTGGAAGCCCACCCAGAGTGCAAAATGGCAACATCAGCTATGGACCTTGGAGGTGGCTGAGACAGTGACAGCAACAGCAGCTTCAAGAGCTCTCATTCCATAGATAGTAAAGGGGTTGGACAACTGATCATAAAGAGATTACAAGGGACCTTTGCTGGCACTGGGCGAATCTGGTGCTGAAAGGCAATTCAGCTCTGGGTTGCAGTTCCAGGGCAGAGAAGAGCATTAGTACTTGTGCTACAGGAGAAAGGGGGAACTAGTCACAGTTCCCAGGCCAAGAGGAGCCCTTTCTGGGTAAAGAGCAGAGCACAGAGCATAAAAGCGATAACCACATCTCTCTACCAGATCAAACCACCTTGGAAACACTAAAAACTTGCAGACCCCTAGAACTAGCACAAAAAACCCTAACCGCTTGGACAATGCTTCCCAATCCCAGGTGAAGAAAGGCTAACTTTAACAAAAAATTCAAAGTCAAAAAATAAGCTGGAGATGTGAACAAAAGAAAATGATCATAACCACAGGAAGCTACTATGGTGGCCAGGAAGACCAAGACACAAACTCAGAAGAAGACAATGTGAAAATAGCTAATAGCAAAGCTTCAAAGGAAAAAATTGATAACTGGACACATGCCCAACAAGAATTCCTGGAAGAGTAAAAGAAATAAAATTGGGAGAGAGAAAATGGGAAAATAAATGAGATAAATGAGAGCAATGCAAGAAAATTCTGAAAACAGAATTAATGACTTGGTAAGACACAGACACGTGGATGCAGACACACACACACACACACACACACACACACACACACACACACACTCTAACACTGCAGAAAATGGAATTGGCAAGAGGCACAAAAATTCACTGAAGAAAAGAACTCCCTAAAAAGTAAAATTGGACAAATGGAAAAAAGGTACAAAAGCTCAAGAGGAAAACAATTCCTTAAAAATTAGAATTGGGCAAGTAAAAGCTAATGACTCCATAAGACATCAAAAAAAAATCAAACTAAAAAGAATGAAAACATAGATGAGAATGGGAAATATCTCACTGGAAAAACAACTGACTTAGAAAACAGATTGAGAAGAAATAATTTAATAATTATTGGACTATCTGAAAACCATGATCAAAAAAAGAGCCTAGACATTATATTTCAAAAAAATACAAAGGAAAATTGCCCCAATATCTTAGATCCAGAGGGTGAAATAGAAATGGAACGAATAAATCAATGAACTCCCAGGAATATTACAGCCAAATTCCAGAGCTCAAAAGTCAAGGAGAAAATATTGAAAGCAGACAGAAACAATCTAAATATCACAGAAGCACAGTCAGGATCATGTAAGATGTAGCAGCTTCCAAATATAAAGTGAAGGGCTTGAAATATATTCCAGAAAGTGAAAAAAAGTTAGGATTACAACCAAGAATAACCTACCTAGCAAAAGTGAATATAATCTTTCTGGGAGGGAAACTTTTAAACATTCCTGATAAAAGCTGAATAGAAAATTTCACATTCAAACACAAGATTCAAGAGAAGCATAAAAAGGTAAACATGAAAAAGAAATCATAAAGGACTCAATGAAATTACTCTTTATATTCCTGTATGAGAAGATGATACATACAAGAACTAAGTAGGTTATCATTGTTAGGCCAGTTAGAAGGCGTCTACGTGGAGAAAGGGCATGGGTGTGAGTTGGTCATGTTGGAATGATCTCAAAAAACTGAAGGGCTGAGAAAACAGGATACATTGAAAGAAGGGGTAAGAGAGAGGTAGAATGGGGAAAATTTTCTCACATAAAAGAGGTTTGCAAGGAAGAGCTTTTATAGTGGAGGGGGAAATGGTGGGGTGGTCAGTGCTTGAACCTCACTTTCATTGAAATGTATTCAAAGACGGAAGGCTATGTATACATATACACAGTTGAGTACAGAAATCTATCTTAACCAAGAGGAAAATGAGAAGGGAAGTGGGTGGAGGAGGGAGGATGATAAAAGGAAAGGCAGATTAAGGGAGGCAAAGGTCAGAAGCAAAACAGACTTTTAAGGAGGGACAGGGAAAAGAGAGAAGGATAAACAGAAGAAAATGAAATGGAGGGAAATACAGTTACTAACTGTGAATGTAAAAGTGAATGTGAGGTGCTCACCCACAAAATGGAAGCAGATGACAGAATGGATTAGAAACCAGAATTCAACAATATCTTGTTTAAAAGAGACACATTTGAAACAAATACACACACACACACACACACACACACAGAGTTAAAATAAGAATTTGGAACTATGTCTATCATACTTTGCATATCCTTTGACCCAGCAATATCACCCCTAGCTCTGTATCCCAAAGAGATCAAATACAAAGGAAAAAGACCTATATGTATAAAAATATTTATAGCAGTTTTTTGTGGTGGCAAAGAATGGGAAATTGAGCAGATGCTCATCAATTGGGGAATATCAGAACAAGATATGGCATATGATTGTTACAGAGTACTATTGTGCTATAAGAAATGATGAGGCAAGACCTATACAAGCTGATATAAAGTAAACAGAACCAGATCACTGAACACAGTAACAGCCATATTTTAATGATGATCAATTGTGAAAAACTTAGCTGCTCTGATCAATACAATGATCCAAGACAATTCCAAAGGACTCTTGGTGAAAAACGCTATCCACATCCAGAGAGAGAACTGATGAACTCTGAGCACAAATCAAAGTATAATTTTCTCACTTTATTTGTCTTACTTTTTGTGATATGGCTAATAAGGAAATATGTCTTGCATAATCTCCATGTATAATTGATATCATACTGTTTGCCTTCTCGTGGAGGTGGCGGGGGGGGGAGTAATGATGTGAGGGAGGGAGAGAATTTGGAAGTCAATTTTTAAAAAGAATGTTAAAAATAAATAATACTTTTTTTAAAAAAATGTTAAATAGCACATGGCCAAGTATAGAATGCATGGGGCGTTCCACCAGAGACCTTATTTCAAGTTAACATAGAACTGTTAATGACTACTCTTTGAATGTACTTCAGGAAGAACTACCTTTAGACTATAGAGGACAAAACTAAAATAAGTAACAGGGAGTTGATATGCAAGAATAAAAAAGGCAGGAGTAGAAGAGCTTTTAGCTGCCTTGAGCTGCCCTTGCCAAAGTCAAGGTGAAAACAAACCAACCAGGAATACAAAGATATAAATGAAACATCCCTTGCTTTCAAGGACTTAGCTCTTCTTTAATACTTCTTCTTTCCTCAATACATATTTTAAGGAGTCCGAGTTGCTGTTTGTATTTCTGGATATATCGTTTTTCCTAGAGAGCAACTTCCTCTAACAAAGATTAGCAGCTTCTAGATGGTGAAGTGGATAAAGTGCCTGGTCTGGAGTCAGGAAGACTCCTCTTCCTGAGTTCAAATCCAGCCTCTAACATGTAATTAACCGTGTAATCCTGGGCAAGCTCTGCTTCAGTTTCCTCATCTGCAAAATGAGTTAGAAGGAAATGCCAAAAAAAAAAACCCATATGGAGTCATGAAGAACTGCACAAGTCTTAAAAAGTTGCCTGCAACACCAAGGGCTAACGTTCAGCCAATATGTTAGAGACTGCACACAAACCTTTGTCTTTCTAACTAGGGGGTCAGCCCTCTATATCTGCTAGACTATTTACTTCTTTTCTTCTAATATATCACTTTTAAAAATCATTTTGATTGTCCTTAGTTTTCCTCAAAGTCAGCTTATTCTAAGCTTACACACTCCCAGCATCACTCAGGGTAGTGCCATACTTTTGTATTTGTCTTCTATTACCTGTCCTTTAACTATCTTTTAAACATCTAAATTGGTTGGTTAGTTCTTTCTTCATCCACAGTGGTCTCTTTGGTTGACTCCCTTTTGCTCTTCTCATCAGAATTATTTCCTTTTTGCTTCAAAATTTCATTTTTGAGAATTTCCTGCCCCTCTTTGGATGAGTTCTCCTATAGATTTTTGGTACATGGGAACTTGCCATTGAACCCTTTGAAATCTACTGTCCTAAAATCTGTGTGATGTCAGAACTTTCTTCTTCTTTATCACAAACTCTAGGAAGGATGGTCTCTTGCCCCCGCAGTTAAGATATGGAAAAAAACCCTAAAAAATCAGAGCTGTCCCAAAGTGAAATTGGCTGCTTTTACAGCTAGTAGGATACACCTCATTGAAGGTCTTCAAGTAATGGTTGGCCAGCCACTTTTTGGACATATTATAGAAGGGATTCTTCTTCAGATACAGGTTAAATTAATGGAATCTGAGGCCTCTTCCAATTCTAAAATTCTGTGATTCTATAATTCTAATTCTCAAACCTTCCCCTTCTTAAAATTTTCCTTTTTTTGCATTAAGATAAACCAATCACTTCAAAGTTCACATCTCTGAAGTCAACCTTAACTAGAATGTTGAAGTGAGTGACGTTCACAAAAACAGGGAAATACAAAGAGATCTGAGGTGGAATCAGGATTACAAAATTAATTACAGAATCTCTTAAGCCAAAAGAAGACTCAGAAGTCATTTGGTCCTATCACTTAGAAAGTCCTATAAATTTTGCTTCCAGAAACTTTCAGATTCACCACTCCCCCCTTTTTTTCCTCCAATTACACAGCTACTATCTTAGCCCAAGCCCTTACCAACCATCACTCGGATTATTGTAATAACCTCCTAATTTATCTCCCTGCCTCAATCCCCTTTCCTCTCTAATCTCTCTTCCACCCAGATTCCTAAACAATATTCCTAAGATACAAGTATGAACATGCCCTTCTCAAAATTATTCAATGACTCACTACTACTGTTTTTAGGATAAAGTACAAACTATTTGAACTGGCATTCAAGAACAAGCACAATATGGCTCCAATCAAGGTTTCCAACTCCATTTCTAATCATCTTTTTCTTGTACTCTACATTTTGGCTCCAATGACAATTAGTTATTCCCTAATCTTGCCTCTTAAACAAGCTATCACCAATGTGTTTCTCTCTCTCTCTCTCTCTCTCTCTCTCTCCCCCTCCCTCCCTCTACTCTTACTTTCACTTCTGCATTTTTCTTCAGTTCTTCATTCAGGTGCCACCTAATCTATGATGCCTTTCGTGGGCCTCCCACCATGTTCTCATCCTCACATATTCATATATATATATATATATGTATACACACACACGTATATATGTACAGATACATGTGTATGGGTGTGGGTGTGTATATGTATTTGTGTGTGTGAGTGTGTGTAAATATTAAATCTTTCCAATAAAATGCAAAATCCCTAAGGACCAAAAATAGGTTTCATTTTTGTGCTTCTGTCTCCATCATCTATCATAGTGCTTCGCACATTGCAAGGTTTTAATGAATTTTGAAGCCTGTAAGACCTGGATTGTCTTGCCTCTGAGAGAGCCTCTATCGGTATGACTGTGGAAAAGTCACTTAACCTATCAGGTATCCAGCAACTCTCTGAGTATATAAATTAGGGATTAGTTGCCAATCTAGATTAATGAAAATAGTTTGCAAAGATGAAATCACATCTTAAAATTTTGAATTGAAAATAACATGTGAAATAGAGTTAATGTGTATCCAACCAGCTGGAGTCACTGTAAAGCGAAGTTGAGTGAATACTTACTCTTTATTCCTTCTTCCAACATGAAAAAGAGGAAGTTGAATCCTCCTAGACTATACCTTCCTCAGGTTACTGGACAGGTTGAGGTGTAGCGTTCTCTTTAACCACTGCCGCTACTCCTTCCCCGATCTTCTTCACAATACAGACCTAGGTCCTTATGAGTTGAACTAGTCACACCAATCTACAGCAAATAAACTCATTGTGGCCTAAGGGGGAAATGGCTCAGTAGTTTACATATAACATAAATGTTATTAATAAAAATGTAACAGCTCAGGACACCTCCCCCCCAAAGTTAAAAAATTCCTAACAATCAAACAAAGGTTTAAATCTCTGGCCAATTTGAATTGTCTTCCTTCCTTGTTTTCTTCCTTCCTTTCTTTTTCTCTTTCTTTTTTAAAGACTAGGTCTCCCTAACATGCCTAGGCTAGAAGTGCAGGGGCTATTCACAGGGTGGTACCACTGATCTACATGGCACTTTTGACTTGCTTTATTTCTATATTTACTCCTTCTTAGACAGCCTGATGATCCATACCCACCCAGACCTGGGAAGTCACCATAGTAATACTGAAATTAGTGCAGATATCCAATCAGTTTGGCTCACTACAGCTCAGAACTCCAGAGTTCTGAGGCAGTAGGAATTACAGATGTGTACCACAACGTCCAGCTGTGTATTTCCATCCAAACCTTAATTTCCACCATTCCCTTTCCATCAACACAAATTAAGTATAAGAATGCTCAGTACAAGCCTTCATTGTGCACCGTGGATTTTTATATGAATCAAAAAATTAGGATAAAGAACAACCTAGATTTAAACCCCCCTCCCACACACACACAATTATATGGGTGCTTTTTATCACAGAGGCATAGGCATGAGAATTTGGAGAGTAAACTTTAAAAACCTTCCTCAGTCTTTGAAGTGGTGCTTACAACTGGTAGCCTCTGTTAAGCATCTGTTGCTTTTAGTCCTTGCCCTCCAATGCCTCTCCTGGATAGATGGGCTCTCTTTATCCTGCTCCTTTGCAGAAAGACTGGTTATCTATGTCCTGTATTATCTCTGCTCTGTGTCATCTGTACTACCACAGACTGCATGATTCTTTTTCAAAACTCCTAGGCTTGCCTAAAGTCTATCCAGTGACTTGAAGATCATGGTTGACTGGAAAGAAATGCTATCCTTCTGAACTACGAATCCCAGAATCCCAGGCACATCTCAAACCAGTGTTACAAATGGATATGAATATGGGTATGTGCGTGTATCACCTAGGTGGTTCATCATGTTCAATTGTGCCTTCTGCTTTAAAAATCTCTACAGGAGGTTTATTTTGTTGTAGAAACAATGTCTGAAATTGGTTTTTACCATTCTGTAATGTTTTCATTACATAAATGAATGGCTACTTTATAGAACGGAATGAAGTTTAACAGACTTTGTCTCATATTTTTGCTTCATTTTCCCTGTCCTGGGCTGTGGAGCACCATCACCAAACTTTCTCTCTAAAATATGTTTCTCTAATAATTCTTAGGGTACTGTTATTCAAAAAATATTTATTGAGCATGTACTATATACAAGATACTATGGGAAATACAAAGTATAAAATATGATTCCTTGGTCCAAGATACTTAAATCTTTTGGGGGAGAGAAAATATCAGGGAATATTGAAAGATTTGGAATTTTATCAGCACGGGGAACTCAGAGTGCAAAAACTCCCTCTTCTGACATAGATTGTCACCTAGTGATCACAATTATTTTGGAAGGTGGGCAGAACATAGAAAATTAGAAAACGAAAACCTTGGATTTAGTGGAGAATTCTTAAAGGGTTTCTTGAGACACAAAGTTTAAATTATTTGCCCAAGTTCACAGAGCTAGTAAATATCAGCGGCAGGTTTTAAACTTCTCTCTTCTCAAATTACCTTGTGTTATACTTATATGTATGCATGCCCTATCCTTGCCCCCTGCAACCTGAAACAATTTAAGTTCCTAAGGGAAGGGACTGTTTTGTTTATGTCCTTCTATTTATAGTGCCTTTTCTATAGCAGAAAGTTAATAAATGCTTGTTGAGTTCATAGAATCATAGACAGAGATCTAGTAGGGAACAAGTTGAAATAATTCAATGATTCAAATTGTTGAATAAATGTTTAGTACTTTAGGTAAATAGATACATACCACATACTCTGGGGCTACTCTCCCAATCCCCCACTGAAACTGCCAGGCTAGGTTTGCAGAGTATATCTGCTACACCCCCTCTTAGGGTTCTAGGAGTAGTCCTGATTGGGGTATGGGGATGTCTTTCTAGTTCTATCCTTCATTAGTGCCCACCGGAGTGATTCCCCTAGCAATTCTGAATTAATATCAGTCGGCCAGATTTAATTAGCTTTAGAAAGGGGTATTAACTGTAGTGGTACAGACACTTACTAGTTGTGTGACCCTGGGCAAGTTACTTAATCCTGTAAAATGAGCTGGAGAAAGAAATGGGAAACTGTAACCAGAATTGTCTTTGTTTTCTTTGAGTGACTCAATTTATCTCAGTGAGCTTTACTAGGTGCTAAGCCCCAGGCCCAAACCCCATTAGGTGTTAATGTAATCCATGTGGATGTGAACATCCCAGGGTCCTAAGGGGAGGGGCCAACTCAAGAACCAATCACCAGAGCCTGAGCTCTGGGATTCAGATGATGTCTGATGATGTCTAAAGCCCTATAAGAAGGGAGGACAGAGCTATTGGTGCGGGGCTCTGGAGATGGTGTTGATGAGGAGACTCCGGGCAGCTGTAGCCAAAGAGCCCTCCAGCTTATAAACCCGGATGTTGAGACTCTGTTGAACTCTGGTAACTATGTGTTGGCATTGAATCAGACAAAGTCTGTTGATGTAATTTAATTTGCATTTTGTTTTGAAGTTCAGGGTGCTGGTTTTTTTTCCCCTGAACTAACTGAATGATATTTGAATTAAAAGTAAGCTTGTCAACCCCTTCACCTTGCTTTCCTTAATTAAGCAGATCGAAAGAACCTGTGCTGTTGGCAGCTTTCTGGGTGTTGGCTGTGGGTGAATCTTATACCCCCACAGAAGCTGCCAGCCAGGTTGTTGACACATATGGCGTAGTCGGCAGGATCTGGCTTTAACAAGGAAGCATGGCGTGTTGGGGTACTGGGTTGGTTGAATGTTTCCCAGTTTTTGGATTGCTCTTTGTACTTGGAGTGGCTATGGTTCTGTGCAGCCTCAGGAGCAACGAAGTCCTGAAGGAAAACAGGCTGGTGGAAGTGCTGGGCATGGTTTCCCAGGGGCCCAGAACAGGAGATAATCCCTTCTTCCCAGGGCTTAAGCTGATAAGCCTGGCCCTGGAGGACTGTGCTGAAAGGGTGAAAGTCTTGAGATTATATTGTATATGGAGTTTTGAAACAGGAGTGGAAAATGGCCTTGGAGAGTTGGAGAATGGCCTTCCTACAGATTTGGCAGGAGGGGCTGGTGAGGAGAAAGAAGAAGCAGACAGCGGCTGCCAAAATATTGATCCAAGAGACTGCCTGCATAAGAACTTTGGAAAGGTGAGAGCAGTGAGCTGCTTTCCAGCTGATTTTGGTGAGGTGAGCACAAAGATGGGCAGCCACCTACATCAGGATTCCAGGAGAAGCCAGGTGAGGCCAGCTGGAGTTGGAACCCAGGAGCCTGAAATCCAGCCCTGGGGCAAGATGAAAACTTTGCAGCAAGGCACTGAGTCTGCCTTTTTGGTCCCTTCAGCTTGGGCTGCTTGGGATCCAGGAGGGCGGCATGGATTTGTTTTTGTTGGGGTGGGGGAAGTGCCTTGGACCCCCAGGGACCCCACCCTGTTGGCTTTATTGCCCAGCAGACCCTCCGGACTTGGAACCGGGGACTGGAACTTAATGGGGAGAACAGACCCTAAAAGAACTTTGTTTGAACTCTTTCTTTGAAATTGGGACTTTGGGTGCCACGTGGAAGCCTGCAATGCCAGTGTGCTGCTGAATAAGCACTTTATTTGGACACTTTATGAGTTTAAGAGATTAACTTGCTTTGGGAATGATTGATTGAAGAAATTATCTTACTGGGACCTTGGGGTGGGTCACATTTGAATTGTAAACCAATATTTGGGAATGTCACTGAATGATATGTTTTGCTTTATTGTGAATGATATGTTTTAGTTTTCTTTGTAATTGGATCACAATGTATGTTCTAGGATACATGGCTGATTAGATTATGTATCCTAGAACAAGGGGTGGAGTGTAACCAGAATTGTCTTTGTTTTCTTTGAGTGACTCAATTTATCTCAGTGAGCTTTACTAGGTGCTAAGCCCCAGGCCCAAACCCCATTAGGTGTTAATGTAATCCATGTGGATGTGAACATCCCAGGGTCCTAAGGGGAGGGGCCAACTCAAGAACCAATCACCAGAGCCTGAGCTCTGGGATTCAGATGATGTCTGATGATGTCTAAAGCCCTATAAGAAGGGAGGACAGAGCTATTGGTGCGGGGCTCTGGAGATGGTGTTGATGAGGAGACTCCGGGCAGCTGTAGCTAAGGAGCCCTCCAGCTTGTAAACCCGGATGTTGAGACTCTGTTGAACTCTGGTAACTATGTGTTGGGATTGAATCAGACAAAGTCTGTTGATGTCTGTAATTTAATTTGCATTTTGTTTTGAAGTTCAGGGTGCTGGTTTTTTTTCCCCTGAACTAACTGAATGATATTTGAATTAAAAGTAAGCTTGTCAACCCCTTCACCTTGCTTTCCTTAATTAAGCAGATTGAAAGAACCTGTGCTGTTGGCAGCTTTCTGGGTATTGGCTGTGGGTGAATCTTATACCCCCACAGAAGCTGCCAGCCGGGTTGTTGACACAGAAACCACTCCACTATCTGTGCTAAGAAAACCCCAAAGGGGGTCGGGAAGATTTGGATGCAACTGAAACAAGTGAACAACAACCAAGTGACAAACTAGGTCCTAATTTGTTTTCAACAATTTGAAGGCAATATTGAAGCAACCTTGTCTTGATAAATTTCTAAGTCAATATCAGTTCAATGTGGCCAACTTATTAAACATTTTTCAGAAAGTGTTTAATCAGGAAGATTCTGAGCTAGATGCTGGGGATACAAAGGTCAAAAGTAACAAGGTTCCTGTTCCTCAGAAGCTTACCATCTAAGCAGAGAAGGGAAGGAACGAGGACAAGAGCACACACGCAAGAAATGAGACACCAAGGATATTATGGAAATTTTGAAGGAAAGGTTCAGATGGTATGACATAAGAAATTTGAGGAGAAAGAAACTTCAAGAAATTCTTCATGGATTAGATAGCATTTTCTTGGAATTTGAAGAAAGACAGTGCATTTAGTTGATTAAGACAGACAGGTGTCCATCCATGCATAAGAGTTTGCATGAGCAATGACTGGCACAGAAATGGAATAAGATAGGATGTGAATGCGGGACAGAGAAGAGATGAGTTTGGCTAGAATGTAGTTCAATAAAAGCAATATCAGGAAGCTAAGGCTAAATAGAGAGAGATCAGAGGCAGATTGGAGAGTAACCCGAATGCCGGGATGGGATCAAGTTTGTAATTTTTTTGGTAGGCAATAGAGTCAACCCTCTCACTTTTGAGTTGAGAACTGACAGGAGAGCAAAACAAAGATTAGAGAGGGGAAAGGCTGAAGGCAGAAGAGTCACTGAAGAGGCTAGCAAAGTACTACAGAAAAGCAGAAATGAAGACTTGAACTCTGAAATTTACAGTAAGAGTGGAGAAAAGGGGCCAGATAGGAGAGAAATTGTAGAAGAAGGAACAAAAAGACTTGGCAAGGAATTTTATATGTGGGATCAGGAAGTGGGAAGAATCCAGTATGAAACAATGGCTATGTGCTTGGCCAACTGGCAAGATAGTGATATTAACAAAAAAAAAGTTAATGAGGTAGGAATGTTGGTATGAGGGTGGGGTGGGGAAAAGGTGATGATAAGGAAAACAAGTTCCATTTCAGACTTGCTGATGTTGAGGTAGTAGAGCAAGACATCCAGGTGAAGACACCCAGGAAGCTGTTGGAAGTACAGGATACGAACTTTGAAGAAAGGATGAGAACGCAGGTTTGAGAATCAGCGGCTTGAAGGTGATAATTGAAGCCATGGGCACAGATGAAATCACCAAGTGAGAAAATTTAGAGAGAGAAGAGATAAGGTCTTAGGTTGACACAGTGTGTCAGATTAAAAGAAATGGATTCGTGCTGCTGCACATTGAGTTAGAAAACCATAAAACAGTATCATCTATATCATATTCTACTTTTATTTATTTTGTAAACGTTCCCCAATTATGTTTTCATCTACTTCCACCACATTTGACACCTCTGCTTAAGGATATACTCTCAAATTTAAGGGGAAGAAAGGACTAGCTAAAGAATTTCTGAAAGACTGATGGTTCAGAAATGGATCCATGATATTTCATTTACTGTAATGCAGCCTGTTAAACAGATTATGGTGCTAGGTTGTCATTTTAATTAACTTGAAAATAAACTAACAACTTAGTGATGTTTTCTTTTCACAAGTTTTACACAAATTTTACCGCAACAGATTACAGTTAGATTGTAGGTGCCTGAAAAGAAGAAAGTGATTAAGGGTGAAAGACAGAAAATAAAAACCTGAAAATAACCACTGGAAAAAAAAAAAGGAAGGGAAAGAGGTATAGCTTAGTCCTCTTCATTACTGTATGTATCATTTAGGACTACGAAGACAGAAAAATAACTCAATACTCTCTTCTTTGTATACTTTCATGTACCAATTTGTAAATTGTCTAATTTGATCCCAGAAGGAAAAGAAAAAGAAGAAAAAAGCAGTAAGTGTGAAATGTTTTCAAACAAATGAGTAGTCTCAGATTAAGACAGCTTCATTCACAGCTTTCCCAAGCTGAATTTTTCATGAGTACTACTGCATGCCTCATTTTAAACATAACTAAACTTCTAGCCCTCTGATTCCATTTCATTGGGGGCGGGGGGGGGGGGGGGGGTTGTAATGTGTTTACATGACAATGAGTACAGCCTAAGTATTTTCAGAAAAGAGACAAGACCATCAGCTGTGGCTTGCCATTAAAGATCATTTAAAATTTAAACCTAACATAATTAAACACAGTTGGGATCCTGTGAAGCCTTTTCAATCATAACTTGTAATTTAGAGAAGTTGAGTGGTACAATGCCAGTTTACTATGATGTTTACTAAACTTTTTAAAAGACAGCTTGGTAGCTTAAAAAAACTCACTTAATTAAATACTTACTTGCCTTGATTAAAATTCTATACTGATGTGATAAACTTCAGAAATGTCTACCCACACATATTGCATAACTCCCTCTGAGCTCCAGAGATGCTTCTCACATAAAAAGATCCTGTAATAAGGGCAATTACCATGGGCAGATTTTCAAAAAGCAGTTTACTGAAGTGTGCTGTGGAATTGGGGGAGGGGGGAAGTTTCAAGCATGGTTGAGTTGCCCCTCAATATTCCCAGTGCACGAACCAGTTACACTGAAATTTACACACGTGCCAGAGGTGGCTGGTTGAAAATATGACCCTATTCATTTTCATTCATAGTGTTTTCCTTTCATTTACCTGCCAAGTCCCAGGTCTCAGAGCCAGCATTTGCTCTATAACACGGGATGCATTCGTAAACACTAAAAGCCATTCAGTGATGCCAAATGTATTAACACATGCAAGGTTACCAGGATTTCAAATATAGTCATGCCTTCTCTCTCTTGAGCTGGGCAAACACTTCCCACCTCCTCCTTTTCTAATTAACTTTCTTCTTAACTGCAAAATAGAAACCCATCAGTAATTTGCTCTCTTATTATATTTCCTACCTTTTGATAAAAAAAAACTCATGTCTTTCTTCTTATATCTTCATTTCTCCCTTTTGACAATCTGTTCTATTCCCATTGCTATCAAGATCGTTTGAATTGGAAAGGTTAAAACAAAAATGGCTAATGGAGAGAAGAAACCCAAGAAAAGTAGAGAGATCGAGTCTCTTAACTAGGCAGCTAAGTGGCACAGTGGACAGGGCACTGGACTTGAAATAAGAAAGACTTCTCTTCCTGAGCTCAAAATCTAGCCTCAGACACTTACTAGCTGTGTGAGCAAGTCACTTAACCTTGTTTGCCTCAGTTTCCTCATCTGTAAAATGTGCTGGAGAAGGAAACAGCGAATCACTCTAGTATCTTTGCCAAGAAAATCCCAAATGGGGTCATAAAGACTCAAACACAACTGAAAAATGACTAAACGACAAAAGCAAGAAACTACCTAGTGGCCTTTTATGAGTTTAAGTAACCAGGACCTGATGAAATACAACCCAGGATAGTGAAAGAGCCGACAGATGAGATTGGTGAGTTGCTGTCAGTGATCTTTGAAAGACTGAGGAAAATGAGAGAGGCATCACAATAAGGAGAAGGGTAAATGTTTTTATCATTTACCCCAAAAAGGAAAAGACTAAAAGCAAGGCATTATGCAGCAGAGAGCTCAGCATACATTTCTGGGAAAATTCTAAAATATATCATGAAAGGGATAGTTAGTGACCATCTAGAAAAGGAAACAGATCACAAGGAGCCATCATGTCTTCTTCAACAACTGCTCGTGCCACACTGACCTTATTTCCTTTTTTTGACAGTCTCTAAACCTCCAGGGAATGCTGTGGATACAGGTAACCTATTTATTAGCAAAGCATTCGAAAACACCACTCATATTCTTCTTAAGGACAACAGGAACAGAAATGGCCTAAATGGAGTCAGAACTGGTTTAAGGATCAAATTCAAAAGATAGTCATTAATTTAGGTCTGATGTTGGAATGAAAATAGACAGACACTCAGAGGTCATTCAAGAGTCAATAAAGATTTATTTAAGCCATAGCATAGAAAGAAAACTCAATAAACATACAGCATTTAACCTTTGGTAGAAATGGCCCCCTTCATCTTGATACGGAAATGCATCACCTGGGCATGATTTGGTAACTTGCTTAGCCATGGGATGTCTGCCAGGTCTGAAATGTCCCAGCTCCATGTGAGCAGGCCTTTTATGTCCTTAGGTAACCAGAAAGACACTCAATATGGCCTGAGGCCACCAGAAAGCTATTGGCATGTATAGCTTGAGGGCATGAACCTTAACCCCCTTCAGGGCTGGTCAAGTCTTTAGAACAGCTTCCTTGGCTTTGAGAAAAAGAAAGAGCCTGAATTATATGGGGGAGGAGAGGGGAAGGAAGCCTCACCTGTCACAGAGGGTTTGCAAATTTTCAGATGATACAAAGATAGGAGTCATAGTTAACAAGTTAGATGACAGAGTCAAGACTGAAAACAGATTTTTGCAATCTGGAATATCAGGTAAAATAATAAGAATAATCTTTCCTCCTTATAGAGATTATACAAGAACAAATGTAACAAGGCACATGAAAGAGATAGAAGCTCAAAAGCATGCTGTAAGCTAGGCAATATGCTATAGTAGAAAGAACATTGTATTTGCAAAGAATCTCAGTGCCAAACCTATCTCTTATCCATTACCAATGTGGCCCCAAGCAAGTCTCTTAACTACTCTGGGTCTCAATTTTCAAACCTACAAAATGAGGCAGCTAAACTAGACACTAAGACTCATTACAACTATAAATTTCTATGATCTTATAACATCTGATGTCTTGATTTCCACAAGGGATTTATTCGGCAATTGTGAAAACCAGAGATGAAACAACAGTCTTCTGACTTAAGGCCTAGTTGTTTTTCCACTGATGAAGACTTGGACTTTTCTCTCCCTCCCACAAGGCTTGGGGCTAGAGAAAATTCTGGAAAATTTCCCAGGGGCAAGTGCATATGGATTAACAAAAGGCATAGGTATAGGACTTTAAAGTGTGGAAATTGGAAAGACAAAGGAAAAAAAATTCTGTATGCCTTGTTCTACTTCCACAACCTGGTGGAAAAACTTCCCATTTCACTAGTAGCAAAACCAGTAGGAGTAAGAAGTGAAGAGTGAGTGAAATGGGAAATAAAATGAGAAAGCCATGCTGAGAGGTGGTAGAAATGAGGAAGAGGAGGAGGAGGAGGATATAGTGTTTACAGTATTCCAGACACTGCTCTGATTGCTTTATAATTTTTATCTCAGTCGATCTTCATAATAATCCTGGAAGGTAGTGATGTGGATACAAATAGTACTCTAGGGGTTAAGAAGCATGTGAAGGGTTGCTTTTCCAGTGCTATGTGTTCTGTAGCTCATCCTGTAACTTGAGAGCATCCTAAAGTCCTTTTCCCCTTATCCTGAAATAACATAAAGCTTCTCCTTAACTTGTACCAAAAGAATTGTTTTTATCTCCCTTATCCTGTGTCCCCCTTGTCCTTAATCTTTAACCTGTGTCCACCCCTGTTCTGTACTATAAAATTCCTTGTCTTCCTCATCCTATGTCATAATATTTCCCCTGTCCCCCTTTCATCCTGTCCTTAATCTTTAACCACCATAAAGCCCTAAAACTACATACATCATCATCCTGAACAGGCTGTATAGCTTTCTGTCTATATAAGCCTAGTCCCCCTCCCCCCCAAATACCAGTACCTTTACTCAGTCCTGTGGCTACAGTAAAGGTCCATGTGCTTTCACATAAATAAAAGCTCTCCATGGCTAAAGAGAATATCATCTAAGTGAATTCCTTCACACTCAAACCACTCTCAGGAATCTGACCTCAATAGTAGGTTTTATTAGACTCATTTGAATAAGGAAACTAAAGCAAACAGGATCCAGGGTCACACAGCTAGTAAGTGTCTAAGTCTGGATTTGAACCCAGGTCTTCTAGACTCCTAGTCCAGTGCTATCCACTGTGCCTCGTGATTCCTGAAGCCAGAACAATGAATGGAGAAGCAAAGCTTCCAGCCTATGCTGTATATGTGTCAAGTTGTTCATAATCAGATACTTGTCTTCTGTCCTAAGACCTTGACATTAGTATAGGACTCTGTGTCCAGGAGGTAGCAAAATGGCTGTCATCCCAAATGCCCTTTTTGTTCTGCTTAGGAGACTTGAGTGGGGATTGAATAAAACTTGAAGTTTATGGCATGAGTAGGGAGAAGGAGCCAGGTAATTTGATTAGTGGAATCACAAACATCCCCCATCCCCTTTCCTGCAACCTCCAAGCCTGACAGTTGAACCCTAGACTATCCATGCTGGAAGTAAAGCTAAGGGTTAATTGGGTTACCAGCTGCCCAATTGACTCTGCCAGAGAGGAAAGATCATCTTGGTTTAGCTGATAATTACAGCATCTTCTGATGTTGGGAGGTGGGTAAAGCATATACAATTTGCAGATGGCACAAACCTAAAAGGGATAGCAAATATACAGCTGACAGCATCAAGACTTGAAAGAATTTGATGAACTAAAACATCGGACAAAAACCAAGATATTTCAAAAAGATAAATAAAAAGTCTTGCTTTACATTCCAAAATTCATACGTAAAATTATAGGACAGACTAACTCAGTTAAGCAGATGATTATGTGAAAAAAGAAGAGGGCAGTTTACTACAAGTAAATTGACCCTCCTATGTGATAGAACTTCTGAGTAAACTAATGCTGCATTATTAATAGAAGTACTGTATCCAGGCAACAGACATGAGTCACACTTTGCTCATCATAATGGTCAGAACTGATTTTGATAATCTGGTTTATTATACTCTACTGTCACAATAGAATGTAAGCCCTTAGAGAATAGAATCTGTTTCATGTCTACCTTTGTCTCTCTAGCACCTAGCACAGAACCTCAAACATAGTAGGAATTTAATACATCTTTTAATGAATTAAGTTATCGTCATGTCAAAGAGGAGGATTTATTTTGTGTAAGTCCAGAAACCAAAAATAATCTAAAAGAGTAAATTTAAGAAGGAAAAGTACCTCAGTATAAGGAATACCTTTCTAATAATTAGAGTCATTTTTAAAATGCAGTGGAATATTTTATTAAATAAGAAATTCACTGTTACTGAGGGTACCCAAACAATGATATAATATTACAACGGGAATGTCATAGAGAAAATTTCTACATTGAACAGGAAATTGGACTTGACCTCTAACATTCCTTTGAATTTTAAGATTCTGTGAGGATGAAGCCATTGGTAATATAAAGGAAGAGACAATGCAGGAGACCTGATAAAATAAAATTCTACGAGGTGTGGTCACTGGCCTGGAGGAGGAAAAGTAAACACTCTAGGTGTTTCAGTTGTGCAACAGTATGATCAGTACTTTTTCTGAAGGAGAAAGCTTTAACAGGTTAATAATGAATTTTAGGAAAATGTATCCACAGCACTTTAGTGCATTGTCTGGCACAAAATAATTGCTTAGTAGGACAGCTAGGTGACACAGTGGATAAAGCACAGGACGTGGAGTCAGGAAGACCTAAGTTCAAATCCAACCACAGATATTTACTAGCTGTGTGACCCTGGGCAAGTTGCTTAATCCTATTTACCTCAGTTTCCTTATCTGTAAAATGAGTAGGAGGAAGAAACTAGCAAACACTCCAGCATCTTTACCAGGAAATCTAAAAAGGGGTCACAAAGAGTTGGACATGACTGAAAACAACTAAACAACAAGACAAAAATAATTGCTTAATAAGTGCTTGTTGACTTGACTAGTAAGACATCCAGGTGGTAATATCCAACAAACAGAGATATTGGGTTGTAAATCAAAAGAACTGAGAGTTGAAACCATGATAATAAATCACATCACCATAAGAAAAAAAAACACAAAAAAAAACACCTAAAGAAATCAGGAGTCAAATGCTACAGGGAGATCAAAGCCAGGGAGAATTTGAAAAAGAAAAAAAATGAGAAAAGGTCACTAGATTAAGTAATGAAGAAGTCATTTGATAAGCTAACCAATAATCAAGCGAAAATTAATAAGAGAATAATGAGTAGCTTGAAATTCCTTTGGCACACTCCCTTTATTCAAGTGTCAGCTTTTCTTGAACTGCCTCTAGAAATACATATAAGCTTTTAACACATCATCAGTAACAGTTTATGGGAAACAATGCATTTTTGTTACTGTATTAGCAGCTTGACAATTAATACAATACCCATTTAGCACATGCTGTTGCTTTATTGTTCTGACTCCGTGGTTCATTACGCACAGAACTAGGTCTAATCTACTGAGCTCTTCCCTAGTTTTATCTTTTTTTGGTACTCCTCAATTCCCCAGGTTTTTTTTCTTAGTTTAACAAATTTTATTTTTTAGATGAACAAAAATCCACTCTCTCCCACCTACTACTCCACTCCTTAGTTTTCATCTTTATCTCATTAACAGAAGTTGACCATGACATATAAAGTGTGACATATAAAAAGGAGAAAAACTAATACCATGTTGTCTCTTTAAGTTTTTGGTCTCTCTTCCAAGAGTGGCATATGCCCTAGGAGAAAGAATATAGTGGCCACTATAAAATCTAGAGAGTTAGGACTAGATTTTTTACATCTGTCTTATTCCACCAAAACTCCTTCCTAACTCTCCATAACAGAGAGGACATGTGGTTCATTTATCTTGTGAGAACATTAAAAACAATTATTTAATCCATTTGATGAAGAGTCCCCTGCTCTTGTCTTTTGTTAAATCTAAATTTTTTTTCCTAATTAGCCAAATTCCAACTTCTCTTCCTTGAACCTCCCCTGACCCAACTGAAAAACAAAGGGAAAAAAGCCCTTGTAACAGATGTAATAGCTAGATGAGAGATAGTAAAAAAGAGAGACAGAGACAAACAGAGATGTATGGACAGACAGATGGATTAATGGATGTAGAAGATATCTCCTCACATATAATAGGTATCTACATTATAACCTATAACAGGGTTACTATGATATGGCGTATTAGGAGGGCAGAGTTTATAATTTCAAAGAGGATCATATATATATCTGAAAGGTTTGGAACCGCTGGATATAAGAAACTCTCAAAGTAGGAGGCAGAAGAATCAAAGCATATATTTAGGCTCCACAGTAACCAACTCATGAACCAGCATCCCCATTTTGATATATTGATCAAAAGCTTCCAGGCCCAATAAGTACACCTCACAAGAGTAACCAGGAGGCCACAGAGAAGCATGATGGTGTACAGCAAAATCATATACATGCTTCCCCTCTATGGTAAAAAGATTACCCACTGGCCTCAAGTCCTTGTTCAGCTTCCTCCCGTAGATCAGCTCTGCTACCGGCAGCTCCTCCTTCAGCTTCAGCTGTGGCTGTAGCTGTAGCAGCCTCTGGCTCCAACGGAGGCTGTTTTTAACCATCCGGCTTCTGCAGGGGTGTAAGGTACGCCGGGGAAAGCACAGGTTCTTTCGATCTGCTTAAGCAAGGTGAAGGGGTTGACTGGGAAAGCACAGGTTCTTTCGATCAGCTTAAGCAAGGGAATCAAGGTGAAGGGGCTTACTCCAAGCTTACTCCAATCCAACATACAAACAGTATTCAGTTCAGGGGAAAAAGCCAAACTAGTCAAGGGCACTTGTTGACTAAGTGCTAAGGAGCCCATTTTTGGTTACCAACACATATAGTAAACCCATGTGTAGCAATTAATTAAGGGAAAGAATAGAAAGATCAAGAACAAACTCAGCAAGCCCCTATTTTCTCCCTCTTTGTCTTGGTCTTCTGGCTTATCAATAACAATAGTCTAGAACGGAGGTATGAAACTCCAATTGAAACAATCCTGGTAGCTGCATATTGACTTAGGAAAACACAAATTACCATTATCTCATTTGTATTTTTATCTATTTTGTTAAACACTTCCCAATTACATTTTAATCCGGTCCCTCTGGACTTAGGAGTTTTGTTGGCATGCCAGCCATGGGCCAGAGTTTGACACCTCTGGTCCAGAGGAAATTTATGGGTTCAGATTATCAATCTTTTCTTCCTTTTATTTTCTTTATCAATTTGTGCTAGCTTAGAAAACTGTCACAGACAGCAATTCCACCAGGTTTAGGAGTTCCACAAGAACCCATTTTTTCAACTCCTTACTCAGCCAGTGCCTGCCTCTATAATAGAAACTGCATAGACCTACTGCATTTTTACAGAATACATTGGCTCCCACTTCTATTACCCAAATAACACACAAACCAGAGTTACTGAGGTTTGGTTTTTTAATCTTGCCATGGTGTGAACCATAGCACAAAGAGCATACAGAAAGCTTTAGGAGGAAAGCATACAACACTAGTAAGGGCAATCCACTGAAAATATAGCAATTGGTGCTAAGCTTCTGACTACAAGGGCAGGAAATCATTTTCCTGCTTACACAAAAGAAAGAGGGTGGTTAATTTAGTGCCCTCCTCTGTGGTTCAGAGTTTTTGGAGGAGGGAAAATGTCTCTGTGGAGCAAATCTCTCCAAACCAGCTCTGTTCAGCTCTGAGGAACCTCAGGCATCCTTCCACTCAGCAGCACCAACATCATAGCAGCCATCAGCAAGTCATCAAAGTCTCTCTGAATAGAAGAGTTGGGGAAGTAAGTGGCCACTGCTGGACAGCACTGTGCCCCCACATTTTACTAGGATAAAGGATGTACCCCAACAACGTGAACTCTACTTCATCCTACTCCTTTTGGCCTGCCCCTCTCTCCCCTGCAAACATTTTCAGAGAGCTTTAGTCACATCTCCCATGCCTCTAGTGACCATCCAATGGAATCCTGAGGAAGACTTCGTATCTCTATGACTACTCTGACAACAGGGCCTGATTCCAACACAGGAATGCATAGAATATATTACATTATGAAATGTTATCACTTTAGTGCCACCTCCAAATGGGAAAAAGATTATTTTGTTAGGTTAACATCGCCACCTAGTATTTTTAAAATATAGCGCACAGCCAAAAGCTGTCAATTACACCAGATAGGAACAATCAATGACGGAGGAGCTGTATAAAGAAAGGACCATGAACATACTGTTGTTCTTCATTTTCACAGATAACTAGAGGAATGTGAAGGGTCTTATCCATAATGCCACATACTTTGGGCCATCTGTATATACCTATGAAATTGTAGTCATGGAAGGATGAGCAATGGAAAGACATTTTCCACTTCTTTCAAGGGTAAAAGCAAAAGAAAACATTAAGCATTTTTAACTTGGCAATCAGACTAACTTATCTGGGGGTATGGGAGGTTCAAAAAACCTAACTAACCGTATTCTTGGAATTGCCGTCCAAGAAAGGAAGTGTTTTCTCCCTGTCGGGAAAAACAGGAAGACTTGAGGAAGTATGTGCAGAGTTACGACAAAAAGTAGGAAGAGAAAAGAAGAGAGGGTGCTGAGCAGAGGCAGATGGGCAGGATATTTGATTTTGGTTTGGGCGAAAAGAAGGAAGTGTGGAAGCAGCACCACCATGTGAATTTAGAGACTGAAGCCTACTGTATAGGTCCAGCAAATTCACAATCTCCATTTATTTAAAAAATCCCTGATGGGTGTGGCTGAAATTGACTGAAGTTTGCTGAATGGTTGTTGCTCCTTAAGATCTGTGAAAATAATAACTTTCCCCTTTTCCCTCCCTCAAATACTAGAAGATGGCAGAAGTTTATTTCCAAAATCCTCTGTTTCTTTAAGCCGCTTCTAACTCCTGGTTTTTTTTTATTTCACACATAATTATGACCATGATTACAACTATTCTGTGATTCATGTCAGTTATTAATTATCTAAAGAGAGAGTGAATGCAGTGGAGAAAAGTAATAAATGTCAATCAATTAGTCAATACAAATTTATTTCATTTAATGGCTTGTGAGGTTTGAAACTTGACTGAAAATAGCTAGAGAGACTCTGAGCCAGGGAATCGGATGTTTCGTGTTTTTTATTTTCTTAATTACTCCTATAAACTGCTAACTGGCCGAGGATTTTAACCAGCAGATTTGGCTCTTTTTACCACAGTCTACTGAGTCACAGATAAACAGCCTTAATAGGTAGAATTAGGAGGTCACAAGCAAGCAGGTGGAAGCTTTTTTCTGAGGGAAGTCAAACTCACTCTCAACCCATTGTTTTCTTTCTGGTTATTTTCATTCCCATTTGGCCCCAAGGGAGGAGATCTAAACTTTAGCCTTAGAAAGGATAGCATCCCCAGGCTGGCTAAGGGAACAGCTGAGGAAGAATCTATAATTTCAAAGGTGGACATGGGCAAGGAGAAGTTCCTCTTTCTTTTATTTCTATTTCCCACCCATACAGCCAACTTTGCCAGATAGCACCACCTGCTGGTTAAACAATCAATACCAAAAACAAAAAACCACGATACCACATAGGTCTCCAATTAATCCGAGCAGTAATCTTCCCAGGGAGTTTTGCCTCTAAATTATCTGGCCAGTGCCAGAACCAGAGTCTGCCTTGGGATTTTCTCTCCAGAGACAATGAAAAGTCTTCAAATGGAAGGCTTTTTCCCTTGGAATTCTACACATGATTGCTAACCCAGATTCTAGAAGAGGGAGGGAGAATAAAGTTCTAGTACACAAAGATCTGAACAGAGGGGTGAAGGTCCTGATTACAAATACGCTACCCATAAGTGAGCCTATGCATATATTGATTTTCTAGCAGGCATGAATCATTTACAGCCCCCAGAGGAAAAGTGACACTTGTCATTACAAAATTCTAAGAAGCAAACATATCCTTACAGAAATAATAAGAAAGGTCATAGAAACTAAAAACCACATACTAAGAAGTGAATCTCAGTAGTCAGAGTTTACAATGTCCTACAACAAGAATCTGTGAGAAGACAAGCTCCAAATTACTGTTGATGGGACTAGGGGCTCCAACTATCCTGGAAGTAAATTTGGAATTGTGTGAGAAAATTCACTGCCTTTTTCATACCCACTGACCCAGTGATTCCACTACTAAGTTTATGCTAAAGAGATGAATGATGGGAAAGTCTTAAATTTGACAAAATATTTGAAGCAATACTGTTTCTGGAAGAAAAAAAGTGACAACAAAGTGGGTACTCATGAATTGGTGAATGAACATATTTTGGTATATGAATGGTATGTTAATTATTTGGCATATGAATTACATTAACACCAAAATATGCTCAGCCATTCACCAATATTTGGGTACCCATTAATATTATTATACCACTGGAAATAACAAATATGCAGAATTCAAATAAAAATGGGAAGAATCATATGTATGAAGTAATGAAGAGTGAAGAAAATGGAGCCAAGAGAACAATGTACATGATGACAACATAAATGGCAATGCCATTGAAAGCAGTGAAATGATAATAACCTATAATGAGCTATCTTCCACCTTCCATTTTCAAAACTAGAAATTTTGATAAATGTCCAACTGATAAAGAAACACTCTGTCTTCCTCCTGGTAGAAAAATGGAGACTGCAAATCCTAAATGCTGTGTATGTATGTATATACATACATACATATATATATATATATACACATATATACATATATGTGTGTATATATAAGTGTGTGTGTATATACATATATATACATATATATATATATATATATATATATATACATAAAAGATATGGGTAACTAGGTGGTACAGTGAATAGAGCACTGGGCTTGGAATCAAGCAGACACATCTTCATGATTTTAAATCCAGCCTCAGACACTTACTAGCTGTGTGATACTAGATAAGTCACTTACTCAGTTCCTCATCTGTAAAATGAGCTGCAGAAGGAAATGGCAAACCACTTCAGTATCTTTGCCAAGAAAACTCCAAGATGAGGTCACAGTCTAAAGGACTAAACAACAATATTTCAGATGTAAGTGATATGTCGCTTACATCTTAAATTTTTTCTTTTGTCACAAGGGTTTAATTTGCAGGTCAGGCAATAAAGGGAAATTACTATGGTTTAGAAAAAAGCAAAAGGTTTGCCAAAAAAAAAATGAAATTTAAAGTGCAACAAAATCACGCAATTTCAGCACTAGAAAGGACTTCTATGGCCATCTGTTCCAACACCCCAAAACTCATACTTCCTAAAAACATATCTAGCAAGTGGTTATCCATCCTTTGTTTGAAGACCTTCAGTGAGGAAGAAGCTACTAACTCCCTAGGTAGGCTATTCCATCTCCAAATAATGCTGTTAGGAAGTTTTTATTATAAGAAGCTTAAATCTGGCTCTCTAAAACATCTTTCTCCTGGCTGTGTCCTCTGGAATGAAATACCCAAAGACAATTATTGTGACCCTCTAAATCTTTTCTTCCCCAGATCACAGATGTCCAGTTGTTTCAACTGATTCTTGTGACATGAACCTGATGCCCAATCATTCAGGCTGCCTTTCTTTAGTTTATCAATAGTTCACTTAAAATGTGGTACCCAGAACTGAACACAATATTCCGGATATGGTCTGACCAGGACAAGAGTATACACAGCTATCATTTGCTTATTTGTGGAGGTGTGTCTTAATGCAGCCCAAGATCACAGTAGATTTTCTGACTACTATATCAGCCTGGAGGCTCATATCTTGCTTAGCATCCACCAGAACCCATAGACCTTTTTCAGACAAACTTCTTTTTTACAAATTATGTCTTTGTCCTCCTTCAATCTGTACTCGTGAAGTTGCTGTTGTTTACACCCTGATATAAGACTTCAGATTGATCTTTATTATGTTTCATTTCATCAGATGTGGTCCAATGTTATGACCTGTCAAGATCTTTTTGGATCCTGACTCTAACATCCAATGCGATGATAAAATTGGTGAGAAATAGAGAAGGAAAGAGAGGGGAGTAGAGGAAGCAAGAGAGAGAGAATGAGAGAGAGAGAACAGAATCATGAGAGACAGAGAGTCTCACACACGACAGAGAGACAACAGAGAGAGACGCAACAGAGAGAGAGACACAACAGAGAGAGAGATAGAACATTTATTAAATACCTACCATATGCCAAACATGTATTAAGCACTGGGGCCACAAATACAAGCAAAGGGAGCCTAAGCACTCAAGGGAATTACATTCTAGTAGGGAAAACTACAAAAAGGAGTGACAGAACGTGAGATGGGGAAAGGAGCAACATGGCAAGCAAGAACAATGTGGAGTCTGGAGAGATTCAAGGGATGCAAAGTGGCACACGGCTGAGGTCCTTCCCAAAATGGTGGTTGTGGAAGGCAGTCAACAATGGTGAGAGATAGGTTCTAGATTGGAGGTTTCTCAACATAACAATGTAGCTGATAAAGAGAAAGATGTGGAGTCCAGAGAAATTCAAGGTGGGAATAAGGTGAATTATGACGAGACTAACTCTCAAAATGGTGGTCACCAGGAGAAGGTCACCAATGGGGGGAGAAAGGCACTTGGGGCTGAGGCTTCTAACACTGCTGATGTTATGTATTCTTTCTTGCTTTCTATCTTCTGCAAATTCAATATTCAAGCTTTCTATGCTTTTTTTCCAGAATCATTGCTCAAAATGTTCAAATCTGTACTAAGTAGAGGTCCCTATAGCAACTTTCTGCAGACATCCATCTAAGTTGACATTGAAAATTCTTCGAGTCCAGCTATTTAACCAGCTGTGAATCCATTTAAATTTACAAGCTTAGTTCATATCTTTCCCTCCTTTAATAGAATAAATAGCATGAAAGACTTAAGCAAGTGTTTTGCTATAATAAAGGCAAACAATATTTATAGCATTCCTCTAGTCTAACAACATAGCAATCATATCCAAAAAAGGATCCTTTGAAATTTATGAATAGGTCATTCAGGGTATAAGCTGCTCAAGGTCTCACAACCTTTACAAGGTACACAATTATTCATTCAACACCTTGCTTCATTGTCACTGTTATCTGTTCCTACCTTCAACAATCTCAAGCGAATTGTGAAAAATCAATTGATGGAGGTCCTCTGATCAACCCAGTCCCACTATTTACTACATATGCAGTAAGCCCCATATTTTACATGAGCTGGTGGTGTTTTACCACTTTTTCCTGTTTCACATGGATTCTGACGAGGTGATTGATGGGGATACAAATTGATATTTGTTACCTGCGACTTGAAATCAATGTTTTGGATCACTGAGAATTGAAACTGGTTAAGAGGGCAAAGGCAGGAGGAAAGAGGCTAGGGTAGGGCGAGTCTGGATAACTCCACTGATGACCTTGCAAATTTATCGTTCACTTCATAGAACTGGAGACCTGTTCTCAGTGCCTTTGTTTGGAGTCTATGAAACATCCTTCTATGTGAATTTTCAGGCTATCAGTAGTGAGAAACAACAAGGAAAAGAATAGGCATGTCATTAAGCTTATTTGTGACTTGAATGTTTTACTTAAATTTTAACTCTCCCAAGCCAGCATCCAGACTCTAATAAATACATTAAAATTCTTTCAAGACATCATATCTTGACGTGTCTTGCCTCTATGAGATGGATAGCAAAAAAGTAAAGAAGGAACTACCAAAGGCTCTGAGAACAAACTTCCCATTAGCCACTTTTATTCCACCTTTTCCACCAGAAAATTGGAATTTTCTATTGGAAAAATTCTATTCTTTTACAATAGGAAGCAGAAGCAAAATCACAATTGAGTAGTTTTGTGTTCTATGACCAGTTTTCATCAGCCTATCCAACCCAATCAGCAATTCTATCTGATCTTTGAGCTTCTTCTTTTCCCAAAGGTAACTGGAAAAAAGGGTTTTTGCCCTTATCTCATTCTGATATTTAGCACTCCTGCCACCATTCTTCCAAGACTGTGATATAGATTTGGATTCAGTTTCTGTTGCATGCCCTTGCTTCCATCACAAGTATTTATCTTTCTAAAATATGTTGGTTGGTGAGTTCTCTATGCATCCACGCTGGTCTCTTCAGACAACTCATTTTCCTTATCACCTAGATTGTTTCTTTTGGTCACTTCAGAATTTCATTCCTGAGAGCTTCCCATCCCAGGGGTTCACTTCTCCTATAAATTTTTGCCCATGAGGTCTTATATATAATTTCTCTGAACTCTTTGAAATCCGTTCTCCCCAAGTGAAGAAAACATGTCAGACTGTGCCCTTGTGCTCTATCACAAACCTAAGAGGGGGCTGATCTCCCTCTGGTCCCCAGAGAACCACTACCTTTGGTGGAATCTTAAAGGAATTTGAGTGACAAAAACTCAGAACTAGGGGGCAACAGAAACAAAAAGACCTACCAAAAGTGGACCAGTGGAACAGAGTACGAAAGTAACTGAGACTACAATGGTCTCAAAATGACCAGCAACCTCTATAAAAGCTGTTAACAGAAATAGCACAAATATAGTTGACAACCCCTTAACGACACCTACAGGAACCCTACTCTGGACAGGACTAGATGTAATTAAAACCACATAAGTCTATAACGGAATATTGCTCAGTGGTAAATATGTTTTCCCACCATGGGCTCTGACTTAATGGGTTTTTTTTGGTTTTTCCATAACACTATTTATGTATTGAACCTCATGGGTCTGGGTGTTTGTAAGGGGAATTGATAACTAAACCTAAAGGTGTGGTAGATACTGAGATGATCATTTCATCAGGATGGGAACCAAAGGAGTAAAGAAAAAATCATAATAGCAATTATAATAATCTCTAATATTTGCATAGTACATCGAAGTTCGCAAGTACTTCATGTGTATTATCTCGTTTGATTATCACAATGACCTTGGGAGATAGATCCTATCACTATCTCCATTTTATAGATGAAGAAACAAAGAGATTGGGACTTACCCAGGGTCATACAGTTTATAAGCGTCAGAGGCAGGATGCAAACTTGAGTCTTCGTCTCTCCAAGTCCAGAGTTCTATCCACTGTCCTCAGACCCTACAAGTTAAGAAGGATTCTTGAGACATAAACAGCGTAAATGTGTTACTGTTCTGTGTTAAATTCCACAAATACCTCAAAAGAAACTACATGTTAAAGAAATTCATGGTTTCACACACAAATCCTAGTTTTTATCTTTATATATGAAATGCTCATAAGTGATGCTCCCTTGGGACTCACTCTCCTAACCTCATAGGTTTGGTGTTCAGAGGAATGGCTGAAACACTCCAGGGATCCAGGGAATAAACATATACTGATATCTTCCTAAACAATGGCTCACAAGCCTTCACTGGTGTGCTTCCTCTTAACAATCAGCTAGGAGACTCAGTTCATTAGCAGAGGCCATTTATTCAAATAGAATAGAAAGAATAACAGATACAAAGAATTTCCCCCCGCACCAAGGCACATTATCTGATGAATATACCAGAGTGTGTTGTTGGGTTAGAAAAATGGGCACATACTTAAGGTACAATGGTAGTTAGGCACTCACATAGCCAAGGCAACTCACCACTCAGGAACTGAAGAGTCTTGCTGTCCCTTTTCTCTCCAACAGGTCACGGTGCCAACGGCTAGCCCAGAACAGAAGCCCTGAGAAGCCAGGGTGTCGGAGACTCCAGCCTGAACAAGGTTTTGGACTTGATACTGGGACTGTGCTCTAGAGGCTATGGACCTAACCTTCCTCTCCCCAAAGGTGGTGTAAGGAGGAAGGGGATTTAACCTCTCATTTTGTGGGGGAATAAGTTTGTATATTTATGATTATATTTTTGAAATAAATAGCTCTCTGTAAAAGCTAATCTGACTCTTAGTAGCTAATGGAACTGGAATACAGAGGACCACACTGTATACTTGGGGGAATACTATCATTGAGGACTGAAGCAGCACCCTTAAACTTCAACCAAGCCATTTGCAGAGAGCCTACATACCTCAAACTCTTTTAAGAGTACCAGAAAAACTGAGGGAGGCATGAAATCTAGCACACCTGGCCTGGGGGTGGGGAGGAGGGAGGAGGAACAGTAGTCTGTGTTACATGTGGGGGTCCTCATAGGGTGCAGCATATTGATTGGATGTGCCAATCTGCAGCTGGGCTGAATCAAGCATTTAATTTGCTGTCTGTGCTACCTCCCAACAAAGTGGCTCTGCTACTGTTGGACTTCCTCCAGCCTGGGACAGGCAGATTGCTTGAGCACCTGGCTCTTCTCAGAGCTCAGAATCTCTACTAGAGGGGTCAATCGTCTAGTCTCCTGGTCTGACTTTTCAATAGTCAGCTGCAACATTTTTCTGCCTTTTACCCCCGGGTAAGCTGTGCTGTACTGGACTCTCTTCAGCTGGAATGTTGCAACACTCTTCAATCCATGCACTACAGAGCTCTTTCAGCTACAACAATGACCCTTCACTTAAAATCAACAGAAACTTGTTCCCTTGGGCTCCCTCAGAGCTTTAGCTATGAGGTCGTTTGTCATTTCTAGGCAGGTGATGGGAGAAACCTTGTCTCCCCTGTCAGTGAATACTTCCTAATTCAAAAGTCTCTTCACTCGGTAAACTCTACTGTGATTAGTTTCATTTTGCCTCAGTGTGATTAGTTTCACTTGTCATATGTACTTCCCATACTCCTTTGGGAATCTTATATAGATGAATAGCTAGAGACAAAAGGTTGCAATGCAGTTGGTGTCCTAGAGGCAAGTTCATTGTATTGCTCCAACTCATCTTATCCAATTGAAGCATTCAACTCTCCCATTCTTTTTAGGGATCTTTTTTAGAGCATTGAGGCTTTCCTTTTTATATCTTAATATCTGTATTTTTAGCCCCTTAGTCTTTTTCGATTTTTACTAGGCACCCCTTATATTTGTTGATGACTATTAAATTCATAATAAAAAAAGAAAATTCAATTTATAAATTTTAAAAAAGCATCCTTTGACACAAATTTACACTGGAAACTAGTTTTTCACTTCCTGCACTATCCATTTTGAGCTGTCATCCACAGGAAGAAAAAATGTTTTCTACACTTGGAGAAGAAGCAATGATTACTTCATTAGTTTCTTCTGGTGAATTCAACGCTTAAATGACTTTCACCAATTCATTGATGTGACTGTTAAACAAATCTCATCTACAAACACTGATTTCTTGAATTGTTTACTCTTAGCCCTAACATGTACAATAGATGCTATTTTGGAGGGATGTTTGATTAGTGCAAGCAACACAGCAAATATCATATCTATGTGGAAATATCTAGGCCCCAGCTGGAAATACCTGAAATGATGTATGAGATAGTGAGGGGAGTACAAATCAGTGGCCATAGTGATTTCAAATTTTATAGAACAGAAATATGAACCTCAGACTGTTGTCCAGAACCTTTTTTCTTGTATTCAGTCATCAGAGGAAGGAGAACCCATCCAATGCCCTCTAGATGTTCCTGTGTCCTCTGTCATTGGCTAACTGAATTATTCATCAGTATCTGCATCAGCACCAAAAAGCAAGTACCTGAGAGCATCTCTGTCTGCCTTAAAGTCAACTGACACTGTGACATGGGTGTGTTGGATATTTCCAAGGTCCTATTAGCATAAAATTCCTAAATACAACCCTTAGTCAAAACAACTTTTCTTCAGCACTAAAATGTATTGATAAAAATGACAAGAAAATGAGTAGGTAATGCTGAATAGGTTGATGTGATATATTTATAAACATTTCCTGAAGAGGCTGCATGAACATATTGGCTTAAATTCCATATAATTAGAAGTTATGATCTAATTTCATGTCATAAATCTTTAAACTTTGACATGTTTAAAATTGAAATTATCTACATTTTTCTTTTTAAGAAAAGCATTTTCGCAAAAACAAAAGGCAAATTTTAACATGCTGATAAACAAAATATCTATGTTTATTTTAAAAATATTTATTCCATTCAACTGGCTTCATCCAGCATACCTAAAATCATCAGACTAATAAAAAAGATATCCTATTGTGAAAGACCATGCAAGAAAACAGTATTTCTCCAACTATATTCAGGAAACTATTCTGTGTTTCTCATATCTCCCAGAAATACAGCACCATACAACATAAACCCATTTTCTTTTATTTTGACATGAGTGCAAAGTGGTCCTGGACTGTTAGCATACTTGAGCAAGTTTTAAATTGCTTCTCAGATTTCTCTCTAGAATGGCTAGCCCTTATTCCTTGAACCTTTCTCCTTGGGTCTTAATTTCTAATCCTTTAATCATCCCCATGACTTTCCTCTTAAGAAATAGAGTACTTCTCCTTTTTTATTTATTGAAGATCTATATTCCCCCACTAGCTTACCAATGAACTCATGGACAATTTATAGATTTACACAGAGAACAAATGTACAAATTATTTAAACCTTATAGCACATTCTACCTAAAAGGAACAAACAGACTAAGTGCTTTTAATTACTAGTTAGAGAATCTCTTTGACTATAAAAGGTCAATGCTACGAGTTTAATTTTAGAAAGTACTCTGATTCTCTAAATGGTGAGCCAACATGGCAAGAAATTTATAGTGATGCTTTATGTCTGTACAGCACTTAATAGCTTCTCAAAGTGTGTTCATACTTTTTTTTCATCATTTAAGTCTCACGACAACCTTGAAATGCAGACAGGTTACTTATTATGAATAGTATTATACTAATAAGAATCAAGAAGTTTAAGTGACACCAACCATAAATAGCAAAGCCAGAATTAAAATAAGGTTCTTTAGACTCTTAGACCAGTGCCCATTCCACTATATTACACTGATAATGACAGTTTTATTTTCAAATGTTTCATTAGATTGTAAGTTCTTTGAGGGCAGGAACTATTTTTTTGCTTCTTTTTGTATCCCCAGGGCTCAGCGCAATGCCTAGTGCATAGTAGGTGCTTAATAGCTGTCTATTGGTTGATTATTGATTATAGTATAACATTGTATTAGGAAATACTTATAGAATCACAGAACATTAGTGTTGAAATGTTCACGTAGACTAAGTCATGCCAGAACTCCTTATTTAGGATGCCCTTCAAATTATAGTAATAATAATAACAATTGGCATTGGTAGAAAACAAACCGCAATGCCAAAAAAAGGTTTTGGAAAGAATTTTAAGTCAGTTCATCAAAGGAGAGAGCTGGAAGAAGGTGTGCATGTCTCCCAAGCCTCTGTAACTTTCACATTTTGTGTAGAGTTAACACAAGGGCATAAGGACAAGCAGCTAGCTGGTCAACACTTAGGTGCTTAAGCAGTTTCAGGTAAGGATGCTTGAGATGTATGTCAACAAGTAAGTGAAAACATTCAATAAAATGGGGGGAAAACCAAGACACAAGCTACTGGGGAATCCAAAATACAAACTTTAGATGGATCTAAAACAAGACCTGGATACGATCCAAGCAATCGTTGCAAGCCATCTGGCTTCCCTGAAGTATCTATGAGGTGACCTTGACCTCTATGGTAAGATTTGGCTTAGTTTCCAATCACATAGAGTTAGATACAAACAATATTTTAAAATTAATAAATAATAAAATATTTTCCCCACGGCATTCATATGGCACTTTGAGATTTTCAAAGCATTTTGCATAAATAAAGCCCCTATTTATTTGGGGAAGAGGAAGACACAGAGAGACAGAAACAGACCTTCAGAGGTAGAAACAGAGCACTTCAGCTTCATTCTAGGTTTATAGTAAAGCCTAAGGACATTTGTCCAGAGGTTCTCCTTTGTCCCTTTTGTCCTTCCCCATTATGTGGTCCCTTTATTTATACCAAACACTCACTCAAAATGCAATTTAAAACCAGCTTATTTTAATTTAGAAACAAAGCTCATTATAAAAGTACTGATAGCAAATAAAAAAGATTTAAGGGTAAGTGATGCCAAGTAGCTAGGGCAGATGAGGGAGGGGAAATGGAGAGGAGATAAATTCACCCAGTCTCAGTGCTGTGGCTCATTCTTTCCAGGAAGGTCACTACTTAAAGGGGTCAGTGAACCAAAGAAGGTTCCAACTGTGAATGATTATATTCAATTCATATATTAACACTCTTCCCTTGATATTGGCTGGCTTCTTGTGCTGGCAAAGTTTGTGGCTAAAAAAGTTCCCTGACTACTTCTGTCTCTTGAGACTTCCCATCAGCCTCCTTGACGATAAAGGATACATTCTCAAGGACCAAGAGCTTTGCTACAGAGGCCACCAGCTTTCCCACAGCCACCACCAGTGTTTCTAATAACTTTCTGAGGTTAATCGAAGCTCTAATAGAATTTTCATGACTAAGCACTAGTAACTTGGGCAAAGTGGAGCCTGACGTTTATATCCAGTCCTAAATTCAGAGAAAACAATGGACAAAACTTGGAGGTTTTTGATCATGTCTACTTAGAATGAGAGGCACCCTCCCTGCACCCAGAGTTGGGGAAGAAATGGCAGAACTTCACTAGTTCTGATTCAGGACAACTGACTAAAGATGTGTGTATAAGGGTGTGTGTGTGGTGGGGGGCGGGGGGTGGTATTCTAGGAAGTTTCAAGAATAGAATTCTTTTTCTGTACCAACCAAGGTAGCCCAATGAGGCAGATTCAAGACAGTTTAAAATGGGTTAACTAACGTTAAGGTAAGTCGCTCCAGGCATTTTTATTCTAATTAAGCAAAGGCACTTTCCTGAAGCATCTCCCATGGCAGAAGCAGTGGGACTTCTCTGTGTTTAGCAGAAGCAGCAGTACAGAAACAGCGAACAGAACAGAACACAGGGCTTCAGCAGAAAACAGCTGTGAAAGTAGCAGCAAAAAGAGAGTTCTAGGACCACACCAAGGAGCTGAAGGAAGTAGAGCAGACAGCAACATTAAGTCTGTATAAAATTGGCTAAGAGATACAGCCATTAGCATTCTAAAGCATGAGTATTCTGAAGGTTTGTCCCCATCTCCACTATAACATGGTTCTGGGAAATAGTACTCATTGTGAAAGAGAGCTGAGAAAAATCTTACTGTATGATTTTCCTGTTTATTTACTTTGCTATTCTGTTCTGGTTAAGTACTTTGCTATTTGATTCATGGTTCCTGCTGGTTCTATTTGTGGATGTGAATGAAAGTTCAAGCTCTATTTCTTCGCCACCATTAACCTGGGTAATTTGTGATTTTAGGGTTGGGTGGAGTTATACAGTGCAGATAGTCATATTTAAGCATCACAAGAAACCTCTGAAATAGGTAACTACGGATATTCTGAGCCCCCTCTTTATAGACCGCAAATTGAGGAACAGAGAAGTTAATTTACTTAACCATCGTCACACGACTCAGCAAGGTCTTCCAGTGGATAGAACACTGGGACTGTAGTCAGGAAGCCATGAATTCAAATCTGGTCTCAGACACTTAATAAAATCTGCATGACCTTGGGCAAGTCACTTAACCCTGTTCGCCTCAGTTCCTCATCTGTAAAATGAGGTGAAAAAGGATATGGCAAATCACTCCGGTATATTTGCCAAGAAAACAAGAAATAAACAAAGAGTCTGAAGCAACTGAACAACAAAGTCACATGGCTATTATGTGTCAGAAGCAGAATTCAGTCCCAGGTCTTCCCAGAACCAAGTCTAGCACTCTATCCACTATGCCAGACAATCTTTCTGGAATGTTAGAGCTAGAAGGGAACTTAGAGATAATCTAGCCCAACTCTCCTATCTTACAGATGAAGAAACTGATATCCAGAGGTGTGAGATGACTGACCTATATTCACAAAACTTGTTAATGGTAGAACTGAGTTGAGAACCCACACTTCCTGGTTCCCAAGGCAACACTCTTTCTTTGCCTCTTTAGATTTAAATGGTTAGATACCACTGATTAGAATAGCTCAACTATGATAAAAAGAGTTATACTGAATTCATCATAATCCAATACTGAATGGGAGGAGCGGGGGATGGGAAAATTGGGAACATCTCACGAACTTTTTCCAGTGTCTGCCAAGGCTCCATTTCTTTCCTTTGGGGTGTAAGAGTACAAATTTGGGGATGGGGTGCCCGTAGGCACTCAGAGGGGATGAAGTATTAGCCAACAAAATTCTAAAACAAAATGGAGAGTATGCCATGACTAACTCTTATTTAATCTTATTTTAGTGTTATCTGTTGTGTTTATATTACCTTCATTTAAAACTATATCCCTTGTAGCAAAAAACATTTTAAAGAACTGGAAAAAAACAGTTCAGGAAAACCAACAAAACTCAGCAAAATCAATGCATCAAATGTGTCCATCAGTATATTCAGTGTTCCTCCCTCATAGTCTTCTACCATTTCAAAGGAGGGAAGTGGCTTCGTTTTCTCAACCCTCCTCTGGAACCAAGGTCAGACATTTTAGTTAAATTTCATTTTTCTGTTCTTTCTATTCACATTGTTGTTATTGTGCATATTATTTTCCTAGTTCTATTTACTTTGGTTTGCACAAATTCATATGTCATACCATGCTTTTCTAATTCTTCATATTATATTTATGTACTAGAATTTACTTTTGCACTTACTAACGTGAGGGATATATACCTTATTTCCAGTTCTTTGCTACCACAATAATGCTACTCTAAATATTTTGGCATAGGAACATTCCTTCTGTCTTTGACCTCTTTTATGTATAGGCCTAGCAATGGCATCACTGGAGTAATCTTTGTCACTTTGTGTTTTAGCACATTCTAAATTGATTATCAGAATAGATGGACCAATTTATATCTCTTCCAATAATGTAAGTGTACCTGTCTTTCACTAGACCATTAACTATTTCTATATTTCACTATATTTGCCAATTTGTCAAGTGTGAATTCAAATCTCAGAGTTATTTTCATTTGCATTTCTCTTACTAGATTTCAAAATTCTTTAATATCATTGTAAATAGGTTGCCTTTCTTCTTTTGAAAACTATTTGCTCAATCAATGAGGAGAGAGTCACAAACCAATGGGCTTTGGGACTCAATTTGCATTCATCCCCTGAAACTCTGCAGTTCCTTGCAAAAATCACCTGGGGGAAAGTTCAAAACTTATAACTATACCATATAAATACAAGCATCAGCATTTAAAAACAATAAGAATTGGCAGAGTCAAGATGGCAGAGTAGAGGCAGCAACACAGCCCAACACTACCAATATTCTCCTCCAAACAACTTTAAAATAGCACCTCAAATTGAATTTTGGAATGACCAAATCAACAAAATGTAAGGATGAGACATTTTCCCAGACTAAGACAACCTAGAAGATCAGCGGAAGAGGTCTGTGACACCAGGGAGGTGACTGGTCTAAAGTAGTGGTGGAACCAGCAATGGACCTTAGAGGCAAGCATGACAGTGTCAGCTGCAGCTTCAGGAGCTCTTAGCCCAGAGACAGTAAGGGGGTCAGACCACTGATCAGAAAGAGATTACAGGAGATTCTTTTCTGGCACTAGGTGCAGGACTGATTTCTGTGACAACTCTATTGCCCATACACAGTTTCTTGTTGCAGTTCCAGGGTGCAGAAGAGTGCTTGTGGTCAGTCACAAGGGAGTAGGGATCTGGCAGAGTGGAGCACTAGCACTTCTGGCTACTGAAAAGCAAGGGACCTGATTACAATCCCGTGGCCAAGAGGAATGCTAGTGCGAGCAGCTATGGAAAAGCAGAAGCCCTTCCTGAGTAAAGACTAGAGCATAGACAAAGAGAGCAGTGAACACACTTCTCCCCTACTGTGGAACTACCAAAAACTTGCAGAACCCCAGAACTAACTCTGAAAACAGTAGCACACAAAGGACTGAAGCTAGGGACAGTGCCCCCCACCCCTAGGTGAGCAGAGCACAACTTTAACATAAAGTTTAAAGCCAGGAAACATGATGGAAAAATGAACAAACAATAAAGAAAGAATTTGACCGTAAGAAGTTACTACAGTGACAGGAAAGATCAAGACAAATACTCAGAAAACAATAGTGTGGAAATAGCTACAAACACAGCCTCAGCAAGAAATAATAATTGGACAAGCCCAAAAAGAATTTCTGGAAGAGATAAGAGTGGTAGAGGGAAAATGCAGAAAAGAAATGAGAGTGATACAAGAAATTATGAAAAAAAGAATTAGCACCCTAGTAAAGGAAGCACACACACACAAAAAAAAACCTGAAGAAAACAATACCTTAAAAAAACAGAACTGACCTAATAATGGTAAAATAGGCACAAAAATTCACCAAAGAAAAGAACTCTTTAAAAAGCAGAATTGTACAAATGGAAAAAAGAGGTACAAAAGCTCACTGAGGAAAATAATGCCTTAAAAATTAGAATTGAGCAAGTGGAAGCTAACAATTCCATGAGACATCAAGAAAAATAAAACAAAGGCAAAAGAATGAAAAAATAGAAGAAATGGGAAATGTCTCATTGGAAAAAACAGCTGACCTGGAAAATAGATCAAGGAGAGACAATTTAAGAATTCTTGGACTACCTGAAAGCCAAGATCAAAAAAGGAGCCTTATACATCATATTTCAAGAAATTATAAAGGAAAACTGCCCCCAAAATCATAGATCCAGAAAGTAAAATGGAAATGGAAAGAATCTACCAATAATTTCCTACAAGAGATCCCAAAATGAAAACACCCAGGAATATTAGTGAAGCTCCAGAGTTTCCAGGTTAAGGAGAAATATTGAAAGCAGACAAATATTGAAAGAAATGATTCAAGCATCATCATGAAGTCACAGTCAGGAAGATTTAGCATCTTCCACATTTAAAAAGAAGAGGGCTTGGAATATGGTATTCTAGAAGGCAAAGGAACTAGAATTACAACCAGGAATCACCCAGTCAACAAAACTGAGTATGATCATTCAACAGAAAAAAAAAAGGATATGTAACAAAATACAGAACTTTCAAAGATTTCTCACGAAAAGACCAGAGCTGAATAGAAAATTTGGCATTCAAACATAAGACTCAAGAGAAGCATAAAAATGTAAATAGGAAAGGGAAATCATAAGGGACTCAATAAGGGTAAACTGTTGACATTCCTATATTGGATGATGATACATGTAACTCTTAAGAACTTTATCATCATTAAGGCATTAGAAGGAGTCTAGATAGATGGAGGATGTGAGTGTGAGTCAACTAGGTTGGGATACTCTTTAAAAAATGAAGAGGTATGAAAGAGGGATGCACTGTGAGAGGAGGAAAGGAAAAGAAAGAATAAGGAAAATCATCTCACAAAAAAAAAGTCACGCAAGGAAGAGCTTTTACAGTGGAGGAATAAATGGAGTGGTAGAGGAAAATTCCTGACCCTCACTTTTATCAGAATTGGTTCAGTAAGGCAAGAATATATATACACACTCAACTGGGTATAGAAATCTATTATAGCCAACAGGGAAGTAGAAGGGGAAAGGGATAAAAGGAAGGGGGCAGGTGATAAGAGAGGGAGAGAATTAATGGAGGTAATGGTTAGAAGAAAAAAATTTTGTGGAGGAAAAAGTTTAAAGAGAGAGAAAAGATAAACAGAAGAAAATAGGATAAAGGGCAATACACAGTGATCATAACTATGAATATGAATGGGATGAATGTGCCTATAATACTGAAGTGAATAGCACACTAGATTAAAAACTAGAATCCACAAGGCCAGGGTGGGGGGGCAGAACCAAGATGGCGGCTGGAAAGCAGGGGCTCACTTAAGCTCTCCCCCAGGTCCCTCCAAACACATGTAAAAAATGGCTGCGAACAAATTCTAGAGCTGCAGAACCCATGAAATAGCACAGGGAAGGAGGGCTCCAGCCCACTAGAAAGGGTCTATCGCACAGAGCTGGGAGCGTAGTGGAGCACAGCCGAGCATGGGCTACGCCAGGACCAACCAGACTGAGAGCTGGGCAGAACACGCCATAGCGCCCTGAATCATTGAGCTGTGGCAGTTACCAGACTTCTCAACCCACAAACGCAAAAGACCACGGAGAAGATTAGTGGAAAAATTGCTGGAATAGAGTGAGAGGAGTGCGCCCTCAGCCCCAGTCCCAGGGGCAGCAGAGGTGGTACAGTGCTGGCTGCTTCTAGAGCTCCAGCTGTGGTTGCTTCTGGCCCCAGGCCCACCCAGTAGGAGGAATTGAGTGGCAGATCAGAGTGGGAGTGCAGAGACTGCTCAGGAGTGCAGAGCCTGCTCAGATCAATCCTGGTTGGTGGTTCTTGGGGGAGGAGGAGTGCTGCTGTGGCAGAGCTTGCTGTGTAGAAGTAGCTCTGAAAACAGCAGCACAGCCCCTAAAGCTTGGGACAAAGCACTCTCTACTCTTTAAGTAGTCATACCCTGACAAAAAGCTCAAGGCTCAAGTAGTTGGCTGGGAACATGAACAGGCAGGAAAAAAGGATGCAGACTCAGACTCGGACTCTAGAATCTTTTTTGGTGACAAAGAAGATCAAAACATACAGCCACAAGAAGTCAACAAAGTCAAAGAGCCTACATCAAAAGCCTGCAAGAAAACTGTGAACTGGTCTTAGGCTATGGAAGAGCTCAAAAGGGATCTGGAAAATCAAGTAAGAGAAGTAGAGGAAAAATTGGGAAGAGAAATGAGAGAGATGCAAGAAAATCATGAAAAACAGGTCAATTACTTGCTAAAGGAGACCCAAAAAAATACTGAAGAAAATAACACCTTAAAAAATAGACTAATTCAAATGGCAAAAGAGCTCCAAAAAAAGCCAATGAGGAGAAGAATGCCTTGAAAGGCAGAATTAGCCAAATGGAAAAGGAGGTCCAAAAGACCACTGAAGAAAATACCACCTTAAAAATTAGATTGGAGCAAGTGGAAGCTAGTGACCTTATGAGGAATCAAGATAGTATAAAACAGAAACAAAGGAATGAAAAAATGGAAGACAATGTGAAATATCTCATTGGAAAAACCATGTACCTGGGGAATAGATCCAGGAGAGATAATTTTAAAATTATTGGACTACCTGAAAGCCACGATCAAAAGAAGAGCCTAGACCTCATCTTTCAAGAAATTATCAAGGAAAACTGCCCTGATATTCTAGAGCCAGAGGATAAAATAGAAATTGAAAGAATCCACCCATCGCCTCCTGAAAAAGATACTAAAAAGAAAACTCCTAAGAATATTGTCACCCAAATTCTAGAGCTCCCAGATCAAGGAGAAAATACTGCAAGCAGCCAGAAAGAAACAATTTGAGTATTGTGGAAACACAATCAGGATAACACAAGATCTAGCAGCTTCTACATTAAGGGATTGAAGGGCTTGGAATATGATATTCTGGAGGTCAATGGAGCTAGGATTAAAACCTAGAATCACCTACCCAGCAAAACTGAGTATCATGCTCCAAGGCAAAATATGGATTTTCAATAAAATAGAGGACTTTCAAGCTTTCTCAGTGAAAATACCAGAGCTGAATAGAAAATCTGACTTTCAAATACAAGAATCAAGAGAAGCATGAAAAGGTAAACAAGAAAGAGAAACCATAAGGGACTTACTAAAGTTGAACTGTTTTGTTTACATTCCTACATGGAAAGATAATGTGTATAATCTATGAGACCATTCTCACCATTAGGGTAGTTGAAGGGAATATACATATATGTGTATATGTAGACTGAGGGCACAGGGTGAGTTGAATATGAAGGTATGATATCTTAAAAATAAAATTCAGGGATGGGAGAGGAATATATTGAGAGAGGGAGAAAGGGAGAGATAGAATTGGGTAAATTATCTCACATAAAAGTGGCAAGAAAAAGCAGTTCTGTTGGAAGGGAAGAGGAGGCAGGTGAAAGGGAATGAGTGAATCTTGCTCTCATCATAGTTGACTTGAGGAGAGAATAACATACACACTCAATTGGATATCTTACCCCACAGGAAAGTAGGGGGAAGGGGATAAAAAAGCAAGGATGACAGAAAGGAGGGAAGATGGGGGAGGAGGTAATCAAAAGCAAACACTTTTGAAAAGAGACAGGGTCAAGTGAGAAAATTGAATAAAGGGGGACAGGATAGGATGGAGGGAAATATAGTTAGTCTTTCACAACATGATTGTTATGGAAGTGTTTTACATAATGATACATGTGTGGCCTGTGTTGAATTGCTTGCCTTCTTAGGGAGGGTGGGTGGGAAGGGAAGAGGGGAGAGAATTTGGAACTCAAAGTTCTAAAAGCAGATGCTCAAAAAATGTTTTTCCATGCAACTGGGAAATAAGATATACAGGCAATGGGGCATAGAAATTTATCTTGCCCTACAAGAAAGTAAGGCAAAAGGGGGATGGGGCAGGGAGTGGGGTGACAGAAGGGAGCGCTGACTGGGGAACAGGACAATCAGAATATATGCCATCTTGGACTGGGGGGGATGTTGGAAATGGGGAGAAAATTTGTAACTTAAAATCTTATGGAAATCAATGCTGAAAACTAAAAAATATTAAATAATAAAATATGGAATTTGTAAAAAAAAATAAGAAAGAAAAAACTAGAATACACAACAATATGTTGTTTACAAGGCACACACTTGAAATTAAAAGATACACACAGAGAATTAAAATAAGGTGCTAGAGCAGAATTTGTTATGCTTTGGCTGAAGTTAAAAAAAAAAGACAGGGGTAGTAATCATGATCTCAGACAATGCAAATGCAAAAATAGACCCAACTTAAAGAGACAATTTAAAAAACTACATTTTAATAAAAAAAAATACCATGGACAATGAAGTAATCTCAAATACTTTTACAGCAAGTTTCTCTGATAAAGCCCTCATTTCTCAGACATGTAGGGGATCGAGTCAAATTTATAAAAGTAAGAACCATTCCCCCAGATGATAAATGGTGAAAGGATATGAACAGACAGTTTTCAACAGAAGAAATGAAAGATATCTATAGACATATGAAAAAATTACTCATTGATTAGAGAAATGCAAATTAAAATGACTCTGAGGTACTAACTCACACCTATCTGAAATGACGTGCTACAGGGAATGCTGGAAGGTAGTTACACTAATGAACTGTTGGTGGAGTTGTGAACTGGTCTGACCATTATGCAGAATAATTTGAACCTATGCCCAAATGTTTATCAAATTGTGCATACTCTTTGACTCAGCAATACCACTACCATGTCTATATCCCAAAGAGATGGGGGAGGGAAAGGAAAAGGAAAAGGACTTATATGTATAAAAATATTTGTAGCAATTCTTTTTGTGGGGGCAAAGAGCTAGAAAATGCCCAACAATTAGGTAATGCTTGAAAAAGTTGCAGTTTATCATTGTTTTGAAACACTATTGTGCTATAAGAAATGATGAGGAAAATTATTCCAGAAAAGCCTGGGAAGACCTATATGGACTGACACAAAGTGAAGTGAGGAAACTCAGATCTTTGTACACAGTAACAGCAATATTATAATGATGACTGACTATGAAAAACTTGGCTACTCTAATCAATACTATAATCCAAGAAAATTTGGAAAGATTCATGATAAAAATTGCTACCTACCTCGAGTGAGAGAACTGATGAGCTATGAGGAAAAATTGAAGTATAATTTTCTCTCTTTATTTTTCTTCCTTTTCTTCATGACATGGCTAGTATGGAAATATGTTTTGCATGATTTCACACGTATAATGGGAATCATACAACTTACCTTCTCAGTAGTTCGGGGAGATGCTAACGGAAAAAAATTTTAATGTTAAATAAATTATTTTTAAAAACTGAAAGTATATGCATATTCATATTCTGTATTATATTCATATTTTGCCTTAATAAATCAAAAGATATAAGCATGGCTAACTAACAAAGTAAAGCTAGCTTAAAGAACAACACCATCAATAGGCCTATATATTAAATGCAACTTAACTATAAGCAGTAGCATATATGCAATTAACAAACATTGCTATAGCACGAATATAATGCAAAACATAGTTAAATGAGCATAACAGAAAAATTAAAAATAAGCATACTCAAAGATGTAGTAATTCACATGTGGAACAGAATTGGCAAGAGCAAACTAGAAGAGGGCTCTTGAGTCTCTTCACTTTTTCTTCCAGTCTCTTCTGGCTCTTAGATCTCTTTAGTCTCAGCAGTTGCTTCAGGCTGAAAGCCTGTACATTAATCTGGATAATACGGTTGTTTTTATTAAATTGGTATGGCCCAACTATAACTAATGACTATTCCTCCAACTATTCAAATAATTATTTCTTTAAAGGGTGTTTCTAATTTTATTTATATGTCTCCCACCTACTATTTACCAACCATGGCATCTCTTAGAGATGATAAGAGGGGTGTGGTCACAGGATGCAGCCTTGAATACTCACGAAAAGTATCCCATAAAACAACTTTGGCATACCTACAAAAAAGACATTATCACCTATCCGTAAAATATTTGGAAATTACCTGTTTTATTCCTTGTATTCCTTCATGCCTAGTTAAGTTGTTACATTTTATGTGTAGTCTTTTCTAATGTTCTCACTTATTACTACTGTTCTCTCCCTATTGAAACTATTTTGTGCGTATTTTCTGTGTATATTTTGCATCCTTCTACTGGAATGATACTCCTTGAAAGCAGTTCTATTTCACTTTAATCTTTATATCTCCAAGGCCAATCATTGTGTTGTGCAACAATATAGTAGGTGCTCAATGTTTGCAGAATCAAATAGAATTGAACAGAATCAGATGCCTCTCTCTAAAGAGAGAGATTTAACAGAAACTTTGTAGGATAGTTGCTAAGAGGAGTGGCTCATTAATTTCACATTTTCCAGTGAAGTGTATATACCTGATAGAAGATGACATATGCAGAGAGATTGGTTGATGTTCATTAGACGAATTTGTCTTCAAGCTGTTTGTTCCTTCAGGCCATTTCATCAAAAGCTAACCAGAGAAGGGAAAATGTTCATTTTTTTATATTAAGAGTTGTTTATTGGTGCTGAACAAAAACTACTTTCATAAGATGTTTGAGAATTAAATTCTTTCCACACATTAAATTTGATTCAGGATCCAAGATACCTGAAACAATTATTTTATTAAAAATGTGCAGCAGTCACAGAATTTGTCTTATAATCTCCATCTAGATAATTCTGCACAAGTCATTTGGCAGCTTACTGTTATGATTACCTTTATTGTAGCAGTTTTTCCTACCTCGAAGGATCATTCAAGAAGAATGCCAATTGAAAAGAAAGGTCTAGGAAGTATTTTGATTACTTGCCATCTGAATACTATCCCAAGTAAGATCATCATCTCCCACAAGTCACTCAGAGTGATAGCTTGGGACAAAAGAGAGAATGCTAAATTTGAGGTCAAAGGATCTAATTTCAAATTCTTGCTTTGCCACTATTACCTATAACTTTGGACAAGTCACTTAACTTCCCTGAGCCTCAGTTTCTCTAACTTTAAAATGAATGGGGTAGGAAGACATGACATAAGTTTCTTCTTTTGAGTTTGTTAGTCTTCTGTTTAATATGGTCATTTATACATAGAGTTTTCCTGATATTGAACGAGTTTTGCATCCTCAATATAAATCCAGCCTGGTCATAATTCCCTTTTTCAGCATTGATTTTCACAAGAGTTTGAATTACAAATTTTCTCCCCATTTCTACCCTCCCCCCCATTCCAAGATGGCATATATTCTGATCACCCCATTCCACAGTCCGCCCTCCCTTCTGTCACCCCACTCCCCCCATCTCCTTTTCCCTTACTTTCTTGTAGGGCAAGACAGATTTCTATGCCCCATTGCCTGTATATCTTATTTCCTAGTTGCATGCAAAAACTTGTTTTTGAACATCTGCTTTTAGAACTTTGAGTTCCAAATTCTCTTCCCTCTTCCCTCCCCCCCCCCACCCTCCCTAAGAAGGCAAGCAATTCAACATAGGGCACATGTGTAGCATTATGCAAAACCCTTCCACAATACTCATGTTGTGAAAAACTAACTATATTTTGCCCCTTCCTATCCTGTCCCCCTTTATTCAACTTTCTCCCTTGACCCTGTCCCTTTTCAAAAGTGTTTGTTTTTGATTATGCCCCCCATCTGCCCTCTCTTCTATCATCCCCCCTTTTTTATCTCCTTCCTCCTTCTTTCCTGTGGGGTAAGATACCCAATTGAGTGTGTATGTTATTCCCTCCTCACGTCAAATACGATAAGAGCAAGATTCACTCATTCCCTTTCACCTGCCTCCTCTTCCCTTCCAACATAACTGCTTTTTCTTGCCACTTTTATGTGAGATAATTTACCCCATTCTATCTCTCCCTTTTTCCCTCTCTCAATATATTCCTCTCCCACCCCTTAATTTTATTTTTTAAGATATTGTACCTTCATATTCAACTCACCCTGTGACCTCTGTCTATATAGATAGATAGATAGATTTCCTTCAGCTACCCTAATACTGAGGTCTCATGAATTATACACATCGTCTTTCCATGTAGGAATGTAAACAAATAGATGGATAGATAGATAGATAGATAGATAGATAGATAGATAGATTTCCTTCAGGTACCCTAATTCTGAGGTCTCATGAATTATACACATCATCTTTCCATGTAGGAATGTAAACAAAACAGTTCAACTTTAGTAAGTCCCTTACGATTTCTCTTACTTTTTTACCTTTTCATGCTTCTCTTGATTCTTGTGTTTGAAAGTAAAATTTTCTATTCAGCTCTGGTATTTTCACTGAGAAAGCTTGAAAGTCCTCTATTTTATTGAAAATCCATATTTTGCCTTGGAGCATGATACTCAGTTTTGCTGGGTAGGTGATTCTAGGTTTTAATCCTAGCTCCATTGACCTCCAGAATATCATATTCCAAGCCCTTCAATCCCTTAATGTAGAAGCTGCTAGATCTTGTGTTATCCTGATTGTGTTTCCACAATACTCAAATTGTTTCTTTCTGGCTGCTTGCAGTATTTTCTCCTTGATCTGGGAGCTCTAGAATTTGGGTGACAATATTCTTAGGAGTTTTCTTTTTAGTATCTTTTTCAGGAGGCGATGGGTGGATTCTTTCAATTTCTATTTTATCCTCTGGCTCTAGAATATCAGGGCAGTTTTCCTTGATAATTTCTTGAAAGATGAGGTCTAGGCTCTTCTTTTGATCGTGGCTTTCAGGTAGTCCAATAATTTTAAAATTATCTCTCCTGGATCTATTCCCCAGGTACATGGTTTTTCCAATGAGATATTTCACATTGTCTTCCATTTTTTCATTCCTTTGTTTCTGTTTTATACTATCTTGATTCCTCATAAGGTCACTAGCTTCCACTTGCTCCAATCTAATTTTTAAGGTGGTATTTTCTTCAGTGGTCTTTTGGACCTCCTTTTCCATTTGGCTAATTCTGCATTTCAAGGCATTCTTCTCATTGGCCTTTTTTGGAGCTCTTTTGCCATTTGAATTAGTCTATTTTTAAGGTGTTATTTTCTTCAGTATTTTTTTGGGTCTCCTTTAGCAAGTCTTTGACTTGTTTTTCATGGTTTTCCCACATCACTCTCATTTTTCTTCCCAATTTTTCTTCTACTTTTCTTACTTGCTTTTCCAAATCGTTTTTGAGTGCCTGAGACCAGTTCATATTTTTTCTTGAGGATTTTGATGTAGGCTCTCTGATTTTGTTGACTTCTTCTGGATGTATGTTTTGGTCTTCTTTGTCACCAAAGAAAGATTCCAAAGTCTGAGTCTGAATCTGAGTCTGTTTTTGCTGCCTGTTCATGTTCCCAGCCAACTACTTGCCCCTTGAGCTTTTCATCAGGGTATGACTGCTTGTAGAGTAGAGAGTACTTGGTCCCAAGCTTGAGGTGCTGTGCTGTTGTTTTCAGAGCTTTTTCTACACAGCACATTCTGCCACAGCAGCACTCCTCCTCCCCCAAGAACCACTAACCCAGACCACGTCTCAGATCTGAACAGGCTCTGCACTCCCACTCTGATCCACCACTTAATTCCTCCCACCAGGTGGGCCTGGGGCTGGAAGCAACTGTAGATGTAGCTGCACCACCTCTGCTGTCCCCGGGGTGGTGGCCAAACCAGCGAAGTCCTTTCACTCTGTCCCTGCAGTTTTTTCCCACTAACCTTCTCTGTTGTCTTTGGTGTTTGTGGGTTGAGAAGTCTGGTAACTGCCACAGCTCACTGATTCAGGGTGCTAGGGCCTGTTCCACCCAGCTCCTGGTCTGGTTGGTCCGGGCACAGCACACACTGGGCTCTGCTCCACTCTGCTCCCAGCTCTGTGCAATAGATCCTTCCCAGCAACCATCCTGGGCTGCAGCCCTGCTTCCCTCTGCTATTTCATAGGTTCTGCAGTTCTAGAATTTGTTCAGAGCCATTTTTATAGGTGTTTGGAGGGTCCTGGGGGAGAGCTTTAGGCCAGTCCCTGCTTTCCAGCTGCTATCTTAGTTCCTCCCCACCCATAAGGTTCTTTATAGCTCTTAATTCTGTAATCCTATATTTGACAATGTATGCATCATTCCAGTCATTTATTAGGTGCCTTCTGTGTACCAAGCATATGTATGTGATAAATAGGACACAGTGAACTATGGGAAGGTGCTAAAACTAAGAGATACTGGGAAAGGTTTCCTGTAGAAAATGATATTTAAGCTGTGACCTGAAGGAAACCAGGAGATACAAATGAGGACGGAGAGAATTCCAGAAGTGAGAGACAGCCAGTGAAAACAGCCAGAGCCAAGAGTTAGTATATCTGGTTTAAGGAATAGCAAAGATCAGCATCATAGAATCAAAGACTACAAAGCAGAGGAAAGGTATAGGGAAAAGTACAGGGATGGGGTAGAGGGGGTAGTTTATGAATGTCTTTGATTACCAAATAAAGGATTTTGCATTTGATCCTTAAGGTGATAGGGAGTCACTAGAGTTTACTGAATGGGGGGGATGAAATGGTTGGACCTATGCTTTAGAAAAATTACTTTGGAGGCAGAGGCAAGAAGGCAGAGAAAAGCTAGAGACTCTCCTCAGGTCCCTTAAATTCCCTTCCAAACAACTCTAAGTAACACCTCAAAACAAATTCTGGAGCAGCAGAACCCATAAAAGGATAACTTAGACAAAGCAACTTAGAAGGTTGGCAGGAAAAGTCTGTCTTACTGGGCTGAGAGTGGAGATACAGGCTGTACAGGCTATGCCAATACAAACCGTGCCAATACAGGCTGTGCCAGTATAGCCTGTACCACAGAAAACCAGAAGCAGGCCTTGGTGGTGATGAAATCAGCTGTAGCAGTGGCTTCTTCCAAAGCTCTCAGACTATAGATGATAAAGAAATTAGACATCTGGTCAGAAGGAGACTAAAGGAGCCCTTTGCTGTCACTGTGTGCAGGATTCTGTTGCATTATCCATACTTGGATCTCATTCCTGGGCCTCAGAGTCGAGGTAAAGAGGAGTACTAGCACACCAGAGCTTGTGGCCACAGGGAGGTAGAGATGCTGATCACAGTTCCAGGGCAGGAAGGAGTTCATGCTAAACCCCCATTATATTTGCTACTAAAACAAAGTGTGGCTGTAGAATTTTTTTTAAAATAAATATGAGGGCATTTCCCCCATCTTTGGCCTCCTTAGATTACATGAACAGTAACAATATTGCTAGAGGAGAGGGTATTACGATATAGTCAGACAGCATGCAAGCATTTATATGCCAAGCAAAGTATTGTTGATTCAAAGAAAGGCAAAAACATCCTCTATGCTCAAGGACCTCACATTCATTCTAATGAGAGAATCAACACGTAAATGAATCAGTATCGTAACTTTAGTAACTTGCTGAGTGTTATGGATTGTACTATAATCCATAATTGTTTTCTGAAATGGGTGGACCAATTCATAGCTATATCAACAGTGTATCGGTGTGCCTATCTTCCAATAACCAATTCAAACATTTATCATTTTTGTCTTTTACCATATTTACCAAACTGATAAGCATGAGGTGAAACCTCAGCTGGTTTAATTTGCACTTCCTTTATTACTCACAATTTGGAGGATTTTATCATGAGTTGTTGATAGTGTCTTGCTCTTCTTTAGAAAACTACATGTTCATAGCCTTTGACCGCTTTTTTATTGGATGGCTTATTACTTTCACATGGCTGAGCATAAACATTGATATATATCACATTATTTTGTGCATTGTTACTGCCATTTAAGGCAAAAAAAAGCAGAATGGTAGCCAAATCTTTGAAGCATTGGTACAACACTTTATAATTTAATCTCCAAAAGGGCCTGTGACATTACTAAAGCATCTTTGCCTTAAGGAAAATGACTTTGAGCATGCCATTCCTGGTGCTATGAGTTGCAGGGATGTGAGTTGCTTATTAAATTGAAAAATCCATTATGTTATTGTTACCTTATTACATTCTAATGTAAAATTTGGTTTCACAGAGCATGGTTCATATGCCTACCTTTCAATACTTTAATATTTCAGTGAATGATTCCTACCCAAACACAATATTTTAAGCCATACCAAGAAGGATCAATAAGAATATAAAATGTAAAATTATGAGGTTATACTTCTGGGATATTCAAAATGGGCAAGATCCTTATTAAAATACCAGGTCTAATTCTGCATGTAAGAGGTTGACAAGCTTCTGGCCTGAATTTGCCAACATCTGATGTAATGGGACATTGCCAATGCTTTCATGTTTTGGTATGATTTCACTTGTCCCTTCTATTATGTCTGAGAGGATGGAAACTAAGCAGATAAATGTACAGCAAAAAGACTTTCAAAGGAATCCATCCTTCCATCAATCAACCAATCAATAAGCATTTATTAAGGGCTTACTATGTGCCAGGCACCGTGCTAAATTCTGGGAGGCAAAGAAAGGAAAGGAAAAAAAAAGTGACACTGTCCCTATCTTCCATTAAGGAGTTCACATTCTCACATTCTAATGGGGAGGACAGATTAGAAATATATTCACAGAAGATGGGTGGATAGGTAGAGAGAGAGAGATACACACATATACAGTCAGTAGGAGTTAACCTTTTAAAAAAAGGCACTGAGGAGAAAGGATTGGGAAAGGCCTCCTACAGAAGGTAAGTTTTGAGTGAGCCAGAGAACCTAAGAGGTAGAAATTAGTGTTCCACGGTGTACCAGGTGCAAAGGCATGTACATTCATGATGAAATGTCTTTTTCAAAGAACAACAGTACGTCATTATAGCTGATAGTGTGCATGAAGGAAAGTATAACAAGACTGGAAAGGGAGGAAAAGAGTCAGGTTTTAAAGGGCTTTAAATGCCAAACAGAAGAGTTTATATTTTGTCCTGTAGATTATAGGGAGCTAATGGGGTTTATTGAGTGGGGATTGGGGGAGGCAATTGTGGCATGGTCATGATGGAGTATAGGTTACTGATACTGATGGGATATAGACTTTGGGAACCCCCTTGAACTCACCCCAGTCCCCCAGTCACCCCTAAACCCCTCCTCCCATCACCCCAGACTACCCGACTACCCTCAATCCTTCCCACAATCTTTCTGTATATAAGCTCCATCTTGCCTCCATGAAAGCACTCAGATTCAGTATAGCTCAGTTTAGGTTCAATCTGGCCCTCTGGCACTAGCATCACAAATGCTCAGGCTCCCGAAGGGTCTACCCATTATGCAAATCTTTAATAAACTTTGCTTTTTCTCTTTGGCTTAAAGAAGGCTTGAGTCGAATTCATTTGGCAGGACTTGGTGTGTCGGTATTTTGGGGTCCCCTAAACCCTTAACCTCAACATCTGGTTTCCTGACCTCAACTTTAAGAAAAGCTTTAAGAAAAGCACTTTAGCAGAAACTGAGTGGAGACCAACTAGATTGGAATGGGAAGGCAGGAAGGCCAATGAGGAGACTATTGCAATAGTCAAGGCAAGAAATGAAGAAGCCCTGTTCGAAAGTGATGGCTGTGCAAGTAGAAAGAAGGGGTTGGACACAAGAATGTGAAGGAAGCAATGACAAGACTTAGCAACTTATACATGGAGTGAGCAAGAGTGAGGAGTTGAAGATAACACCAAGATTGTTAACCCTAGCAACTGGAAGGATGGTGGTACCCTCATTAGTACTAAGAAAGTTAGAAAGAGGTGAGGGTTTGGGGGAAAGATAATCAATTCTGTTTTGGACATATTGAGTTTGAAAGATCTATAGTACATCCAATTTGCACTGTCCAAAAGGAAATGTAAGACTAGTTCAGGAGATATATTAGGGTAGGATATATAGAGAAAGAAGAGGAAAAGGAAAATAAAGGAATGACATGCTGTCAACCAGGCATGCCTTTTCCTTTAAAGAAATTTGAAAACTTGAATACTTCTCTCCTCCTGCATGGTTAGACATTGGGTACTTACAGAATCATGCTGCTGTGCTACTAGGAGGTATCAGCATTGCTCATGCCTCTCTTGAGGAACAATTGTGGCCTCTGCAGTAGCACAGGACAGATATAAAGGATTCAAGAAGCATTTGGAGGGGGGGCAGGGCAATTGGTGTTAAGTGACTTGCCCAAGGTCACATAGCTAGTACATGTGTCAAGTGTCTGAGGTCAGATCTGAACTCAGGTCCTCCTGACTCCAGGGCTGGTGCTCTACTCACTGCGCCACCTAGCTGCCCCTGAAGAAGCATTTTAAATGATACTTTTAACATTGTAGACAAAAAAGAAAAAAATAACTTTTCCATCCAAGAGAATTCTGGTGATATCAATGCCAACAATCAGAGAAGGGGAGTACTAGACTTTCTTTGTTCTCCCAACTTCCATCATAGAGGTAAAGATCAAAACAACTATACAGGTCTGTGGGGGAAGTTGGACTACTGTAAGAGGAAGTTCTTGATTTTCTGTGAGCTTATAGCCCTTTCGGTATTCTTTTCTATGTAAACAGAACTGTTCTATGGTTTGCCTTGACCCAGTTGGGTGAAGTAGAAGATGGGTCACAGGACTTGTAGTCTGGAGTCCACATTCTGATTGAGAGGCATAATTCGCTTGGGCAAATCACTAAATCTCTTTTGACTTCAGTTTCTTCTGCTACGAAAATTGGGAAAGTAATTGTAGCTACTTCACAAGGCTATTGTGAGGCTGAAATGAGATAACATATGTAAGACACTTTGTAAGCCTTTAAGCTATGTAAATGCTGATGATGATGTCGATGACAATTAGAAACCTTCTCCACCTAAGTTCCTTTAAGGAGAGTTGGCATCTCCTGACAGGGAAGCACCAGATGAAGAAGTTCCCAGGTCCCACCTAGATAAGAAAAATAAACCAGACAGGGGAAGTATTCAAACTGTACCCACATCCTTTCTATCAGAAGAAGGTGCCATATATAAGGCATAGCTCGAAAACATCTATCAAAAGTCCCCCTGACAAAATTTCTCTGGCTAATTATACCCATTTCCCTCAACCAAACCTGATATAAGACAGTGTCCCATTCTTTCATTGTTCTGGTCTCCTCACACTGAAATCTCTTCTAACTTGCCAATGCCCTTCCTAAATTTTGGTGCCTCAAAACGAACACAATACTCCAAATGTAACCTGGCCAGGGCAGATCATTCATTACCTCCTTGATTCTCAACACTGTGCTTCTCTTAATGCAGTCTAAGTTCACTTTGAGTTGGGGACATAGTAACTATTTTGCCTACGTATAAACCATCATAAGAGCAACCTAAGTATTATTTCATCTTTCTCCTTCCTACATAACTTAGAATGACCTGATAAGGCAGATTGGAAGTGGTGAATGAGCATTACTTGAAGCTAGAAGCTAAAGATATCTGACTGAAATGATTCTAGGCATGTTCTTGGCTTATTGACAAATAAGATCTTTCTAGAATTTCATTTCATATATACAAACACACTCATAAGAAAACTTGATATTGCAAGGATCTGAATTTCTAAAAACAGATCAGTCATTCGCGTGTCAAAACAATCCATTGCTCTCAAAAAGCATTCACCTCAGGGTTCCTTTATCTGTAGATCTAAGCTCCTACATTTAAAATACCGAATTACAAAAAAGGTCACAGCAAATGGCTTTTCAAGAACATATCTGTTGCATGAGGCAATGCACACTTATAATGGGGAAATGCATCGCATCTAAATAAGATCCTAACTCATCTTCTTTCTCTGCTTATTCCCACTGAGAAGCCAAAACTCATAATGCTGAATCAGTGATAATGTAATTGCCATGGCAACACCCCAGGATGCTTCCGGCAGGGGACCATCTTCACTTCATTTCACTGTAGCGGTAACTGTAGAGCAACTGTGGTTTTCCAAATACCTGATTATGCTCTATCAGCCACTTTGACAGAAGGGTGCACAAAACGTCAAATGTTATAACACAGTTTCTTCATGTGTAAAATAAGGGTGTTGAACTATTCGAGCCTCTATGGTCCTTTTCTGCTCTAAATCTATGATCTGTCAATAGATCATCTTGTTCAAGCTCCTCATTTATTTTAAGTATAAGGACACAAAAACTCAGACAGTTGAAGTCATTTGCCCAGGGTCACACAAATAGTGGCAGAGCCAGTGTAGAATTCCAGTCTCTTGACTCAAAGAACAGTGTTCTTTCACACTATCATTCTTGCCATGCCTGGCAACCTGTGTCTCATTCCTCACCTGTAGCTCACCACCTCACTCCTCAGAGAAGGTAGGGAAATTGTATCATTTTCCTATGGGATCTTTCTTCATTGGTAAAAATATCATTGAACCAAGTTAAGGTTTTGATCATCTGGAGTACTACTGAAGGAGTCAAAGAATAAACAGAGATAATAGCAACCTATAATATCATCAGAACATTATGATGTAACCTAGCAAAGCATGATATGATGATCAATTGACAGAATACTTGAACGAAGCCATTAATAAGGCTGTTAGAATTCTTATTCACCTGTGCCAGCAGGGCCTGCATTTCATTTTAAAAGTTGAATTATACTTAGTATCATGGAAAGTGTAATCACAGTTTGTGACCATAACCAGCAATGCTTTCAAGTTACGCAATAAAGCATATCCCTTGATTACTTAGGGAATGTCCAAGATTTCAAGGAAATCCTAATAAGTTAAACCTGTACAGCTTGCCTACAGATATGTCAACGCCATTAAGCTGGCTGATAAAAGCCCTGGAGATAAAAATGGTGAGGAGTAAGAAAAAGATAATGGACTATATATATCCAAGGAGTCAAGAGATTTTTCTCTTGATATACAGCCATGTATATCTATATTTCTATCTATCTATCTGTCTATCTATCTATCAGCTTGCCTACAGATGTTAACACAATTAAGGTGGCTGATAAAAAGCCCTGGAGGAAAAAAAATGATGAAGAATAAGAAGTAGATAATGGACTTTTATTTATAAATAACTGTGTATCCAGGCAATCTTGATATACAGCAGTATTTATTGGCAAAAAAACTAAAATGTGGATTATAGATGCAAATGTGAAAAATTATTTAGGAACAAAAATGCATTTTAGAATCTACATATCTTTGTCATGTTTTTCCGCCAACTAGAACTTAAGCTCCTTCATGTTTCCCTAGTCTTAAACATTATCTCCATTCCACACTGACTTAGTCAAATCCTACTCATCTTCAAGGCTCATCTTAAGTCCCTCCTCCTCCATGGAGCCATCCATGAACATTCATTTTGGATTTTGAAGCCCTTCAACTTGGAGTAGCTTTCTTCCCTCTGTTTCACAAGACCACATTTTGCTGGTTCTCCTCCTACCTAACCTCTCCTTCTCTATCATTTCCTTGGACTTCACTCTGTAAGTTGTCCCATGGCCGTGGCTTTCATTCCCTAAGAATAAATCTCTCAATCTCTGTCTCTCCCTCTCCATCTCCCTCTCTCTGTATGTATGTGTGTGTGTGTGTGTGTGTGTGTGTATACACACACATATATATATATGTATGTATGTATGTATACACTCATCTATACAAATATATGTGTGTATATATACACATATATATACATATATGTAAGTATGTATACACATATATTACATATAATTATATATACATAATTGTTTATTATATATTATAATATTTAGTTAATGTAATTATATAAGCATGTGATATTATACTATTAATTATATATAAATTATTTATAATATATATTTTATAATATTACATAATATATTATAGAGAGATCTATCTATATTTGTATCTACAGTTAGATAGATGGATCGATAGATAGATAGATAGATGGAAAGAAAGAAAGAAATATAGATATACATGGCTGTATCTCAAGAGAAAAATCTCTTGACTCCTTGGATACACATTGTCCATTATCTCTTTCTTACTCCTCACCATTTTTTTCTCCAGGGCTTTTATCAGCCAACTTAATGGCATTGATATATCTGTAGGCAAGCTGTACAGGTTTTAAATTCATTAGAATTTCTTTGAGACCTTTGATGTTCCCTGGATAATTAAGGAATATGCTTTATTTCTTAAGATGTCTTCATTCAGTTACACTGTCAGTCTATTCATGTATACATACAAACATATGTATGTGTGTGTATCCATATGTGTGTTTATATTTACACCTGTTTTCTCCTCTATGTTGTAAGCTTGCATTCCAGTTGGCTACAAGACTTCTCCATGAAAATGTCTCACTAGTCCAAATTAACAGGTCCCAAGCTGAGCTTCTTACCTTTCTTAGGCAGCTAGGAGACAGAGTGGATAAAGTGTTTTATTTGGCATTAGCAAGACTGGGGTTAGTATCCTGCTCCAGATTCTTACTAGTTGGATGACCCTATGCAAATCACCTAAGCTCTCTCAACTTCAGCTTCCTTATTTCCAAAACAGAGATAATAATGGCACATAGCCTTACCCTTTGAGATAATATATGTAAAACATTTTGCAAACCTTAAAGCACTACACAAATATTATTATTTCTCTTTTACTTTGTTGTCCTTTAGACTTAACTATTTCTGGCAATGGTACTATCAGTCCCTGAATCTCTCATCATTCACCTGGTCTTCCTGGTAAGAAGGCTGGATCTAGAATCGGAAAACCTGGCTTCAAATCCTAGGTCCCCCACTTAATACCTATAATGACCTTAGGCAAGTCACTTGACTTGTCCTGACCTCAATTTCCTCATCTATAAAATAAAGAATTATAGTAGATGACCTCTAAGGTCCAGCCCTTAATCTACAATCCTATGATCTTTGAGTTTTACCTTTCGACTATCTCTTATATCTAGTCCATTACCAGATTCTTTTCTATCTCCATAACTACTCTTGTATATCACTCCTAACTCCTATCTTCACTTGCACTACCCTAAGACAAGTCCTGATTACCAAGATACTGGGCCCAAAGCCTAGACAGTATCTTCCTTAGAGTTCTTATCTTCACTCTCTCTTACCTCACTTCAAGATATCTTACTATAACCATAAGATAATAGATCTATTGCAGATCTAAGATACCATTTAGTTGTTGAGTCATGTCTGACTCTTCATGACCCCATTAATGGGTTTTCTTGACAAAGATACTAGAGTGGTTTGCCACTTCCTTCTCCAGTGAATTAAGGCAAACAGAGGCTAAGTGACTTGCCTAGGGTCACACAGCTAATAAGTGTCTGAAATTGGATTTGAATTCAGGTCTTCCTGACTCCTGGCCCAGCACACTATGCACTGCACCACCTGGCTGCCTCTATCCATTTGGTACAATCTGCATATTTTACAGTTGAGGAAACTAGGCTCAGAGAAGTTAATTGATTTGCCCAAGGTCACATAGGTAGCAAAAATCAGAGGTAGGATTCAACAGGGACTCTGATTCTAGGACCAAGGCTCTCTCTACCATACCATTCTGTCTCCAGAATAACCTAGTTATTTCTCTCCTCTGCTCCAGAATTTTCACTGACTCCTTCATGCCTCCCAAACTCAAACTCTTTTATCTGGCATTCAAAGCCCTCTACAACTTGATGCCATCTTACCTTTCTAGCCTTGTTTCACATTACTTCCCTCCATGCATTCCACATTCCAGTCAAATTAGACTACCCTTTGCCCCCACAAAGTGTTGTAATCTAATGTCTCCATAACTTTGTTCATGTAATGTCCTCAATAGTCTCTTTTCCCCATTTGTTGAATTCTCTAATGCTCGATTTAAATGATAACTTCTCCAAGAAACCTTCCCTGATTACCACACTTGGTAATGACCCGCACTCAGTTTGTACTAGGTACTTGTTTCAAACTATTTTTCTTGTGTATATATCATGGTGCCTTAGCCCCTGTGAGACTGTAAGTTCCATAAGGAAACATGTCTTATTTAATCTCAGTGACTTTTTCAGAGATTAGTATGCTGTTCTGTACAAGATGGTGGGGTAAAAAGATTCCTACTTCTGAAGTCACAGTACCTGGGTTCAGTTCCTGTCTCTTATATTACCTGTGTGACTATGGACAAGTCACAGTCAGCTCAGCTTCAAATTTCCCATCTGAAAATGAGGAAGTAAGACCAGACATCCTCCATGATAGGGACATTAGCCTAACCATACCCCATTCAAATTAAACTGATTTTTCCTTAAAATGTATTGAAACCATACTTGGTTGAGATTCATTTGGGAATAAGCATTTATTAAGTGCCTACTATGACCAAGTACTATATATTATCTCATTTAAATCTCCTGTCAGCCCTGCAAGGTAGGAGTTATTATTATCCCCTTTCACAGTTAAGAAAACTGAGGCAGACAGAAGTTGTGACTTGCCAAGGGTCACAACAGCTAACAAGTTCCTGAAGCTAGATTTGAACTCAGGTCTTCCTAACTCCAAACTCAGCACTCTATCTACTAAGTCGTATAGCTACCTGATTGATTGGCTCAGGAGAATAAAAGCTGGGGTCCATTGACTCCATTTCCTGGTCACATAAGTACCAAAGAGTCATTAAGTAACTCCAATTCCTCTGAGGTTTGGCTGCTGGACTTCAATGGGCAACTCATACAAGAGAACTTCAAGCAGGTGAAACAATTCACATTGTCCTAAATGCATGCCCCTGTTGAATTCTCAGTTCCTGCTATGGCTAAGTAAAACTCCTTCTGTTAACCACTTAATGACCTATGAGTGTCTTCTTTTGTTCTAGTATATGACATAAATTATCAAAGAACTTGTGTGAGTCAGGTGCAATCCAGAACGGCCTCTGAGGTCCCTTCCAGCTCTTGATCTATGACCTGACAAGTGTCTGTAGATTTGATGGGAGACAGAGAAATCTTGCCATGTATTCTCAATCTCCCTTTTCCTAACAAAATTTTCACTTCCTCTCCATTTTTTCTCCCTTTTGATCTTTTTTTTCCCTTTTCCCCTTATTCATTTGCCCTCCAATTATGTTCCTACAACCTGCTACCCAGAGCTCCTTTCCAGGCTGCTAGCAATGAGTTCTTAATATAGGTTTCATGCAAGTAGTTTCTGATCATCAAACTCCAGTTTCAGAAAGAACCCAAGAGGCAATCCCTTCAAAGATTAGGGATTTCAGGCCATCTGTCAGAAACTAGTTCCAGCAGCACAATTCAAAACTGAGATAGACTCTGTCCTTTGAAGAAATTTGAATTTCTCTTACCTGCAATGAACAGAAGAGGGAGCTCTGAGATTGGAATGAACACTCCAACTTTATTAAAGGAGGATGCTTGACTAGACAAATGGGAAGCAAAATTACCGTGGAAGAAGCAGAAAGAGGTAAAGAAAACCACCGGACCCCTTGCCATGGATTTAAATAAGGAAGGATATGGAGTTTTTAAATCCTTCCAACGCCCATCTGTGGTTCCTTGAAAACATATGACTTTTCACATTTTAATAAAAGCAGAAGTGTTCATATAGCTAGATTTATAGTGTGTAGATTTTCCCAACACAGAATTGTACTACCATATTTTGGATTTTGAAAGGCTAAAAACATTCATATCACTATCTAGGGTTAAATGGAAAAACATGGGTCCCAGAGGTAGAAAAGAACACAAAACCCTTTCCTCACCCTGCAATGGTGGGGTTGCTAGGCATGTCTGATGCAGTTGGATTCTGAGGGCACTGTCACTCCGCCTAAGATATTTGGGGAAATCACATATTTGGAGAGGCACTGAGATTAGTTTAGCCTAAAAGGAAGTTAATTCAGTTTCTGGTGAGAGAGATTAGAGAGAGGGCAGGAGGCACCCTAGCTGCGGTACAGAGAAACAACAGCTTAGCCAGAACATCTAAAGAAGTGTTCCATCTACATCATGGTGAGTGATGTGTGATCAGGCCGGGGCTGTGATCCCCACTGCCCATGGCCTACAGACAAAATATGTACCAGAAGAGGAAGTAAAGGTATCATCAGATCACAGATCAGTCAATCAATCAACAAGCACTTAATCCGTACACGATGGTGGCCGTTGTGTTAAGCCCTGAGTATATGAAGAAAGAATTAAAATAGTGCCTGCCCTAAAGGAGCTGAGGTACATTTATAAAGATATATAAAATAAGTTTAAGGCAATTTGATAAGCAGAAGGCACTAGCAAGTACGGGGATCATGGAAGTCTTCAGGAGACACAGTGGCACAGAGGGAAAGGAACTTATCTGGTGTCAGAAGATTCAGGGCCTCAGTTTCCTCATCTATAAAACGAGGTGCTTAGGAGAAAGGATCTCTAAGATCCATCCCATTTCTAAATCTATGATACTGAAGATGGAGGAGATGCAGGAAGCAGTTCAGCGAGGTCTTCCAAAAAAAATGTTCAAACAGACCTAGAAAATTCATCAGACCAGATCTTGATATGGAAATCCAAGAAAAATTCAAAATGATTCATTTTCCCAGGCCACGTAAGCACAGAGAGATAGATCGCTAGCTCTGACGATGCTGAGGACAAGGTCCCCCAGAGCACACCATGGAGGGAACACTATGGTGTCCAGGAAGAGGCTGTACACTGGGGCGAGAAGTCACAGATGCATATCAGGGCACCCCCAGACTTTGAGGAGCACTCTGAGAGGAACAGGTGCCAGCTGGCAGCTTTGTCACTCCCTAACCAGTTGTGGCTTATAGATCCAGAGCAGGCTCAATTCCAGGTTTGAACTCAGTCAGCAGCCTGCAGAGGAATAAACAGGGCATGAATCCCAGACCAAAAAAGATCCTGAAATTCTGTTACTCTGAACCAGCAGAATTTCCCAACTGGTTGACAGTGACTGAGTCCAGCAGCAGTTTACTGTTGCTCAGACCCAAACCTAGGTCAGGAAAATATAGAGTGCAGGCTGGGGTTTGAAGGCTGGGAAGAAGAACAGCAGTGATCCCTTTCTTCCCTAGTTCACCAGCTTGACAGTACTGAACATTTTTAGGTTCCAAGAATGAGCTATCCCTAAGATCTGGAAATAACCCAAAACTCAATACCCCAAGGAAACAAAAGCAGGACCAACCCAAACCTTCCCTCTCTAAATACAAAGAGCCAGAATGAGCAAACAAAAAGAATCCCACCACACAAAAAAAACTATTGTAGTGCTAGGGGTACTCTAGATACAAACCCAGAAGAAAAGAATTATTCCAAAATATCTACAAAGAAAACCTCAAAGAAAAGCACTGATTGGGCACAAACCCAACTAGAATTTTTGGAAGAGATTGAGCAAAAGTTTTTTTAAGGACTTAAAATGTTTTCATCAATTATATGAGAGTAATAGAGGAAAATTTGAAAAAGAAACGAGAGCTATGGAAGAAAGAATTAGAAAGGGAATTAACAGCGTGGCATAAGGGTTACAAAACCTTGCCCATGTGACAAACTATAAAAATTACAATGAACTAAATAAGAGATAATGACTCCATGAAACAACAAGAAATATAGAAGAAATAGAAGAAAATGTAGGATATTTCACAGCAAAAAAAATGACCTGGAAAACATATTGAGGAGAAAAAAATTTAATAACTATTAGTCTACCTGAATGTCATGATTTTTTAAAAAAGCCTGGACATCTTAAAATAAAACTGCATCAATCTCTTACAACTAGAGAGCAAAATAGAAATACAAAAAATCCATGGGTCACCTCCCAAAAGAAACACCCAAATGAAAATCCCCAGGAACATTATAGTCAAAATACAGGGTCCAGGCCTGAGAAAAATACTGCAAGCATCCAGGAAGACAGAATTACAGAGCAAAAGCACCACAATCAGGATTAAACACAATTTAGCCTAAGCTAACATCTTGAAGGAACAGAGAAATTGGAATATGATACTTTGTTGTTGCTGTTGCGGTTGTTCAGTCATTTCAGTTGTGTCTGACTCTTCATGACCCCATTTGGAGTCTTCTTGACAAAGATACTAGAAAGGTTTTCCATTTCCTTCTCCAGCTCATTTGACAAATGAGGAAACTGAGGCAAAAGGGTTAAGTGATTTGCCCAGGATCACAGAGTTAATAAGTATCTAAGACTAGAGTTGAACTCAGGAAATTGAAACTTCCTGACTCCAGGCTCACCACTCTATCCACTGTGCCACCTAGCTGCCCTTTGTCCATTTAGTAAATATTAAACCTTATGCTGTGAAGATAATGCCAGATAGAAATGTTTAAATTATTTATATTTTCAAAAGAGTTTCAAGGATGTATCTTTCCTCATGGACATTTATGGACAGAAACAGTTCCGTTTAGTATTTATAATTATTCTACTACATAGAACAGTTGAAGTTTTTTCCCACAGAAATTTTCCATGGTATATAGACATATGCCTTTTCCTGAGAGTGAGCATAATATTAATCTAGAAACATTTATAACGTTTTGCCCTCAGGGAGCCTAAGTTCTATCAGGGAAGGCAAAATGCACAAATGTAAATATGAACAAAAATATATGAAATAAATACAAGGCTCATTTTGAGCCTATTTATCTTATCCCAAGCTAGACTAGAGACTCTTGACTGAGAATAATTTTATTCATCTTTTTATGCTCCAACGTACTTAATACAATGGTAGGTGCTCAAGAAATATTTGCTAAGAGCTTAATATACACCTAGAGCATTTTGTTAGAATGAATAAAAACAAAGGTCAAGGGTCAAATTGTGCAGCGTGCTTAAGAAACTGTTGTCTGGATGTTCATTGATAAAACAGTCCCTTAATTCCACCACAAAATGCAAGGAGTCCTTTCTGACAAATCTTTTCTATAGTGACACTAATGTGTACCTCATTAGAAGAAAATTATATGCCCTGAATAAATGGAAAAATCTGCTAGTTCTTGGATGACTGCCAGTTTGTTATCTATAGGACAAAAAGCATATCACCATTATTAATGAGAGTTCATTGCAGGGAAGGAATACTTGCTTTAACCTCATTATTCATTCAACATTTCTCTGTGCAGAAGGTACATTTTTGCAAAGGATTATCCGTTGTTTTTACTTATTAAAAGCGATCCAGAATGGAAACAGAACAGAATATTTGCAGATTCTGAATCATTGCTTTGCTTTTGAGGTGATATAATAATTTTGCTCTTGTTTATTTAACTAGGTAGCTTACAAAGGCAACTGTGTTATTTCTTAAGGAGGAGTTTATAGTAATGGTTCAATAAACTCTCTGTGATTTAGCAGAGCTGTGAAATTGGATGTTTAGGTGAATCCAGTTTTTGAATTTACAGTTACCAAAGATATTTTAGTGAACAGCTATTGCTCAAAGAATTAGAGAATAAGATGTTTAACACTAAAAACCACACTGAGTAGAATTGTTGAATTGTCTTTGTGATTTGGAAGGCACATTAGGATCTCATACTTCTGAATAATAATGAAAATCAAGGATCACTAAGCTCAGAACTAGATTCAGGGCTGGGTACAGGTGCTGAAAATTTAAATGGACACCACTTCTTCACAGTAACAGATAAGTTAACTGCTGGCATCAGATATAGGTAAGATAGCCATGGACAAGAGAATAGAAAGTCGGTCTTAGTGCCACATCTATGACCCTGAACAAATCACTTGACTTTGAATTCCCTAAATAAGTCTCTAAGATTATGGTTGCAGAAAAGGTGTTGGCCTGCATTGGCAACCCTACAAAATTGGAAAAACATCCCATTCTCTTCTCTCCCAATCTAAAAACTAAAAATATATTTTAAAAACATGACTGGGCAGGGAAAAAACACCTTTCAAAGCAGGCCAGGCCAGAAAAATTATGTTCCTCTCTGCATTTTAACTTTATCAGTTATCAAACAGGAGGTAAGTGGTGAGGTTAGTCTTCAGGTTTCTGGGCTTTTGGCTTAACGTTGCTAAATATGACTGTAAGACATACAAAAAAAAACCTTGTAATTAGGTGAAATACCCTTTATTGTTTCTCCTATCAAGCCAAGAATCTTCCTTGTACCACAGCATCAGGCACTTGGAATGGTGTAACTACTACCACTAGTGGGAGGAGGAGAAGGAGGTGTTGTAGTAGTAGCAATAGTAGTGGCTGTGGTGGGAGGAAGAAGAAGAGGAGAGGGAGGAGGACAAAGAGGAGAAGAGGTATGGTAGTGGTAGTAATAGTGGTGGTGGTGGGAGGAATAGGAGGAAGAGGGAGAGATGGCGGAAGAGAGGACAAGGTGTGGTGGTAGTAATGGTAGTAATAGTAGTAGTAGTAGTGGTAGTGGTGGTGGTAGTGGTGGTGGATGTAGTAGCAGTAGGAAGAGGAGGATGAAAGGAGGTGTGGTAATGGTAGTGATAGCAACAACAGAGGTGGTAGTAGTAGTAGTAGTAATGGTAGAAAAGGTTGGAGTAACAGTAACATCAGTAACAGTAGTAGTATGTATCAAAAATATAAGTACCTCTCTGCATTTTAAATTAAATATCACTGGTAGCAGGCAAGTGGTGAGGTTAGTCTTTAGTCTTCTGTGTTTTTGGTTTGATATGTTAAATTTAACACTATGGGTTGCAAAGCATCTGCAGACAGCCTAAGCACCCTTTATAATTATTGTTATCGTGCCAAGTTTGGTCCTTCTGCCAAAGGCTTGGTGGCTAAGGACCACCCACACCTAAGGAGAAGCCACAATTACCCTTTTGTCATTCTTTTATTTGAGTAAACTACCTGTTTTCAAATAAACACTTGCTTTCCTCTATCTTTAAATAAATAAATAAAATTCCCCCTAGGAACAAATCTCTTCATTTTTTTGGACAAAGAAACACATTTCTCTAATTTTTGGCCACCTTTCTAATAGGTATATCCCAGCCCTTTAAAAAAATCTTCTTAAAATGTCCTAAAATATCATCAGCAAATTTAAAGCCAAACCTACATTAAACATACATATGGACAAGGAAAGCACATGCCTAAAAAGGTATTGGTTTTGTCATTGTTTTGTTGTTGTTGGGTTTTTTTTTTTAACCTTAGCTACCTTACTGGCAGCAGGCAAGTTTTGAGGTTAACCTTGAGTCTTGTAGTATCCACCACCACTACTACCTAGCACTATGTTTTCCAAAGATACCTGAAGACAGCAGAGAGTACTAGTATTAGTAGTAGTTCATACAGATAAGGTCTGAGCAGCAAGGTGGTACAGTGGATAGAGTGCTGGGCCTAGAGTCAGGAACACCCATCTTCCTGAGTTCAAATCTGGCCTCAGAAATGTATTAGTTCTGTGGCCCTGCGCAAACCACTAAACCCTGTTTGCCTCAGTTTCCTCATCTGTAAAAAAATGAGCTGAAGAAGGAAATGGCAAACTAGTATCTTTGCCAAGAAAACCTCAAATGGGTTCACAAAAAGGCAGACATGACTGAACAACAATAAAAATGGACAAAATACAATACCAGATTGCTGACAGTGGCTGACCTTGGCCCAATCATTTCCTCTCTTTCTACTTCGATATCCTTATCTGAAAATGCTAGGGTTGGACATGGTCTCTAAAATCTCTTCTAGCTCTAAATCCTAGGATACCCTAAAATTTAAGGACTAAGAGTCAGGAATACTCACTTAGGAAAGACAAAATTCCCCAGTGACATTAGAAAACATAAATAACTTCTGAATTCTGAGGTCACAGAGGTTACAGACTTGAAACCAGGTCTTCCTGAGTTGAACAACTCTATCCACCAAGGTAAGCCAACTCATTTTCTTTTCCTCAATCTAAATACATATTTGGTTTAGCAAAGAAGCCATCTTCATTTCATCAAAATATCAAATATTCCTAAAGTCAAAGACTATATTTGGGAAGCTGCCAGAGCCCATCTCAGTCAACAAAGCAAGGAATCATTTTGTTTTTCATGATCCCAAGTTCAGTCATAACACCTCAACCACACTTTTCTACTGACAAGAAGCCACAAAATCAGAGTCACAGATATGCAGAGAAAATGCGATCAGGAACGCACTCATCTACTCTAACAGGCAGTGATAAAACATCTTAGTGGGTTATATCTGAGGTACTAGCAACCAGAATAGAATACATTATCACCTAAAATCTACATTTTTTTTAATTGAATAGGTGTCGGTACTACTCCTCCTTTCCAGGAAAACATAATGAAGTTGTTCATTTGATATGAGAGGTTTTCATGTCCAGGTGGCAATGACCCTCACACCCATCTGTATAAGAAAAGTGTTTGGGGGTGAAAGTGGTAAATTAAGAATTCTTCCATGACTTACCCAAGTAATCTTTAGAAATGCTGGTTAATTTCCCTACTAAATAGGGATAGTAGTGCTTGTTTATTATGAATTTGGGAAACGTATTATAGAATCATAGCATTAAGGTCTGAAAGGGACCTTAGAGGTCAACAACTATGATCCCCTGATTTTATAGAAGTTGAAGCTCAGAGTGGTAAAATGACTTTTATGGGTCGCATGTTATTATGCAACTAGAAATCGATTCCAGCAACATAAAGCTATATTGCTAGGCCAGACAATTGTAGCCATTCTATGCATTCCAAACAAAGCTGCAAACAAGTCTTAGTTGCTCTGTAGTCTGGTTTTCCCTAAGGCAGTCCGGGCAGCTGCAGCTGCTCAAGTTGCTTCAGAATTTGAAATGACAGCACCCTCCTGGCTGGCAGCAAAACTGTCCTTCAAAACAGAGATCACAGAGCTTGTGTCACTGCTTACTTTTGACTCTCAGCTTACAGACGTCAGCAAGGGCCCAGACAGTGCGTAGGCCACAATAATAGAAACCTGCAAAGCAAGAAAGTCCTCTCGACCGTGGCAAGATATTAACCATCCTTGTGGGTTAGGAACTAGTGACTAAAGAATGAGAAAAATGAATCTAGAATCTCCACTTTCCTATGTTTTAGTTGATAAGAACTAAAAGCGGACTCACAAAAGAGAAGCATTAATACATCAAAACATTATAAAATATTTTTAAAGGTGAACAAGATCAATCAATCAACAAACATTATTAAAATGCCTACTGTGTGCCAGGAAATTGCTGGGCACTTATTACACAAAAACACAACTCACCCTAAATCTCATGAAATCTTAAAGTTAACTGTGCTCCTTGCCTTCTGAATATGACATAGAATACTCACGTCCACTTTCTCTCATTCTTTTCTCTCCTATAATAGAGTTTCTCTTTTAATACTGTCAAAACTGTATGTTAAGATACCTGTCAATCTCTTGATAGACAAATTTACCACTTTTTCAATGCTCTATTTGAATTTTTAGTACATTTTAAATTTTTTCTCAATTACATGTAAACAACATTTTTAACATTTGTTTTTTTTTTAATTTCAAGTTCCAAATTCTCTCTCTCCCACCCTCTACTCCCTTCTCCTTGAAAAGGCAAGCGATTTGATAGAAATTGTACATGTTCAGTCATGTAAAACATTTCCATATTAGCCATGTTGCAAAAGAAAATGCAGAGCAGAAAAAACTAAGAATAATAAAGTAAAAAGGTACGCTTCGATCTGCATTCAGACTCCATCAGTTCTTTCTCTGGAGACGGACGGCAGTTTTCATCATAAGTCCTTCAGAACTATCTTGGATCGTTGTATTGCTGAGAAGAGCTAAGTCATTCACAGTTGATCATCGTTCAGTATTGCTGTTACTGTGTAAAATAATCTCTGGTTCTGCTCACTTCACTTTGCATCAGTTCATGTAAGCCTTCCCAGGTTTTTCTGAAAGAATCCTTCCTTCTTGTCATTTCTTATAGCACAATATAATCATACCACAACTTGTTGAGCCATTCCCCAGGTGATGGGCATCCCTTCAATTTCCAATTCTTTGACAGTACAAAAAGAGTTGCTATAAATATTTTTGTATACATTTACATACATACATATATGCATATATGTATACATATATATGTATATTTATATATATCCTTTTTTTTCTTTGATCGCTTTGGGGTACAGTTGTAGTAGTAGTAGTATTGCTGAGTCAAAAGGTATACATAGTTTGATAGCCCTTTGGACATAGTTCCAAATTGCTCTCCAGAATGGTTGGATTAGTTCACAACTCCACCAACAATGCATTAATATTCCAGTTTTCCCACGTCCCCTCCAATATTTGTCATTTTCCTTTTATGTCATATTAACCAATCCAATAGGTGTGAAGTGGTACCCCAGAGTTTATTTTAATTTGCATTTCTGAAATCATTAGTGATTTAGAGCATTTTTTCATATGACTATAGATAAGCTTTGATTTGTTCTTAAGAAAATTGCATGCTCATATGCTTTGACCATTTATCAATTGGGGAATGGCTCCTTCTTATAAATTTGCCTCAGTTTTCTCTATATATTTGAGAAATGAGGCCTTTATCAGAGAAACTTGCTGTAAAAATTTTTCCCCATTTTCCTGCTTCCCTATTAATCTTGTCTGCATTGGTTTTGTTTGTGCAAAACCTTTTTAATATGATCAAAGTTATTCATTTTCTACCCCATAATACTCTATCTTTAGTTTGCTCATAAATTCCTCCCCTATCCATAAATCTGACAGCTGAAATATTCCATGCTCCCCTAATTTGCTTATGATTTCATCCTTTATGTCTAAATCATGTACCCATTTTGACCTTATCTTAGTATTCTATTTGAATTAATACCTAGTTTAAAAAAAATTTTTTACTATGTTGTAAGAAATAGTGGATATGATTAGAATAAAGAACATAAGAAGACAGAACAAAGTGGCATAAGTGATTTTAGCAAAGTTGCAGGATACAAAACAAACCCACATAAATCATCAGCATTTCTATATATTACCAACAAAGTTAAGCTCAAGTGATGGAAAGAGAAACTCCATTTAAAATAACTGTAAACAATACAAAATACTTTTTGTATATACAGGTCTTTTTCCTGTTTCTGACAAGACAAATCCAGGAACTATATGAACATAATTACAAAGCACTTTTCACTCAAATAAAGTCAGATCTAAACAATTAGAAAAAATATTAGTTGCTCATGGGTAGGCTCAGCCAATATAATAAAAATGATAATTCTACCTAAATTAATCTATTTATTCAGTTCCATACCAACCAAACTACCAAAAATTTATTTTATAAAGCTAGAAAAAAAATAACAAAATTCATCTGGAAAAACAAAAGGTCAAGGGTATCAAAGGAATCGATGAAAAAAATGTGAAGGAAGGTGGTCTAGCCATATCAGATCTCAAACTGTATTATAAAGCTGTAATTATCAAAATAATCTGGTACTGGCTAGGAAATAGAGAGCGGTGACAATGGAATAGACTAAGTACGCAACACATTGGAGTAAATGATCATGGTAATCTAGTATATGATAAACCCAAAGATCTAAGCTTTCAGGACAAAAAGTCATTATTTGACAAAAATTGCTGAGAAAACTGGAAAACAGTATAGCAGAAATTAGATATAGATCAACAATTCACATCATATACCAAGATAAGGTCCTTATTCTTAGCAATACAAGGATCCAAGACAGTCACAAAGGACTCATGATGAAACATGCTATCTACCTCCAGAGAAAGAACTGATAGTGTCTGAATACAGATTAAAGCATATTATTTTTCTATTTTTATTTCTTTTTTTTCTCTTTCTTTCTCTTTCTTTCCTTCTTTGTTTCTTTCTCTCTTTCTTTCTTTTTACCTCCCTCCCTTCTTTTCTTTCTTTATTTTTTTATTTTTTTCTTCCTTTCTTTTTTTAATTTTTTTTTGTTTGAGTCTTCTTCTGCAAATGAAAATGTTTTGCATGATTGTACATATATAGCCATATCTCAGGGTTGTGGGGGAGGAAGGAAGGGATAGAATATGGAACTCAAAACTTTTTTAAAAATGTTAAAAAAAATAATCTTAACATGTAACTGGGGAAAAATTAAATAATATTTTTTAAAACTGGTATAAGTGGAAATAGGAAAATAATATGTTCAATGACTACAAAAATGTAAATGGAAAGAGCAAACAACAATAAAATAATACAAATTAAATGCTATGCATGTATAACGGCAAAATTTGACTCTAAGGAAGAAATATGAAAAGTTACCTCTACTTCTTTGCTGAGGTTGGGGACTATGGGTGTGAATCATTGCATATAATGCCAGATTTGCTCAATGTATTAATATTTCTGAACTTTTTCTCCTCCTCTTTTGTATTCTTTATAACGAGTATAACTTTCTAGGAGGGGAGAGGAGAAGGATACATTGGGAAATGTAGGTGATATAAAAAAGATAATATAAATATAAATGCTATAAATATCCTTATCAAAAATAATGTAAATAATATTAAAAATAATTTTAAAATTATTTTTGAAAAACCTTTGACATCAGGAATTATATTTCCTTTCTTTCTAAGATCCTCATTAATTTTAAAAACTTTATTTTGCTTTATTTCCCATATTACTGATTTTTCCTTCAATATTGTACAGGAAGAGGAGTCACAAGAGTGAAGGTCTACTCTTTTTTCCCTTCTTATTGACTATAAACATACTTGGGGTCTCTATCTGAGGTTCTCTGGTCTTTTCCTTCCTTTTTTGGGCAAACTTACAGTTTTAAATCTTCATCTCTATGTGGTTGACTCCTAATCTCTCTGAACTATCAAGTCCCATATTTTTTCTTATTTTCCAATGGATCCATCTGGATGTCTAATTGCCACCTCAGACTAAAAGGGATGAAAACTAAAATAATGTCCACTCAAAGCTTCTCTATACTACCCACCACACTGACCCCAAACCTCACCATTTCTGGGGAAATCCTTTCCCTATTCCCTTCAGATCTCTAGGCTTCTCTCTCCCTCCTTCTAAACTTCCTCTACTAATCAGTTGGCCAATTCTGCTGCTGTTTCATCTACAGGATCTCTAAGATCTTTCTCTTCCTTTTTCCCCAGAGATATAAACAGGAACTTTGTTATCTGCTACCTAAAATCTTCCTCACTTAATTTCTTATCTCTTGAGTTTTGCCCAAATATCACAGTTAAAACATGTTTTCAACCATCATTTTTCACACCACCTTCAAAATATTCCCTTAGCTCTTTCTTTCATTCTGTCCTACTTTTATATTATTTGTTTTCAGTCTCAGGACCCTCTACAGGAATAATCTAGCAAACAGTGCCTCCTTTATCTTTTTAGACTCCCTTACCCATTCTTTAAATTCCAGGTAAGAAAAATTTTCTTCAGTCCTGCAGAACTAGTTTAACTTATAGTCTGGCTGCATTATCAATATGGCTATTTCCATAGTCAAGACTTCAATACTATCCTAGACTAGGACAAGGAAATCTAGATTTAGAGACCAGGGTTATAATCCTGACTCCTTTGTCTTGGAATAACTTTTGAGGAGTTGTAGTCAGGAAGAGGGGAGCATACATGTGGCATCAGCTTTAGGCTTTAAGCTGCAGATAGCCCAATTCTTCCTACCAATGGGGTCCAATAGTGGTGTTTACCTACTCTAAAACAGCAGAAAAACTATTTATCCCTTTTGGTTTTGATGTCTGGATTTCCAGTTAACTCAATCTGCTGATATTTTTCCAGGATGGTGGTACTAAAACTGGACCATTATGCAAGAATGCCTTTGGACCCAACTGACAGCACTCTTGTAAATGTGATTGTCCTGCCTATCTTTCCCCTCCTCTGTGAGTTCTATGTGTCCTGCCCATGGTCAGGAGCTTCAATTGCTAGTTCAGGACAGGGTCCTTTTTTCTCTTCTTTGATGGACAGAGTCTTATTCTATGGCTTTCCTGGAATGCATAATGTTCCTATGTACAACTTTGAGTTATTGGATGAACTAGCTTAAAACATTTGGGATTATAATAGAGTGGGTTAAGACTGTTAGAATATCCTTAGATTCTTAAGACCCCAAATTCATGGGTTACCAACACAGGTTATCAATGGATTTAGACCTGGAAGGATCCTTAGTCATAAACTAGTCTAACTCCCTTTGCAGATGAGGAAACTAAGACCCATAAACTTTAAGTGACCCTCAAAGTTTCACAATAAGTAGCAAAACTGAGATTCCAAATCCACTTTCCACTACACAAAGTTGTCTCTGAGGGTTCCTTTCCAGAGTCATACTAAGTGCTTTCTATAATGAGATTGTTGTGTTTTTTTCTTCTCCTGCATCAGCTATTACCATCAATTCCTACCTCTTCTCCCTCCCCACTAATCCTTTCAAGAGTCTAGTGGAATGGGAGAATAATGTTACAGAATGGATTGGGTAAAACCCATTGTTCTTGTAGTAATAAAAACAAAGCAAGATGAGTGGTATTTTTTTCTTTCCTCTCATTACTCTTCCATTTCATTTCTTCCCTTCTATAAGTTTTCAATATACCATCTCATGTTTGCCCTCTTCACCAGAGCTTGGGTTCAAGACCTGCATCTGATTGTTAGGGCTTATTAGTCATGCTCCAAGAAAACAGAGCAGGACTAAAAACTTACATTAGTCAGCTACTCTTCACTGGTCTCCCAGCAACTCATACTTGTCTGCTAAAGAACAGAGCCAGTATGGAGCAGTGGAGAGAGAGATAGCCTCAAAGCCAGGAAGACCCAGAGGCTCATCTGACACATACTGGCTGTGTGGCCCTGGGCACTTCACTTAATCTCTCAATGCTTTAGGCAACTCTCAAGGCTTTACCAACTTGCATTGGTAGCAGGAGTTTCCTCATTCAGGAAGTTTCCTATACCAAGGAAATCAAAGGTTCTGATCCTATCTTGAATGAAGAACAATCAACCTACACTTCACCCTCCAGTTGCCTCTTGCCATGCAGAATCATCCCCTAGACACCCTCTTTATTAAAAGTCCAATAACCTTTGACATGTGACTTCTACTATTGGACACACCACATCCAATCAGGAAATGCCTATTGATGCTGATCTTAGATTCACTTTATTGTAGCTTGAATGTGAATTCTAAATGAAACAGCTAGGCAGTGAGAAACCCTTCTGTCACAATGCATGCATAGAGATTTGGCCCTAGCATTAGGGGAAAGAGAAATATAAGGCAATGTGGGCTTCGCCAGTAATTAAAAGGGCATTTCCTAGAGCTAAACCACAGTCTTATGACTCATTATTTCTACAATTTACAGTAAAATTGTCATCAGAAAACAGAACTGTGATCAGTTACGATAAGGATAAAAATAAAGTTAGCAATCGGGCATGTAGATGAGATGTTAACAAGATAAAACTGATAAAGAGCCTAGAAACATGAATGTCCCCCTACTCCGTTTATAGATTTCCCTCCTATTTTCAATAACGATTGCTCAGATTTCATAGGGTTATAGATTTAGAGTGGAGAGAGACTAACGCTTTCCATTTACAGACGAGGAAATCAGGTCCCACAGAGATGAAGTGACTGGGCCAAAGTCACACAAGTAATGGTAGAGTCTGGGTTCAGACCTTAGCCTTTCAATTCTCCGTTTCTCTAATTCTAATTCTCTTTCTACTACACTGGAGTTAGCTGCCTTGGTTTTTTGTTCCAATCAAGAGAATAGCAGTATATAGGCAAGGAAAACTCAAATGCACTTCATAGTTTCCCAGAGTATATATACTGCTCTGCTCATTAGAAAGTGGGTATATAAGTATTTAGATATTTTGCTAAAGAAAAGAAAAAGTCAGGCCATAAATGTGGAGCTTGATACGTGGGTTAAGTTAAGCTTCACTTTCAGTTAACTACACCAGAGGACTGAGATCCTTAGAGACTCAACCCCTGAGCAATCTTTGGACAGTTAAAGGACTTTAATACTTCAATGTTATCTGTTAAGGTGGTTCCTGTCAACACACATCCTAACCCTTCTATACCTTATAAGTTGATCCTCATGACCTCCTCCTACAGCCCACGTAGTGCTGTGCCGCAATGTTTTTTAATATTATAAGCTACCTCAGAGCCTATCTAGAAATGAATATATGTACATTGGACAGGGTGATAGTGGCAATGGTGGTAATGATAAAACAAAAGGAAAACTTATTATATTCTGAAGTTTCTAAACCTTCATAATCACCATCTCCTTCACCCCCAAAGCGAAAAGCCAAATATACTTTTCTAATTATTCAAACATAAAACATTGATTTGCCATTATTCAATATGTTTATAGATCTTATCAATATACGTTCTCCCTCCAACAGTACAGATCCCCAACCCACATTCAGCCTTTCATCCTATGCAACTCCTTGGTGTGGCTTTCTATAAATCTTTGGTGGGGGGGATGAGGGTTTCACCCAAAGATCTAGGTGCTTTCCTCTAGATCTTTTGGCTTTGCATGGTTAGTTGTAGAGAGTGTCCTTTTCTATAGGTCATCTCTCACTATCACTACATGGCCACCTCACTTCCTTTTATAGTCATACATATCTCTAAGAGCATATGTTATATCCTCTCTATGAAGTACTTCTTCATAGGCAAAATGTGTTATTGTTCTGTTATGTATAACTCTTCATGACCCCATTTGGGGTTTTCTTGGCAAAGATACAGGTGTAGTTTGCCACGTCCTTTTCCAACTCATTTTATAGATGAAGAAACTGAGGCAAACAGGGTTAAATGACTTATCCAGGGTCACATAGCTACTAAATGTTTCAGGCCAGATTTGAACTCAGGAAGACATCTTCTGATTTTAAGCACAATGCTCTATCCACTGTGCCACCTAGCTGCCCCTTGGCAATATACTGTAGCCTGCTAATGCCCACCATATGTGTCTTTCTTGCCCTTTGGGGGAACCAACAACTTTTACTTTTTAGAGACTATGGTGTTCCATAGCTCAAAGTCACTCATCTCCAAAAGAATATTATTGAAAAGGTAGCCCTTTGTTTCAGAGAGAAGCTCAGATACAGTGATGTATGATTTCCTAATAGCAATCTAATCTAGTCTTCTTTTATTCAATTCTGGGCCCAGCTATCGATTTGTAGTATCTGACATAGATGACAGAGAGATAGATTAATGATTGATATGTAGGTAGATAGATAGACAAAAGATAGATAATAAACAGATAGAAAGATAGACCTCAGCTCTCAAGGATTACCAGAAGGACAAAAGTAAAGATTCATAGAGATTTGGGGGATCTAGAAAAATGAACAGATTTCATCACTAAAGAGGCACTTTATCAAGAGGCAGTTTATTCTTCCAAAGATTTTGTAGAAATAAGAAAGTAGACATGCAAGTCAGAAGTTATTTTTATTTTCTAGGTCATCTTTTTTTTTGACAATGTAAGGAAGAGTTCCCCATACCAACTCATCATAGAATATAGTCACACAGGATGATCCGATAAGGTTTTAACAAGCACTGATCCCTTTTTGGGGCAACTAGGTGGTGCAGTGGATAGAACACTAGGCTTAGAATCAGGAAATCCAGCCCCAGACACTTACTAGCTATGTGACCCTTGGCAAGTCACTTAACCCTATTTGCTTCAGTTTCCTCATCTGCAAAATGAGCTGGATAAGAAAATGACAAACCACTCCATCATCTTTGCCAAGAAAACCTCAGATGGAGTCACAGTTAGACATAACTGAAACAACTCAAGTGATCCCTTTATGATATGTGAATAGCTTTTTCCTATGGAATTAAAGGAAGCAACTCCATTGGACAAGCAAAAATGAGACAAGTCTTTGCAGGACTTTAAATATTTAAATAGTTAAGCCCTGGAAATAAGAGTTTGATGGCGTCAAAGTTCAGGAATGCTTTGTGGAGGAGACCCGTGCAGGGAGAAAGGACCCAAATGCCTGTAGCATCTGGCAGCAACTTGCCCAGCAGGAGACACGATTTCTACAAGTTTGAGTGTTAAGCAATTTGAGAGAATTTGAGATTCAGTTGAAGTCATGATAATTAACATTTATGTAGCACTTTAAAGTTTAAAAAATCCTTTACAAATATTGTCTTATTTTATCATCACAACAACACTAGAAGATAGGTGCTCTTACTTGTTCCCATTTTTCAAATGAGGAAACTGGGTCAAACTGAGGTTAAATAACTTGCCCGGGATCACATGGAGTAAGACACTTTGAATTCAGTCGTCCTGACTCCAGGCCCAGTGCTCTATCTAGTTACCTAACAAAGATACACACTCCAAGTAAATTGGCACATACAGACAGGCAGTCATTTGAAAGCGGAAGCAGCTTCAAGAAGGAACCACATGGTACTTTGTGCAAAACCATAAAGGCAGGGGATGGAATGTCACGTGTGTGTGATGGGATGTCATATATGTATATACATAGATATATTTACAGTTATATGTGGCTTGCTTTTTAAAAAAATTTATATAACAAATTTAACTGGCTTTCAACAACAATAACAAAAAAAAGAACCACTGGCAACAAAGAAGAGAGGAAAGCACTTCCAGACCCTGTGGTTAAAGAGTTGTAGCTCCCTTGCATTCCCTACACATATGCTTCACTCTCCTTGGACTCTTCACATTTCTGCCCACTCTTCACAATGATGCCATGTATATTTGTCAGAGAATATACCCCAGGTTGACTAGGGAATATTTTGTACCTGCTTTGGCTAAGAGCTAATTGTGTCCATTCGTTGATTATTAATGATAATAGCTCATAAAATATAATATTAGAAGATTAGACCCACTGTATACCACTTTTGAACCTTAAGATTAGCAGCCCCCACAATCAGAATACATGTTCTGGTGGGGAGAGGGTAGAGATGGGGAGAAAACTTGTAACTCAAAATCTTTCAATCTTGTGGTAATGAGTGTTGGAAACTAAAAGTTAATTTTTTTAAAAAGGGAAAAAAAGACTAGCAACCCTCCTTTCATTCAACTCAATATGTATGTATGTATGTATATATAAATATATATAAATATATATATATATATAAAGTGCCTACTGTACCAGACACTGTGCTACACCCAACCCATGATTGCCCAAGTTGGAGAAGTAACCCAAACAGCGTGCTTCAGGAATAAGATTTTGATTTCACACACACACACACACACACACACACACACACACACCCCTTTGGTATACTCTCTTAGATATCTTGAAAACTGATTCTCAATACTCTCGAAATTATCATTTCCACAGCATTGACCTTCTCCATGTGTACTTGGTTTGGTCCAGCTGCTCTTTCTGCTTTTGTTTTCATTAATGTCATTTCTGTTTCATTATGTAGCTCATTCTAGACAGCAGTGTTAGAGGTCAAATGTGGTTTTTCAAGAGAAAATGTGGTTGTTCAGGAGAAAAAGGTTGATGTTGAGATTATGTGAGATTTTTTTCCTTTTTCTTGTCTGTTCATTGTCCTCCCTTCAATTATTAAATTATTATTAAATTATAAAATACCTTTGGATTGATCTGGCATAACTGAGTCTACTGCAAAGCATTATATAAACTAATTCTTACACATGCACACACATTTTCTCAATGTTTTCTAAAATCATACTGCTCAATAATTTTCCACCATCTTCATCTGTAGAATTTTGCAAACTATATTCTAAATTGATGTTGAACTTAGTTGACATATCTCTCCACTTGGAAATGAAATAATATACTGGCAGAGGCAGCTTCTAGACTAATTTCAACTCCTGTAGAAATTCCTTTATATCAATTAAGTTTTGTTGGTGTTGTTGTTGTGTTGTTTTGAGAATATAGTAGTAGTCTGTGTTCATAGTTGCCCTTTTATCCAAATCCCACTTCAATAGCAGCGGCTGGTTTAAGTAGGTCAAGTTGGATTTGTCTCAATTGTATGCCTTATTTTCTGATTTGGTATTGATTTTAACCTTTGATCTAACAAGTCATTCTGTTTATACACAGATAGCTGATTGACAAATAACTCTCATGTTGGTAGCCACTTCACTGTCTGATAAAATATAATTAATTTCATTTATTATTTGGTATGATATTATCAATTCCAGACCTTTTCAAATCTCTTCTTGAAAAGTGATATATAATTTTGAGGCTTCTGTATAACTTATAAGTGTTTGGTGTTCCTTATTATGTCTGAAGTATGTTTTCCAACATTTTTTTCACTATGCCTCTTATGGTTGGTTGGTCCCCTTTGTATTAAAATCACCAAGTATTCATTGGTTTCATTTGGAAGGTCTTATCAGGTTCTTTTAAATCTTCTCTACCTCCTAATCTTCTGCAATAAATGTGTCTGCAAAAGCTTCAATTATCTTTGCATTGCTAATTTTTTGTGGCAAACTCTTACAATGAACACTTCAGTATGTGCCTTTTGGTGCACCTTCAAACTAATTTCAACAGTCTTTTCATTTGCCTCTCCAAGGAGTCATTCTTGCATTCAATTACAGATCCTTTTGCCTTTTGCTTTCATTTGTACTGCGACCGTCCAAATTGATGCATTTCAGTTCCTCCAATAGTCTGTGCATTCAGTGGTCACTGAGCAAGCAGCTCATGTTTGGAGAACCACAAGCTAAGTTGATATTTGTGGACTGACTAAAACCTATGCAATTCTTTGCATCTTCTTCCCCCTTTTTGACCCCTGTCATAATTACTACAGAAGTAATCAGAACTTAGAAAGGTGATGGGGTTTTTTTGTTTTTGTTGTACTATATTAAAAGTTTTTCTAGTATGGTAGATTCCACAAAACCTCTTCTGATATATTCTTCAAGAATCTAGGCTCACCACCATGCCATGGTGATGAAATTTGGGTTAGGACTTGTGTAGGAAGATTTACATACCATGAATTTTATTCAAGTATCCATGAAGAGCATTTCTCTAATAGATAAGTGGTCAAAGGATATAAATAGTTTTTTCAAAAAACAAAGTATTAACCACTGTGTAAAAGAATGCCCCAAATCAATAATAATAAGAGAAGTGCAAACCAATTAACTACAAAGTTTCACTTTATACCCTGAAAATTGGCAAAGATGAAAAAAGTTGGGAATAATTAGTGTTGGGGTGGGGTTTGGGGAAAAATAGGCACATGTGCATTGCAAATGGAACTGTGAATTGGTATAACTATTTTGGAAGGCAATTTGGAATTGTGCAAATAGAGTGATTAAATTTCCATATCTTTTGACCCAAACATCCCACTGTTATGTTTGTCCCCAAGGAGGCCTTTGATTACAAAACAAAGAGAGTCTTGATATGTGCCAGATATTTTAGCAGCACTTTTTGTGATAGCAAAGAGATGGGAGGTCCATGAGCGTGGTATGTCGCACATTTTTCATACTTTTTAAATGCTTTGATTAGTTATGCTGATTTCTTCATCTTTTTTCTTTATCTTCATTATTTTTTCTTTAAAAATATTTGTTATATGGGATGGCTCTCTCAGAGGAGGAGGGAAGGGAAAATTGTAGTCATCTAAAAAAACCAAAAGATAGCAATAAAAACTTAATTTTTGCAAAAGGACTCATAGGAGAATAGGAATAGGAGTTATGATTTCTTCAATACTGGGAACTCTACGTAGGAAAAAAAACTCACTCCACCAATCCAGGTTGGCACCTGCTCTGCAGCTTTCATTTTAGAGAACTGCCTAGAATGGTGGGAAGTGAAGTGATTTGGCCAGGGTCACACAGCCAGAATGTGTTAGAGATAAGACTTGAACCAAGGTCTTCCTGGATCTAAGGCCAACTCTATCCACCATGCCATGGCTGCTTGTGAAAAGGTATTCATAGTTGTCTTAAAAATTGAAATTATTTTTCTAGCATGAATTCTGAAGAGATAAGGTGGTATAATGGAGAAAGTATGAGATTGGATTTGACACAAACCTAGGTCTCTTGACTCTAAGTTCAGTGCTCTTTCCACCACAGCACACTGTCTTTACAAAACTCTCATTAGAAAAACACATTGAAGCAGTGGGGACTATGAGTATTCATAACATGTCCTAATCTGACACCCACTATAATATGGAGAATCGCATTAGTTGCATGGCCTTTAGGCAAGCCACTGAACTTCATTGAACCTCAGTTTCCCCATCTATAAATTTAGAGTCATCGTATCTTTCCAGACTAACCTCACCAGTTTATTGTAAGAATTGTATTGCATTGTAAGTATTATAAATATTGTAAGAAAATGATGTAGCTGAAAATGTTTTGTCAACTGTGCTCTGCAAATATGCATTATTCATATTACTTTTAATAATAACAACAATAATTCTGATAGTAAGATATTATAAAAAACACTATCCCTGTGATATTAACTAACTAGTATCAATCTGAGAGCTCTTGATATGTTAGGAACTCATGCTTTCAACACTTGAAACAAGGGTTTCAAAGACATCATGAATCATCAGTATCCATATTCTTGATAAAATGGCAAGAGTCATAGCTAATAGACTACATCATTATTTCCCAGAAAATAGCATGTGCACTGAAAATACATTTTCAACATATGGTCAGAAAGTAGACCTACTTTTGCTTCAATATGCCTTGAATCTTGATAAGTTCCTCTTACAGTTTCTTTACAAAAACTTATAATCCATGTATATTTCTCCTGCAACAGGCAATGATACTGGAAGAAAACTCAACTTCTTGACTGAATTTTAGTTTTTTTGTTGCTTTTTTAATTATTATTTATTTAATATTTTTTAGTTTTCAGCATTGATTTCCACAAGAGTTTGAATTACAAATTTTCTCCCCATTTCTACCCTCCCCCCCACTCCAAGATGGGATATATTCTGATTGCCCCATTCCCCAGTCAGCCCTCCCTTCTGTCACCCCACTCCCCCCCATCCCCCTTTCCCTTACTTTCTTGTAGGGCAACAGAGTTTTCTATGCCCCATTGCCTATATATCTTATTTCCTGGTTGCATGCAAAAACAACTTTTTCTTTTGAACATCTGCTTTTAAAACTTTGAGTTCCAAATTCTCTCCCCTCATCCCTTCCCACCCACCCTCCATAAGAAGGCAAGCAATTCAACATGTGTATCATTATGCAAAACCCTTCCACAATACTCACGTTGTGAAAGATTAACACTATTTTGTTCCTTCCTATCCTATTCCCCTTTATCCAATTTTCTCCCTTGACCCTGTCCCTTTTCAAAAGTGTTTGCTTTTGATTATCTCCTCCCCCTATCTGCCCTCACTTCTATCATCCCCCCTTTTTTTATCTCCTTCCTCCTTCTTTCTTGTGGGGTAAGATACCCAGTTGAGTGTGTATGTTATTCCCTCCTCAGGTCAATTCTGATGAGAGCAAGATTCACTCATTCCCTTTCACCTGCCCCCTCTTCCCTCCAACAGAACTGCTTTTTCTTGCCACTTTTACATAAGATAATTTACCCCATTCTATCTCTCGCTTTCTCCCTCTCTCAATATATTCCTTTCTCATCCCTTAATTTGATTTTATTTTTTTAGATATCATCCCTTCATATTCAACTCACCCTGTGCCCTCTGTCTATATATATATATATATACATATATATATATGTATATATGTATATATGTATATATGTATGTATGTATGTATGTATATGTACATAATATATATGTATGTATGTATATTCCCTCAGCTACCCTGATACCAAGGTCTCATGAATTATACAAATCATCTTTCCATGTAAGAATGTAAAAAAAACAGTTCAACTTTAGTAAGTCCCTTATGATTTCTCTTTCTTGTTTACCTTTTCATGCTTCTCTTGATTCTTGTGTTTGAAAGTCAAAATTTCTATTCAGCTCTGGTCTTTTCACTGAGAAAGCTATTTTGCCTTGGAGCATGATACTCAGTTTTGCTGGGTAGGTGATTCTTGGTTTTAATCCTAGCTCCATTGATGTCCAGAATATCATATTCCAAACCCTTCAATCCCTTAATGTAGAAGTTGTTAGATCTTGTATTATCCTGATTGTGTTTCCAAAATACTCAGATTGCTTCTTTCTGGATGCTTGCAATATTCTCTCCTTGATCTGGGAGCTCTGGAATTTGGTGACAATATTCCTAGGAGTTTTCTTTTTGGGATCTTTTTCAGGAGGTGATTGGTGGATTCTTTCAATTTCTATTTTACCCTGTGGCTCTAGAATATCAGGGCAGTTCTCCTTGATAATTTCTTGAAAGATGATATCTAGGCTCTTTTTTGATCATGGCTTTCAGGTAGTCCAATAATTTTAAAATTATCTCTCCTGGACCTATTTTCCAGGTCAGTGGTTTTTCCAATGAGGTATTCCACATTGTCTTCCATTTTTCCTTCCTTTGGTTCTGTTTTATAATATCTTGATTTCTCACAAAGTCACTAGCTTGCACTTGCTCCAATCTAATTTTTAAGATAGTATTTTCTTCAGTAGTCTTTTGGACCTCCTTTTCCATTTGGCTAATTCTGCCTTTCAAAGCATTCTTCTCCTCATTGGCTTTTTGGAGCTCTTTTGCCATTTGAGTTTAGTCTATTTTTTAAGTTGTTATTTTCTTCAGTATTTTTTGAGGTCTCCTTTATCAAGTCATTGACTTGTTTTTCATGATTTTCTCGCATCATTCTCATTTCTCTTCCCAATTTTTCCTCTACTTCTCTTACTTGCTTTTCCAAATCCTTTTTGAGCTCTTCCATGGCCTGAAACCAATTCATGTTTTTCTTGGAGGCTTTTGATGTAGGCTCTTTGATTTTGTTGACTTCTTCTGGATGTATGTTTTGGTCTTCTTTGTCACCAAAGAAAGATTCCAAAGTCTGAGTCTGAATCTGAGACCGTTTTCACTGCCTGTTCATGTTCCCAGCCAACTACTTGACCCTTGAGCTTTTTGTTGGGGTATGACTGCTTGTAGAGTAGAGAGTACTTTGTCCCAAGCTTGAGGGGCTGGGCTGTTGTTTTCAGAGCTTTTTCTACACAGCAAGCTCTGCCACACCAGCGCTCCTCCTCCCCCAAGAACCACCAACCCAGACCATGACTCAGATCTAAGCAGGCTCTGCAATCCCCTTCTGATCCACTACTTAGTTCCTCCTACCAGGTGGGGTTGGGGCTGGAAGCAACTTCAGCTGTAGCTCTGTAAGCAGCCTCAGAGCTTCACCACCTCTGCTGCCCCCAGGGAGGTGGCCGACAGCCAACTACTTTCACTCAGTCCACACAGTTTTTCCCACTAACCTTCTCTATTGTCTTTGGTGTTTGTGGGTTGAAAAGTCTTGTAACTGCCACTGCTCACTGATTCAAGGCACTACAGCCTATTCTGCCCAGCTCCCAGTCTGGTTGGTCCAGGCATGGCCCATACTGGGCTCTGCTCCACTCCACTCCCAGCTCCCTGTGATAGACCTTACCCAGCAACCATCCAGGTTGTCCTGGACTGGAACCTTGCTTCCCTCTGCTATTTCATGGGTTCTGCAGTTCTAGAATTTGTTCAGAGCCATTTTTATAGGTGTTTGGAGGGTCCTAGGGGAGAGCTTTAGGCAAGTCCCTGCTTTCCAGCCACCATCTTGGCTCCCCTCCCTCCTGAATTTTGTTGATAAAGAACAGAGAAGAAAGCAAATGATGGAGACAGAGACAGACAGAAAATGAGGGCACCTGACAATTAATTTCAATGGGAAAATGAAACCTGGACATTCATGGATTAATTTTTAAAAACAACATAAATTAAAACAAACTAATGTTTACAGAATTCTGTTCACAGAATTCCCCACTATGGAAACGCCCTCCAGTGATGCAGTTCTGCAATGCATCTGTAATTTGTATTTTTGAGAATTGCCTGATGCACTGAGAGGCCAAATGACTTACCAGTTATTACATCTAGTAACTGATAAGTGTTAAGGGCAACACTTGAATCCACATCTTTCTGTCTCCAAAACTGGTTTTCTGTCCTCTAAACCAGAAATTAAGGTATTACATTTAAATTTTCTATTAGAACTTATCACATGGATTTTGGGGGAGGCTGATGATATTATACTTATGAATCAGCACTTTATAACTACCTAGATTTTTGGAATTGGAGAGCATTACCTTCCTCTCCCCAGTTCCCACCAGAATAATAGTTCTTAGAGCAAGAGGAGACAGCGGGATATGTAGCTAGACTGGAAAGGCAGCTTATTACGTTAAGAGGACCTGTTTGATTCACATCCAGCCCATCCACTAAAAAAAGAGCAGCGCATCAAATAGGAATGCAAAAGGTATGATTTTACCTTATGTCCCTTGGGTGAGAAGAGAAGCCAGGGTATAGAGATGCTACTGAGGGGCAAGATATTTGCTGAATTCTCTTGCAAATGACCCACCAAGAAGGCTATAGGGAGCTCTCACACATGGACCTCTCTCTCTTTCCTTCCCTTCTTCTCATCTCCTCTCATTTTCTCCCTCCCTCTTCCCTATCTCCCCATGAGAAGCTGAAGTGAGGTGAATGTATCTTTCCACTTTCTTCCTCTCTACTAGAGAATTGCACAACATGCTTCTCCTTCTCCTTTTCTCTTTCTTCCTTTGGCTTTACCAAAGCAAACCAACAACCACCATTCTTTCTGTCCTTGGAGGCTTTCTCTCTTCATTTCCTCTTTTTCTCCCCTTTCTCTTATTTTCATCATTGTTTACTGCTCCAAGGTTACCTGTCTTCTCAGGATTAGGGGACCTTGGCTCTCCAGGGCCTCAATTCCACCCCTACCTCAGATATCTAATGAGCAATTCTATTTTTGGTTTTAGCCTAAGGAGTCCACCTCAAAAAGAGGGCATGGCAGGCAGGGTGAGTGTGGGGATAGAGATAGAAGGGAGTAAAAAAGATGCCCAAAGTACAAAGATGAATCAGTCCTGGAACAGATAATTTTATTCTTATACAGAAAAGGAAATAATAAAGAATAATAGAATGATTACAGTCAGTTGAGAGGCTGTATTTTTGAGAATTGTCTGATGTGCTGAGAAGCAAACAAGCCTCTTTGGAACATTTGAAAACGTAACCCATGGCTCTAAATCCAAATACATAAGATTATCTTCCTTGGTGGATACTGATTCCTCAATGCTCAGTGCCTGCCTGCGCGAGGGAGATACTGGTCTTTTGGCTTTCAGCATCAAGACAGAAGATGAAGTAAATGCTCTCTTCAGGTCCCCAAGGAAAGAGGTATACTAAAAAGAAGCCAAGCTGTAGAAGAGCCAGGACCACAACCATGTCTCTATCCCCAGCTTGCTACACTAGAGATTTGGGGGAATTATCCCTTGAGTGAGATGTGGGATTTTCTCTCTTGGTTGAGCTAAGATAATCTCACTCTCAATGGGAAAACTCATTCACTCTGTGCATTGTCTGGTATTTATTATGGTGTGTATACTTCTTCTGACTTCTGTCTGATAACTGTGATCACTATATATCTATTTATTATCTATATATGTTTGCTATTTGCAACACATGTTGATTGTAGAACTGGCATTTGATGGGGAAAGAGTTAAGCCTTAAATATATAGCTTGGGACATTCCTTTGTTAAGGGACAGTGATCAGGAATACAGCTTAAACCTGAAAAGTATTTCCCCTAGACTAACAATACTTAAGGAAGCAGATGATAATCTTCTAGTCTGATAATCCTTCTCTCCTGTGTTGGCAAGCAAAATGGCCTTTGTTTTCTTTGAGTGACTCCGCTATTCCATTGAGCCTTGCTGGGTGCTGGGCCCCAGGCCCAGAGCCCTATTAGGTGTGGAACCCATGTGGGCGATCAGATTGGTGACTGGGGTGGACCCAGGATGGGGCTGGCTAGGGGGAGGTGTTGACTCTAGAGCCATGCCCTATTGGGTGTTGACCTAATCTATATGGATGTGAGCCTCCCAGGGTCCTTGGGGGAGGGGCCAACTCAAGAACCAATCACCGGAGCCTGGGCTCTGGTCAGTCAGATGACACTTGATGATGTCAAAAGCTCTATAAGAGGAGAGAAGACAGCTTGAAGATCCCTTTTCCATTGGAGCAGCAGTGGTGGCAAGTGTGACTCTGGGCCAGCCCTTGTTCTGAGCTCCCGGGCTGAACCTAGATGTTGGTAACTATGAATTGTATTGGGTCTGTCTGTTGATGTTTGTAATTTGTTTGCATTTTATTCTGAAGTTCAGGGTGCTGGATTTTTCCCCTGAACTAAATGAGTGTTCTGAAGTTCAGGGTGCTGGTCTGTTCCCCTGAAGTAAGTGAATGAATCTGTATTTGGTCTGTCTGTTGATGCTTGTAATTTATTTGTATTTTGTTCTGAAGTTCAGGGTGCTGGCTTTTCCCCCTGAACTAACTGAATGCTGTCTGTATGCTCCCCTGAACTAACTGAATGCTGTCTGTATCTGTATGCTGGATTAAAGTAAGCTTGTCAACCCCTTCACTTTGCTTTCCTTGGTTAAGCAGATCAAAAGAACCTGTGCTTTCTCGGCGTGCTGGCAGCTTTCTGGGTGCTGGCTGTGGGTGGATCTTACACCACCACAGAAGCTGCTAGCCAGATTGTTAAAACATCTCCAAGGAGAGCAAATTGGCCCATTTCTGGTTCCAACCTCCTGCTTTCCTTTCTGTCAGGAATCAAAGTCTCTCTTGGAGAAGGATGGGGGACAGAGACTGGAAACATTCAACTGTGCTTCCCTGTTATCCCAGATACAGTCTTGCCTAGGAGGCAATCAGCTCACATCTAGACAGACTCAAGCAGATGCACATCACCTAAATAGGTAAGACAGCACACAGAACACATCCCTATAGATATAATTTCTTTTCAGGAGCTATTAATTAGCCATTTTACATTTTAGCTCCCCCAAATCCAACCTAATCCATGTCAAGTGGGACCTTTCTCTGGTCTCTCTTTTTGGTCTACTGTTTTCCTTTTGACTGGTCTGCTTCTGCTGCTGTTGCCCATCATTACGGCTCTGGTAGCTACAACCCTGATACTTATGTACCTGGGAAAGGGAAAATGCCAGCTGTCTTTTGGGATTTCCTAAAGCCCTGTACCAAAGAAGAGTAGATACAAACAAGAGCTTTCCCTCTTCCAGACAAAGCCTTGAATAGGAAGCCATAAGCTTAATGTGTGCATCCGGATGAAGAGAAGTACATCTCTCCCTCTATCAGATTTTCTAAAGCTAAGAGAGTGATCTTTACACTTCAAGTTGGCAGGAGTAAGAGGCCTTTGGAGCCAGGACTGCTCCTTTAGTATATCAACAGAGTTCCAGCTCAGCAGCCACTTAATAGAATTTTTATAACCACACCGTACAAACCCCTTAGTCATTATGACCTACATTAAGTAGTCAAGGGATCGCTGTGCTTCTCTGGAGTGGAAGGCAAGAAAGATTCCCTTGACTTATGTGCATCACACATGTCCATAGGTAGGCCCAACCCAAGTTTCCATGCACTTGAATACTGACTGAGCATGCTCCAAGGAGGCTGGGGAAGTGTAGCTATAAAAATGTTACCTATAATGATTTCTAGAACCACACAAAATTTCAGCTCTTTCCTTCTCATCTTACCCCTTTGACATCATCCCCAATGGCTCCTCCTTTGCTCTAGTCTCTGATATAAAGGTAGTCCTTCTCCTTGCCAAGGCCAATCCCTTTTACATGCATATTTATTTCTCTCCCCTCTGATCTTCTCCATTAGACTACCCCATCCCCATTACCATCCAGTCTTTTTCTATTCTTCAATAATTCTCTATTTGCTGACTCTTTACCTATTCTCTACAAACATGCCCATTTGCCTATCATTCTTTAAAAAAAAAAAAGCTAACCTTAATTGATCCTACCATCCCCACTATTATCATCCTATATCCTTCCTATCCTTCTCTGCTAAATGCCTCAACAAAAACATCTATACTAAATGCCTGTATTTCTGCTCTTCTCACTCTCTTCTAAACACTGAAATCTAGCTTCTGAACCCATAATTCAATTGAAACTACTTTTTCCAAAGTTACCAATGATCTCTTAATTGCCAAGTATAATGACCTTCTCTTAGTCCTCACTCTACTTGACCTTTCTCTAGAGTATTTGACCCTATTGATCACCTATTGCTATTAAATACATTCTTCTTTTGGGATTTTCATGACGCTGGTCTTAAATCTCTTCCTACCTGTCTGACCACTCTTTCTTAGTCTCATTTGCTAGATCTTTATCCTTGTCACATCCCCTAACTGTGGATGATCCCTCAAGGCTATGCCCTGCTCTCTCTTCTCTTTTCTCTCTGTATTATATTCTTTGATGATATCAGCTCCCATTGGTTCAAGTATCATCTCTATACAAATGACTCCCAGATCTAAATATCCAGCCCTAGTCTCTCTTCTGAGCTTCAGTCTCGCATCTGCAAATGCCTATGAGACACATAGAACTGTATGCCTCATTGGCATCTCACACTCAACAAGTCCCAAAAAGAATTCATTATTGTTCCCTGAAAACCTTTCTCTCTTCCTGACTTTCCTAATTACTATCGAGGACACCACATCCCATTCTCCTAAGTTCTCAGCCTTGACATCCTTCTCAATGACTCCCTCTCACTCACCCCTCATAGCCAATCAAATGTCAAATATTGTCATTTGTAATTTCACAATATTTCTCATATATATGTGTATATGCATATACCTATAAGTATATACATATATTTCTCCACTCGTACAGTAACAACACTGGTTCAGACCCTCATCATCTCTTGACTGGACTGTTTCAACAGTCTTCTAATTGATCTCCCTAAATCAGGTCTCTTTTCACTCTACTCTATCCTTCACACAGCAGCTAACCTGATTTTCCTAAAGCATATGCCTAACCATGTCACTGCCCTGATCAATAAAGTCCAGTGGCTCCCTATTACCTTCAAAGTCAACTCTAAACTCCTGTTTTGAATTTAAGGTTCTTCATAAACTGGCCTCTTTCTACCTTTCCAGTCTTCCTACTCACCTCCATGCACTCCAGTGATACATACTGACTTGTTACTCCTTACCATCTCCCCAGCTCTCTTCTTTATATAGTGGTGCAGCTACTTCCCAGGCTGGAATACTTTCCCTTCTCAATTATTCCTCTTGACATCCCTGGCTTCTTTCAACACTCAGCTCAAATGCCACCTTCTTTAGGAAGCCCTCCTGGCCCCCTAGTCACTTGAGCCTTCACCGCTAATGTTACCTTCCTTCTAACCCATATCTATAATGTATGTACATATTTATTTATAAGTTGTCTCCTCCATTAGTATGTGAGCTCCTTTAAAGCAAGTGCTGTGGGTTTTTTTTTTTGCATTTTTGCCTTACGTGTATTCCCAGTGCTTAGCACTTTTACCTAACACATAGTAAGTTCTTAATGAATACATGTTAATTGATTGATTGAATCCAAAAAGAAAAAGAATTAAGTTGGTGAAGAATCTTTATTACCTACACTATAACATACAGTTGGAGGAATGGTTGTTGAGTTAGTCCATCAGTATATATGTGTATGCATGTATCTGTACACACATATATACATATCTATAATACATATGCACATATGTGTATATATGTGTGTGGAGTTTAGCCAAATCAAAAAGGCCTGGGATTGTATTTTTGGGAAAAAACATGCTGAGTTGTATTTAAGAAATACCACAGCCCTTTCAATGATCCCAAAATACTCCCTGAAACAAAGACATATATTTTTAATATCAATATTCTTTTGGTAATGGTGTTTGGCCATGAATCACGGAATGCCAATGCTTCTGAAGATTCAAAATTGCAGATGACCCAAAGGCCATTGTGAAGTACATAATTAGCACAAGGAAGATGTAACTTTTTTAATGGCTTACATGTAATAAGTTGGTATCATCCAGAAGATTCAGTTCCAAGTCAGAAAAGGAGATCAGCTAGCTATGTATTGAGAACATAGGAAAATATACATGCACCCATGGATTGTTAAAACATGTAGGAGAAGGCCTCCAGAACACTGGGTAAACCTTCTATGGAGAATTCATGGGAGAATATCAATAAGAATCCTACCAAATGAAAAAGTTTGATGCGAGTATGATTTTTATCATTGGAAGACCCACATCAAGGAAGTCACAAACCCACTGAAGCACTAATGTATTACATATTTATTTTGAGATAGAAATTTCCTTAAAAATCTATGTGCTTACAAACATTCATGAAATATCCAAATGTCTTCAACCAATCAAAATCAATGAACATTTATTAAATGCCCACTATGTGTGAGGCACTCTGCTAAGTTGAAATGAAAATGAAAAGTTGTACATATGTTTTATTAAGATTTGGCCTACCATTCTACTCTAGTTGTCCAAGTGCCAAAGACCCCAGGAGTTACTGTTTGGGAAAAAGTGACTCTCTCCCCTTTTCTTCCAGCATTAAAAAAATAACCAACATTTATTAGTTATTTGTGGAACTATAGTATCTGTACTATTAGATTAGACTAAGGATAGGGGCTTTGCCCCAGATGTCTTGGTATTCCCCACAGTACCCAGTGAAGACCTTTCACATGGTAAATACTCAATAAATATTTGCTGAATGAATAAACATAATGGGCTTTAACTATATAAAAATGAATATAGGAATTTGAGGAGGAAATAACAAGTTTTAATAACTTAGTGGTAATGAAAGATTGTAGCAGATCTGCTATATAAAGGTAAGTATTCATTTAGAGTTTTAATTAATGGGAAAAGAAAAAAGGAGAGAGGAATTCTTTGAAATGCTCACCTTTTTTTCTTTAATAATTTACAGTTAAATCACTTAAATTATAGTGATCAAAATTGGCCTTGGAGAAGAATTCAGAATATGCATCTCTCTCCTGACATTGCAGAGGTGGAGACTACAGTTGTGGAAAATTACGCATACTCTCAGATGTGATTGATTTATTGGTTGGGTTTGTTTTTGGGGGTGGGTTAGCTGTTTTGGGGTTGGATTTTTTTAAATCCTTTTTATGATGGAAGGTTCACTTGGCAAGAAAGGGGGAAGGGGCATATTCAGAAAGTAACATAAAGCAAAAGTAATTAATATTAAAAAGAAATCACCTGCCCATCTCCCACAATTACAAAGTTAGTTTTGTTAACTCGGGCAATCAGAGGCAGCACAGTATGATGGGCAGAGTACTGGATTTAGAATCAAGAAAACTTGGGCTCAAGTTCCACTTCATGGACTTCCTGGCTATGTGACCTTGGCCAAATCAAATCAACTTTGAACCTCAGTTTCTCATCTGTAAAATGGAGATGATAAGAGTACTAAACTAACAGGATTTCGATGAAAAACAAATGGGATTTTACATATCTATCTATCTCCATCTATATGTATATATGTATATGTATATACACATATGTGCACACACATACACATAATATGTGTGTATATATTGTATATAGATAGATGTTTGCATACCTTAAAGTGCAATAAAAATGTCAGCTATTATTATTTCCTACCACTAAAATTGTTTTCTTCTTGGACAGTATCAGGGAATAGTCAGATGTTGATTGGTTGATGTCTTTTCAGTATCTAAAAAAGTTATTATTTAGTAGTTTGCGATAAAATGACAGGGCAGTTTGAGGAGTCACATCCATCAGAAATGAGTTTCCAACTCCACCTGTTGGAAGGCTCCCCCTTACCCAATAGATACGACCTTGTGAAAATGTAGGGAATTTCCCCTGTATGTAGTGATCCCTGGACAAAAATAGAATTGTGTAAAAGGCCAGAGTACTGCGTCATTGATATCTAGGGCTCTCCCTAGTGGGTAAGAAGCCAGGGCAAATCACATTATGTGTTCTCCCTACTTCTTCCCCATAACATTTTTTTACATGGACTAAAGCATCAAGATTAGAGCATTGAGATCAGCCTTGGAGGGAAATGGAATTAACAAAAGGGTAGCCTGAGGGGTGTATATAGGAGGCTGGGGAAGGGAGAAGGCATAGTGTTCCTACTTTGCCTTGATGTTAAAAATAGGGCATGGGTTGGTGTGAGGAAATGAGTGTATTATTAGAGACTCTGCTCTCTCTCTCTCTCTTTCTCTCTCTCTCTCTCTCTCTCTCTCTCTGTCTCTCTCTCTCTCTCTGTCTCTCTCTCTCTCTCTCTCTCTCTCTCTCTCTCTCTCTCTCTCTCTCTCTCTCTGTCATAGGTAGGGGACCACTTCCTTCTCCACTCCCTCCCTGCCCCACCAATGGGTCACTAACTAAGAGCAGCAACATAAGAGCATCCGCAAAGTTTGGAATCTGAGGCTACTTTTCACTGTACTTTTTATGTGATTAATAAAACAATTCACAAAATATCAGTGAAGTGCCAAACAAAATGTAATATGGTGTAAAAGGAAATATGTTGGGTATGAAATCCAAAGATATAGTTTTGAGGAGCAAGGAACATTCTTTGGGAGTGACCTTCAGGATTCTATTCAAGAAGGATTCATCTGGCAGTTGAACCTGGACACGAACTTGAATGTCATTGGTTCTATTCATCTGCTCATTACAAATCCCAGTTAATTCTTTTATGGGTATGAGTTAGTTTTGAGGAGTAGTCCTGTTAGGACCCCCTCCATTCTCTGGGGCTATTTTGTAAGCAGGCAATTTGCCCAGTCTTTCAACTTTGTATGAATTAGCTTTCCATCAGTAAGCTAACTTGTAACTCCCTTGAATACCAAAGTCTCTCAATAGAACTCTGCTTTTTGCAGTATCCTGCAAATTTTGGAAAGACTTGAATCAGTTCCAATCAGTGCTGACGCTCCAGTGGTAGAGGGGTAGAGGGTCTGGACATACCCAAGCCACAGTATCTACTTTTCTATGGACATCAACAATTTCCTTGAGCATTCCAATCTCCCTTCAATGTACTCCTGGTATGGATAATCTTTAATACTCAAACCACCAAGTCCACACTCTGTCATAGGCTTTATCTTTATATTTTTCCCAAATACTTGACCTAAAAAGACTAAAAAATGATGGTAAATCGATATCCATTTTCCAGGACAGCAGTCCATACTCTAAAAAATTTACCATCACTTCTGAATGAGATCTGATGAGTCTAGATGGAATAAACCTTAAAAGAACAGATGAGGAGGTCAAAGTGACTGCCTTTGGGGCCAAAGAGGGCCTCTTTCCCTGGCCCCATTTCAGTATACCCAAGCTAGATAAGATTTTAACTTCTTCATGAACAATGCTGCAGACTCTTTGCTAACACTTCCAACCTAGTACATTCAACTGAAGTATAGCCATCTAATCCACAGTTATAACAAAAGGTAGACCTGTTACTCTGATGATTACCTGAAAGAGGTTTTCTTATGTCATACTTTCCTGTCTTCCATTTCTTTGGTCCTCAAGGAGAATACAATTCTCCTTGAAATGTTCCATCTGTCACCTGGTTTTCTCTGTTTCTGGGCCTGAAGCTCAGCTCTGGTGATGATCTTGCCCGCTTTATTTCTGTGTCCCACACTTGAGAAGACCTGCTGAGCCTGAGCCCTGTGAATTACACTGAGCCTTGAATTTCAGAAGTACTTCTTTCACCTTGGACATTGAATTCTAGATATCAGTGAAATCAAAGGTCAGGTCTCTAGCCCTATCTCTAAGTTCTGATAAGAATGCTGCCAAGAAAGGCTGCTTAGGGAACTTGAAACCAAATCACAGAAGGTTTCTTTGAAGAAATCAGGAACCTGAATAAGAAGAGATTGCTATTTGTCCTCAAATATTTTAAAACCTCTCATTTGAAGTAGTGATGTGATATGCTCTACTTGGTCCCAGTGGTCAAAACTGGGAGCAGGGGGTATAAATTACAAAAGAAAAAATCAATTCCACTTAAGAGAAAACTCTCTGGTAATTACATTTTACCTAAAGTGGATGTGTCAAGAAGTAGTAAGTTCCCTATTACTGGAGTCCTTTAAATAAAGCCCAAATAATCATTTGTCAGATGTCAAGATGTAGAAAGGATTTCTAGCTCAAATCAAGGTTGGACTAACTTCTGAAGTCCTCCTAGCTCTCAGATTCTTTGGTTGTATCTTTCAATGACTGTAGGAAAAGATACTATTTGGATCACAGAGATAACATGGAGCAGAGTAACAGAAAAAAAATAATTTTAGCTCCAAATTCATGGTTTGCGTACTTGTGTATACTGTACTGCTACATCCCCTGATCCATTAAAGAAGTAGATCAGATAAACGGCAATGCACAAGAGTACTGAGGATGCTATTGGTATTAGTTTTCCAATTTTGTTAAACAGTTGGTTGCCCCCACGGGGGAAAGTGAACTTCATATAGTAAGTTTGCTTCCCTAAAATAGCAAAATGTTTACTGCTCTCCGTTCACCGGTGTCACTATGATGTCACATTTCATCAGTAATGTATCTGCTATATAATAGTGATAATTACAGCAGCAATAATAATAATTGATAATAATGATCCCCCATATTTACAGGGCTTTACAGTTTACAAAGCCCTGTCACATTCATTATTTCATTTGATGCTGACCACAACCCAGAGAGGTAGAATGGTAATGTATTATCCTCAATTTACAGATGAGGAAACTGAGACTCAGAAAGTTGGAAGAGCAAAACCAAGGTCCTTGTTCTTTCTACTCCATCAAGGGGCACTGTTGTAAAAAAGAGGACAAATTTCTCACAGTGTGGAAAAGTCACATGCTCTCCTGAGCACTATGTTGGTCACTGACAGCCACTGTTGTGCTCCTATTCCCTGAATTGCTTATAGACTGTCATGGAAACTATACATGAGGCACAATCCCAGGTCAAGTCAAGCATCTGAAAACAAGGCAAAGGAAAATGACAGTGCTAAAGCTCTGTCTGAAGAACTATTCTGATTTTGGGGGATATTTCTTTGAGGTCTTTATTAGTTTTAATGGATACATTCTCTACCTCCAAACATAAGAGAGTAGGGTTTGCTGTAAAACATCCTTCTTTGTATATCTTCAATTATTTATATCCTAAACAGTCAGCACTGGGTGGTACAGTGAATAGAGCACTGAGATTGAAGTAGGGAAGACATTTCCTAGCTGTGTGACCCTGGGCAAGTGACTTAACCCTGTTTGTTTGATTTCCTCATCTGCAAAATGAGCTGGAGAAAGAAATGGCAAACCACTCCAGTATCTTTACCAATAAAACCTCAAATGTGGTCATGTAGAATCAGATACAGCTGAAATTGAACCACACCAAAAAATTGGGTCAACTTCTCATTCTCAATAACTATGGGAATTCTTGCATATTTTCTTCAAGGCTAAAACTGCACATGATGGGCCTCATTTACAAAGTGAACCTTTGATGAGACTGGAGCAGCTATTCTTGAGCTTTATGATTTGGAAATGTAATTGCTATCATTTTGAAATCAATCCATTCTTCCATGATAGAATATTCTGCTATACCAGAGAAAGGAAGACGTAGTTTGAAAGTTTCAGAATAATACTTTTAAGGGAAAAAATGAAATTAGTCCCCAGCTGGGTAATGTTTTGGAAGGACACACAAACAAGAGATACACCTTACAAAAGATGACCATAGGATCATGGGCCTAAAGCTGGAGGAGATTTCAGAGGCCAGCTGGTCCACATCCTGACACCTCCTGTGCCTTTGTCTTACTATTTAGAAAAATGAGACCCAGGAAGGTTAAATAATTTGCCTAAGAACACAAAGGTTACAGTCATCAGAAGTGAACTTCTGAGGGGTCCTAAACTTCTCTGACCTAGTCCAGAGAATATATATTCATATACATACACACACACACACACACACACACACACATATATATATACATAAGTATATACATGTGCATGTACATATATGTATATACATATACATATTTATATATACATACGTATGTACATGCATACATATGTACATAAGGTGACTTTCTTGATAGGGAAAAAGGGAGCTATATATTTGAAAATAAAAATTATATTAAAACAAAACACATAAATACAATTTTTAAAAACAAATTCAACAGGTGGTTAAACTTTCAACACCTTTGATCTCTTCAACTGCAGTAAGATTTGACCCTCACCATGCCATACTTTGAACTCATCACCCCTTAAATTTCTCTGCTTTCAATTTCTTAGTCTAGACCCCTTGTCTGACCATAACCTTCCACCAATCCTATTCCCTAAATCATACTAAACATATTCTGTACTAGCACTATGACCTTGGCTCTTTATTCTCCCTATCCATTATTCACCTTGAGCTTTACTCATCTTATATTCTGAAACCCACATTCAGCTATTCCAATACTGCCCTTGCTGATGTCCTAGAATGGCTTCCCCCCCTTAACTATCTGTCATACTGGCTTTGCCAATTCCCAGCCCTAGGAAATATCCACCATCTGCTTTCTCCCTTTCTGTTTCTAAACTGCCAAGAATGGCTGGATAAAGGCAAAAATTATACTAATTAAGTCCACTACAAATTCACATTATTTAACTCAGCTGAACCCTCATACTACTGCTTAACATTTTTTCTCATTCATATGATATCCTTACTATGTTCCTTATTATATTCCATCCCATGTCTGCTTTAACACATTCCTCCAGTTACCAACTTTACCCTTAACTCCCTCACTTTTATCCAATGACCTCACTTCTTAAACCTCGACTCCAGACCAAGATTTATCCTGTCCAACCATTCCACTAAGAGTCAGAGCCTGTCCAGCCCAGACAACTTGCCATCTGTCTTGCCACTGGCAATGTCCACCAATCAATTTCCATTCTCGTATGGGGAATACGATCAAATCAATATTATCTTTGCTGCTGGAAAGGGCAAAACAATCTAGTACCCTATGACTCCATTCAAAATCCCTATAATTTAGAGCTTGGGAGTACTTAAATCAAAGTTCCCTTCCTTGGCTACCATTTCCTATTCCTTCATACTCATAGTTCATACATACTCTTGTTTTCATCATCACCCACAATCCCTAACTCCTGAAATTCTTCTGACCATTAATGCTCCTCCTTCTCTTTCCCTAGGCCTCACCTCTACCTAAACATATTCTAGGCAAGGTTCAGTCAGGCTACCACTCTACTTTTCTTTTGCTCTTCCTTTACTTCCCTCCCTTCAAAATCTCAATCCTTTAATTAGACAATTCCACTTTACCCTGACCTCCACCCTCAAATTCCTTGCCCCACTGTCCTATCAACAACTCATTCCACAGCCCTGGATTAAGATCCCTCCTCTACCCACACTTTCATACAGCTAAACATTTCTGCAGGACATCACACCACTATAATAGCTTAGTCCACTATTAGATTGTGAGTTCCTTGGAAGCAGGACTATTTTTTTTACTTTTTTGTATCTTCATAGCACCTGGTACATAGTAGGCATTTAAAAAATGCTTGTTGACTGACTCTACAATAATTTGTTTTTTAATCCCAAGTCAGCCCTCACTGTTACACACCAATCCTATGCTTCCTCCCTGATTGACTACATCCAGAGGCAGGTCCAAACTTTCCCCCCTCAAACCTTCAATACCACCTGCTATAGCTGTTCTTCTCAGCAGAGGACCTCACCTCACATCGTTCTGCAAAAATTGAGGTTGTCCTTCAAGAGCTCTATCTTACTTAAAGCCTTTCACAGCCTGAGCCCAGCCTCTCCAAGCTGATTATGGTCTCCTATTCCCATGATATACATTCCAGCCAAAATGACCTCCTTGCCATTTCCCTATACTTAATATTTCTTCCCAGACCCTGTATTTCTGAATAGTTTCTTCCTTCTACTCACCCTCTTGTCACCTCATGCCTAGAATGCTCTTCTTCCTCACTTCTGTCTTTTGGACCCCCTTTCTAAATCACTTAAAGCTCAAATTAAGGGCCATCTCCTTCAAGAGGTCATTCCTGATTCCCCTGGTTGTTAGTGCCCCTCCTTTTCTGCATCACTATCTAGTTATTCTGTATATGTACTATTTTTGGTTGTGAACATATCTTGTATCCTTCCAAAAGAATATAAATTCCTTAAAAGCAGGGACTCTATCACTTTTGCCTTAGCATTTTTAGTACCTACCACAGTGCTAGGCACTTCACAAATGCTTGTTGATTTGCTTGAAAAGATTAAAGTGATTCAGCAGAAACTCTCTCAGTTTCCCTCCCCTGTATCTCAAAACTTTTTTTCTACCTTCTTCGCCCATTCTCCCTTTGACTGCTGTCTCAGAGGAAGAGATATCACTCCTCTCTAGCTTTATTAGAGGTAGGAAAAGAGAAGGATTCTAGGGATCAACATGCAGCACAGTACAATGAGGGACACTACTATTTCATATTTGTTTTTATCAATGTATATGTTTGAGGGGGACAACTAGGTAGCACAATGGATAGATAAATACCAAGCCGGGAGTCAGGAGTAAAAATCTTCCTGAGTAAAAATTGGCCTGAGGCACTTCCTAGCTGTGTGAGTCTGGGCAAGTCACTTAACATTATTTACCTCAATTTCCTCACCTGTAAAATGAGCTGGAGAAGGAAATGGCAAACCAGTATCTTTGCCAAGAAAACTCCAAATCATGTCACAAAGAGTCAGACACAACTGAAATGACTGAATAACAAACAACAATGTTTAAATGTGTAGAAGTCATCTCTCCATTATATGGAGTTACTTTATGATGAATCAAGCTCAATATACTAGTTACAGTAAAAGCTCAAAGTAAGGTCACAGGGAAAACACAGTGTCTTGTGTCTAGGTGCCCAAACAACTGTTCTCCTAATTCCTTTATTGTAATGCCTTTTCTCCCATCTCTTCCCACCTCTTCTAAGATTTCACTTCGTGAGTCATTCTTTCTTTTTCTTGTTTTAAGAAATCCTCCTTCACTAATCCTTCCTCTTCACCTAAAAACATAGTCAGGTCTCCTCAATCCTAAAACAAAGCAAAAATAAAAACAACTGCCCTTGGCATTGTTATCTCCTCAAACTAAAAAAAAAGGTAATCTGCTGCTTCCACTTCTTCCCCACCAATTCTCTCCTCAAGGCCTTACAAATTGTCCCACTACCACCACCCACCATTGAAGCTGTTCTTTCCCCAGTTCACTAAGGAGTGAACTTAATTGACAAACTCAGCGGCCTTTTTTTTCTCAGCCATTTTTCTTGAAGTATTTGTTACTATTGAGCATTTTCTCCTTTTGGATACTCTCCCTTCCCTTGGCTTTAGTTACATTGAACTCTCCCCCATTCTCCTCCCATCTCTCTGATAGCTCATTCTGTCTCCTCTTTATCTTCTTCCTTTCTCTGTCCCCTGAATGTAACTATTTCTAAAGTTCTATTTCTAACTTTTTCCTCTCTTTCTTGGTAACCTCATCAGCTCCCATAGCTTCAAGTACTACAGCCTCTAGGAGGATAATGCCTAAATATCTATTCCCAGTTTCTCTTGAGGTCCAGACCTTTCTTGGCATGTCTACCTGCTTGTTCTGCCAAGACCTCAAGCTCAACCTAAGAGACCTAAAATTCAAAACTACTTTCCAAAACCTTTTTCTTCTCTGCTTCTGTTTTATTTTTAAAGAGTGTCATCATTTTCCAATTCAACCTGACTAGAAATTTTAGAGGTTTGTTTGTTTTTAATTTCTCATTCCATTTAACTCCATAATTTTTTTTCTACCATGTACAAGATTGGGAGTACAAAGATTTTTTTAAGGACAAAGTTCCTACCCTACAACCTCCTTTTAAAAAAAAGTTACTCAGCAACCCCCTGGAAATCTACTTTCTTTAACCCGTAATTTTTTTTAATTTCCATCATTTCAAAAATTATATATTTTAAATGTCTTAAATTTAATAACTCATTGTAAATTTATGAGTTTTTCCTGTCTTGAAATTTTGATGACACAATATTGCCTCATGTGACCATATAGTATTATATTTACACACACATATTCTTGCCAATGCATGCTGGACTTCCTGACAATGCCCGACCCTCACCTGCCAACACTTGTTTCTTGTCTGTGGACTTGACCAATGAGCAGCTATAACTTGCATTTTGTGTGTTTATTTGAAAAATAATATAATCACTAGAACTTCATCTCTGTTACACAACAGATAAAACATGTACAAATGGTTTCTCAAAATTGTCTTCTCTTCTTTCTCTACGCTTTCACTGCCCTTAATTTTTATTCAATGCCCCCCAGTTGCACCTGTGGCTACTACCACCCCACTGGATAATACCAGTGCCCCCCAAGGGGTGGTATCACCCACTTTGGGAACCTCTGTTAGATAATCACAAAATTTCAGAGTTGGAAGGAACCTCAGAGGTCACCACCACGTAACCAACGCATACATGAGAGCAATCCTCACTAAAACATACTCCGCAAATGGTCATCTAGCCTTTGCTTGAAGACAACCAGTGAAGAGAAACCTAATACCCCCAAGGTAGTCCACTATTGAATAGCTCTATTTATTCTGAAAATTGTCCCTCACACTGAAATTTCCACCTATTGCTCATAATTTCTGACTCTTGGGGCCATGTAAAAGAAGTCGAATCTTTCTTCTTAGAAGCATAGAGAAAGAAGAAAAGAAAATTTTGAAAAACCAAATAATAGCCCCTCTGAACTTCAGTTTCCTCAGATATAAAATGAAATGGGATAGACTAAATGATCTATACGGTCTTTTCTGCTTCACGCCATGTGGTCCCTTTCCTTGAAGAAAAAGAAGGGCTGGTCTCAGCATAGAGTTGGAGTCCTGGCTTAGCTATTAAGTTACTACTGATATTTCCGAGCTTTAGTTTTCTCAACTTCAAAATTCAGGTAAAGCCACTTGTATTATTTTGACTTATAGGGGTGTTTCAGTGAAAGCATTTTGTGAAACTTAAAGTGATCCATGCACATGAAATACTATGATTATGGCACGGTAGATAGATTGCCAGGCCTAGAATAAGGAAGACTTGAGCTCAAATCCAGCCTCAAATACTTACTAGCTGTGTGACCTTTTGCAAGTCTCTTAACCTCTGTTTTCCTCAGTACACTCAGGAGTAAAATGGGGATAATAATAGCACCTGCCTCCCAGGGCTCTTGTAGGATGAAATGAGATATTGATTGTAAAGAGCTTAGCATAGTGCATGGCATACAGTAAGAATTATTTGTGTCAGCTATTGTCGTTCCATAGCTTTGAAGCCTATTGCTGATTGGTGAGCCCCTAGCCATGGCCACCATTTCATGAGGCTCCCAGATCATATCTGTGTCTTACTCTGCACTGTCCTGACTTCTCTACCTCTGCAAAAATCTTTGGATGACCCTTTGTATTGCCCCCAACTCCCCACTTCCAGCTTCCCTGTATGTAAATTCCTTGAGGATAAGGGCTGTATTTTTACCTTGCATTTGAATCTATAGCAATTAGCACATTCCTGGCATGTCCTAAGGGCTTAACAAATTATCTGTCTATGGTGGATTATGGTGTCCTATTCCAAAGGTACAGGAAGAATCTTTTAAGATATGTGCTTGGGGAAACAACCATAATGCTACTTTATCCATTCACTCTCAAAACCCAAGACAAATCAACATGACTTGGTAGGGTATAAAACAGAGATTTCTGGACATGGAGGCACAGGAGTCAGAATAGCAAGGGGCATCAGGGAATCTGTGGTCTCCACCTGGGCTTGAGAGGCAGATGTAGGAGCCCCTGGAAGGCTGGGTGATCTGGTCATTCAGCTCCATCCTATAGCTGGCTAGTGCCTAATTCCCAGGGGGGATTATTTATAATTCTGCCAAGGAGGATGAGAGGAGGGAGTAAGAGAAAGAGGGAGAGAGTAGAAGTATGCATCAGTGACCAAGTACTGTCAATTTGCATTCCTACAGCTATTCCACTAGCTCAGGCCTTTATTATCTCTTTCCTGAATAGTAATAATACCTTTTTTTCTTTCTTTCAATTTTCTTTACTGGTTCCCTTGGTTTTTTACCTTTCATTTCCAAAACCATCCCTTTAAGAAAAACCAATCCTGCCCTCAAGGATCTTATGTTGTACTTAGAAGGTGGCACTACTAACAAGGTGGCACCAGACTGAGCTTTGAAAGAAGCAAAGAATTTTGAGTTGAAGATATAAAGGATTACATGCTCTCCCAAATTTCCTTCCTTTTCCTCTGTGGGAAAAGTGACCTTCTTCTTCACAGGAAGGAAACAGAGGCCCTTTTCCATACCTATCAAGATGTTGGGTACATATAGGGTTTTGCTCTGTTATACATGATAAGATATACCAATCAAAGTAAAAGCCTTTCTCCCCCTAAAAGTGAGCCTTTAGCCATTTAATAATCTATTATCCTACCTGACTTGGAGATGTGAATTATGGCATTAGGACTTCCCCAGAAAAGAAAGAGTCAAAGGACTTTTTAATTAAAGAAGCAGGATGGGGAAAAACTGAAGGTTGAAAGAGTTGGTCTTTGAGTCAGGGCTCTCCAGATAGTATGAAAGTAAGATAAAAGAATCAAGGGCTGCATTGGCCATGATCTATAACAACCAATCTCATCTCTGGCTAGAATGTAATTAATCCATGTAAGAAACATGCACTCTGTAAACTCTGTAAAATTATATGATTGTGTGTGTGTGTATATAGGTTGGGGAGGGGGTGGGGGAATAGGGGAGAAGGTGGGGATGCAGTGTCTTATCTCATTTTCTTTTAACATAGTCTATCCTTGCCTTATCTAAACTAAATGAGAAGGAAAAGGGTAGACAAAGGAATCAGTTATCCTGCCTCTATAACTTACCACCTGTATACCTATATGGCCTTAGGCATGTTACTTAATGCCTCTGGCCCTCAGTTTCCTCATCTTTAACTGAGGAAATTGGATAGATAGTCTCTAAGGTTCCTTATAATTCTAAATCCATGATCCTATGATTGCAACTCTAGGAATGCAAATAGAGTGGTAAAAGCAACAAAACTATACTGACTCTAGAACCTGGGCTCCATAGGAGGGGTCAGGTAGATGATGGGAACCTAGAGAGGTTAGAGTTGGGACTAACTAGGAATAGCCCATTCCCATTAGATCTGATCTCTCAACGTCTAAATTTCTCTTCTCCATAGACCCTCTAGTTGAAAAGAGAATGAAGAAGGAACACTGAGGAGGTTAGGATTCAAGTCAAAGGAATATGAGTCATTTTCTCTCATGTCCCATAAATCTGATATTCATCATTTAGGGGACAAACTATAAATGTTATGGATGCGTGTAAGTTGTAAATTATGACATCAAATTGATTGTATCATTATTCAGGAACAAAATTTAAAGACATTACAAAGGTAGCTACATTTTTAAAAAAAAATCTCCCAAGAAGGATCATAACTCTCCTATCATTGAATTAGATTCTACTGACATCATTTCATTAAAGGGAGGCAAGAGGTTGAAAGGTTACAAATGATTTCCAGAGATAATAGTACTGGAGTGAGGAAACGAGGTGATCCCAAGTTTGGTAAATAGCACAGCCATTAAGATAGTTTAAAATGGGAAAGAGTTAAGAGCAAAGTCTAAACTGAGCTCTTTATCTTCCACCATAGACCATCTGTTTTTTATTTTCTTTTATCTGTTCATGGTAACAGTATTCTCTCATGCATTCAGGTTTAAAATCTCAGAGTCATTCTTCAACTTCCTCATCTCTCACGTCCAGTTAGCAAATTTCACTCACTCATTAGCTTCCCAACTCCAACCACCACCAAACCCACCCATTTTCTGAACTTCCCTATTTCTATCAAGGACAGCACCGTCCTTCCCATTACTCAGTTTTACAACCATATAGTCAACCTTAATCCCCACTTTCTCACACCTCATATACTCGATCAAATGCCAATTCTGCACAATACTATCTCTAGCATCTGTCCTCTCTATTCACATGGCTTCAACTCTAGTTCAGATCTTCACCATCTCTCTCTTAAACTATTGCAATAGCCTCCTAATTACTCTTACTGAGTCAAGTCTATCCCTAGTTCAACCTCCACTTAGCTGCCAAATTTTCTTAAGGCACAGGTCTTTCTCAAAGCACACATTTCTCCCCTGTTCAATGGTTTTCAGTGGTTCTCAATTACTTCTGTGGCCAAATATGAACTTCTTTGGTATTTAAAGCCTTTCACCATCTGACTCCAATCTATCATTTGAGCCATGTGATACATTATCCCCCTTCACCTACTCTACAGTGTAGCCACACTGGCCGTTTAGCCTCATACACAACATTCTCCATTCTCTGTGCTCTCTATTCCCATCTCCCAGGCCTAGAATACACTCACTCTCTTCTTTACCTCTTAGAATCTCTAGTTTACTACAACATCTACTCAAATGCCACATCCTACAAGAAGGTTTTTTGTATCTTTCCTGCAGTTAGTGTCTCCCCCTTGCCTATTAGCTCATGTTTATTTTATATGTGTGCTATATATACTTGTTGCCTCCCCCAATAGACTATTAGTTCCTTAGGAACAGAAGCTGTTTCATTTTTGTCTTTGTATCACAATAACAAGCACAGTGCCTAGGTACTAAATTAAAGCATATTGATTGATTGATAATTTATTAAAATCTTGATGATTCTGTGTCCAACAACACCTCTGGATTTTGCCCCCTCTTTTCCTTTCCTACTGCCCCAATCCTAGGTTAGACTCACTTTACCTCTTAACAACACGTTGCAAGTAGCTTTCTTTATGACCTTTCTGATACGTGTTTGTTCTTCCTTCAAATCATTCCTTTCACCACCACCAGATTAGTCTTCTTAAAGCACAATTTCAGCCTTCCCTCTTCTGTTCAAAAATCTGCAAAGAATCCACAATGCCTTTAAAGTTCAAACAATTCAGTCTGACCTCCAAGGCTAAAAACAATATGGCTTTCACCTGATGTTGCAGTCTTAACTCCTATTTTGGGTCAAGTCCCATTGTCTATTCCAATTTTTCATCACATTCTCTGATTTTTTTCATATGAAAATAGGCCACTGAAAACTCACGTCCGTACAAATATATAAACAAATATTCATAGCAGTATTCTCTGTAATGCCAAACAGCAAAAAAGTAGCTGGTCATCAGTTGGAGAAAGGTTGGAAAATATGGCAGATGAATGACATAAGAAATAACTTGAGAAATATGGTGAAATCTGTATGGATTAATAAAGATTAAATTATGTAGAATGTTAGATAGATATTTACTAGCATAAATGAAAATATCACTAAAGTAAGCCTGACTGTGCAATTGAAAAACAGGTAAAAATACTGGAGAAATAACAATAAAATATACCTCCTCCCTCATAGCAGAGAGGTGGAAGCCTAGGAGAGAATATTTTATAGATTGTCAAATTTGGTCTATACGTCAGAACTTTTCTGCTTAATTGTTTTTTCTTTGTTAACAAAAGAGGGTTCAACAGGGAGGGAAAAAATAGAAAATGACTGTGCATAAAAACAAAAACTGTCAATCAAAGTTTGAAAAACAAATAATGAATGAAACAATTATAATATAGTCTATACTCAGTGTTTCTATTTCTTCATTACTCATTTGCTTTAACCCTTTGCATTCTGATTTCTATAATTTTCATTCTACAAAGCTTATCTCTCTAGGTCTACCCCTAGATCACTAAATCCAATGCCCTTTTCTTCAGCACTGATCTTTCTTCAGCTTCTGATCCTATTGGCTACGACTCCTTCTAAATGCATTCTCCTCTCTTGGAGCAGCTCCTCTTTTTCCTATCTCTCTGATTACTCCTTTTATGCCCCTATATTGACTCTGTATCCTTGTCCTGATCCCTTAAGGTAGACATTTCTTAGGATTCCGTCCTTGGCCTTCTTTTTTCTCTACATATTTTCTCCCCTTGGTTTTCTCCCCTTTATCTACCTCTACAACCTTAAATTTGATCTTCAATTGTTATTTTCATCAAAATTATTTGCAAATCCAGGCATTCAATCCTAATATCTCTTGAGCCTAAGTCACAAAGTTCTCAATGCCTGCTAGATATCTCTAATTTGATGTACTGATAGCCCCTCGAACTCAACATGTCTTAAAAACAAACCTCATTGTCTTCTCTCTAAATCTTGCCCCTTCTAACTTCTCTATCTCAATTGTTAGCACCACCACTCTCACTTGCCACTTTTTTTCCTACTTAATGACAACCCCACCACCACTTTCCACTGCTTCTATCTTACACTACTATAGTTTGGAGCCTTGTTTCACACCCTCATCTTGATTTTTGCAATTGTATACAAACTGGTAACCCTGACTCAAGTCCTTCCTCTTTCCAATCTATCCTTCACAATGCTGTCAAAGGAGTCTTTTAAAAACACGTCTGTTCTTTTCACTGAGGCTCACTCTAGCCTACAAAATAAAATATGAACTCCTTAGCCTCATATTTAACACCTTTCTCAGTCTAGTTCCAACCTAACTTTATTTCATATGATTTCCTTTCATGCGCTAGGTGTTCCTGCTAATTAGACTACTTGATATTTCCCAGTCTTATTCTTCCTTTTTCCTCTTTTCTGTGTTTGTACTTGCCAACCCCCATATTTAGAATACAGTCCCTTCACATCTATTGCTGCTGTTGAGCCATTTCATTCATGTCTGATTCTTCCTGACCCCACCTGGGGTTTTCTTGGCAAAGATACTAGAGTGGTTTGCCATTTCCTTCTCTAGCTCATTTTTACAGATGAGGAAACTGAGGCAAACAGGGTGAAGTGACTTGCCCAGGATCACACAGTAAGTGTCTGAAGCCAGATTTGAACTCAGGAAGACAAGTTTTCCTGACTCCAGGCCTGGCACTCTATCTACTGTGCCACACAGCTGCCCCTCACCTCAGTGCCTCTTAAATATTTCTTCTCTATAAGGATCAGATACAATCTTTCATTATATGTTCCTCAATGCTTCTAGCTAGAAGTAATCCTAAACTTAGTATGCCTGTGGGAAACAATAGAAAGAAAAAGAGATAACCCAGTCATGGCAGTCCTGAATTCTGCTTTTCCCTCCCTGGATAGGCTATGGTATGACCAGCATAGCCCTCCTTCTATTCTCTGAAAAGGTGAAAATTGCAGTTTACCTTGGAGACACGATGGGCAAAATCCCATATCAGAAATGTATCTGTGTTGTTGGTGGAGTTGTGAACTGATCCAGTCATTCTGGAAAGCAATTTGGAACCGTGCCCAAAGGGCTATAAAAATGTGCATATCCTTTGACCCAGCAATACCACCAGCTCTTTTTGTGGCGGTAAAGAATTGGAAATCAAAGGGATGCCCATCAATTGGGGAATGGCTAAACAAGTTGTGGTATATGAATGTAATGGAATACTATTGTGCTATAAGAAATGAGGAGCAGACGGACTTCATAATAACCTGGAAAGACTTACATGATCTGATGCTACATGAGGGGAGGAAAACCAGGAGAACATTATACACGGTTACAGACACACGGTATCTCTGTTGACTAACTTTGACAGACTTGGCTCTTTTCAGCAATGCAAGGTTCCAAGACAGCTCCAAACGACTCATGATGGAGTCTGAATGCAGATTGAAGCAAACTATTTTCTCTCTCTCTCTTTTTCTTTTTTGGTTTTGTTTCATTGGTAATAATTCTTCTTTATAATTTGACTATTGTGAAAATAAGTTTAATGTGAAGGTATATGTAGAACTTATTTTGGATTACATGCCGTCTTGGCAGGCCAGGGGGGAGGTGAAGAAGGAGGAGAAAATTTAGAACTCAAAACCTTGTGGAACCAAGTGTTGTAAACTAAAAATAAAAAATAAATTTTAGAAAAATAAAATTTACTGTTAAGAGAAAGAAAAGCAATGTATCCATGCCACCCTCAAACAAGTAATATGTCTATTAGACAGCTACCAGATATCTTATACTTACTCTGTCCAAAAAGGCATATATGTGTGTATTAATGCATACATACACATACACACACGTATGTATATATACATATGCATATACCTATCTGTGTATACATATAAACAGACAGACATATGATTGCCAGGATCAGGATCTGCCTTAAAGAAAGACTGAAATGGGAGTCTGTAAAGATAGAAAGCCAACGCAACAATGAGAGATTCCAGTGATGAAACATGTTACTCTTTTTCTGACAGACTGGTGATCAGCCCAAGATGTAAAATAAGACATACAGTTCTAGACATTACAATTTATTTTGCTTGTCTATGCTTATTTGTTACAAGCAATGGTGTTCCCCTCCCCCCCCCAAGGAAAGGGGCAATTTGGGAGGTGGGGTGAGGGGTATGGCCATAGTGTTGCTAAAAATAAACAAAAGAGAGTCAAGGAAGCATTTTTAAAATGCACGGAAAAGAATAGAAGGAAATCAGAGGGAAACAGGACAGCTTTGAAAATAGTGTGTTAAATTACACATATACACATACACATATATTTAAAATAAACTATATGTAATAGAAATTCACAGTTTCATGTGTAAATCTTTTTCTATTCTCCTTTCCATATGGAAATCATCTATTTTTTGGTATACACTAAATACAGAATAAAAAAAATTTAAAGGTGGAGGAATTAACAAGGTAGAGAACTGAATTCGGAGATGTGGAATATGACTTCTTACCTGTGAAATTCTGAAATAATATTAATATCTTGAAATGGTACTCATGAAAATAAAGATTACCATTTTAATTATTAGAAATTAGACTTCTTAGTTTTCTCATTATTTTCAAGTAAAAATTGGTATTACTGAATTTCCTCTTTTCTGTGAGTCAAGTTAGTAGTTAATAGTAGTAACTAACTAGTAAGGCAGATTGCCACATACTTAGTTTCATTTTTTCTGACCTTAGGAAATCATGTCTGATAGGGGATTGCAAATACATTTATAATGAACAGTAAAAGGACAAAACTTTTAAAGTGTAGCATATTAAACAATAAAAATGTTACAAAAGGCAGGATTGTGACAGATTTTCAACAATCAAATATTTTAAGTGAAACTTTTTTATCTAGGCCAAGGAATCTATGTCTCTAGCCTCCTTGAAGGCTTAACTCTCAAATCAATACCTTTAGTCAACTCTTTCTTTCAAGTGTACATTTCCTGTCTATCCATTTAGATTACAGGCCCCATGAGAACAGAGACAATGTCTTCTATTTCTTTTCCTCTTCTTGATGCTTCAACAGTGTTGTGCTACACAATACATCCCGGGCATTTTCATCCCACTTCAGCAGCACCTCTGATGTTCCTGTTTCCTGCACCTGGAATGTGCTTCCTCTTCCTCTACATACTCAAGGCCCAACTGCACTCACTCCCATGCCTTTCATAGAGTCTTCCCACGCCACCACAGTCCATAGTACCCTACTTTCTCTGCATGCCAATAGCACTCAGTGTTTATATCATTCACTTGACATTATCACATTGCCTTCCACTATGAGTTAACTTTTTAATGTGCATTTACATGTGTGTCTTTTCCCCAACTATATTTAAATTCCTTGAGGAAAGGAAAGATGGTTTAATAATTATCCTTCCTCACCCATGATGCCAATAGTTAGTAATAAATAAATAGATAAATAAATAGTAATTAAATGATTACTCAACCTACAGTAAGTGTGCAAGAAATAGAATTGCTTGACCAACTTTTTAATGAGACTGCAACTAATTTTATCCCATCTCCTATTTCATTACTCTCTTAGAACCATAAAACTCCAAAGATCTAGGTTAGAGTTCCCACCCCACTTCTTTCTAGCTCTAAAGTTAGATAGATTATTTTGAACAATTAGGGACTCCATTTCCTCCTTTGTAAAATGAGGATAATTATAATTGTATTATCAATCCATCAATATTTATTAAATGCCTATTATGTGCTAGGCATCTATCTACCTTCTGGGGTTGCTGTGAGGATGAAATGATGTAGCATTTTAAAGCACTCTGAAAATTTTAAAATGCTATACAAATAATAGCTATTGTTATCATTTATTTTCATCTCCAAGAATTATTAATAAAGTGCTCTTGGATAACAAACTACATATGTTTGTGTGTTTGTGTGTATATTTGACATAAGGTTTTTTGCAGTTAGTCTGCCTCTGCATTAACTAGGCATGGGGGAAATAAAGTGAAATAAGACATAATCCTTGCCATCAAGGAACTTACACTCTAGTAGGGAGGATAAGATGTATATACAAAATAAATACAAATTAAATTATGATTTAAGAATGCATGAAAATCAGGGTAGCATGAAAGGTCCAAGGATGATTGAGCTTGGAAGATGAAGGAAGGCATTGTGAAAAAAAATGGTGCCTAATCTGGATCTTGAGGAGGATTTCAAGAGACCAGATGTATGGGAAATATGTTCTAGACATGAGGGATGGCATGTTCAAATTCAGAAACACAGAAGACAACAGGACAAAATTGGAAAATGGCAAGTAGTCTAGGTAGGCTGAAGCATATGGTACATGAAAATGAATAGAATGAAACCAGGTAAAAAGGTAAATTAGATAAGTGAACATCTTGAAGCTAAGCTAATAGTTCACATTTTATTGGTATTCAATTCAAAGTCATTGCAGATTTTTGAGCAAGGAAGTGACATAGGATTATATTATAGAATCATAGATTTAGAGCTAGAAGTGACCTTAGAAGTCATTGAGTTTGGCTCTAATTTTATAAATTAGGAAATGCACAGCCAGCTAGATTAAAGAACTTCTGCATGATTATAGCTAGAAAAAGCTAAGTTGAGATTTGAAACCATGTCTTCTTAAAATCAGATCCAGATTAATCAGATCTGTGCTTTAAGAAAATTAATTTAGCAATAATATAAAGTATAGATTGGAGAAAGGAAAGGCTGCCAAAAGAAATTTATTTAATTCTTTTTTTTTATTTCTTTCTGTTTTCCTTCATGGTGAGATTATCAAGGAACAATGTAGTTTGTTTCATAAGACTGAAAAAACTAACCTACATGGCTACAAGAATCTTAAAATCAGGTCATTGTTAATCTTTTTTTTTTCTTTTGAAGACTAGATCTCCATATCTTACCTAAGTTTGAAGTACAGTGGTCACTTTAGGTAGGCTGGGTCCCTCCTCTTTGGGTGGTGTGGGGGCTCAATTTATTGGTCTAAGTGTAGACATCCAATTGGATTAGTTCACTATAAATCAAAACCCCCTAATTCCAGAGATCCAATAGCCTCAGCTTCCCCAGTAGCAGGTATTATGTGCCATGTGAGCCACCACACCTGGCAACTTCTCCATTTTTACTATTACTACCCCCAGGTGGTATACTCTTTTACTTCTCCTTCTCTTTCCACTGAGAAAAAAGGTGGGGGATTCTGCCCCCCGGGGGACACTGGAATGATGGGGGTGGGGTGTTGAATAAAAATAAGGGGATGGGAGAAGCATAAGGAAAGAAGAGAAGAAAATTTTGAAAAACCGTTCATACATGTTTCATCTGTTGTGTAACGGAATTAAAGTCACAGTGATTACATGATTACATTACTTTCCAGATAAACACACAAAATGCAAGTTATAACTGATCAGTGGTCAAGGTCGCTGACAGGTGAGTGTGTCACACATTGTCGGAAAGTCCAGCATGCATCGGCAGGAATATGTGCACATTGTTTACAATGTGGTACTATATGGTTACATGACTCAATATTGCATCAGCAAAATTTGAATGCAGGAAAAAAAACCACAAATTTACAATAAATTATTAAATTTAAGATGTCTATGTTAAACATTTTATATTTTTTGATATGATACATATTTAAAAAAAACTGTTAAAGGGTTAAAGATTTCCAGGAGGGTACTGAGTAGTTTTTAAGGGGGTGGTAGGTCAAATAAGTTTGGGAACCTCTGGTATAGATAATCTGACTATTTCCAAGTGGCCTAATAAACAAAACCTCCAAAAGTCTTTTGGGAGAAGCTGATTATAGTATTATATTTTTTAAATTCTGCTTTGATGAGACAAATATACTAGCAACTCACCATAATACTGACCTTAGGATTTGCCTTATAGATGAAATAATAATAATAATAATCTTATAGTGTTGCTATTCAGTCATTTCTGACTCTCCATGACCCCATTTGGGGTTTTCTTGGCAAAATAGGGGAGTGATTAACTATTTCTTTCTCCAACTCATTTTACAGATGAGGAAACTGAGGCAAACAGGGTGAAGTGACTTGCCCAGGGTCACACAGAATTACGTGTCTGAGGGCAGACTTGAACTTAAGAAGATAATAAGTCTTCCTGACTTCTTGCCACTGTGCCACCTAGCTATCCAATCTTAAAATGACTCATTAAAACATTCATAACTGCACCCCCTTAGATAAGCCCCATTCAGACCTTCCTTACACTACATTCCACTGTAGTACAAGGGTAGAGAGAGGGTCCAATGTGCTCCCATAAAGTCATGGAGCTAGAAGGGATATTAAAGATAATCTAATCAAACCCCCTCCCATCTCAAAAAAAGAGAAAACTCAAGTCCACTGCAGTTAATTGACTTGTCCAATGTCACACAGTCAGTGTCAAGGCCAAGTTTAAAACTCAGGTCTCCTAAGTGCTACACAAGTGCTCTTTCTACTATTCTGTCTTGATTCTCTACATATATTTTTGCATCTAAATTTCAGATTCAAGATCTTTGGAGGAGTTCTACTAAGATAACACGAAGTTGATCACCCAAGTTAAAAAAAAAAACATTTTAATCACTAAAATTTCTGGATCAGAGGGTGGGAAGGGAAATAAAGTTTACAAAAGGACATAGAGGGAATGGTCCTATTTTCATCCAATGGTTTAAAATTAAGATAGTCCCAACCCATGAGAGAATTTTACACTTAGGGAGAATCTGATCCCAGAAGCCAGATATTACGTTGTTATGTTGAAGCATAACATTATACGCCTGGGAAGGGGAAGAATTTGAGAGTGGTGAGCTTGCTAAAAGCCTCCCTACTTCTGAAGAACATCTCCCTGTGCACTTGGGAGGATCTCTCCAGGAGAAGGAAAACCACGTTCCTTAGAGTAAAGGGAGTGCTAGCGTTCTGAGGTCAAGGCTTGCAGAGAAGCTCATCGGGCTGTCTGCTGCGGGCCCATTGAAAGCCCTTTAGCCTGGATTGGGGGGTGGTGGTGGAGTTCTTCTGGGAAGGGAGAAAAACCGGGGGCCCCTGCTCTTTGAGAGCCACCATACCCTGATAACTGTTCCCATGAGGCCCAGGGAGGAGCATCTAATCATCTTCTGGGGCTGCTGATCCCCATGGCCTTCAGGATCTGCCAGGGGCTCTGGGAGGACTGCATTTTAGTGTGTGGGGAGTGGAGGTCAGGAGTGGATCAAGGGGCTGCCCCCACTAGAGACAGCAGTCTGGGTACTAGGGAGGAGTAATGGGGTGCATTAAAATGCCACGTCTTGCCATGCTGATTCTTTTCCATTTCTTTAATTTTTTTCTATTAAATACTTGTTTTTCATTTTCTTTTAAAAAAAAAGCTTACTTCATTGTTGTTCTTTCATCTCAATTTCATCCTTTTGAGGCAGGATTGCATAATGGATCAAAAGAACCGAGGTTCAGATTTATGGTTTTTCCTTGGGTCTTTAGCACTCTGATGTCTTTGTCAGACCTCCTGACAGTGTGTTGATGTTTGGAAATAGTTTACCTCTCCATGATCAGAACTTGCAGGAACCTAGCAAAAGTTTGCCCTTGTTGCTAGCCATGAACTCTAAAATATCAACATGGATGTTTGTTATTACTTCCAGAAAAGCTAGAATTATGCAATATTTTTGGCAATTACTTGGGATCTGCCATTGTGAGAAGTACCTCCACTGGAACTCTTTTGAATAGCTTTCTAATTTGAAGGGCACAAATATATATTCTAAATTAATGGCATATTATTTAAGCCTCTTTACTTTTCAGGGAATTCTGGTCTTCAGGCAATAAAATTAGATCTATGTACATGTAGTTCTTTTTCCCCTCTACTGCCTTCAAAGAAATCATTTAGTCATGCCACACCTACCACACAAAGTCACAATAATGTGTGCATTTATGGGGCCTACCAACTGTCATCCTAGAATCCCTGAGGCCTAGCAAACTTTAATCCCCAGACTACCGTTCCCTTCCAAACATCATCTCCATGTTGTCAAAGAACAAACCTAGGCCAAGAGAGGTGAAGTCCCTATTCCCATTTCTACCACATAATACATGTGGTGACTTAGGATTCATGTCTCTAATACCTGACGCTCAACCCTTATGAGGGCAACTCTAAACTAGCACTTCTAACTCAGAGAGTCTATCCTGGGCTCTTTTTCTTCCCTGCCCTGCCCACCTCCCACATTTGAACAGGATCTTAGCAAAAGCCAACAGTAACCTCAGTGCATCCTACTCAGAATTACTTTATGGCTATTCTGTCAAGGGTTCAGTTTTCTAGAAGATAATATTTTCCCTTTTTTCTTTAAAAATTATAAATTTTATATTGTCGGCAAATACTGGTGTGTAAATAAACTATGAAGTGATTCTCTAATTAAATACTCTAAATTTCAAGCTATGATTAAAAAGTAGAAAAATATATATAAAATACATTTTAACAAAACAAAACATACACAAATACATTCGCATTCTGTCCTTTCCAGAACTAGTCGGTATAATTATAAAACTGATCCCCTTACTCTTTTGCAATAAAATTCTTTCGTTAACATGTATGCTTTGGTTTCCTATTCTGACTTGCATCACAGGTAATTTCTGCCTACATTTTTATGTATTCTTCTTCATATGTTGTGGGGTTTTTCATGGCAGTATAATATTGTTTTTGCTGCTGCTGCTGTAGTTGTTTGATCTATGGTTTTTTGGTTTGGGGAATAGCCAGTTTGGAAATTTCTTCCACTGAGGAAGCTTAGCAACATTCCTGTAGCTTATAGTCTAAGACTTGCCTGGAGCACTGAGAGGTTAAAATACTTCATAAAATAACAGAATTATAGTTAGAAGGGACCTCAGTGGCTGGTGTTTCCCAATCTTTATTCAAAATTGAATCCCTACTACCAAATACTTATACCTCCAATGAGAGGGAGCCCACATCCATTCCACTTCTCAATAGCTCTAACTATTAGGAAGTTTCTCCCAAAGGCAAATCTAAATTTACCTCTTCGTAGCTTTTACCCATTGCTTTGGTTCTGCTGCCTAGGGCCAAACAGCATAACTAAATCCCTCTTCCACCTATCAGACCTTTAAACAATTCTAACCTCAAATCTTTTCTTGTCTAGGCTAAATATTGCCCTATGACAAGAACTCAAGGCACTTTGCTGTTCTGGACATTTTCCTAATTATCAATGCTTTTCTTGGACTGTGCCACAAAGAACTGAACACAGTATCCAGATGTGATCTCACCAGGACACTCTACAGTGAGCCCTCCCTTGTCTTGGATGCTTTGCATCTCAAGGAATTCTAAAATCCCATTAGATTTTTTTGACTGTCACATAAAGCTCTTGACTCATATTTAGTTTGCAGTCCACTAAAACCCCCAGATCATTTTCAGACAAACTACTACCTAACGTTTTATACATAGTCGTTCTTCAATCACTGATATATAGGCTATTTCCAGTTTTTATCTCCAATAAATAAAGCAGCTATGAACATTTTGGAGCAGTTAAGTCATTTTCCTCTTTATCCCCAGAACATAGACCAAGTAACAGGATTGCTAGATCCCAGGGCATCATCAACTTTTTTTATTCTCATTGTCAATTGTCTAACTAGTCTCTGAAAATTTTATACTACCTATTCTATAGTCAAACCAATTATGTATCAGATTTTTTCCCACTGCCTCGCCGACATTGAATTTTATTTTTTTAATATTTTTATCAATTTGGTGAGATAAAATTGTCTCAATCTGAAGTTCTCTGATTACTGAGGAACTTACACAGTGTTTTATATAATTATTGATTTGTATATTAACCTTAAATTTTTTTCTGCTTATGTCCTTTGACAAGTTTTCCATTGAGGAGTGTATATTTCTCTTCTAGACAGCAATCCCTCCATCTAGCCATCAATCAGAAACATTATTAAGTTCCTCCTATGGGTTCAGCACTGTGCTAAGAGTTGGGGGTATAAAAGCAAAAAATTAAATAAAACGTATCAAGAAGCTTATGCATATTTGATAATACATTTTCAACACAGAAACTAAACATAACTAAAAAAAACAATCAATTCAGTTCACAAAATGGGGGAAAGGAGAAAATCAGTGAATCTGGTTATTTTAGAAGTTTCCAATAAGGCTGATCTTTACAATTCTGGGAGGTATGATCATAGCTGACATTAATAGAGAGCTTGGTGAGTTTGTAAAACGCCTTGCATGCATTATCTGATTTGACTATAGGGTAACAAAATAGGTACCACTTTACAGATATAGGCTATATTAGTTCAGGACATCTTTCTTCCAACCCCACTCCCACTAATGAGTCTGCTGTCCAAAAACAAGCCTAAATCTCCCTCAATGTTTTGGGGCATCCCGGGGAGTTAGAGGTACTTTTCTCCAATGCTTTTGACTCAGGCCCCCATTCTAGTGTGTTGTTCCATTGTTAACAACCAGTAATTAATACCCTAGTATCATTTAACCAATTAACATGAACTAGCTTTTACAAAAAGATACCCACTGAGAAGATATAGAAAGGACAGTACAAACATCACAGCAACAACCTCACCACCCCCTGCACACTCTCCCTTATACCACCTTGGTCTTTGGAGAAAGCAGACTCAAACATAAAGCAGTTTGCTACAAATCATCCACCCCACCATTCACTTCCCAATTTGACAACCACTGAACAAATTGCTTGCTTTGCAATAGGATAAGGAATATTGACCTGGTTGTTGATCAATGTCACTGGCACTTCTCTCAATCACAGTAGAGTCGTACACTTTTGGCTTTATGTGTGTCCTATGCAAGTGGACCTGAGGCCCTTCCATACTTAGAGAGTCATTACAGCTCATTCTCATTGTTGGATCCCAGGGAAGGAAAAAAGGGCCAGATTGCCCCTTAGAGAGTTTTCTGTGTGTATTTCCAGTTCTGGCTCAGCAGCCAACTAGAATTCCATTTCTCTATCATGTAGATAGAGGATTTAGAAGCAATCATACCTGTGCATGCTTTAAAGTAGAGAACACGGCCTAGATGCAGACCATCCACACTTTCCCACATGATTTGGTAAGAAGAAGAGCATGTTGAACATATTTTGAGGCTGAGACTTCTATTTGCCCACCTTCCCCTTCACCCATACACAGATGAGGAAATAAAGGCTCAAAGTAGTTAAATGACACTTGTCCAAGGTCATTTAGAGAGTTAGAAAGGGGATTCAAATCCAGCTGTTGCCTAACTTCAAGTCTAAGGTTCCTTTCACTACATCTGCTGCTTGGTAAAACAGACAAAGGGATTAATTCATACATCCCCTTTTTCATTAGTTCTGTATATTCTACATCTATTTTTTTATTACTGGCAATATGGTGTACTGTAGATAGAAAGCTGGCTTTGGATTAAAGAAGACAGGGAGGTTCATGTCTTCCCCTCACTTTTTTTAAATTTATTTTTTATTTTTAGTTTATAACACTCAGTTCCACAAGTTTTCCCTCAAGAGAGCATGTAATCCAATATGGGTTCTGCATATACCTTCACATTAAACTTATTTACATAATAGTCAAGTTGTAAAGAAGAATTATAACCAATAGAATGAATCATGGCAAAGAAGAAAAGAAACCAAAAAAGAAGGAAAAAAAGAGAGCAAATACTTTGTCTCAGTCTGCATTCAGACTCCATAATTCTTTCTCTGGATAGTTTGCCTCCCTTATCATTCTAACTCTTTTCTAAACCCTCATCAATCTGGCTTCTGGTTTCATCATTCAACTTGCTCCTTCACAAGTTATCAATAACCTCTTGATTCTCAAATCAAACGGCTTTTTCTCAGTCCTCATCCTTCACCTCTTTGTAGGCGCTGACACTGTTGATCACTTCTTCCTCTTGGATAGTCCCTCCTCTCTAGATTTTCATGGCTGTGCTTTCTCCTCCTGTATGTCCCACTACTTCTTCTCAGACTCCTTTGCTGGTTATTCATTGGTGTCATGCTCACATAAACTAGGGGTACCCCAAGGTTATCTATGCAAATGACTCCCAAATTTATATATCCATCCTCTTTTGGCATCTTAAGTTCTACATGTCAAAACATAACTCATTTACTTTTCCCTAGACCCTCTTTCCAACTTCCCTGTTACTGTCAAGGTCGTCATCATCCTCCCAGTTACCTACACTCACAACCTCATCCTCATCCTCAACTCCTTGGTCTCACCAACCCCACCTATCCAATATGTTTCCAGGTCTTGTCATTTCTGTCTTCACAAGACCTCTCATATTGTCCCTCTTCTCTCTATTCACCCAACCACAACCATCGCTCAGGCCCTCATCTCCTTTCAGCCATCTAACTGGTTGTCTCAAGCCTACCCCCATTCCAACCCATCTTCCACTCAGAGGCCAGGGTGTTTTTTCTGTAGTATAGGTCACTGAACTATTCAGTGAGCTCTAGTGGCTTCTATTATTTCCAGAATCAAATATAAACTCCTCTGTCATTTAAAACTCTTCATAAACTAGTCCCTACTCACCTCTCCAACATTCTTTACTCCTCTCAAGGTCCATTATAAATGCAACCACACTAGCCTATTTGCAGTTTCTTGAACATGACACTCCCATTTCCTGTCTCTGACCTTTGTTGTCCATGTAGCTGGAATGCTCTGCCTCCTAACTTCCATCTTTTATTTTCCTTGGCTTGCTTCAAAACTCAGCCCACATTCTATCACTATCATTCTAATTTTATCTAAAAGTAAAAGTAAGAACCTCTTCAATAAAACATGTTTAAAATAAATGCAATAAAAATGAAATGAGTCACAAATACAATTACCAACCCACTATGATATGGAATGATAGGGGTGAGGTGAGTGGAAAAAGTACTGGTATGATTGAATAGTTTAAGTAAAGCTCATGTGGTGCTTATTTTTTAAATGAGTAGCCTGGTTCTTATTTTCTAGTCTAAATACACTGTGGAATCATATAATCAGATTTCCTAGCCTTCTTTTTCAGGATAATTTAAAGTATGGTTTTTTTTTACATTTCTCTATCCATTTCTCCTCAGTCTTGTCATATGAAGCAACTTAGTCTTCTCACATATCTGCTAATGAGGTTGTTGAGCCATTTTTCAGTCTTGTCTGATTCTGTGACCCTATTTGGGGTTTTCTTGGCAAAGATACTAGAGTAGTTTGCCATTTCCTTCTCCAGTTCATTTTATACATGAGGAAATTTAGACAAACAGTGTTAAGTGATTTGCTCAGGGTCACACAGCTAGTAAGTGTCTGAGGCCAGATTTGAACTTAGGATGATGAGTCTTCCTAACTCCAGGTGTGGCACTCTAGTCACTGCACCACCTAGCTACTAAAGATGGGGGGGTGCGGTTCCTGCATTTCTGCCCTTAGGAGTTGTTTCAATAATACCTACAAATTGCTTTTGCAAGGAGAGGCAGCAAATCTATATTTTTAAATGACTCGAAAATGTTTCTCCAGACGTATCATTCAGAATAACCATAGCATGCATGAATCAAATTCAGAAATCAGCATTTTGATAGACTATTTAGTGCAGGGCCATCTTTTTTTGTTTGTTTGTTTTTTAAACACGCCTTTATTTCTGTAGCATAGGGAACTTTCTCCACCAATCACATCAGCAACTGTTTTTCAACTTATAGACTTAGAGAGTTACCTTGGCTGATGAGTTAATTGTCTTGGCCAGTGTCACACAGCTAGTATGTGTCAGTCAGTCAACAAGCATTCGTTAAGCTCTTTGTGTATGCCAAGCACTGTGCCAAATTCTGGGGATACAAAGAAAGGCAAAAGCACAGCCCCTTCCCTCAGGAAACTCACATTCAAGTGGAGGAGGCAACATGCAAATAACTAGAAGACAGATGAAAGATAGGTAGATAGATGATGGATAAGAGAGACCGGCAGAGACACAAGGAGACACATAGAAGGACAGGCAGACAGAGAATGGAAATCTCTCAAAGAGAAAGCACTGTGGGGTGGGGAGAAGAGACTGGAAAAGGCCTCCAGCAGAAGGTGAAATTTGAGTTGAGTCTTGAAGGAAACCAGGAAACTTAAGAGGGAGATATGGGGAGGGCAGCATTCCAGGCCTGGGAACCTCACTACACATTCTAATGAGATGGCTGGGAGGTGGGAAATGGGGTGTCCTGAGCAAGGAATTTAAAATCGTCTAGTATGGCTGGTTCTGATACGGATTCAACTATTTATACTTGGAAGTCTCTTCCTATGTGACCCTAAGATTCTGTGATTTTGTAATGTCTTCTGCAGTATAACTCTTCAAACTCTTGAAAGCAGTTGACATGTTTCCTTCTAAATCTCCTCTCTTCACTAAAAATTCCCAGTTCCTTTAACCAAATTTATGACAAGGTCTCCACTGCCTGTGCTCTGAAACTTGCATTTAGTGGAGATGTGTCTGTTTAGTCTCTATAAATATTTCTTAAGACATGTTCAGGCTAGTCCTGTGTAACTACTTGGTTAATTCCATAAGAAGGATGACTTACTTATGGCTGTTAATATGAGGCTGTCCACACTATTGGCTTTCTGCTTGAAAGGCAAAGAGGCAAATTTGTTTGAAGGGTAAAGTCATTAAACAGTAATTGATGAATTTAAGCAGAAGATTGACTTGAGAGGACTAAGCGCTAGTCATAGGTTAGTATACTCTCAATCCTACAAAGTTGGGGATCTTTGGACACGCATCTTCACATTCAAAAGGACAATTTCCTAAGGATGTTAGTTCTTCAGAAGCACCAACAGCTCCTCCCAAAACACTAAAAGGATGTACCCCCCTTCCAAAAGAATCTACCCCCTTCCCAAGAACAGGTGACTTCCCACAGTGCAAACTACTCACTCTGCTTTCCATAATACTGTGGGGTGACTTGTGGCTCCTTAAGAAACATCCTCACCCACTTCACCTTCCCATTACACACACACACACACACACACACACACACACACACACACACACACACACACTGCAGTTACAGATAAAGGGGTTATTATGACAAAGATAAAGATCAATCTCTCCTCATCTATGCAGTAGACTGAACTGGAAGAAAAAATGAGATTAAATTATTGAGGGAAAAGATTTTTTTGTTTAGGAAAAGAAAAGAATGTCAGGACTATGAGGATATCTGAAAGCTAGTAAAAATAATACTGTTACAAGAATTAACTTCTTTTAAGTCTAGTGGGAAAAAGGCTACTAAGGTTCCTCAGCTTTGACCTGAGGGAATCTATTTTAGTCAAACAACTATGAATTCAGTCACAATTATTCCAAGCCCTTGGGTAGGATGATTCCTAATATTTAAGCAGAAGTTTGGTTTTCTGACTAACTTTACAATTATGTCTATCTCTACTTAATCTCTGACTTCCTTGTGGTTGAGACAAAATTCAGTTTACCAGAAACATTTGGGTAATTAAATGGTAGCTTCTATTATAGTGCCTATGGATAAATGGACACTAGGAGGGGATATTGTGGAAAGAGCCAACCTCTTCTTGGGACTTCCCAGGTCTTCAGTTTTGAGATGCCTGCAGAATAACTACCTTTCTCAAAATCACTCTTCTCTGTTATGACTCATTCCTACCTTTCCCCTCAGAGTTTTGCTAAAAATGTCATACTTACTCCAACCTCTCCTATTCCAAACTCTGCTGATATAAAGTAAAACTACCTCCTAATCATAGATATCTAAAATTAGAATGGATTGTCTCAATAGGTCCTGGCTTCCCTTTGTTGGAAGATTTTGCTGTGGAGGTTGGGTGACCACTTGCAGAGGATGTGGTAGGATGACCATTTTTGCTCAGGTAAAGTTACAGTAGACAGTTTCTTTCAACACTAAGATTCTATGATTATGAATCCCCTTCCTACCTTTTCAGTCTTGTTATGCTTTGCTCTCCATTCTGAGATCCAATAGCACTGACCCACTTACTATTGCTTAGCAAGTCCATACATTTTTACTGACTCTCCCTCCGTACCTGCTATACTCTCCCTTCTCACCTCCACTCCTTGACTTTGCCAGCTCCTTCAAAATGTAGCTAACATTCCACCCTTTTCAGGAGGCTCTTCCTGGTCTCCCCTGCCACCTGTCACTGTTTTCTAAGATTAACTTCCGTTTATACTGCATATATCACGTATATAAATGGTTATTACATGTTGTCTCCTCCCTTAGAAAATGAACTCTTTGAAGTCAGGGACTGTGGGTTTTTTTCACTTCTTTGTATTCCCAGTGCTTAAGATAATACCTGGCATATTATAAGTGACTAATAAATGCTTACTGACTAACACGGATCTATAAAAAGGAGGTTCTGAGTGTGTGTGCATATGCCTCTGTGTATACAATATGTGCACACATACACAGACACCCTCTAGCTGAAAGTGACCCCACCTTCCATTCATTGAGCATTTTCACTGGATTTCTCCTTTGTTCTGTTTACAAGTCATCTTGGACCACATTTATGTACAAGCTCCTCAAAGGCAGGAATTACTTTTTTTTCATCTTTCTGTCACCAGAGCCTACCACAGCGTGTCCATACATATCATAGATGTTTACTAAATGTAAAGTGAATTTCATAGTAAATTCGATTCCTTGTCGCATATCCATGTGTTCAAACTGGACCAGGTTTTTTTAATAACACTTAGCATTATGAAGCGCTCCCCAACTCAAGCACATATGCATATCTACAAATACATACAACAACATATCTAAGGGATATTAATTTATTATTTGCTGAGTAGCAAATTGCCTACAACTTATCTGGATCAAAGTGAAGCATTTCTATTTGCTGCTACAACCATCATTTTCTTTGACAGCATTACTGTGGATGCTAGTGCTGTAATTTATATGCTAAATTTGTAGGGTTCCTTAAGCTAATCTATTGAAAAGGATGACCATATGGTTTCTACTTCCTTTCTTTCTTCCCTTCCTGTTTCTTTTTGCTTCGTCTCATCAAAATAGCCAGTGATTTCCTTTTCTCAAAGGCTAAAGTTTCCCTCTGAAACACCTTTAAAAGAAAATAAACAAATGGTATTGACCAGGAAGTGCCCTCAATTTCAGTGTTTCTCAGAGTCCAAAGTTCTTAGGATTTAGTTTATTTAAGTTCGTTATGGATGTAAGTTCATTATGAATTTAAGTTTCACATATGAAAACTATGCAAACAAAGCAAGACTTTTTTTAAAAAATCTAGACCAATGAGACTTTTTCCCCCTATGGGAACTGTCTCATTAATTGAAGATCTTTAGTAGCTCATTAAAATTCCCTTTTAATTTACAGGTCATGACAATTATTTTAGTAGATATTTTGTCTCTCTACATGAAACTCATGCCTGAAAATATAAAGGGAAAAAATTCTATCCTTTTACCCCCTAAATTTTAAAAGAGAGACATTATTTTTCTAAATTTTTAGCTTTTAAAAATCATTGTTTTGTCATTTAGTCAGGTAACTTAAAATAATAATTAGACCCATTTTTAAAAATAGCACTAAAGATTTATACAGTTTTCCCCATAAAAAATTCTCCATTGTGCATTTTATTCGTACAAGGTGTTTATTCAATATGACCATTCTTATTTTACAACTAAGGAAAAAAATGTATCCTGTCCCATATAGATTCTGGGAGTCCTTATCCGAATTGCCATGCATGCTAGCAAGTAAAATTCCCAGAGCAAGGTTTCATCTCCCCTTCAATATTCTAGGGACACCCTGAATGGTTGAGCCATTCTTTCCAATGTTACTGAGTTGAGCCTGAACTCAATGTGTCTTCCTCAGTATCAGTTGACAAAGATGAGAGTCCTAATATCATTTTGCCACAGGAATATTTGCTAAGAAGATATAACAAGAATAGAATTATAAACACATCCAACCCACCTCCATCTCCCAAGCAGAGCCACACATCCTCTTATACCACTTCAGTTCCTGGGGACAGTAGGTTAAAGCTAAAAGCAGTTTGACACAAGTTCTTTGCCCCACCAAGTTAACTTTCTAAAGTTACATACCTGAGGATGAAGTTTATCCTTTGCTTGTAGAAACTGGACTGTTACTGTCATCCACTGTGAAGCTAGGATAGGTCAGTTGGAGCTTTACTTCTCATTGGGCTTGACCGCCTACTAATTTTCCATGGACTCCCAGGTCCTACACTCCTGATGCTCTCTCCAACTTTATAAAACTTTTAAGGTTGCAAAATAATCCTTTCTGGCTCCGATATTTCTTTACATAAGACAGTAAAGAGAAGGAACAATGAGGACAGATATAACATTGATGCTGCATACTTACAACTTCATGTGAACCCAGGTGGGGAAAATAGGCTGTTGGCACTGGTGTTACTTCTCTAAGCACCAACTTGAGGGGTTTTTATGTTTTAGTTTTTTTAGAGGGGGAAGGCAGGGCAATTGGGGTTAAGTGACTTGCCTAAGGTCATTCAGCTAGTAAGTGTGTCAAGTGTCTGAGGCTGAATTTGAACTCAAGTCTTCCTGACTCCAGAGCTGGTGCTCTACTCACTGTGCCATCTAGCTGCCCCCAAACTGAGGCAAACATGGTTAAGTGGCTTACCCAGGATAACAAAACTGGCAAAGTGTCTGAGGCCACATTTGAACTCAGGATGATGAGTCTTCCTGACTCCATGCCCAGCACTCTATCCACTGCACCACATAACAGCTCAACTTGAGGTTTTAAGGATGTTTTCAGGTAGGAAAGGCCTGAGGCCCATCCCACATTTGGAGGCACTCAGCATTTAGTTCCTCTGCATGGCCACAAGGGAAGGAAAAGGAACAATTTGTCCCTATGGTCATTTTTTGTTTGACCACTCAGTGGTAGCTCAGCAGCCAATCAAAGAGGTACATCCTTCATCACTTGGTAAGTGAACAGGAAATACTTGTGCATATTCCAAAACTATTCTATAGTTGTTCATAAGTAATTTGCTCTCATTGATCGGTGCCTAGCTATAAAAATAACTTACTTGCCCTTAACCCTCACCCCAAATCAAAACCTTTCAGCACAGATCTGGTTTAAAATGCTTAGAGCTCCTTCCTCCCTCCCTTGCTCCTTTCCTTCCTTCCTTCCTTCCTTCCTTCCTTCCTTCCTTCCTTCCTTCCTTCCTTCCTTCCTTCCTACCATCCTTTCTCTTCCTTTCTCTCCTTTGTTTCTTTCTTTCTCTTTCTTTTTCCATAGGCTAATACTCTTTTCCCTCTCCACCCCTGGTTTTCTTCAGTCTTCAATGGTCTACGTTAGGGCTCCTAAGGATGCCAAGGTATTCTTAGTTGATTCTGAAATAGCTCATCCCCTTTCCTTTATTTATTGGGCAAATAATCCCATTAATCAGTAATACAAAAAAGCCAAGATTCCATGTAGTAAAATGTTTTTATATCCTGGGGGATTTTTCTTAGAGGCACTTTCTGTAATATGTGATTATGAGTTTATTTCCAAAAGTTTTTTTATGAATCCCAGATTAACTCTTTATAGTTATGTCTTTTCTTATACACCGGATGAACTAAAACATCACCTGATTCATGAAAAAAATTGTAAATCAAATCATGCTTTGAATATACTAGACAAGTATACTAGTTAAAGAATCCTGACAGTATGAATTGTTACTATCTTGTAATGATCTACATCTCTTAATAAATTAACTTTAAAAGCTTATACCTTCACATGTTAAAGGAGGTAGAGATAATTTGAAGTGGGAGAGATTACTTTCAGCTGGGGAGATAATGTGTATGTGAGCACACATTTGTATATATAACCTCTATACAGAGCTCACTGTGCTTCAAAAAAATCCTATGGAGTTACATATGGCAATTCTCTTCCGTTCAGGTCCTCTGGGGTATGAACATCCCAGGTTTGAGGTACCCTATGGGTCTTCACCCCTATAACTAGAGTTCACGAAGACCTCAATATTGTATTCACCTTTAGTAGTCAGTCTGTTGACACAATTACCTCAAAGCAAAGCCTTTTACTGATGTGGAGGATTTGTCTTTGGTGAACCTTTCAAGCCAGAAGGCCCCAAATATAATCACAAGCTGTTAAAGTTCAGGTGTTAAATTAGCTGTAAAGCTGTGTCTATTCCCTGATCCCTTTGGGATGTGTGAATGTCTCTTCCCAACAGAGTCAAAAGTAGCTACTTCATTGGATGAACTGAACTCTAAATAGCTAAGCTCTAGTGATGGAGGGAAAGCAGGCTTGGGAGTACTTTGAAGATAAGGCTCCTGCATGGGAGAGAGGAGAGAGATCTCTCTTAGCAGTGATTGGGAACACGACATCAAGCAATTCAGAAGTTCATTAATTTGAGGGAGTTTGAGTTACAGCTAACAGAATAAGGACACACCCCGGTCAGTCATAGATAAAGAGGTTTTTTTTTTGCTTGAGAGCAAAAGCAGCATTAAGGAGCAGGACTCCTGGCAAAAGAAAAGAGAGACACCCATGGAGAAGAGGAGTCCCTGGGAACTCAGCTGAACAAAGTACCAGGTAGACACCATACCCAAGAAGAGCTAGATGAGGACTTTATGGAGGGGAAAACGATTTTTAGGTCCACTACCAGGAGTCATGATTTGCCTTTGTCACATGTGTATCCTACACATGTTTTCTCACTACCACTGTATGTTAAATTTGAGCCTACTCTTCTCACTGATGTTATAAATGGGAGCGTTCACTCTGTTTTCACAGGGGAATGTTTTATATCTACTATTTTGCTATGCTGTCTTAATAAAGGCCTTTTAAAAGAGTTAACTGTGTCTATAATAGGCAGCTAGGTGGAACAGGGGATAGAGAACTGGCCCTGGAGTCAGGGAGACCTGAGTTCAAATTCAGCTTCAGACACTTACTAGTTGTGTGACCCTGGGCAAGTCATTTAACCTTTGTCTACCTCAGTTTCTTCAACTGTAAAAATGGGGTAAAAATAGCACCTACCTCACAATGACAATCAAATGAGATAATGTATGTAAAGCACTTAGTATAGTACTTGACATATGGTAGGTGTTTAATAAATACTTATTCTCCATCATTTCTCCTCCCCCCCACCAGTTATGGGGAAGCACACTGATAGAGACTCATGAGTGACGGTATTAGTAGTATAGACCTGGAGAGTACTCTAGAACACGAGGTCATTATAGCTCTCTGGGGACTCAGCACTTAAGTACAAGTGAAAGTTGGTGGGGGAGGGGGAATGCTATACTTAAATAGCATACAAGAAGAGTAGTAACAAAATATTTTACCCTATAATCCTGGCATGCATGTAGGGAACAAAAGTGGCTTAGGAGAAATATAATTCTGCCCTGCAGGGCCCCTGCTATCTTTTCTTTTCACATGGTGTCATCATGCTTCTCCCCCAGATGCATCATCTCCACTGGGCAAGCCACTCATCTGGACACTCTGGGCCTCTCCTCTGTTGGGCGCTCCATCCTCAAATGTATGAACTGCTCTGCTTCAAGATGAGCAAGATTCTCTGAGAGAAAGAGAAATCCACTTCTAACCCTGTTGCATTCTGGAAGAGACACGAGGGAAAAGACAAAGGATAATTTCCTCTCAAGAGCTGACTTTCTTCTCAAATGCCAGAAATGATTCCTAATGCTGGAAGAGCTCCTCCTATCTTGACTCCAAAGCTTCCTGGCTTGAATTTTCAAGACCATCAGGGCACACTAATTCATTGGCCGGTCAATGGCTGGCTACCTTACAATTCCAGCCAGTGTGATTGAGAAACTTCATACCTCCTAAAGGAGCAAAGAGATGCAAATATTTCTTTGTACTTCCCTTATGTTTCCTTTACATCAAATGTGATAATATTTGTAAAGCACTTAGCATGGTGCCTGGCACAGAGTAGGTGCTTAATAAATATTTATCCGCTTCCCTTTACCTATATACTTGCGATTATAGGTTTAGAGTTAGAAGGCATCTTAGATATATTCTAGTACAACTCCTTCATTTTGTAAATGAAGAAACTGAAGCCCAGAAAGGTTAAGTGACTCCCCCATGGCCAAATAGGTTGTAAGTGAAAGAGCTGATATTTGGACCCAGGTACTCTTGACTGCAAACACAGGACTCTTACCATTGCACTGCACTGTCTCTATCCAAACCATCAGCCAATCAACAATTGTTTATGAAGCACCTACTGTGTGCCAGGCATTGTAGTAGGTGCTCGGGACACAAAAACAAAAAATGAAGTATTTCATATTCTCGGAGACCTTGCATTTTATCAGAGGAGATAATATATGTGAATAAAATATATATATATATATGTATATATATACATGTACATATATAATTAACTATTATATAACTATATAGGTTGAGATAGATTATTATATATAATTATATTTATAATTATATATTATATATTTATATATTATGTTATTATATATAATTATATTTATAATTATATATTATATTATATATTTATATATTATGTTATTATATATAAATTTATAATTATATATTATATTAACTATTATAAAAACAGGAGTTTTTTGAGATGGAGAGATGGGGACCACTAGCAGCTAGGAATAATCAAAAAAGGCCTCATACGGAAGGGTGTACTTGAGCTGAGGGTTGAAAAGAATTAGGGGTCTTAAGAGTAGAGATGAAGAGGGACCGTATTCCAGGTAAGGAGGGTAGCCTGTGCGAGCCATAAAGATAGGAGACAGAGAGGTGTGTGTAAAGAACAATAAGAAGGCTGTTTGGCTGGATCCTATAGAGAATGAAGGGGAGTGATCTATAATGAGAATCTATAATGGAAATATAGGTTGGAGTCAACTTGTGAAGGGCTTTTAGGGACAAACAGAGGAGTTTTAATTTAATCTTAGAAGTAATAATGAGTCACTGGAGTTTATTGTGCAGAGGAATGACATATCTACTAGTCTTTGTTGATTAGATGTGCCTTTAAGTGCAATTCAACAAATATTTATTGAGTCTTCTATGTGTAGGGCATTGTGGGGCCTCTGTGTACATGGATTGTTCTAATTTCCCTTCTTTTATCTGTTTTGTGAGTGTGCTTAAACAAGTATACAGAATTTGCCAGACTGCTAGTACTATTTTCTGACCCCAGAATTCATTCTCCTCTTGCTGCTCAACTCCAACTATTATTCCCCAGATGTCTTTTCCTTATTTTTGCCCATACTAAAACCAGGAACTTGATCAATTAGAGACTTCTTCTCTTCCTTTAACCTACCCCTGAACATTAGAGAACTGGACCTCAGAATCAGCAATAGTTTAAGGCTTTTGTAGACTTGCTTCTAAGAGTCTGAGAACTGCTCTTCCCATACCAGCCAATATTGCTGTCTCTGGACTATTTCATACTAGTGTTAGTGGGAGATGTGCCTCAGGAAACCAGCTCTTCTGTGACTTGATGCTATAGCTGACCCAATAAATAGATCAGCCAATCAAACAAACAGCATTTACTAAATGTCTACTATGTACCATGCATATAAAACATATGCCCTGACTAGAAATTCATCTAAAGGAAAGGATCAGAGTCCAATAGGTTCCTAAAATTGTTGGTATGTGTACTAGAGACTGCTCTTGGCACTAGGAATGCAAATTCAAATAATGAAACAATCCTTATTCTCAATGAGCTTGCATTTAAATACATCTTCTTCACTATCTACCAGCTTACCCTTGGAATTGCTGATTATGGGTTATGAATAATAGTAACTTCTTAAAAAGTAGTCTTCACCAAAAAAAATTATGGCCAGTTCGAAACATATGAATATTGTTTTTATATTTATTTTGTTATTTATTTTCCTTTATTCTTTTCTTTTTTATTGAGGCAGCTAGGTAGTGGACAGAGTACTAGACTTAAAGTCAGGAAGACCTGAGTTCAAATCCAGCTTCAGACACTTATACTAGCTGGCAAATCACTGAATCTCTCTCAACAACCTTCCCAGGGTTGTTGGGAGGATCAAATGATTTAACATATGTAAAGCAATTTTTAAACTTATAAAGCATTATATAAGTGCTGGGTATCATTATTCATGTTAGATTGGGAACCATCTTGGATCCCTTCTAGTTCTAAATCTATGATCCTGTGATTCTCTGAATACAAAAATTGAAATGAGCATAATCTCTGCCTTCAGATTATTTATAACATAATTGGAGGGGGTGGAGTGTGTACATCAGTAAGTATGATCCAAAGTAGAATATAATAGGGTCCAAGAAAGGATCTAGGCAAAGTGGGAAAATCCAGGAAGGAAAGATCATTTCAGCTGGGAGAGCAGAGGAGGCAGCGATGATGGAAAATTTCCTAGAAGAGGTGGTAGCTAAGATTCATTTATAAAATAAGAGGGTTGGACCAGGACTTAGAGAATGAGAATCATCTCCGCAGGAAGAGATGAGGAGAGAATGTTTTCTATTTAGGGAGTATATCCTGAATGAATGCACTGAATTCAGAGACAAAAAGATGCCACTGGAGAACAGCTAACGGTCTAGTTTGGCTGGAATGTACAGTGAATTGAAGGGAGCAATAAGACTGGAAAGGTGGGTTTCATCTAGATTGTGGAGGAATTTAAAAGTTTACATTTCATTCTATAGGCAAGAGAAGAACATAGAAGGTTTTTGAGTATCAAAATGACAAGTCATAACTATGCATTAGGAAAATTATTTTGCCAGATGTGTAAAGGATGGATGTAAATGGGAATGTAAATGGGATGTAAAGGAAAGAGGAGAGATTTTGTATATGTTTATGCACACACTCACATACACACCTGTGACTGAGCCCTGAAACATGTCTGTGCCTGAAAAATTCCTTCTGCAGATTTTTTATCCTGGGGAAAAGACTTTGACTTGTATTGAATTTCAATAATTTTCTCATGTAATCACCTGAAAGCTATTAATGGAAGTATCCCCAAACATAATTCTGTAAGAGTTAGGTCTTTGCCAGCTTCTGAAAGGTTCAAGGCCTGGCCATAATGCAGTCTATAATTCCCCGCTCCAGCCATACACTATAAAATATGCCCTGACTAGAAATTCATCTAAAGGATAGGATCAGAGTCCAGATAGGTTGCTAAAATTGTTAGTATATGTGCAGTTGAGTGGCTACATCAGCATCACCTATGAGTCACACTCACGAAATGATAGAATCCTCCACAGTGCCATCCTTCCTGGATCACGGCCAATCTATCAGCTTGGATGGAGTGCTCATTCCCAGGAGGTTCAGCTGGGCTGGCTATGTGTGGAGAATGGATGAGAATAGGAAAGGCTGCCAGATTTCTCCATCCCTGAAGATTTTTAAGAAGCAAACAGACAACCATATGTCCTGGATAGATTAGTCATTCACCTGCCTAAAAGCAAAAGCCTGGATCAGATGATTTCTTGCAGCTCCTTCCAGCTCTATGATTAACTAGCCCAGGAAAGTAGGCAAGGAGGATTGAATTCTGAGAACATCAATGGTTGATGAAATGACTGAAAGAGAGGGAAGATTCATTATTGGAAAGAGAACAAAGACGGATAACTCAGCTTAGCTAAAAATAGGAAGAATATAGCAATCTTCTGCAAGTTTCTGAAATATGTACATGCTGAAGAATTAGAAGAACTATAGGTCAGCATAGACAAGAAAAATCTAGAAACCATGAAATAATGGGCAAAGGAAGCTAAAATCCACGCCGATTGCCTGCAGTGTTTCTAAAATCAGTGTCACCTAGAGGGCAATGAATGTATGTGGTTGTGAGCGGCTGCAACACACTCAAATAAGGAATTACAAAGAAGAACTGAAGTAAAAGATGCTATCAAAGAAATGTCTGAATAGAAAAGATGGGCAGGTCACATGATTAGAATGAAGGATACCTGGTGGACAGCCCACGTCCTGGCATTCTTATGTAATATCTCTTCTGGAAAGTCTGGACTAACTGCCTCCTCAGAGGCATAGACCATTAGTGACCCTGGGAATTGCGTTTCTTCCAAGGCCAGAAGAAAGGACTAATCTCATGATCAGGACTAGAGAGTAGAGCTTCCAGTATAACTGAAGTCTAAAAAAGCTCTCTGGAGGAGAGAGGAAGAGTTATCCGTTTTCTGCTGCCACTGGCACTCCCTTTCTACCTTTCCTGTCTTCCTCTAGAGAGCTTTTTCAAACTCCTACTGTACTCAAAGCTCTTGTCTCCTGTCATGCTGAGCCCTCTCTCCTCAGCTCAGAAGGGTCTTCAGCAACTTATGCCTCTGACGAGGCAGCTAGTCCAGCCTTGACATAAGAGCTGTTACATTTCAATGTCAAAAGAAGACAAAGACAAGGTGAATGGACCTTCTGTGGAAGATTACAACAGGATGGGTATTAATGGAAGTGTTGTAATTTGCAACAGTGGCAAGAGTAACCAGGTCAATGAGATTATGGAATCATTTAAGTCTTTGACCATTTGAGTTCCTAACAATAAGATCTCTCAGAAAATGGTTCTATACTCTGTGATACAGACATAATATGGCCTAACTCAAGAATAAGCTTCAGCTTTTGGGGGCATAGAAAATTTTCTCTAGGGACCAAGTCTTTTACAGGAAGTAAAAAAGAACTTCATAAGCCAACAAGTCATTTGCTCATAATTCAAAAGTTATTTATTCCCTGGAGTTTTTTTCTCATGAGTTGTCTCCAAAATCATTGATTATTCTTTCCAATATTCTCTGTTCCGAGATGAGGCATGCACCGGCTGCTGATCAATACCCTATACCTTTACCCTCTCCAACATATTTTTCCCACTCAACAGCTCCTTAAAAGAAGGAATAAACCCAACCCCAGCCCAAATCTCCCTGCAACATACCACAAAAACTGGGCTTCTCTCCTGCCATCCACTATTTTCTCTATGGCTTCTCCTGTTTATCTCCCCATCCCTGCAATAACTGATCAATAATCAGGACAGAAAACTGTCCCCTGGCTCATCTTCACTTATTTTTTATTCTCACTCCTTCTCAACTAGTCCACCTATTTCCTAAACCGATCTTACCCACCCTTTCCACTGTGCCTTCCGAAATTCCTGTTCCATAGGGAATATACTCCCCTTTTTCCTGGACCTTTCACACTCTTTTCAGAATTTGAACTCAAGTCTTCCTGACTCCAAATGAAGCACTCTATCTACTGTGCCACCTAGAAGTTGAAAGAGTACCATATTTTGAGTCTTATTTCCAATTCTTTATTTATTATTTGTGTGTGACTATGGGTAAATTAACTAACCTCCATGAGCTTTAGTTTCCTCACCTGCAAAATGAGAGAGTTAATACTACATGACCTGTGAAGTCTATTTTCACTCTAAATTTCGATTCTGCATAACAAGTGCAAGTTTTTAAATGAACACAGTAAGCCTACAGAGCAGTAATGGATTCCTGTGGGAACCAAATAAGTCATATGAGTGAGCTGATTGAAATGTTCCTTCAGGTCCAGAAGTGAATATAAGGTCTTCAACATCATTCTGAAGTGTAGCATAGAGGAGAATTCAAAACATAATTAAAAAGCTAATTTGAAAAGTTTCCTGTATCCCTACAGACCAGCTACATTTAATTACTTAATTTAATTATATTCTAGAAACCCTTCTATGTTATTAACATTGTGAAATCCTCATATACCAAATGATTTTTAATGGCTTCCTAAACTTCTAATATTATTAGAAAAAAAGTTCTAGCAAACATTAGATGTTCTATAAGGAAGAAAAAGGAGGAGGAGGAGACCAAGAAGAACAAGAACAAGAAGGAGGAGGAGAAAAAGGAGGAAGGGGGGAGGAGAAGGAAAGGGAGAGGGGAAGAAGAAGAAAGGAGGAAAAGAAATAAAAGATGGTGATAGTGATGGTGATAATAATACATATCTGTATGCCGAGAATTATACATGTTCTAGTTTTGATACTGTAGCTGCTTAGTCTTAATTTGGCATAACATTCACTTGTATATTACTATGAACAGCTGAATAATTTAATCAACTTAAAATTCATTTGCCTCTTGGTAATCATTCTCTGTAGCATGTTCTTTTGTCAGGTAATTCTGTGGAAAGATTTAATTTAAAATGTTATAATGAGGCAAGGAAAATAACCGTCAAAGAGGTTCCCTGTTTATGAGACAAATATGGAGAGTATTTGGATTTTCTCATATGTTTGCAGTTTTCAATTGGTCAGGTCAGCATTTCCAATTTCTCAAATATCCGATCTTCCAATTCAGGAAAACAAAATCAATTCTATGTGTAACCTGGGCTTGCTCTACCCACAGAGATGTTACCATGGAAACTTGATGGCCCTTCCCTCCAGGTTCCTATGGTAACATCTTGGTGGGGGGAGGGAAATGGCTTTAGAGCTAGCCTCCCTTACGTATTACTAAATCACGTGATTGATAGCAATGCGGTGCGGTAGAGAGAACATTGCCTAGGTTCAAACTCTACCTTTGATGTTTATTTTCTGTATGATTTTGGACAAGTTATTTAATATTGCTTGACTTAAGTTTCTTCATCTATAAAATATAGCAGTTGGCATAGATGGCCTCTGAAGTTCCTTCTAGTCCTTTCATCTTATTTCTTTCTGACTCCACTATACTAAACATTTTTACTGTTCGCACAAAGAAGGGACTGCTCTTCACTCTATTAAAAAGAAAATTAGTACCTTCCATTTTCCTTCATAAGCACTGGACCCTCATTAAGAGCAATGGTTCATCTCTTTCCCGTGCTTTATTGTTTGAGTCCCTACCGAAACCTTGACATTTTAATCAAGAAGTCTACATTCTTGAAGGAGAAATAAAGTCCTGAGGGCTGGAAATCTTCAAACATTAAATTAAATTCTGTTATACAGGAAGGGGTCATAAGGTATAGGAAGCAATAACATAGTAATCAGCTTAATGTGACTTGTAAAGAAAATACTATGTTAAAGTACAATTATGCAGATTGGGTAAGAGGGAATTTTGGAAAAACTTGAGATAGATTCCCTGTTATTAAGGATAAGTAGGCTAGTATCCAATTAAGTTTCCCTATAAAAGATAAATGACCAATATAAGAAACAACACTTGTTGGGTAAAAAAAAAAAAAAATGGAGTCAGTAGTAGGAAACATGGCTGGCTTGGTAAAAAGCAAGTACAATAAGGCACTCTCTGTTGGTTTGTGGCGGGCAGAAGGATCTAGACAGGTGATTGAGAATACAAAATAGAACAGCATTATATTACATAATTTTTATACCTAATGAGAAATTTGCACATATGGTGATGTTTTGATATGGTGAGATTTCGCTACCTCAAAGGGCTTATGATCTCACTGATAAGGTTACTGGCCAATAAATAGAAAATGTAATTATTACTACAAATACTCAGGCTTTTTCTACTTTGCCTGCTTTCCTTTCAGTCATTTTTAGTAAACTAACTAGAATCTCAGAACCATTAAAGGGACCTTCTAGTTCAATCCCCTCATTTCACAGACGAGGAAATGGAGACTCAAAAGCTGCTTAGTCTTAGTTTGGCATAACATCGCATGTCTAAGGATAGACAGCTACTTAATTAAGAGCTGTACTGACCACCAGGCTCCAGGAGTCCACTCCTACAGAACCAAGGACTAAACTTTAGGGCCTATTCCATTTTTGTCTTTGTATCTGAACTGCCTAGCCCAGTACCTGGCATGCAATAGTTTCTTTAAAAATTATCATTGAATTGAATTTGGGGAAAGTGTTTTAGAATCTAATTCTTTTGGCTTTCAGTCAACAAGCAGGAAGATACAACATGTTCACAAACAAGTAAATGGAAAATATGCTGTATTGAAGCTGGGGAAGGAATGAAACATTTATTAAGCTCCTACTATATGACAGGCACTGTGTTAAGTGCTATGCAAATATTATCTTATTTGATCCTCACGATAGCCCAGGGAGGCAGACATCATTATTTCCCCCATTTTACAATTGAGAAACTGAGGCAAACAGAAGTTAAGTGACCTTTTCAGGGTCACATAGAGAGGAAGTGTCTGAGGCTGGATTTGAACTCAGTTCTTCTTGATTCCAGGGCAATATTCTATCCATTGTGTCATCTAGCTATTCTCCCTATATCCAGTGTCTCCCTTTTCCAAGGTCATATACAGTTTTTAATATTCAAAATAAATACAGAATAAGTAACTGGGGGAATCACGAAAGGACTCTTGGAGGTGGTAACATTTTTGTGTTTTTTTATTTTTAATTTTTAAAATTTATTATTTAATATTTGTTTTTCTAAACTTTTGAGCTCCAAATCTTTCCTTTTGTCCAGCCTCTCTTTCACTCGCTGAGAAGGTGATCAATATTATATCAATTATACATGTGAAATCATGTAAAACATTTCCATATTAACTATGTTATGGGGAGAAAAGCAAGAAAAATAAAGAGAAAAATTATACTTTGATTTGCACTCTGGGTTCATCAATTTTCTCTCTGAAGGTAGAAAGCATTTTTCGTCATGAGTCCTTCGGAATTGTCTTGAATTGCAGTACTGATCAAAATAGCTAAATCTTTCTCAGTTCATCCGTTAAAATAATGTTATTACCATGTACAATGTTCTACTGATTCAGTACACCTCACTTTGCATCAATTCATATAAATCTTCCCAGGTTTTTCTGAAACCATCCCCCTTATCATTTTTTTAGCATAATGGTATTCTATCACGATCATATACCACAACTTGTTCATCTATTACCCAGTAGAAGGGTATCCCTTCAATTTCCAATTCTTTGCTGCCACAAAAAGAGCTGCTATAAATATTTTTGTGCTTATAAGTACTTTTCCTTTCTCTTTTATCTCTTGGGATATAGACCTGGCAGTGGTATTGCTGAGTCAAAGGGTATGCACAATTTGATAACTATAGCTATATTAGTCTAAATTATTCTGCAGAATTGTCAGAACAGTTCACAACTCTATCAATACAATAGTATGTTAGTGTACCTATTCTTCCACATCCCCTTCAACCTGTCATTTTCCTTTTCTGTGATGTTAGCCAATCTGATAGGTGTGAGGTGGTACCTCTGAGTTGTTTTTATTTACCTTTCTCTAGCGATTTGGAGTGGGTTTTTTTTTCATATAACCATAGATGTCTTTGATTTCTTCTTTTGAAAACTTCATGTTCATATTCTTTGACTATCAACTGGGGGATGGTTCTTATTTCTATAAATTTGACAAAGTTCCCTATACATTTGAGAAATGACGCCTTTATCAGAGAAGCTATCTATAAAATTTCCCCTCCCCCATTTCCTGCTTTCCTTTTAATTTGGGCTGCATTGGTTTTGTTCATACAAATACCTTTTAATTTCATATAATCAAAATTATCCATTATAATTCCTGTGATCTGCTCTATCTCTTATTGGGTCATAAGTTCTTTTCTTATCCATAGATGAGGTAAAAATTTTCCACAATCCCCTAGTTTGTTTATGATTTCACTCTTTATGTCTAAATCATGTATCTATTTTGACCTTATCTTGGTAGACAATGTGAGATACTGGCCTATGCTTAGTTTCTGCCAAATTACTTCCCAAGTTTTCAAGCAATTTTTGTCAAATAGTGAGTTCTTGCCCCAAAAGCTTGGATCATCAGGTTTATCAAACACTTGATTACTGTGGTCATTTACTACTGTGTATTGTGTACCTGATCTATTCTACCAGTCCACCACTCTATTTCTTAGCTAGCACCAGATTGTTTTTATGATTGTGGCTTTATAATATAGTTTGAAATTTGATACAGCTAGATGGCCTTCCTTCACATTTTTTTCATTGATTCCCTTAATATCCGTGACCTTTTGTTCTTCCAGATGAATTTCATTATTATTTTTTCTAGATCTAAAAATAATTCTTTAGTAATTTGGTATGGTACTGGATAAATTAATTTAGGTAGAATTGTCTTTTTTATTATATTGGTTCAGGCTATCCATGAGCAATTAATATTTTGGAAGAAGGTAACACTTGAACTAAGTCTTAAAATATCTAGGGTTCCAAGAAGAGGAGGTGAATAGAGATAGAATTCCAGGCTTGGAAGATAATTTGTGGGAAGGCATGGAGATTTAAAATGGAATACATTGTGTGAGGAAAAACACGTAGGGAAATTTGGCTGAAGCATAGAGTAAGTGAGGAGGAATATTGTGTGATCAGCCTGGAAAGAGTCTTGAGAGAGATCATGAAGGTCTTAAAACCCAGAAGTTTGTATTTAATTCTAGAGGCAATTGAGAGTTTCTTGAGTTTTTTAAGGAGGAGAGTTACATGGTCAGACTTTCACATTAGGAGTAACAGTTTGGCAGCTGTGTGAAAGGTAGATTGGAGAGCAGAGAGACTGGATGCAGGGAGACCCATTTGAAGGATTTTGCAATAGTCCAATTGATAAGTTATGAATTTCATGTCTAGGTAGGTTCTGGTGTTAACAAAGAATAAGGGCCAGCTGTGAGAGGTTTGAGGCGGTAGCATTGATAAGATTAGGCAACAGGTTGGGTAGAATGAGGTGAGTGAAATATTGAGGATGTCTGCTAGGTTATGGACATGGGTGACTGGAAGAATGGAATTTCCCTGGACAGAAATAAGGAAATTAAGGAAAGGGATGGGTTTAGGGGCCAAAGTAATGAGTTCTATTTTAGCCATACTAAGTTTGAAATGCCTAAGGGAAATCCAGGGAGAGGTTTCCATCAAATACTTAAAGATGTGGGGCTGGAACTCGGTAAAGAGATGAAGGATGGATATGTATATTTGAGTGTTCTACATAAGGATGATATTGAATCCAAGGTACATGATGAGATCACCAAACAAGTATAAAAATAGAAGAGAAGGCTCATGACAAGATCCCTTGGGTATCCCCATGTTCAGAGGATAAAATATGCATGATGAGACTGTAATGGAGCCTGAGAAGAATCAGACTGACAGGTACAAAAAGAATGATAACAGCTCAGTGTTACAAAAACCCAAGGGAAAGAGTAAATGCAAGCTTCGCCCTCCACCCCGAGGAGAAGGGACCACTTGGGCCAATTTGAAGTCCATTTCCTTGGATTGGGTATGTGCTGCCATGTGTCACATGCCCAGCACAATCTAGGCCCCATGACCACCTATATCATCTATGTATCTTCTGGTTTGATATTGATAACTTGCAGCTAAGTAAATTTCCCAAGTGTTAGTTGTGCCTTTTCCCCTCAAATTCCTAACTGCAACCAAACATAACCTATATGATTAAGGGCCCCAATTCATCGTTAATCTCCCTCAGTCTCAAAACACTGGAAATAGCTTAGACAAAACTGTGAAGCACTAACTTTCTTGCATATGCACAGATCATTTTAGCTATTTCCGTTGCCGTATTTCTCTTCATTTCCTCCTTCCTCCATCCCCAACAAGTTAAAGGGGGTAAGTGTGGCTAGTTTGCACTAGGACAGACAATGCCGTAATTTAAACTTATCACGTCATTTTTCAAAATGACTCAACCAGTTCCCATGTGTGTCTTTTATATTGTGATGTGCTTTTCAGCGCATGTTAAACATTAATGATGACCCATCCTGAGCAATAATCAGTTCTTTATTTAACAAACTATTTTTAACACAATGTTTCAATAAATTTATTATACATGTTTCTCAAAATCTAAAGTTGAATCTCCCAGAAGGTACATTTTGTTTGAATCAAACCACTTACCTTTGTATATTGTTAAACTTCATATTTCTAGAGCAGCTAGGTGGCACAGTGAGTAGAACACCAGCCCTGAAGTCAGGAAGACTTGAGTTCAAATCCAGCCTCAGACACTTGACACACTTACTAGCTTAACCCCAATTTGCCTGCCTTTCCCGTCTCCAAAAAAAACCTTAATATTTCTTCTATTTCATGTTTTTTTTTTCCAAAACGTTAAAAAGATTCTTATAAAACTAAACATGAAGAACAATGGTCTGGGCAATATGGACTTGAATGTTGTTGTTGTTTTTTTTTTTATTATGGGAAGTCTTGTTCAACCCCTCTCAAGTCTAGCACCTTTTCTCTTTTAATTATTTCCTATTTATTCTATATATAGCTTATTTGCATATATTTGTTGCTTATCTCCCTCATTAGATTGTAAGCTCCAGGGTTGGTGACTATCTTTTGCCTCTTTTTTATTCCCAGCATTTCACACAGTGCATAGCACTCAGTAGGCAATCAATAAATGTTTATTGACTGGTTTTCAGACAGGTGGTTGCTCCTACCACTGAGCAGTTATTCAGAATTCTGCAGCTCTTATCTCCAAATGCTTGTCAGAACTTCATTACAACTTTTCCTTTGAGATCTTTGAGTATGGCATTGGGGGATTCTTTATCTGCGGGAAGGGCATCACTGGTTTATATTTTGTTCTTCCTTCTCTTCAAGCATAAAATCAGAAACAATGAAAATAAAACCATGTCATGGAAGGAACTGGATGATGATTTTGAAGAAGTCAACACATTTTCTAACTTATCTGATCAAGAAAGGAGGTGACTTTGAGCCAACTGACTAGGTGTAGTAGGAGGAGTAGGAGGCTTATATAAAAATAAGAAAGAGAGAAAAATCCCTGACTGAGCTAGAAAAAGAAGTTCTGATCTAGCCATAAAAAGAGTACTGTGGGCCTCTGCCAAAGTAGTATCAATAGCATCGGATCATAAAGTAACACTGACTGTAAAGTCAGTGTATAATCTCAAATTTGCTTATCGCTGACCCACTTTGAAACACATTAGTGATGCTCAAATGGCTAGGCTTGAAAAATGGAATTGGGACAGGGACAATGGCTTTTCAAAACTGTAACATCAACTTAAAAATATGAGACCAGTTGGAAAGAAAATTACCAAGTCTCGGTTGCATGTATCATAAGAAAAATGTAACTCCCTGATCTTAGGGGAAAAGTTTCTTCTTTTCTGGATGAATTTATTTATTTTTAAACTTATTGATACTTTTTAAAAAACATAAGACTTCCCCAAGTCTTTGCCAAGTACATTTCCTGAAAGAAAAAAAAAACCCACCAGTAGAAAGAGTAATAGTTTCAAATTCTCGTTCTGCCACTGACAGGATGGAGGTCCTTGGGCAAGTCATTTAACATCTCTTGCCCTCAGTTTCTGCATATGTAAAAAGAAAGAGTTGGGCTAAACAATATCTAAAGTCCTTTCTATCTATGAACCTAGTGGCATGATTACAACTGATCATACATGTCACTTTCCACTTTTGTAGGTAATTGATTATTAATAGAAGGACATGTGCTTTAACTTTATTAATGATAATTCACAGTTGTATGTGTTTTAAGGTTTACAAAGCACCTTCCTCATAGCAACCCTGGAAGGTAAATAGTGTATTATTATCACTTCTTTTCTACAGATGAGGAAATGGAGGCTCTTAGGGTTGAAGTGACTTGTCCATGAGAACACACTATGTTTCTGAGACATAGTTTGATTCCAAATGAAGCACTGTATACACTTCTACTCTGCCTTTTCTAGCAGCATAAGAAGATTGTCAACCGGATTTGGCTAGAGTTTTGCTGACTTTTAGAGATGATTTTATTTACATTGTTGTTACAACTGCATACATTGTTCTTTTGGTTCTGCTTGAATCACTTCAAGTCTTAACCTTGTCTCTGAATTCTTCACATTTGGAATTATTATGCTACAGTATGATTTCATTATATTGCTACAGAAGTTTGTTTAGCCATTAGGCACATATTTTGTTTCTATCTTTTTGTTATAATAGTAACGCTGCTATGAATTTCTTTGTACGAACAAATCTCTAGTTGGCAATAATCCTCTTGGGGAAGAGTCTTCCTTCCTTTCTTCTCTCCTTGTTTCTTTCCTTCCGCTCTTCCTTCCTTTCTTCTTTCCTCCTTCCTTCCCTCCTTTCTTATTTCCCTCCTTTCCTTCCTTTCTTCTTTCCTCTTCTCTTTCCCTCCGTCCTTCCCTCCTCCCTCATCTTCTTTCTTCCTTCCTTCCCTCTTTTCCACACCTAGGTAGCACGGAATGGATGGAGCACTAGGCCTGAAGTCAGTGATACCTGAATATAAATCAGGCCTCAGACAGGCACTAGGAGTCACTTAACCTCTGTCTTCCTCAGTTGCATCAACTGTAAAATGGGGATAACAATACCACCTACCTCCTAGGGTTTTTATAAGCATCAAATGGATTATATTTGTAACGTATGTTACAATATAGTACCTGGCACATAGCAAGTGCTTAAAAATGCTTGTCTCTTTTCCCTTCCTTCATTTTCTTCCTCTCTTCCTGCAGACTCTGGTCAGAAAGGGTCAAAAAGTTTTTAGACATTAAAAAAAATAATGATGTCAGTGCAAATGGATCAGAAATATGTGAATAAAAAATCCTTTAAGATCATTATAGTTTGTTCTTTTTTGTTCTTTTTTATGCACTTTTTAACCTAAGTTAAAAAGTGCACAGCAGAGAACAAAAGAAAACACAAGGAAGCAAAGAAAAGATGGACAATTCTCAACACAAGATGTATTATTTATCATACAGGCTTTCTTGAAATGAAAATTTATTGTTCCATATTTTGAATCCTCTCCTATGTTCTGCTATGCACATGACATGCTTTTTTCTTTCTTACTTTATATTTAAGTTTCAATATTTAAGTTTATGATATGTTTTTGTTTCTTTTCTCTATTTTGTATTTGTGTTCTGGTAAAATAAAATAAAAAACTGTTTTAAAAAGATCATTATAGTTTGAAAAAGTAGCTGACAAAATATTTGGAACTTTATTGAACCCACAATATTTGAAAAACAGACTGTGACATTTAACAAACTCCAAATGTAGCTGAGTTCACTCATTCTTGCATTGTAGCAGTAGGCTATGAAATAAGTTGAGCAAAATACTTGCTCCAAGTAATAAGAGAATGATAGCTGACTAATTTAAGCTTTGCTGACAGTCAATTTAATACTGCAAGAGACTCTGGAACCTACCTCCTTTGTTTTACCAACTGATGCAAACTGATTACCTTTTAAAAACATCCAAGGTAGCCTGTTGAATTCAGATACCATTTAATTATCTATATTATCCAAGAAAATCAAGTCCTAGTTGGTCAAGGAAATAATGCGTTTTATATTTTTCACATTCCCACTATAGACTCCCTAATTTATTTGGTGCTGCCTCATGTACCTAAGAAAACATAAAAAGAAAAACATCCACAAAAGTGAATCACTATATGCTGCAATAGTATGGTCTAGATACATCTTGTCCCTTTATAACTGTGTTTTATTGCATACTTTTCAGCATACTCCAAAAATTATATCTATGTGTGGCCGTTAGCTCAAAAGACTCGATAGATATCATATAACATAGGTTGAAGGTAAGGATTAATTTCTCCATTTTACAGACTGATAGTCCTATTGTCAGAGATCTATTTGGGGAAGGGACCTCACAGAACATTTACCCCAACCCGTTAAATTACAGATGAAGTGCTGCCTGCGGCTGTGGTGCTGAAATGGCCGAATGCCACAGAGAGTGAAAAGAAAAACACAAAACGCAGGTCAGGCAGAAGAGTAAAGAACAGCTCCATTTATTTAACTGAGGGACAGGGCTTATATACCTTTTAGGCAAGCAGAATCAGCAAATCCATGTGCGAGGCATTTGCATAATGCATGACTTCCTCATGCCTTTGTTCCCCTTTTGCTGTAAACAATATTGTGTCAATAGCCCACAGGTGGTATTTACCACATGTGTGCAGTGGGGGTATTGGAGAGAGCACATGTATACCCAGGAGGCTTGAAGAGTGTTCATCCTGAGCAGCACGTGTATGCTGAGGGAGGGATAGAGAGCCCACATGCCAAGTTATCAGCCCAAGGGCAAGAACAGGTCTGTGGCCTGTATCTTATCCCAGAATTGGCTTTCTCAGAGCTGGCCCTCTACAATGAAGAAACTAAGATTTGGAATGTTTAAGTTCCTTGGTCAAGGTTACAGAGCCAGAATTTAAGCATAGATCCTCTAACTATAAATTCAATGCTCATATCATACCACACAGCCTCTCAAATTTATCTATTGTCATTCATCAATTAATCAGTCCATGATCTGCTATGTACCAGGAACTGAGCTAGGTTCTAGGAATATGAAGACAAGATTGAAATAGTCCTTGCCCTCAAGATACTCATGCTATCTTGGGGAATGGTGTTGGGGGATGAGGAACATGAATATGAATAAGAACATTAAAATATATACAAAACTAACACTAGATAAGTTTACGTTTAGGGGAGGATACTAGCCATCAGAGGGATCTGGACAGCCTAATCACCTAAGATGCCAAGATTCCTGACTCCGTGATCATTATTTCCTTCCTTATTCAAATAACCAGATTTGTAAGCTAAATTGCAAGGACAGAGCAATAATAACTATCTTAATTTGACATTAGAATGCCAACTCAATCCAGACTAGCAATGCTTAGTCAAGCTCTCTAGTCTGGAGAGCACGTCTAATTTTATCTTTAATTCCAAAGGCAGCATAAATGTACATTTTGCCTATCGAGGTATTTATTGCTTTCACAGAACTAAAAGCTAAACCATTTATTTATAAAAGACAGCCCTTCAACTGCTAAGCCAGATAATTCATTATCCTTTTCTTCCGGATGAGAGGGCTTCTCTCCTGAACCACCAAGGGACTGTGGTGATGGTGATTATATACTCTTTCTATAGGGACAAAATATAGGGAAAGAGAAGAGCCTTTCTTTGTCCATTTACCAAACAGCTGTGGACTTTCAAACAGAGAAGCAGAGAACTCTGAGGAGTATACCTCTGGCTTCAGCTATAAACAAAACTTGTAAGACAAATGTACTGTGTCTTTAGTCTCATCCTTAAAAGGAAGCTGAGGTAGAAAGATGAGGATGTGGCTCTATGGTATTTTCACGTCATTATGTGCCTGCCTCTAGCTCCTTGGTAGCTGGGGTAGAGGAAGACCCATAAATTTAATTAAAAGTATCATATAATATCAAAGAGATACTTCAGAGGGATTCCAGTTTTAAAACCTCTAATCTTGGAGAGCGGGCTTCTAAACCCAAGACAAAGTTGATGTCATTCTTGTGTAGATCAGAGCCACATGAATGGCCCTGCCTCCATACTGAAAAACCTTTGTGGGTTTCCTCAGTGGGGAATAAATTAGGACCTCTCAAGTTGTGGAAATTAGAATGATAGAGAGGCACTATGTTATAGTAGAGATAGCCTGGACATGGAGCCAGGAATAATTGGATTCAAATCCCACCTCAAACGCTTACTAGCTGCACAACTCTGAGCAAGTCACTTAACTTTCCTGAGCCTCAGTTTCCTCATCTGAAAGAGGTGATAACAATTTTATAGTATCTCACCTCATAGGGTTGTAGTGAGAATCAAATGATGTAAAGCATTTTGCAAAGATTGAAGTACAGCCTGAAATAGAGGGAAAATCACTGGAGCTAGAATCAGAGGGAAGCTAGGTGGGGCAATGGATAGAGCACTGGTTCTGGAGTCAGGAAGACCTGAGTTCAAATCTGGCCTCAGACACTTACTAACTATGTGACCTTGGGCAAGTCACTTAATCATATTTACCTTGGTTTCCTCATCTGTAAAATGAGCTGGAGAAGAAAAAGGCAAACATTCCAATATCTTTGCCAAAACTCCAAATGGAGTCATGAAGAGTCAGGCAGGGATGAAACGACTGAACAACAGGAGTCGGAGGACCTGGATTCAAATTTTACCTCTTTTACTCTATCTTTTGGGCCTTTCCAGCTCTAGACTTTTGATTCTATAAATGTTATACAATGTCAGCTATTATCATTATTACTATTAATGATGATGACACTGAAGATGATGTGAAAGTGACCATTCTTGAACTCTTAAAGAAGCCAGTGACTATACCTGACTTACTTTGATTCATTTACTTTAAGAGCAGGGAATGATCATAAAGACGATCAAGCTTTCCTTCTCCATTTTACAAGTGAGAAAACTGAGGCTTAAAGAGATTCCAGTTACACCCTGATTTAGTGGCAGAGCCAGGACTACATTTGGGAGAGAGTCTGGGATACCTCTGAAGTCCTTTCCCATCAATGATTTGAAGTTTGGGAATCCCTGATGTATATGCATTGGGGGTGGGGGCTTCTATAGGCATCACTAAATCATATAAATTAGGGATAGAAATAGGGACTTGATCTGTGAATTTACCGATGTAGGAAGCGCCAGGTGAGGGACTTCCTCAGTCAGTTCAGGTTGACACCATCTCTGTGGTTTAGTGTCTTAGGGAGCAACCTAGAGCACTGAGGAATAAAGTGATTTTTCCAGGGTCAGAGACTATATACATGCATACATCCATATATGTACACATACACATATCTCACAGGCAGTATTTGAACCCAGGTTTTCCTGACTCTCCGCTGGTCTCTGTACTTTCTCTATCCACTCTGACATGTTGCTTCTCTTTTTTTTTTTTTGAGGGGGGAAGGCAGGGCAATTGGGAGACATATTGCTTCTCTATGTATTAAGTAGTCTTAAATGTACGCCATTTTTTACCTTGCTCATCCTCCCTCAAGAATACATTTCTCTAGAATTAAAAGGATTGAGGGAGTAGACCTTCGAGTAATGAGAAGTTGAAGAGGCAAATTTAGACTCAATATAAGGATGAATTTCCTAACAATTAGAATTGCCTCAAAGTATAAAGCGCTGCCTTAATAGGCAAGTAAATAAGTTGAGGCTGGATAATTATGTATAGGAGATGCTGTAAGTTTCTTGGTCACTTAGGTGGCCTAGGTGGTCTCTGAAGTTTCTTCCAACTCTGAGATTTTGTAGTTTTAGTTAGACTTCATTTTATAATTTTTTTTTCTGAAAGGTTAGAGTTAGTAGGTTGATACAGTACCTCCAAGAATATTCAGGTTTTATAGTTATTTATTAGGCATTTTCAGAATGTAACTTTAGAGTATATAAACTGCCTTATGGAGATATAGTTTCATTGTTCTATGCAACAGTTGGGAAGAAATCAGTATTATTGTATTCTTCATTTTAAAAGCACAAAATGGTAGAAAGTGACTTCCTGATGCTTCACTTCTTGAACACTGGAATGAATGAAAGCTCCCTAACTAATTTTCTAGTTCTTTTCCTGAACCCTGAGACCAAACGCTTAGGAAAGGCATCAGAGAATAAAGGAAAAGGCTAAAAAAAGGAAAAGAATAAAGGAAATGATGAAAAACAAAATAAAATATTGTGAAGAAACAAGAAGATAGTAGCCTGACATTATAAAAAAGACCCCCTACTACTGCTGGCCTCCTTTTAGGAAAGGTGCCCATTTCACGGCCGATGACACATTTGAAAATCGTTGAGGTTTGAGGTGGAGAGAAGCACAAAACTGATGTTTGTTCTTATCTGGTTGCTGACCAGCTTCTGTACCATGTGGTAAGTTGGGACTAGCAGTCTGAGCTGTGGTGTAGATAATGTTTATTTTGTGGTATATCACATTTTATCCTTTTTAATATTTTCAAGTGATATTTTCCAAAACTTAGTCATCAATTAATTCATTCTGAAAGGACTATCATAATCAGTATCTCATCTATTCTAAAATCAAATGGCAGTATTTACTTTTCACCTTGTGTTTGCCTTTAATTTTTATTTTTTATCTTATTTGAAATTTCTTATTCCTATACTACTTACATATTCCATCTCCCTTGCTGGATGTCCAAGGAAAAGCTGGCATTAGCTTCAAAAGAGACTGAAAGCCATTTCTACTGGATGTTTATCGCCTATAGGGTAGGCTGTTCTCACTAGTTTAGTCACCAATCATCTTTGACATGTGCCCTACCCCCAAACAATCATGGGGATTGAGGGACCAATCAGGAGCTGAGCTTTAGTCTTGCATGTCCTTTAGCAAGTGAGCAGAGCTCATGTCTCACCAGAGGGCCTGAGCATCAGCCAATTTCCACAGGAAGTGCTCCAGTCCAATTCTCTGGTAGATATACATCTTTAAAGCCTGGGAGCTAAGAGTAATGATAGTAGCACTAAGTCACACACACACACACACCCCACACATGCACACACACACACGCACACCACACATACACAGGTGTCAGCTTCATGCTCATGCCAACTGACATTATAGATGCCACTGTAGAGGACAAATATATTATCTCAGATCCTTTGACCAAGTTAGACGACCATGGAATCATATACTTAAAGCTGGAAGAAATCTTAGAGGTTATCTTCTCTGACTCCACACAGCTATTTTATATGAGGAAACTGAGGCCCAGAAAAGTTAAAAAAAAAAACTTCCCAGTCACACAGTCAATAGCAGAGCCAGAATTCAAATCTAAGTCAGTGAGTCTCTAAGCATTTATTAAATGTTTGCTATGTGCCCTCCATTATGCTGTGTTGGGGATATAAAGAAAGACAAAAACACATCTTCTTACTCCAAATCCAGTGCTAGATACAAATAACCCTCAGACTTACCAGCAGGCATTATGAATGGTCTATGTATTATCCTTTGACCAGACAGATTCAAATTCAAATGGAAAAAATTCAGGCTAAAACATCAGGAGACTACTGCTATGTAAGTTAATCTCCTAGGATCTAAAACAGTAAACCTCTGGAACAGGAGCAGAGGACTGAGATGCTAGGTTTTGACTCTGAACATTTTACTTCCCTGCCTTCTATTTACTGATTTTTGTCTGTGGATTCATACCAATGGTAAGCAAACTCTCACCCCTTTTTATTTTCTCAATCCCATTAATACTGAATCTCTTACTGCCTAAGGACAATTTCTCCAACCCTCTTTCCTCCTTATCCATGACAACCTTACCACCCCAATGTCCGATGTTCAACACCCTCTAGACTTCCCTCTTGAAATCAACAAACTTCCCTTCATTTTGGACTCCTTCCTTGGTTCTGCTTTTTTGGCATTTACTGAAACCTGAAGCACACTGTATCACTGGCTAGCTTTTCTTATACTGCTTATACCTTCTCTCATATACTCTAAGTGTACCCAAAACAGGAGTCAGAATACTCCTTGACCACCACCCCCCTTCCCCACCCTCTGGCTCATGACTACATTCAGATCCACTCTCTATTGACATCACTCAGCAACATTTCTTTCTTTGAGGAAATCTAAATTTGCCTATCTAACTAGGTACTAAATTTATCACCCAATCCAGATTCTGGTGACCATTATCTAATGACCCCCATGATGTTCCTTCTCCTTTCTCAGAGAGTTCAATGCCTGGCTCACAGTCTTTTCCTTCACCCCAATTCCTGCCTTCATGCCCAGTGACTTCAATATATATGTTGATGTTCCCTCAAACATCCTCACCTCCCAGTTCTTCCATCCATCACTTCAACTCTCATGACATACTCCTCCACTCTACCTCAGAAACACACAGGAATGGTCTCATGCTTGTCATCACTCATAAGGGTTTCACTTCTTTCATCCAGAACTCCCAATTTCTCTTATGTGATCATACTTTTCTATCATTGCATCTCTATCTATGCCCTACTACTTCTAAACTTGTTCTTCATCCCCAATTCTACCATCTACTCCTCTGCTCTTTTTGAGCTATAATCTCTGCTCTGCTTACATTTTTCTCCTTTCCCACTGTTAATCTCTTAGTGAATCAGGTCAACTCTACACTCTCCACTATTCCTGAATCCTTCCATCCCTTGCTTTATTGATATTCACATCTTGCCAAACTCCACCCTGGATTCTGTCCCCACCTTCCTCCATTCCTATTCACGTACACCTGGAAGAAGTTACACAAACAAGCTGCTTGGGTCTACTAGAAATTTATCTAATACCAATTTATCCCAACACTCCCCAAGTATTGCCTCCTCAGCTGGGGACCTTGACTCATGTTTTACCAAAATAAAAGAAAGAAAAGTGAAAAATCAAGTTCATTTACAGTTACCTCTTCTCCCCATCTCATATATTCTTGACCTCATTCCTTCCACCCTGCCCTCCATTTCATTATTCCAGTCTATGATAAAGAGGTAGCTTTCCTTACCAAGGCCAACTCCTTTATGTGTATATTTGATCCCTCTATTCTCATTTTCTCCAACAGATTGACCCATTATTATCACCACCTTCCACCCCACAACTTCGCCCCATTTACTGACTCCACAAATTCCTACAGACCACCCAAGTTGCCCTTATCCAAAAAACAAAACAATAAAATTCAATAGATTTTTCCATCACCATTAACAATAGTCCTGTATCTCTCCTCCCTTTCTTATCCTTAAGAGAGCTGTCTATACTCACTGCCTCTATCTCCTTTTCCTCTCAATCTCTTCATATTCTTTTGCAATCTAACTTCTCACCTCATCATTCAACTGAAACTCTCCAAATTTACCAGTGATTGCTTACTTACCAATCCTCACTCTTCTTGCCCTCTCTACAGCATTTGATATTGTCAATTATATTTACCTCCTGGAACCTAGATATTCTATCCTCTCTAGATTTTCTAGCATGAAATTGCTTTTTCATGGTTTTCCTCTTATGTTTCATTGTTGCCTCTCTATCTCTGTCTCTGTCTCTCTGTCTGTCTGTCTGTCTCTCTCTCTTGAACACACACACACACACACACACCCCTCCTTCTTTTGAACTTCTCTATTACTGTTGAAGTCACCACTATCTTCCTAATCAACCAAGTCTTCAAACTTGATGTCATTTTTGACTCTGAACTTTCCCTAACATTTTATATTCATTCAATAGCCAATTTTTCCCCTCTATGTCTACAACGTCAATACCCTCTCTTTTGTCTCATATATTTAACGTTCTAGTTCAGGTTTTCATTACGTCTCACCTGGACTACTTCAATGGCTTCCTGAGTGGTCTCCCTGCCTCAGGTGTCTCCCTACTCCAATCTATCCTCCACATATCTACCAAAGAGAATCTTCAAAAGAGAGAGAGTCTGACTGTTACTCTGCTATTCAATAAACTTCGCTGACTTCCTCTTACCTCAGTGATCAAATATAAACTCTTCCGCTTGGCATTTAATGTTATTTACTATCTGGCTATTTCCTATATTTCCAGTCTATTTACACATTACTGCCCTCCATATTATCTATGGTTCAGCCACATTGACCTATTTACTATTCCTCATACAATACTATCTTCCATTTCTATGACTTTGCACTGGCTGGTTCCTATTCTCGCACTGCCCTCTGTAATATCAATTAAGTTGGGATTTTTTTACTGTTTTAGAATGATAAATTAATTCTCTTTGATTGAGTCTAACTAGGTGCTAAACCCCAGGCCCAAACCCCTAATTACCAGGTGCTAAGCCAATGTGGGCGTGAAGCCCCCATGGCCCTAAGGGGAGTTGCTAAGACCAAAGCCAATAGTACACCTAAGTTCTGGGTGCTCAGATGACATCCAAAGACTGTATAAAAAGAGAGAACAGAGCTATTTGCTTAGGGCTTTCACTCTTGGAGGAGTATTGATGTGGAGACTCTGGGCAGCGGTAGTTAAGAGCCGTCCAGCTTGTGAACCCAGATGTTGATGCCTTCTTGGTAACTACGTATTTGTATTTGGTCTGTTTATAATGTATGTTTGTAATTTGTTTGTATTTGCTCTGAAGTTCAGGGTGCTGGCTTTTTCCCCTGAACTAAGTGAATGGTATTTGTATGTTGGATTGAAATAGGATTGTTAACCCCCTAACATTGTTTTCCTTAGTAAAGCAGATCAAATCTGTGCTGGCAGTGTTCTTGTTGTTGGGCTTGTGTTGGTCTTTCACCCCAACAGCAGCTGCTAGCCATATTGTTGACACACCCTCCTACTATACTTCTACCTCCTGGAATTCCTGGGTTTCTTCACAACTCCTCTCAATCATACATTTAACATGAAGTCTTTCCTATTCTTCCTAGTTGATAACATCTTGCACTGCAATATTACCTCATATTTGATTTCTGTCTTGCATATATACCTATATAAGTAAATACTGTCTCCATCAATAGAATGTAAACTGCTCCAGAACAACTATTTCATTTTTGACTTTGTATCCACAGCACTTATAAACTTATAAATTTTTTTGAATTTGCTGATTGATCATTTGAAACTCCTTAATCCCAATGTATTTTTTGTTTGCCTCTTGGTGCACAGTGGATGATTGGACACATTTGCTAGAAGACAGTTTCAGCATTTTCAAAAGAACCACAAATAGAAGACAATGTTATCACAAATCCTTCCTTCCTTTCCTTCCTTCCTCCTTTCCCTTTCTTCTTTTCTCTTTTCCTTCCCTCTCTTCCTTCCTTCTTCCACTTCCTTCTATTTAATTCACTTTTCTATTTATTTACATTTATGTTTACCTCCACACTTCACTGATCTTTTCCATCACATATATGTGCAAAATGAATTACTTTTCAAGATAAAAAAGCAATCACTGGCTTCCCCAAAATGTTTTCCCCCTGCCTTTAAGGAAATACAGTTGGCCAATTGTTGGGTGACTAATGCTTCCAGTAAAGATAAATCAACATATCATCAAACAAGAATAGATTTACTGTCAGAGTGCCTGGGTTCAAATCTCAGTTCTGCAGTTTATTACATGGCTAACCCTGGGCAAGTCACAACCTCCCTGAGCCTATTTTCTCATCAGTAAAAAGAGGGGGGGGACTACATAATCTTGATGGATTTGATGCCTTCACAGGTATAAATGAATGATCATAAATACTGGCTCAAGTATAAATGTTCAGCTTAGAAAATTGTGATAGATATTATGTAAAATGCAGCCCACTTAAAAAGCTGATGATGTGTTTATCATCAAGATCCCTTTTGATGTCCTTTTTTTGCCATTTTGAAGTCTTAAAAAACAAGCAAGCCTGTATAAACCAGAATGGTCAAGGGGGTAGGCATTAGACCAGGTGAATTCCAAATCAGATGGTGGTGTACTTTTTAAAATTTCTGCAAAGCACATTATATACATAATCTTATTTTATCCTCACAACAATGCACTCAGGTAAGGTGTTATTATCTCCATTGTAGATGAGGAAATGGAGACTGAGAGTTTAGATAAACAGTTAAATATCATTTTGGGGTGTCTTTCATTTTATAAAGTATATTACTTTTTAATATCCTTAGGTAACACATGTGGTCGGTTTCGAAGAAACAGATTTTGGATCATCTGTGAGTTTCAATTATCCATATTGCCACCATTCTTACACTCATACTATTATGGATAATTAACCACATTATTTGAAGCATTTTGAGTAAAAGTACTTTGGCTGCTTCTGTCTGGACCTCCTCTTTTGAGACACCTCCCTCCGTCTCAAACCACCAAACTGTATTCATCCAACAGGCACCAGTCAGGCTAAAACCGTGAGTAAAGCATCCAACATTTTTCCAGGAAAAAGCTCAGAAACATTTATTAGTTTTATAATAAGTTGTACTAATTCCTGGCTGAAACAGTACCGTCTCTGCTGTCATTCTCAAGTGTCTGGAATGAGCAGCTGGGTGTCAGACCACAAGCGTTGCCCAGAGAGAGAGAGAGAGAGAGAGAGAGAGAGAGAGAGAGACAGAGAGAGAGAGAGAGAGAGAGAGAGACAGAGAGAGAGAGAGACAGAGACAGAGAGAGAGAGAGAGAGCGAGAGAGAGAGAGAAACAGAGACAGAGAGAGAGCCTGTGTGTTCGGGTGGGGAGGTGTGCACTTGAAGGAGTGGGCGGTAGGGCTGAGCAGAGCACCATAGGTGAAGCTCGAGCTAAGGACTGGAGGTCGCATTTCCTCTCCGCCTCTCCCCATCGGGGTCGACACTCCTTGTATTCCGATTGCGCCTCCAGGTCACAGACTCCTCCACTCTTTGCACAGCTCCTTCCCCACCACCCACTTCAGTGCCAGGATACACCTCGGGAGGAGCTCCCGGAGGCAGCAGCGGGCCAGCACCATGCCTCTGGAGTGACTGCCGACTGCTCCAGCCCTGGACCCTGCCCCCGCCCCCGCCCCCTCGGGTCCTCCTTACAGGCTGTGGCTCGCCCAGCCTCCTAGCACACAGTGCCCAGAGGCTGCCGCGGGGGCTGGATGCGGGCCGTCCCTGAGCTTGCGGCGCCCGAGTCCCACCCGTGGCGGAGGCGGAGGCGGAGCCGGGGCAGCCGGGCTGAGGCAGTCCTAGAGAAGAAGACGCAAAGCTGCGAGGGCCGGGCCGCCGAGGGCTTTCTCTCCTTCCCACCCCGGCCCCAGGAGACGCATCGCGAGCCGGGGCCCCGGCCGCTGACGCTGCTCCTGCTTGCGACCGAGGAGGCGGCTAGCTCGGCGCTGCCCAGCCCCGGAGGGACCCGGAAGCAGAAGCGGGGCCAGAGCATCCAGAGCTGAGCAGTGTCCCCCAGCTGCCCGCCGGGGCTGGGTGCTGGGTCGAACGGCTGGATGGGCAGCGGCGGCGCCCGCAGCCGGCGGCGATGGGAGAGGAGCAGAGCACGGTGAATGCAGACTGTCCCGCCGAGGGACGGCCCCCGGGAGGCGGTGAAGACTTGGGTGAGGAACAGACCGAGCGGCGGCGGCCGCAGAGGGAGGGCAGCGGGGCAGCAGGGCCCCGAGCCCTGTCCCCGGACCCGGGCGGCGGCGGCGGCACCGGGGACGGGGCTTCCCCGGAGCACAGCCAGAGGGGTAGCAAAGAGCGCGGGCAGCCCGCCGCAGCGAGATCCACGGAGCCACTAGATCCCCGAACGTTGCAACAGCAGCAGGAGGAAGAGCAGACGAGGAGAGAATGGGACGGGTCTTCCGAGCCCGAGTTTGGGGAGAGAGCCAGCTCCCACGACGGACTGGTCTTGGAAGTGCTTGGCCGGCGCCGCCACCCTCCACCCAAGAAACACATCTACTGCACCGTGTACTGCGTGGAAAACGACCTGCCCGAGGCCAATACCCGGGAGCAGCCTTCGTCTCCAAACACTCTGGCCTCCCCAGTGCCTCTTGCAGTCCCTTCCTCCACCACCTCCACCAGCTCAGCGACCTCCTCCCCTAGTCCTGGCTTGTCGCCCCCCTCGGACCCTCTGGCCTTCGACGGCGGCGGGGGCGGCAGCAGCGTCGAGCTCGACTTATATCTAGCTCCTGAACCTTTTTCCGTGTCCAGCCTGATCGGAGCGCCGCCCTATCCCGGCCTGGGAGGGTTGGCGGACCCTTATAGCCCCCTCCTCGTGTTGAGCTGTCGGGTGTGTCTGGAGGATAAAGCTATCAAGCCCCTGACGTGCTGTAAAAAGGCTGTGTGTGAGGAGTGTCTGAAGCGCTACCTGAGCTCCCAGGTAACCCATCCAAATCCCCGCCCCCGCTCCTGCCTTCCTGCCTTTCTTTCCCCCAGAAGCTGGAGGAGATTCATTCTCTCATTTTCTCTCTCTCTCTCTCTCTCTCTCTCTCTCTCTCTCTCTCTCTCTCTCTCTCTCTCTCTCTCTCTCTCTCTCTCTCTCTCTTTCTTCCCCCTTTTCCCCTCTCTGCCTCCTATCCCCTTCTCCCTGTCCTCCTCTTCTACTCCGAAGGAAGCGATGATGATAAGGCAATCTTTCTATGACGCCTATCCAGTTCTCATATCTTAGTTCTTTAATGTTTTGGCTTTGCCTTTCAGGAAGCTTGACTGTTAATTGAGTTTAACCTACCACACAGTGGTGGCAATCTAAGAAGCAAGAGTGAATTGAATGGGCTCTCAGTTTCTTTCAAGGGACGGGCGCTAATGTTTCAGGTCAACGATATCTCGTCATAACTGACCACATCTCATTTAGCCCCATTTATGACTTACTGTCCAGCTACATTTTGTCCCCATTTAGAAATATGTACTCAGTTCTTTGCCCACTGCTTCATTTTTATTTTCTATTTTTTTTTCTCAGAATAAAGTGGACACAGTGTTTTCACTAAAAGTGAATGCAATAGAGCATTTTTTTTCTTTCTTAAAAAAAAATACTCCCAAGCAAAGTCCTTAAAAATCGTACCAAAGGAGTCTTGGGGAAACTTTCCATGAGGTGTGTTCTGCTTTTTAGGTTTATGTTAGAAAGCTTAAAGTTTTATGCAAACTAATAACCAACTTTCATTCATAATAATGAATATATTTGCTTGCAACTTGAGTTTGCAAATCCTTTGTAAGGACAAGCTTACCCATTCACATGCAGTTACTTCTGTATAAAATGTGCAAACCTTTTATGGTCACATGGCAACATTACACGAATACTGTGTCCAGTTGAACAGACAGAGGAAATTTTAGGTAGGCAGAATGGAATGTTAGCCAAATAGTAATTTGGCTAGCACTTGAGGTTAACCAAACTGGTACAAAGGATTTTGCTTTCCCTTTATGCTTTATCCGGAAATAGGTGCCTTTAGCAGTAGTAATGTCTGCTTGTTATGTTTGTGAGGCTTTGTTAACTGCTTTGGAATTCAAGATCTTTGTAGGTAAAGAGTATAACAAGCAGTGTTGATCACTTATAGTACAATTTCACTAGTATTAATGTCTGGAAGTGTCATAACGCTATGGGTGCTCATCATGTAAAAATAATTGAATACAATTCTGAATTATAAATTCCATTAAAATGTAATTTCCTGGAAAATTGCAAATTAGCTTCAACTTTTTATTGGAGATAAAAATGAACTTATTTCTCTTGATAATAGGAATGAAAGCATACTAATATGTATACTTTCTGTCTTTAGTAATAAATTAAGATTAAGAAATCTAATACGATTTTTCTGATCTTCTTTACTAGTCATTTTAGCTTTACAAAACTGGCATTTCTTTTACATTTGTAATATGTAAAAATAAGATCATAGGACCATAAATGAAGGGTTGGATGGATATCAAAGGACATCTAGTCTGACCCTCTCATTTTATAGATGAGGAACTGAGGACCACAGGTTAATTGACTTGCAAAAAGCCATACAGGTTGTAAATAATAAGGGTGGGATTTGAATTTAGGCTCTTACTCCACCAGGGTCAAAACACTTTAAAGTACTTTCTGAAGTTACTATTATTAAGTGAGGTATCTTTGAGCAACCCAGAATTCTAGGATTATATATTGATGTTGCTCGAAATTTTGAACTGGTTCAAAAGAAGGTATTTGATTTACGTATTCTTGCCCCACTGGGGACAGTTTTGTTTGTTTGTTTGTTTTTTAGCTTAGTGATAGAACAAGTCATTTAGAACATTAATTTTTGGAAAACAAAATCATAGTACTGAGCAGTATTATGGCCAAAGCAGCTCTCAGTTGACTTGAAGTATTGACAACACTCAACCACCAATCTCTATAGTTTGGTGAGTGTGTTCATTATCTACATCCTGCCCATTTCTTTCAGTGCTTAGAATTCTCAATCAAACAAATATGTATTAAATAACTAATGTGCACAGTGGTAGCTACTGAGGGATATACTAAGTCTAGTACCTACTTTCACGAAATTTACAGCTTTTGCATCTTTTTTAGGCCCTATATTGCATCTGAGCCTCTGAGATTCAGCAAGGTTATAATAGCCTGAACTTGTAGGCCTTTAACAGTCTATGAAATGAATATAAAAGATTTCAAATTAGTCATCATCAGTCATTTTGCTCTTCATTTCCTTTGTAAATTTCCTTTGGACCAGATGCCCAATATGTTATTTGAGAGGGTTTTTAGTGGAAGGAAAAGATTACAGAGTACCTATTAAACATTTTACACAAAGTTTAAAAATACATGTTAAATGTTGATTGGAATATTGCCTGGTCAAATTAATGCCTTCCTTCCTGAGGGAGATATCAAAGTCTTTGAAAGGAGACTTACAAACCCAGGAGAAATGGGCTTGGTTTTTTGGGGGAATGTTGGCTCCTTCTATGGTGAATGGTGGAGGCTGGCTGTTATCAATATTTCAACTCTTAACAATGGCAATTTAGGCTATGCCTCAGTATCATGACATTATGATTTAAAATGTAATAGGAAATTTTTTATTTTTCAAAACACAATTGTTAATGCCTTAACTTTGTGTAGCATAGTGAGAGAATACAAATAGAGACTTCAGCGAGAAATTGCTTGGCAGTATAATTAGAATCATCCCAATCTTGAATTATATTTTGAAAGGATTAACTGAGGAGATTGTAAGTCATTTGTTTGTATTTTTGTAGATATCATATTGTGAACCAAGGAACCTGACTGAGCCACAGAAGGACTGTAATACTAAAAGCTAAGATTGGTTTAAATGTACTTTATTTATATGGATGATTAATGATGATGTCTTCATCCATCCAGTGACCTATGTATAGTTGGTTGGAAATGGCATCGGTAAAGAGGGCCTTATATGTCCAATATCCTTTTGTGATTTTACTTTTAAGGAAGGAATTCTCCAACTTGGATGACTTTTATTAGATCTTCAGTAAAAAAAATATCCGGGAAGAAAAACCTTTTCTTTATTTACACACTCATTATAGCTAACTAGCTTGTTCAGATTTCAAAAATTCTCTCCCATCTTTTTGTGTTGCTAGTATTTCATTGTGGTTTGGTCATGACCCTGGGTTTTCCAAGTTTATGACAACAAAGCTCAAGTTCTGACAAGTCCAACCAAGCCATAAAGGCTCTTGTAGTGTGGACCTGACTGTGTCTGCCATCTAGTAATGAGTCTAGCTATGTTCAGAGATGCTTGTTAGCAGAAGTTTGGACATAAAGGGATTGATTACTTTCATGTTTTTGTCACAGGAACTCATGAAGACAACCTTCTTTTGTGGGAAGGGAATGTCCACATTGAAGGAATCAGAAACCTTTTAGTTATGGTAATTGACAAAAGTCTACATGAAGGAATATGGCTTCAGAAGATGTACCAAATCTCTCTCCTTGGCTAGGGACTTGGGAAAATTCTGTGGTACAGTTTAAAGTTTGAACCATTAAGACATTTGCATGAAAAAGGAAGAGAATTAGAAATGCTGAAAAAGCTTTTAAAAGTTGGCCTAGCAGCTGCTAATGTATCTTTTACCTCTCAGCTGAGGATTCCCCTGGATTGGCAGATGGCTATGAATTATAACCTCTAAACCTGTGTAGTAAGTGCAAGGGATACACAGCACGTTTCTTACACAGATTGTGAACAAAAACAGCTGACGAATAGTGATTTCTAAAAATGACTACTGGGGACCTAGAATCAATAATCTAGACATGAAAGATTGGGTATCCTATTACTAATCCCTAGGTCATCCAATGCTACTTGGATAAAAATGTAATTTAAAATATATTTTCTTTTAAGCCTTATGGCAACAAGAATATTTATAGGTACTATATCACTATTTATACTATTTATAGATATTGTACTACTCTACTACCGTACTATAATAAAGTCAGTAGAAACTTTAAAAACTATCTCATTCACACATATCATACTCAATTTAATTCATACATCCTACACTAGGTGTGGCTTTGATATCCCTAAAATCTTGAAAAGTAAAACATAACTGGTGTCAATTTTAAAGTGATGACCTTTGATGCTTTGAAAAGTGAACATAAGTTCATGCACAATCATAATTGAGTTTTTGAGATATTTTGCACTAATTTCAAGGTATATCTTATATGCCCTCCTTTCTCTTTCAGTCATATTTATTCTTTCTTACTCACTGTCAACTGACCTTATCCTTTCCCATCCTTTTTTTCATTCATACCCCTTTTCCTTCTTTTCTCCTTTTCTTTTTCTCTGTGAACTTAATAGCTTTAACTTAGTAGAAGTAGATAGTGATTTTGATTTTTCTAGGGTGCGTTCCTATTCTCTGCTGAAACTTTTATCCTAGATAAGCAAGGTGTTACCTGGAGAGCTTACTCATGTTTTTCCTGTCCCATCAGCTATCTGGAATTATAAACTGATCTAGACAGGGGTTCTGAACCTTTATATGTGTCATACATAGATCTTGGGTAGCACAGTGAATAGGGAGATTGACCTGAAGTCAGAAAGAGTTCAAATCCAGCCTCAGATCTAACTCTGTGATCCTGGGCAAGTCATGTAACCACTATCTGCCTCAATTTACTCTTCTCTAAAATGGGGACAAAATAGCATCTATGATATCCCCGGGTTGTTGTGAAGTTAAATGAGATCATATTTCTAAAGCACTCTGCAAACCTTAAAGTACTGTTTATAAATAAATCCCTATTTCTTATGGGTCCCCAAAGATGTTTTAAAATGTGACATAGGAGTACAAAGGAAACTGATTATATTGAAACACAGTTATCAAATTTAAAATTTTTAAAAATGTTTTTAAAAAGTTCACAGTCCCCGTGTTCATAATCCATGAAGAAAAACTTTATATTTTGGCCTCACCTTTTTTATTTGTTCTCATTTGACAAACTGCCCTCACTTAACTAGATATGGAGATAGGGTTAGAGTACCTGTTTGCTTAAGGGTGACCTTCATTCTCTGTTATTTTGTTCCTTTGCTGTAGATAGAAATAATAATTCCAAAGTTGGAAGGGATTTTAGGGAGTATCTAGTTCATGGATCTCCTACCTAGGGACCATTAGAGATCCCTTTGTTCACATGAATATGTAATTAGATTGTGATAGAATAAAAAAGATTGCAAATCGATGAGTGCAACACATTTAAAACAAACATGAAAATTGACTTTGAGACCACAGATACAGTCCAAACCTCTCTCTCTCTTTTTTTTTACAGATGAGGAAACTGAGACCCAGAGAGGTTGAGATTTGCTGAAGGTCACACAGCTAGTTGGCAGAACTATAATTAGAACCCAGGTGAGGCAGCATAGTATCCCTGGTTTTGGAATCAAGAACTGGGTCTAAATTCCAGCTATGTACCGTAATACCTTGTATCCCTTTGAGAAATTATTTCACTTTACACATCTGAAAAATAAGGGGGTTAGGCTAGATATTTGAGACCACTTGTAGCTCTAAACCGGTTTACCCTTACCTTTTGATTTTGTTGTCTCTTGATTCTCTGAACATTGCTCTTTGCATTCTGCTGCAGTGTCTCTGAGATGTTGCTAGGTCCCCCAGACACTATATCCTGTTCATGTTTCATCCTTATGAGAAATAGAGAATGAGGGTAATTTTTGAATTCTTTGATCATAGACAGAAGAGGTGGGGAGAAGGTATGACTTTTTTTCTTGAAGCTAGTGTGGCATGATTTCTGGATGATGGATCCATAGAATATCTAGTAAAATTGGAGTCCACTATCAGTGATCCATACTCTTAAGTGGTAGTGACACTCTACCCCAGGATCTCAGATAGGCAGAGGTCTTTTTCTCCTTTTGAAGCAGTTCTTTACTTGGAGGCTTCGTGGATTGGGTAACATCAATAACCCTTGTGTTAGGTATATTCAAATCACACTTTTTATTTTTGGAGGCAAAGTTACAAAGCATACAGCTATTCCTTCTAGAGTCTATGTGTCTGAGAGGTTTTTCACTGCTCGCATATTTGCCCCCCTCCATGTTGCTTCATACATGTGATCAATATTTATGCTGATGATTTGCATATTTTTATTGTTACTTCTACTACATTATTGCTACTTCTGATAACATGCTTAGTTTTTGACATTTATAAATTGTTGTTTCTGAATTTTTCTGTAGCTGTTTTTGTCATCTCTGGAATACTTTTTAAAGCTAGGCAGGAAAATATTTGTATGTTTTGTTTTTTAGAAGGTCAAAGCCATGTGGATCTTAGAATCTATTGAATGTTAGATCTAGAAGGAAGCTGAGAAATCATCTAGACCAGTATTTAGTCCATTTTACGTGTGAAGAACTCTGATTAAAGGGCAAGTCACTGCCCATTGTCACACATCTAGTGTGGCTGGAAGGCTAGGGAGGCTTTTTTTAAACCCAAATCCAGTGCTCTTTCTATGATATCACATTGATTCTCTCCAGTAGCAACTGAGAATATATCTAGTTAAAATTCATTAAATTTAATGCTAATAATTTGTTTTATCAAAATTTTCTAAATAGGCTGCATAAAGGCCACAGTAAACAATAAATGTATTGAAATTAAACTTCTTATGTGAAAGACACATAAGAAACTGTTTCTTATGTGTCTTTTTGAAGCTATGAAATACATTATTTATTCAGCTTCATACCTTGAGACGACATATAATATTTCAGTCAACAATTATTGAGTGATTTCATTATTATTTATTATGTGCAAGGTGCTGTGGTAGACACTGTTAGGATCTGTAGAAGTGTGAGACGTAGGCACCCTAAGGCCTGGGACCAATTAGCTGGAACAATGTAAAATGTGTACACATAGAAATATAAACAACGATTGGGGGACAAAAACCCAAAACAACAATGAACCTGTGCCAAATGAGGTAGTCATTGAGATGTACTGTTTAAAATGTGAGTTACATTAATGTAAAACAAATGGAAATTATCTGTGGTGGTCTGTTTTAAAGAACTTATCCATCTTGCCAGTACTTTGAAAGACTTTTTTGGCAGGTTTGTTTTGGATCGTTCAGGGGAAAGATGAGGTGACTATTGATAGTGACTGGAAAAAACTGATTAATTGTTGGTTTTTTAATTCATCAAGTATACTCAAGTTAACTGTTTTCTTCCGTATAACCAAATAACCCTTCTTGAATCAGGTTTTATCTTTTAAAAATAAATTCAGTAACCATTAAGAATTATGTACTTTACTGGGGCAGCTAGGTGGCGCAGTGAGTAGGGCACTGGCCCTAAAGTCAGGAGGACCTGAGTTCAAATTCGGCCTCAGACACTTACTAGCTGTGTAACCTTGGGCAAGTCACTTAACCCTAATTGTTCTGCCTTCCCCCCTGCAAAAATATATATATATATACTTTAGAATTAACTCTAGATTTTTTTAACAAATTGACCAAAAAAGACAATTGTGATAGTATTAGTAAAAATGTATGGGATAAGAAGCCTTTTCCCTTAAGAATTTGAGCTGTGTCTTTTAAGTTTCCTTTACATTTCTTATTTTCTGAGTTAACATTTGGCCTGGAATTTAAGAATACCCTTGAAGGACTAAAACATCAATTGACATAGTGCATCTTTTTATCTGTAAGTAAAAAAAAATAGAGATAGTAGGATAAAAAGTTTTATTTCAAACTAAAATTATAGCATTTTTGTGTCAGTTGACATCTTTGTCCTTCTAGTGTAGGAAATAAAGTGTTACTTTTCTAGGTAACTTTTCTTTCTATTTGGACTAAAGAGCAGCTTGATCTTCCTGGTTCAGCTCCATAGGATGAATCCTTCTGATCAGAGGGAGAGAAAACTTTTCTTTGGCTGCTTCTTTTTGAAGGGAAATGGACACATTCCTTTGCTCCCTACATAGGCGCAAAAAAGACTTACTACTCTCAACTTCTAACAGTTTGAGGGATAGTGTTTTAGTCAGTTAGAGGAGCATTCTTAATCCTTTATGTTTGATATTGATGATCTGCCTTTCATGGATGTGGCTTTCCCTCCACTGGTGCACATCTCAACCTTTTCACGCCTTTTTAGCCTGTGAGATCCTCGCCCATGCCCTACTATAGAGAGTCCACCTAACATGTTAGAAGCCTTTCTCTGGTTCTATTAACATTTGATGGATACCCCTTTTTAGGACTCAAGATGCTGTCCAATCTCTTGCTACATGAATATCCCACTTTCCGTGATGATGCTACTGTCATATGATAGAGTCCGCTCTTCCCAGTGTGCAACTCTGTTCCCCTCTGCGTCCACTGAAATGCTTATTCTCCTGAGATTTTGGTTCTCCATAATTTAGAGCCAGAATGCATCACTGGGAAAATACTTCCTTAAACAGATGGACTTATAAAATTTGGAGCTAGAAGGGACCATATAGAGCATCAAATTCAAATCCCTTATGTTACAGAAGAGGAAATGTTAACCCAGAGAAGTTAAGTAATTTCCCTAAGATCACAAAAGGAAAAAATAATTAGACCCTTCTAATTTCTCACCTGCCTGTACTACTTTGAGACTTATCTGACTCTTCCACCTTGCCCCAGGAAGCTCATTATTTGGAGAATCTCACCAACCTGTAAGGTCCCATCAGTCTTGAGATTCCACCTCATCACTACTCTCCAGCTTTCTGATTGGAGGGTAGAGGCATGAACTCCAAAACCTCCAAGGAGAGAGCTTTGGTCAGAACATGTCATTTCTCACCTTGCTGTACTATTTTGGGATTTCTCTGACTTTTCCACTATGCCTTGTGTCAGGTACATTCCTCTTACCCCACTTAGCTCCTTTTATAAGTTGTTTTCCAACATTAGATTTTAAGCTCCTTGATTGTAGAGACTATCTTTTCAGCACTTAGTGCAGTGCCTGGGCCTTAGTAGGTGCTTAATAAATGTTTATTGATTTATTGATTTTGTTTTGTATTTGTATCCCCAACACTTAGCATAATACCTGGCATATAATAGATGCTTAATAAGTTTTTATTGACTATCATTGACTGAACTAGGATTCAGATCAGGTCTTCTGACTCTAAATTTAGTCCTTTCTGCTGTTCCACAACTTCTGTCATTTTTGTAGGAGGCAAACTATTATTGAAAGTGCTATCGCTTGCCAAATGATCCAGTCTGATCTCTTGTTCTGTTCAGTTTGGGGCCCAGCTCATCTGCAGTACCTGGCTAAAGTGGATGTGGTTCAGACTGTCTCGATGAGTTGTTCATCTGAATGTTTGTCATAATCCGGGTGCTGTATGTTCTTCATCCTTTGGAGCTGTTCCTATGTCACTTCCAAGCAGATCACTAGTGATACAGAGACTTAATTTGTTATTGATCAAGAAGCAATATTGTGGAGTATATAGAAAGAAGCATTAGAACCAGAAAGACCTGGGTTCTGTGCCACCTATGGCATAGACTGACTGTATGGCCCTGGGCCTCTCAACGCTCTAGGCCAAGCCTCTAAGACTATGATTTCTCTTTCATATAAGTCTCTGGATAGTAATATAAGGTAGTGAGCTATTTTAGTCTGATTATTGACATGAGTTCTCTATGTATTTCATAATAATCAGAGCTCTCATTTGTATAGCATCTTGATTATTCCCACTTTATAAAAGGTAAAACTGAGGTTCAGAGAGATTAAGTGATTTCCCCAGGGTCCCATGAATAATTAGTAACATTCATTAGGGATTTAGTGTTCTACTCCTCTGACTCCAAGAATTGTACTCTTTTCTCTACGCCATGTAGTATGTAGGTGATTCTTTTAGTCTTTTAACTAAAATAATCCTAATTAATACATCATGGTCCTATAGAATTATTTACTTGGGTGAATACATTTCTTCTGTCTTCGAGTCATTTAATAATGATTCATCCAATTTTAAGCAAGATTTACATAGAAACTGCTGTCAGGAAAGGAAACATTTTCTTTTGTAAATGATTTGACTGCAGTATGTTGGACATTTATAAGTAGTAGAATATTGTTTCAGCAATTCCACCATTCTTTATTTTGAAATTTTTATATGATTTAGGAGGGTACTTTCACTGCAACTAAAAATCTTCAAGCCACTTCAGTTCCTTACCATTCTGGTCACTCCTACAAGTCAATTTCAAAGCACACATTTTTATTTGCTTTTTATTATATCCAACTTTGTACATAACTGTTGCTCCACTTTTTCATTATCTCTATGTAATTTCAGACTATATGTATGTATGTATGTATCTGTGTATATATAGGGAAAATAGGAATTGTTTAACAAAATTGATGTTAGACTAATGATGTTTTATTTTCCCAAATCTAACCCTCCTTCTCACTTATTTATTTCTGTTGATTCCACCATCATTCTTTCAATCATGATAGGCACATATCCTTGGAAATATTTTTGAGTGCTCCTTTTTTCCTACCTCACTTGTCCAACCCAACGTGAAGTCCTGTTGATTCCACATCTTTAGTCTCTCTCAAAAAGTCTTCTCATCCCTACTTCTACTGGAATAACCCTAATTCAAGTCCTCATCTTTTCTTGAACAGACAATTGTAATACCTCCTTAACTGGTTTTCCTAAATCTAGTATTCTTCCTAATGCACAACTCTGATAAAACTAGTCCTCTATTCTAAAATCTTCTGATGATTCTCCTTTGTCTATGAAATAAACTATACATCCCTTGTGTCCTGGCATTCAAGGCCCTCTGCAAACTGGCTTTGATCTACCTTTGTAGCCTGGGCTCATACTTCTTCACTTTATTTACGATATGTTCTAGACCCCAAATGAACTACTCCCTCTTCTCCTACTATTCAAATTGCCCTCTCTGTTCACACACCATTCTCCATGCTTATAGTGGTTCCCTTCTTCCTAATTCTTCATTTCTACACTTTTATTTGTTGAAATCTCTTCCTCTATTCTCCATTTCCCTTTCTTGTTTTCTTGTTGTATACTTGTTTTGCCCCTCCCCCCCAATCAACTGTAAGCTTCTTGAAAGTAGATTCTATTGCATATCTCTATCTCCTGCAGAGTAGCCTATACACAGGAGAAAGATAATTCTTTTTTGTTGAATTAAATAGTTGTATATATTCATAATCATTACTAAAAAGTAAAATATCTAGGCCAAAGTAATCTTGGCCTTTCAAATAAAAAATGAACCCACCAGATATTGTGGGATGGTAGGAGGTTTCTATTGAGGGAAACAGAGTTGCCACTTGAATAGTTAACCATTTGATTATGTAACAGTATACTATGATGGAGTTAGAAATCTTTTCCTGGTTCTAGTTGAAGATCAGAATACATGAAGCAAAGGAATAGATGGCCTTTTTCTTGGCTCCTGTAACTCTAGATGCTGGGCTTATTCACATAAATGGCTAATCCCTTTCTAAATCTTTCTAATCTATTTACTTCAATAATATCTTGCCACCATAAGGTCCATGGGTTAATTATATGCTGTGTAGCAAATTGCTTCCCTTGTGTGCTGTTGATTTTTCCCCTATTTCCTCAGATACTTATTACCCTCACCAAAAAGTATTTACAATGTACTCACTTGCTCAAGGTACAGAACAAACTAAACAAATCCAGCCCCTGCTCTTTAGTTACTTAATAATCTAAAATAGGAAGATAAAGTAAGTTATAGTTGTTTGTTGTAGTTTTCAGCATTTTAACTGATGCCATTTCATCCCTAGTGCTATTTTTTCTAATTTCTACATTTTGCTCCCCTTCCTCTTATCAAGTAAATCCAGGTGTTGAAATCTATTCTAGTAACTATCATGTAATCAATAAGCACCGTATGCTGAGCATTGTCTTAGGTCCTAGGGAAAGAGTGACAAAAATTGTAAGTCTCTGCCCTCAAGGAATTTCTATTCTATTAGCAGAGACAACATGTACAAATAGAAGCATATGAATACATCTATGTATACATACACACCCATATACATGTACACACAATAAGTAGAAAGTAATTTGGGTTGACTATGCACTAGTAGCTGGAGGGATCCGGAAGAGGACTAATGTGAGATAGCTAGGTAATTCAGTGGATAGAGTGTTGACCTGGGGTGAGGGAGGAATACCTGAGGTCAAATCCAATCTCAGACACTTACTAGCTATGTGAGCCGGGGCAAGTCACTTAATGTCTGTTGGACTCAGTTTCCTCAACTATAGCACCTACTTCACAAGGCCATGAAGAGGGCTGAAGCAGGAGCTTGGTCAGGCATTGAAGATGCCAAGGTCACCCGTTGCATCTGGGGCCACTGGACTTCAGTAACTCTGGAAAAGAGAGTGGGACGGATGACTTTGCATCTTCGAACTTGAGATTTAAAACAGAGAAACCAAATAGCAGGCTACTTCAGGAGTCCAGTAGAATGTAAGCTTCTTGAAGTCAGAGTCTGTTTTGTTTATTGTTGTATTCCCAGCACCTGGCACAATGCCCATCACATACAATAAATATTTATTGAATTGAATACCCTGAGTGAAATCCAGAGACTGTGATGTGACCAGAACTTATTAGCCACTGTCACTAGGAAGGTTTCCCCTAGGTTGAGAGGGTTTAGTTTAATTCTTTTTCCACAGAACTATATAACATATGGAGCATTATATGTTTGTTCTCTCTTTGGAAAACCCCACTGATTCTTCCTTTCCTGAGAACTTTACCTTCTTTTCAACTTTTAACCATTTTGAAGCCAAACTTCAACCACTTCCTTCATAGTTAACAAATTTTCTTGAGAAGCTCCTTTCAAAGTAGTTTTTTTTTCTTAAAACCAAAGTGAGAAATGCTCTCTGGTATTTTCATATATTATTACTTCCATATACTACTACTTCCATGTATTACTAAATATAGTGTTGTGCGCCTACAACCTTCAAGAGTATTTTGTATTAGACAAAGAGGGTTATCTTTTGTTCTGATCTCTTTTTATCTAAATATAATCATGTTCATGAACCCTGGGTATATACGAGGTCAGCCCAGTGATACTACTTGTATAGAGCTGTACAGGACTGTCAGCTGCAACCTTGTTTAGGTACATCTAAAATTGGGCATCCTGTGAGAAATAATTAAGTTGTCTCAGGCTAAAGAGTAGGAGTTTAGAAAAGCTTTCCAGGAATGTACTGAAAGAAATGCTTCTTTTTCTAGGGCTTCATTTCTGTTGTTTCTCAGGCCAAGTAGCATTTTGAAAGTGATACAGTGCATTGTCTTCTTTTTCCTATTAAAAAAGAAACAGAAGTTTTGGACTGTTCAAAACACATTTGGGTTTTTTTTAAATCAAAAGAGACTTATGCATTAGATTACTTATACCGTTGTGTTAACAAGACCAAGGTCAGGGTTTCAGTCTGTAGGAGTGTCTGGTGTGGGTGAGGAGGAGCAAATAGTGAGGAGGAAGAACAGCATTTATAAAAGGAAGACCTGGGTTCAAGTCCTTTCTCTGAATGATACTAGCTGTGTGACAGTAGACAAGTCACTTAACTTCCCAGTGCCTCCAGGTTACTCTCTACTACTCTACTACCACAAGTTACAAAGAGAGAGTTACCACACTGCAAGTTCCCAATCAATAAAATCATAGGTCCTAAACACACTCCATTCCTTCATGACTCACACCTCACTCTCCACACCCCCCAAAAAACAACAACCAACAACCAAGCAGGCTAGTCTAGGGAAGCTTCATGATATGGTGGAAAGCGTGTTAAACTTGAATTCAAAGGACCTGAATTCCAATTCTGGCTCTGCTTGCATGACTTTTGGGCAGGTTGCTTAACCTGTAGCACTTAGTTTTGCTAACCATGGGAAGGTGATGTGTAAGGTTCATTTAGACTCTAAATAAGTGAATGTCCCCAGAGCTGTGACTACCCAACAACTACACAAACCTACACATGAGGACACACACAGCATTTATTATGGGTATACTATGAGAACAGCATCATTGCTAGGTGCTGGGTAAGGTATAATGCTAAATGAAATGGTCCTTGCCCTTTGAAGAGTGTGTATCACTGACCAATAGCATATCAGGATGCCTTCCACTGACTACAAAAGGGATTGATTAAGAACTGGCAAGATGCTTGATGTAATTTCATCACTAATATTATATTTCTGTGCCCTAGGCAAGGTAAGAAAATTGTTCTTCCTCTTCCCATATATTCTACCTCCCCATATAAAAAAATGCAGTTTATCTCTTCAAAGTATTTTCTTTCTATTTAGAAATGTGGCAGCAGCAATGAAGCAAAATCACAATTATTTATATATAGATACAACCACAAGTTCAGTGACTACAATAAAAACCTAACAGTGGGAACAGTGTAACAAAAAAAAATCCCTCATGGTCCTGCTTTGGCTAGCTGCTTCTTTAGTCCTGTTCTAGCACTTCTGGAAAGACAATTCAAAGGAAACATTCTAATGAATGTTTGAAGAGCATTGAACTTAGAGAAAGCATTTGTTGCTCCAGGATCTACTATCTAGACTATTAGAATTTAGGTAGCTTAAGATAATCAAAGGAAGTGGGAAAGGAAAAGATCTGAAGAATTTGATTAGGAGTTTCTTAATTAGTCAGCTGGTTTATATTTAGGATTTACTTTGTGTGTAGCACTGTGCTAGGTGCTGTTTGGAGAAGGGTTTGAAAACCAGGCAGAAGAGTTTGGGATTGTTGAAGTAGGCAATAAGGGATGTAAGGTAGGTGAGCTTCCTGGCTGCCTACCAAGAAGGTGTTAAACAAGATATCATGATAGCAGGAGGAAGCTGTGTTCTAGTGGACACAGAGCATTTGTTCTGGAGTTCAAAGATTTGGGTATAGATTTGGCTCTGTCGCTGAACTTGCTGCTTTAGCTTGAGCAAATGCTTTCATCTCTGCGACTCAGTTTCCACATCTGTAAAATGTGGATAAGAATACACTAGTATATACTTCACAGTGTTGTTATAAGGAACAAAGGAGACGATGTGTGCAAACCACTTTTTAAAGTAATGTATAATCATTTATGAAATGGCTACTATGTATAGAATAATCATAGTAGGTGCTGAGGATATAAAGTCAAAAATTAAATAGACTCTACTTGCAAGAAGCTTATATTGTACTCTTATGGAGAGTTACTTTAATGACAGCATGTCTGTATGTTATAGAAAGGCATGAAAGCAATGCTTTAATGCCAACAAACAGAATGTCTCCTGTAGGGTAGCTGCTGCTACAATAGAGTGCTGGGCTATAGTCAGGAAGACCTGAGTTCAGATCCAGACTCAGCACTTGCTAGCTGTGTGAGAAAGTTCCTTAAATGGCTGTTTGCCTCAGTTTCCTCAACTGTGAAAGGGGGATAATAGTAGCACTTACTCCACAAGGTTGTTGTGTGGATCCAGTGAAATAATATTTGTAAAAAAAAAAAAGTGCTTAACACAGCACCTGACACAAACTAGTGCATTGTTGTTCATTCGTTTCAGTTATGTCTGACTCTTCGTGACCTTATTTGGGTTTTTCTTGGCAGAGATACTGGAGTGGTTTGCTATTTCCTTCTCTAGCTCATTATACAGATGAGGAAACTGAGGCAAACAGATTAAGTGACTTGCCTAGGGTCATACAGCTATTAAATATCTGAGGCCACATTTGAACTCAGATCTTCCTGGCCCCAGGCCCAGTGCTCTATCCACAGCACCACTATATTAAATGCTTATTTCCTTCCTTCCTTCCATCCCAAATATACTAGGATTTCTGATTTTGTGTGTCATAAAATTGAGATTCCTACTCTTCGAGAAAGCAGCTGAGGTTTCCTCTATCAGAATCTGCTTTTATGTTTGACCTGCATATTCCCTCTAGCTATCTGTCCATTCAAGGCTGATCAAGCCCCCTTGCAGGAAGCCTAGGAGAAGCTTTTGGCTTAGTTTGTTGCATAATCAAGATCTGTTTTTATTACTGATTTGAATCTGTTTTCTTGACTACACTGCTCTGCCCATTTGGTTCCTATGGATCTGCCAATTCCTGGCTGACTGCCCAGCCCTTTGAGCATCTGCTTTGCTTTCCAGTATTTGTGTTCTGGTGTCTACCTTTCTGAGTTTTGCCCTGCAGCCTTGCTTTAACTAAAGTATCTGAATGTGCCCTGACTTCATGTTGGTTACTGATCTTTGCTTTGACCAGACATCCAACTGTCTGTCTCCTGGAGTCATGTTGTTCTCCCAGCCCTTGATATTTCCATTCTCAGACCTCCATCCCATATCCATGACCCATCACTTTCTCCAATCCTGGTGCTAAAATCAGGCCTTTAAAAATAATTTTATTTTTTATTCTGAATTTAATGAGTGTATGTGTGTGTGTATATGTGGAGGCGGGGAGGGGAGGGAGAGAAGTGGAAGAACATTTCCATATACGAAATAACACAGGAAAAGATGTGTATATGTAAAACTAGGTATCTCTTACAGCTTGCCTTTAAAATACACACAACATAAATTGAATATGTTGTTTTCAAAGCTGTCTGCTTATCTGTATTCCCTTCAAATTGTCCAATTTTTGGACAACATATTATCCAATTTTTTAAATGTTTCTTTTCTTTCCTCATTTCTTTTTTTTTAGGGCGCTAATACTAATTCTAGGTTCCTTCTCCCCAACAAGTTCCTCATCCTCAAGTAAAAACACTACCCGTGTAATAAATAAACATTATCAAGCAAAACAAATCCACACGTTTGCCATGTCCAAACAGGTTTGTCTCATTCTGTACCTTGGATCCATTGCCCCTCTGTGAGGAAGCAGGTAACAAGTTGCATCAAACAGTCCTCTGAAGTTGAGATTGTTAAGTCTTTCAAAATTGTTTTCTTTACAGTATTGTTGTACAAACCGTTCTCTTGGTCTTCCTTACTTCATTTTGTATCAATCCATATAAATCATTCTGAATTTCATCCCATTTTTTTATAGTGCTGCAACACTATTCTTTCGCATTCACATAACACAATTTGTTCAGTTAGTCCCTAACTGATGAGCATTCCTTTAGTTTCACATTCTTTGCCATCACAAAAAGAGCTACTATATACATTTTTGCACACATGGATATTTTCCTTTTTTCTGTAGTCACTTTGGAGCATAGGCTTAGGAGTGGCATTACTGGGTTAAAAGTTATGCATAGTTTAGTGCCTTTTTGGGTGTAGTTCCAGATAGCTTTCCAGAATAGCTGTATCATTTCACAGAATACCAGTGCTCCTGTTTCCCTACAACAATTGTCATTTTTATTTTTACTCATCTTTGCCAATCTGATAGGGGTAGAGTGGAACCTCAGAATTGTTTTCATTTGCATTTCATTCAGTACTAGTGATTTAGAATATTTTTAATATAGCTGTTATAGTTTGAATTTCTTCATTTTAGAACTGCCAATTCATAAACTAGCCATTTATCTTCCCAGGAATGGCTCTTGTTCTTATATATTTGAATCAATTCCTTTATATGTCTTGGATACCGGCCTGTTATCAGAGAAACTCTTTACAAATATTTCACCCCATTAAGTGTTTCTACTGTAATTTTAACTTCATTGATTTTATTTGGGCAAAAACTATTTTAATGTTATGTGACCAAATTCTCCATTCTCCTTTCTAGGATCTTTTCTGTCCTTTGTCTAATCATGAACTTTTTTCCTATCCATAGTTGGGAAAGTAAACCAGGCCTTTTCTATAGCTTCATTCTACCACTAGTTCTTCAGGTCTGTTTTCACAATGGCTTCTAAATTTTTACTCCTGTCTTCCTTTAGTGTACAACAGTGTGTTTCAAAGTGGAATTCTGTGTTGACAAGTAGGGAAGACAGGGGGAAACAGATACAATATTCCTTCTCCCTCCCCTACCATCTTAAGGTATGCTTCATTGGAGGACTTTTATACCAGCTATAATCCTTTCCCTTCCAAGTGGCTTAAGATTGTTGTTCAGTGTGAGTCATAGGATTTTAGGGTTTAATATGGAAGTTATTCTAGAGATCCTGTACTCCTACTCTCATTTATTTTACAGGTGAGGAAATTGAGGCCAAAAACAGTGAATGACTTAGCAGGGTCACATAGGTATTAAGTAGCAGGTCTCCTGGCTCCAAATTTAGTGTTCTTTCTATTATATCACATTTGTGTCATTTATCCCTTATAATTTGATATATCGTTTACTTACAGCATCATTTACAAACAAAAAGCTTAATGGCAAAAAGTCCAGTGAGGCATGTTTGACCAACCTCCTGTTCTTTGAGATGGTCTTTCCTTCTTTGTTGTCTCATTCTGTTTTAACTAGTTCTTTTTACTGAGTTTCTTTGAATATCCTTGCTTAAGCACTATTTAGTTCAGAAACCAATTTATTCCAATTTGATTAGCCATCACGTACTATCACTTTTCAACTAGTCAGGCAATAAACATTTATTAAGTGCTTACTATATGCCAGGCACCGTGCTAAGTATTGGAGATATAAGAAGAGGAAAAAAACAATCCTTGCCCCGAAGGAGCTTACAATCTGATGGGGAAGACCACATACAAACACATATATACAAGATAAATAGGACATAATTAACATAGGGATTAAGAATTAAGGGGAGTTGGGGAAAGCTTCCAGTAAAAAAAAAGGGGGGGGAGGATTTTAATTGGGACATAAAGTAAGTAAAGAGAAGTCAGTAGCCTGAACAGAGGAGGATAGTGTTTCAGGCCTAGGGGACAGCCAGAGAATCATCTTGTTTTCCTAACCTTGTTTGCTCATTATGTTGGTTCTACTGTCATTACCTGTAATAATTATTTTTAGGGGCTCCTAGGTCAAGGCTTAATTACCCATGCATACCAAACTACATTTCATTTTTATTTTAGCTTTGCTTAAGACTAGGAAACAATAATTCAGAAATAACTGCTTTCTTGGTTTTTAAGCTGAAAAGATTGATAATTTTTTTCTCCTATTCTTACATATACATGCCTCATAAAGTTCTAAACTATTTCATGCACGGCATTTCTCTGATAACTTATGATGAAAAATTCACTTGAGGATGAAATGCTGGTGGAAGTGTGTTTTTTTTTATTCATAAGAAAGTATCCAATAAATGAAGTCTTTAGAAACAAGTTCAAAAGGAATGAATTGTGCTTTGAGTAGGTGGTCAACTACAACTATATAGAACAGTGAGTTTAATAAGTTTCTCAAAGTGATTACTGAAAATGACATTCTTGCAATTATTGTGAAATCACTGAAGCAGCAGTGTTTTATTAAGTTAAAAATATTTCCAATGCATTATTATTTGTAGACTCATGAAAATTGAGCAAACGTAAAGCTCTGCCTCCTAGCTAAAAAGCAGAACTCTCACCCAAACCCCTGACTTGTACTAAAGTTGTTTCCAGATAGAACTTTTGCTGCTTAGATCATTCATTAACTTTTTATTGTGACTTACTAATTAAGTCCATTTTCTCTTTCTGCCCACTTTCTTATTCTTCCTATCAAGAACAGATTTTATGGGAAGTTAATTGAATCTGAGGTAAAACCAACCAAACCAAAAAATCTCATGTAAAAATGTGAATATAGATTCATCTTGGAATCACAATAAACACTTTCTTGCTTCCATAAATGTCTATTTTGTTGAGGAACATAAGATGTTTTTATGAGGCAACTGTGGTTTTTTTTTCTTTTTTCTTCAGTGTTTTGCTCAAACACTGCAACTTCTCTTATATTTCCTGAAGCAGTTATGTGGTCACAGATGCCTCCTGCCATACAAAAACTCCTCAAACTGAAACCAAAAATACATGCATACATGCAGTCATTTTCGTGAAGTGACACATTTTATCAAAATATCTTGGATCATTCACATGCTGCAAAGAATTTACTAAGCATCTCTTTCCATGTGGTGCTCAGTTGGGTGCTGCCTAAAAGTGAATTAATTATGCTCCCCATTCTCTAGCTTGTAATCATCATAAGAACAGGATATATACAACATTTTTTTTTCCAAACCTCTTTTGTTAGTGTTACTGATATCTTTGTAGGGGGGAAATGTCAAACCTTGATGACTTTATAGGATGTGAAAGCAATTTACTCAGTTCCTGTGACGGCATGAGGAGTGGAAATAGATTTGCATTAATTATCTTTGAATAAGATTGAAGAGCTATGAAGGGAAGTCATCCATCTTTCCCTTAGCTATGAGGCCAGACTGAGGGTTTGCTACATAAAAGGGGCTTGGGAAGGCGACGTAAGGGTTGGGAATTTTCAGAGACAGCATCAAGACCATATTGTAAGAAAAATCAGTGTTGAAAAACTTTCCATAATCTCCCTTTCCCTTTCTCTCCCTTCCTCCACAAGTCCTCCCCCCCCGCCCTGCCAAATTCTGTGCTTTGGGTTTGAAATATAGCTAGAAATAGGAGCTTCATTCTTTGATTTTTCCACTAATTTGTAGTTTATTTTCTATAAGAATCCAGTTTTATTTAAGAGTTCTGAGTACTGACATGAGGAATACCAGAGAGAGTGGAGTAATAATAGCATTAGGAATGCATACAGGCTAAATGCAAAGTCTGTAATACAGATGGAATTTTAGTGAATTCATTTGTAAACCTGAATGAAGGAGTCAGAGTTTTGAGCTAAAAAGAGGTCTTAGGGAGATAATCTTGTCCAATACCCTCTTTTTTGCAGTTGAAGAAACTGGGGCCTAGAGAAATTAAATGATTCGCTCAAGGTCAGAGACAGAACTAACTCCTGTTTCCAATACATCATGTTACTTCAGTTTGACATGTGAAGTATTTGCTACTCATGATAATATTCCTAGTGAGCTTTATACTTTAAAAAACACTTTATACAAAGTAACTATGAGGTATGATGAGTGATATCCCCATTTTATAGGTAAGAAAAATGAGGCTTCAAAAAGCTAAGCAAATTGTACAAGGTTACATGGCTACCTTGGTTGGTTGGTTGTTGTCCTTCATTCTTGAGGAGAACCAAAATGGCATCACTATGCTTGAGTCAAGATTCAATGGCTGATCAGACCAATGGGAGCTCAGAATGCTCTACCACAGGTCAGGCACAAGTCGTCTCTGTGAACATTTGGGGTAGATACTCCAAACTGTGCATCCTTTGTTTCCTTTGAGCTGTTTCAATTCTGCTTTGCTCATAGAACACAGCACTTTCTCTGATGTGGGCATGCCATGCTGAGCGTTCCTGTGCCAGTGTCTCCCAGGTCACACAATCAATTCCAAAGAGAGACCTTGAAAGTGTCTTTGTATCACTTGCTTCTTCTGACCACCATGTGAACACTTGCCCTGTGTAAGTTTTCCATGGCTACCTAGTTAAGAAATAGAGAAGCCAGGATTCAAACTGCAGTCTTTTGACCCTTGATCCATTGCTCTTTTCCACTATGCTTTGTAATGTTTGAAAGTTTAAAGCTAATAAATGATGGCAACCATCTTTCTTATTTTAAGTAAGATATATGTAGAAAGACCAGCCCTCTGAAAAACCTGATACAAGCTGCTGAGTCATTCTTTTGGCTTAGAGTCAGTCAGTCAAAGAAAGCCAAAAGTTAGTCCATGCTCTCAAGGAGTTCATGTTTTAAAAGGGAGACAACATGCCAGTGACAATGTACAAACCAGCTATATCCAGTCTAAACTAGAAGTAATCTAAACAGAGGAGAGATACTAGAATTAAGTAAGATTGGGAAAGGCTTCCTGTAGTAGGTAGAATTTTATCTGAGACTTGAAGGAAACCAGGGAAACCAGGAGACAGATGAGAAAGGAGAATATTATGGGCGGGCCAATGGAAGTGCCTAGCGGTTAAGGGATGGAGTGGGTGTCTTGGTCAAGGAACAGCTAGGAGACCATTATCACTGGATTGAAATGTAGATGGCAGATGTAAAGTGTAAGAACACTGAAAGGGATTAGGGACAGGTTATGAAGGGCTTTGAATGCCAAACTCAGGATTTTATAGTGAGAGGGAGCCCTTAGGGATTTTTAAGTATAGAGGCCAATAATATTGTCAGACCTGCACATTAGAAAGATAAATGCAATACCTTAGTGGTGGATAGACTGGAGTGGGGAGATATTTGTGGCAGGTAGATCAAGCAACAGACTATTGTAGTAGTCCAGGAATGAGGTGGTGAGGGACAGCATTAAGACAGTGGCAGTGTCAGAGGAGACAAATGGGGTATATAAAATAGATTTACAACAGTCCTTGGCAACAGATTAGATGGAAAGATGTGAGTGAGAGAATGAGGAAGATACCTAGGTTATGACTAAGAGTATAGTAGTACCTTCTACAGTAATAGGGGAGTTAGGAAAAAGAGAGGGGGAGGGGGAAGAATATATTAATTTCCATTTTGGACATGTCAAATCCAAGATGCCTACAGGTCATTTGGTTCAAGAAGGAGAAGAAAAGAGAGCCCAGACTGGTCAGGTAGGAGTAGGAGAAGAACCAGGGGAGAGTAGTGTCATAAAACCTTGTTTGTTCTTCTTGGAGAGGACCATGACATCAAAGAGGTGAGGCTATGACATGCAAGTGAATCAGATTTAAGTTAGGAAGGTTGTGCAAAGTCACCAGCCTCATTTTCTCCTCCAGAGCCATCTGGGTCCTGTGGTGAGATATACATCAGGACCACTGGAGATGGCCTTGGATGCAGTGGGAAACCTTGGCCTTTTTAAGCTAAGGACTTAAACAGGCCTCAGTTTGGCTGAAGCAAGGGCCCATTCAGTGATTAAGGATAAGTAAGAAATGAGGCAAGGAATGGCCTCTTTACCTAGTCAAAAAAAAAAAATCAGTCTGGGAGGGGAAGACTCTCAGGATTTCTGGCCAAAACAGAAACAATTGCTATTTACATTCACTCTGAACCGATCTGGGCTCAAACTATGACCAAGTCAGGGTTGGCCTGGGGCCTATTGTTGGCCAGTCAATGCGAGCCAGAAATTGTTGTGTTTGTCCTTCATTCTTGAAAGAGGACCATGACATCAGGGAATGGTGACATGAATTGCAGTTAACTTAGATTTGAGTGAGGGAGGGCTGTGCAAGGTCACCAGCCTCACTTTCTCCTCCAGAGCCATCTGAGTCTAGTGACCTGATATTTATCAGAATGACTGGAGATGGCCCAGGATACAATGGGAGACCCTGGCCCTTTTGGGCTGAGGTCTTTCCAGGTTCTCACTTTGAGTGAGGTAATGCCCATTCAGGAGAGCCAGAGAACCTAGAGAAAAAGAGAATATTAAGGAAAAGAGGGTGATTGATAGTATTATTAGAGGTCAAGAAAGATGAAAGTTGAAAAAAAAGGCCATTAGATTTGTGAATGAAGAGATTGGTAGCAAATTTGGAGAGCGCAGTTTCAGTTGAATGATAAGTTCTGTAGCCAGACTATAGAGAATTTAGGAGAAAGTGAGAAGAAAGGAGGTCAAAGCACCCATTGTAGACAGCTTTCTCAAGGAGTTTAGCCCCACAAAGGAGAAGACATATGAGATGATAGCTAGCAAGGATGGATGATGAAGTGAGGATATTTTGAAGGTGAATGAAAGATGGGCATGTTTAGAAGCAAAGAAGCAACCAGTATACAGGGAGAGAGTGAAGATAAGTGAGAGATGTGGATGATAGAGGGAAGATAGAATGGAATTGGAGGGAGAGGGGTTTGCCTTGGCAAGGAGAAGGACTGCCTCTTCCTGTTAGATAGGGGTAAAGGAGGAGATGGTGTAGAAGGCATCTGAGAGATATGAGAAGAGGAGAGAAGAGGGAGCTTTAGAGGAATGGCCTCAGTTTTTTTTAATAGAATATGAGGAAGTTTCTCAGCTGAGAAGGTGGGAGGAAGGGAGGTCATGGGAGGTTTGAGGACACATGAAAGGGCTTGGAAGAGCCATTTGGGGTGAGTGGGATAATGAGTTAATTGGGGAAATGTAGAAGGATTGCCTAGCAGCAGTGAGGACCCAATTGAGGATATATAACATAAATGTGTAGTGGACTGGTTGGAAAGATTCTGTGATTTTCTTCACCTTCATTCAGCAGTATGTGTGTTGCAGTGAATATGATGGATAGTGAGAGTGATCCAAGGTTGAGGGTTCCCTAGGGCACAATCAGCAATATAATAAAGAGACAATGGACTCAAGAAGAATACAGTATAGAGTCAAACTGGTTCACCAAGGGGTCAGGTGTGGGAAAAGAAAAGAAAGACGCTAATGCAAAAGAGATAACCTGGGGGAGAATTGAGAAGTCAAAGGGCTGGAAGTCACTGTGTGGATGAAGAGTAGATATTGGAAGGCAGAGGAAGAAGTGAAATGTCAATAGACCATGATCAGATAAGGGAATTTCAGAATTCCTGAATGTGGAGGAGGTGGTGCATTTGTGGCTGTTGGGAATATCAAGGATAAGGTCATCTTTGTGGAAGGCAAGGTGGAGGAGTAGGTTTGAGAAATGAATACTTTGAGGAACAGAGAGATTTGGGTATTTGAGGGAGTATCAGTATGTCTGTTTAAGTTCCCTTGTAGGAGGATAGGAGTTGAGGAGAGAGAGATTGTGAGCTAGGTTCTGAACTTCTTAAGCAAGGAAGAGGCATTTACTGGAGGATTATAGACAACAGCTACCAGGATTTTGATTGGGTGGATGTGTATAAACCTCAAAGGAACAGAGATTACTGAGTGATAGTGGTAGGAGGAGACCTTGGAAGTGGCAATGGGGAATAAGGAATATTAACAATTCCCCAAATTTCACTACTGAGTGGAGAAAAATGAGTGAAAGTGAAGCTGGAGCTGATAAAGGGAAGTCAGGAAGCTTGTCATTAGGAGGAGCCAGGTCTCAGTGAGAACCAGAAGATAAAGGAGTGGGCAAAGAAAAGATCTGAGGAAAGCAACTTTGTTGCCTTTTCATGTATTTCTGAGAGCATAGCGGAAAAGATGAGTAGCTTTAGCGCAGTGTTCAGTTGAGGTGAGTGGGAATAAAGGGTCTGGCTTGGCCATCAGAGAACTGAAAATGGCAGGTGAATGATGATTGCCAGGTCATCACTGGGGTGGAGGATATGACCAGGGGAGTTTTTTAATCTTTCAGTATAAGTTAAATTTTCATTGACCACAGGACTTTGTACTCAGGGAAGAGTTCTTTCTGGGATTCAGGCGGTTCAGCCAATGCCTCAAGGATGAAGACCCCACTGGAGACTTGATGGAATAGTTTTTCTCTTCTTCTCTGGAAGGGATTAGCCTGGAGCTCTTTACTCACAATACCCATTGATGTATCCAATTTATCAAGATCCTGTTATCTTAGAAAATTGCCCGAGGCTAAAAAAAGTTAGACTACTTTCTCATGGCCACGTTGGAAGAGTCCACATAGTAAGAATCAGAGGTGTAATTTGAATTTAGATGTTCCTGACTCTACGTCTAGGGCTCTAGATGTTACACCATGCTGCCTTTTGATAATTAAGCTAAACTTTTAAAATTCACCAAGATTTTGTTAGTTACTGATGGAAAGTAAGATTCTTAGAATTTCCTGTTCTTATAATAATTTTTTTTAAAGACTCAAAACACTATCCTAACCTGGTACAACATATATCTGTTGCTGTAGAGGATGAAAAGCTAAGCTAATTTTAATTAGAAAGAATAATTAGAAAGTGAAGATACTTTTATAAGTTATTTTTAGACAACATTATTTTTCCAGTTAAAAATTTGTGAGTAAGCAATTGTAAGTTATTGCAGATATTCTTAGGTATTTACTTGTTCTCTCCCTCCTTCCCCATTAAAGTTCCATGAGAATAAAGATTACTTCATTCTTTGTACTTGTATCCTCAGTGCCTGGCACAATGCCTGGTGTATAGGCATTTAATAAATATTTACTGATTGACTGATTTCAGAATTTAAACACTCCCCAGAAAAAGTCATTTCCCTTTTCCACTTAAAAATTCAAGGTTAAAATATATCCACAAATTAAAATTTCAAGTTAAAATCCCAATAGAAGTCTTGTTTGAGGGAGCCTCTTGTACACACTGGTATTATCTTTCCAAAGCAGGCCAGTCAAATCTCTGTCAGGGATTTACCAAGCTGTCGTTGTTTCTAGCCTACTTCTCAACCAGACAGAAACTCTGAACACCCAAAAATTCATCAGACAAATGACTGATTACCTTCTGGGTTAATTTAGTGCTACTCCCAGCATAATCCTTATTTATAGGTACACCTTTTACTCATTCAGAATGAGCTTGTTGGAAAGGTAAGAACACTGAGACAGCAGGTTTACTGCAGTGATTATAAGAGACATTAGACAATGCTCAGACATATCACATATGTAACTGTTTGACATTGGTATTAGAATATTTTTCTTTTTACCTAGTGAGCTGTCATAGACATTAGAGATTTCTAATATAACAACCGATCACATTAGTTCCCAAACATGTATCTGAAGCAAATAAGTATTTCATTCAGTGAGGTATTTTATGTCTTGTTTAGTTTCTTTAACAGCATGTGGGATTTTTGTATCTGTTCCCTTTCGACCTTTTGATATGGTCAGCCTTGGAAGTCTGTTATATTAGGTAAAGCTATTTCCTGGTAGAGTCAGGAAATGACTCTGTTTTCAGTATCAACAGTGTCCTAACTCTTGTCCTTTGGCTAATACTGCTGCTATATTTTTGATAAGATTGTAAAGTTTGATAAGACTTTTAATCAGGAAGAAAACAAAAAGGAGGGAAAAAAAAGAAATATGGCAGACTGTATACTTTCTGCCTCATGGCATGCTATCAGTAAGACCTTAGGTTGTTTTATAGCAAGTAATAAAGTTAGGAAGATTTCATGCTCATTCCCAGGGAGCATTATAGTGTTGCCAATTAATCAAAAAGTATTTAGGCACCTCTTCTTCGGACAGGCACTATTTAGAAGCTAGATACAAAGATAGAAATGAAACTGTTACTGCCACAAAACACTTTTCCTTTTGTTTGAAAAATGTCTTTTAAAAATATACTGGAATTACACATGGAGTAGTAATATATAACTAAACCTTGAATGTATTCCTTCTTTCAATGTTCTACCTTCCTTTAAAGGCCATCACAATCTGCCTCAAACCACTTCTCCAGTCTTATTATGCCTTACTTTCTTTCAGGAACACTATTATTATGTAGGTAAATTGACTTTATTGTTCCTCACACATTTCACTCCATCTCCCATCTTCTTGCCTTTACACTGACTGTCCCCACTGTTCTCTGCTTACCTCCATCTTTTGGAACCCCTTGTTTGCCTCAGGACTTAGCTGGAGGACCATCTTCTACATGAAGCTTTTCTTGACCCCCTACTCCCATCCCCCAATGCTTAGTGGCTTCCCTACCAAAGTTGCTTTGTATTTATTTTGTATATACTTAATCAATCAATCAACATGTGTTAAAGTGCTTACTTTATGCCAGGCACTGTGCTAAACCTGGGACTAAAAAAAAAAGGGCAAAAACTCCCTTTCCTCAAGGAGCTTGCAGTCTAATGGGGGAGCGAGCTATGTACAGGATAACTAGGAAATAATTTATGGAAAGAAGGTACTAGAATTAAGAAGGGCTGGGGAAAGCTTCCTGTGGAAGGTGGGTTTGGGGCAGGATTTATTCAGTTTGTTCCCCCTGGTACAATGTGAACTTCCTGAGCACAGTGATTCTTTCTTTTTTGTTTGTGTTCCTATTGCTTAGCTCAGATTGATTATTTAATTGATTTCTAGTTTAGATGCTCCATTTATATCTATTCAGTGGATTTTTCCTATGCCAAACCATACCTTTTTCACCTTCATGATATATCTATAAATACTCCTCAGCCTGCTTTTCTTCCTTAATATGGGATCATAGATCAGAGGCCATCTAGTTTACTCTCCTCTTCTTACAGGCAAAGAAAGTGGGGACCAGGGAGGCTGATGCTTGCCCAAAGTAAATAGGCATTGGAAATGGGATTTGAACTCAGGGCTTTTGACTCCAGAATCAGTGAGTCCCCTTTTTACTGTCTCATGCATAGGTTCTTCTCAAAATATTACCTGTACTATATATTTTTAAAAAATTCTCTTGCTGACCCTGAAATGATGCTGTGCCTTATATTTGCCATTAATGTATGTCCTTGGAAAGGTCACTTCCTTTCTCTGGGTCTCGGTCTCTTCATCTACAAAATAAGAGGTCAGATTTGATCTCTAAGGTCCCTTTCAACTCTAAAAAATGCTTTCATAAGCTCTTGGATTTTGAATTGGAAGAAACGTTAGAGTTATCTAGTGTACCTTCCTCATTTTTCAGATGAGAAAACTGAATCCTAGAAGGGCTGAACTTATTAAAAGTCACATAGGTAGTAAGTGAAAGAACAAGGTTTACAGCCCAGGCAGGGCCTCTGACTAGAAATCCCACGATCTTTAGATTATAAACCCCTTGAGAGTAGGGATTGTCTTTTGACTCGATATCCCTAACACTGTGCACAGTGGCTGGCACATTTTTATTGTTGTTCCGTCATTTCAGTGGTGTCAGACTCTTTGCGACCCTATTTAGTCTTTTCTTCACAAAGATCCTACAGTGGTTTGCCATTTCCTTCTCCAGCTCATTTTTTTACAGCTGAGGAAACTGAGGCAAACAGGGTTAAGTGAATTGCTCAGGGTCATACAGCTAGTAAGTGTCTGAAGACAGATTTGAACTCAGGCAGATGAGTCTTCATGACTCCAGGCCTGGCACTCTATCTACTTCACCTAGCTGCCACATAGTAGGTGCTTAATAAATATTGATTGATTGATTTTTTTTCTGTGCCACAGTACTCAAAGAAACTTTTGCTTACATTTCTGTTGAGTGCCAGGTTAGCCTTAAAACAGCTCTTTGCAGTTGGCCAATTGGAAGTCTGACTGAGGAATTTGTATGAGGTTACCTAACAAAGTAGAGCTGAGCTAAGATTAAAACTCATCTTCTGAGGTTTAACTAAGTGTTGGCAGATACTTGAGTGGAGTAATAAAACCTTTTGCAAGTGCTGTGGTGGAAGATATGTCTAACAAGCCACAGGTATGTTTGAAATTTCTAATTAAGATTGTAGACCTGTCCTTTGTCATTTTCTTCCCATAACTCTGTCTAGTACCTAAAAATTCCTTTCCCTGGCCTCCTGCCAACTGATAGGGCAACAATTTAGATTATATTATATATTGCACATATAATATAATATTTTATATTTTATAACTATTATTACAGTTATTGGGTACTTAGAAGTAGATGAATCCTGGGATCTATGGCTCTCCATCCAAATTCCCTGTTCTTCTATAACCTGCTTTACCAAAGAACTGGGGTATATTTGGCCACTAAGTTTTTGCATATGAAGTAAACTTTTTAAATATGAAGATTTTGAAGTGAGCCTAATGGTATGTCAGATTCTTGGTTCCTAGGGGTCTGTACAGAAATATTGCACTTGCATAGGATACCACCAGGGAGCACCAAGGAGGCATTGCCTTAGATGTAGACTATGTTGCCACACTTGTCATAGCTCTGCACTTGTTAGAATGCCACAAACCCATTAAAATGAACTTGAAACTTCTATGACTTAAAAGATCAGCCATTTTATGTTGATTTCCGTAGTATATTTTTGCATAATTTGCATACTTTAATTAGATGAATAGCAGTTGAGTGATAGTGAATAAAAGTGCCTGATTGGAGTCAGGAAGAATTTGAATTTTGCCATAGATACTTAGCCCCATCTCTGTAGACAAGTCATTTAACTTCTCTCTGATTTTTTCCTCATCTGTAAAATGGGAATAAATAATAGCATCTACCCACAGGGTTGTTGAGAAGATCAAATGAGATAATGTATGTAAAGTTTTTGTACAACTTTTTATGTAAATTATATATTTTATGTTAATTTATATAAACCTTAAAGCTCTATACAAATTCTAGTTATGATGAGGAATATGTATTTCCTTATATTTTTATTGACCTGTTAAGTTTGTTAAAATTCAGGGCGTTTTTCCCTTTTTTTCTTTTTTTAGAACCTGAGTTGCTATCGTAGTAATAAAACTTTTAAAATGTTTTCCTGGATTTCTGAATAAAAAAGTTTCTCTTTTCAGAAAGGAAGATATGTTATAGAAATGTATTCCATGTGTCACTGGTGACATAGAAGAGAGAAGGCCACTTTTGTGGCCAGAAAACTCAGGTTCAGGTCCTGCCTTTGAAACCTATGAGGTGTATGCCCACAGGCAATCTTTTTATAGTTGGCTGAATTTATTGTTGGGGTTAGAGATCCTTGCACCAGTGAAATCACAAGTGTTTCTACTCTCACTCCCCTTCCCCCATCATCCTATTCACTTAGCTTATTAAGTTTCAGAACATGTGGGCTTGCATTGGGCTCTCCGGTTATCTTCCGTTTCATTACTATATTCAGTTTTCCTCTGGCGACTTTCTCTTTCCTCAGCATCTTGGGCTACCCTTTTAACCTATGCACTCAGTTTCTTCATGTATAGAAAGAAATAAGAGTGTTGAAGCAGGTGGTCCTTAAGGTCTCTCCTAACTTTAATATTCTATGAGACTCTTGATGACTTCAGAAAAGATGGGTACAAGAGTAAGTCTGACCTGTGGGATTTGAGCTTCTCATTCCAAAGGGTTCATATTTTCATTAATAGTGTTGAGTTAGGTAATCATCACTGAGTTAGGTATCATTGCTGAAATGGCAACCTTTATGGGACAGCTATCTGCTTGTCTACATTCTTTAAGATGGTTTTCTAGAAATAAAAATGTTCATATTGATCTGGAAGGGGACAAAAGCACAATTGCTTCCTTTCATTAGAGAAACAATTCAAGTTCAAGACCCCCCTGTTTTCCTTCTGCTTGTGACCTATTTGTCTCTTCCGCCAATTTCACATCATTCTTAACCCTGAACTTTTGCTTCCAAAATTGAAGATCACCATTTCCACAAATTTGCATGAGAATAACACCGTCTGAATTTCTTAAGTAATTTTATCTCTTCTCTTCTTTTGCAACTTTGAGCACATTTCTGTTGGCTGGGTGGGAGGTGAGTAACAAACTTCCACTGACATTCTTTTCAAGGACTAGGTCTAAAGGCTGCCCTGGATTTTCTCTGAGCTTCCTCATGGCTGAATTTCATCATTGTTCTTTTGCCCACTTGTCTAGAGCTAGCATTTTTTTTTTTCTTTTTCTTCCCCAGTTAAGTTACTGGGTGTTCTTTTTGTGTGTCTTTAGGGATTTTGTGACTGAGAACTCAGCCACCCACTCCAACTCCCATATCCTTGAAATAACACTGAAAACATTTTTTGCCCTTTCTTTTGGCCTAGAATTATAGGATTTTAAAGTGCAAGGAACCTTAAAGATCATCCCATCCACCCTTCTCATTTTACCCTTGAGGAAACCAAGGCCCAACAAGGTTAAATCATGTGCCCAAGGTCACTGAGCTAATTAATAGAAGATTTGGAACTAGAACCAAGATCCTTCTGCTAACTTTCTTCCATACCTTCTTGCTTCTCACTTTATAGCTTTTTATTATTATTTAAATATAAAATTAATTGTGAGCATTATTTATTTTCTCCACTAAAGTGAATGGGAGTTGGAATGGATGAATTCTATAATGCCCTTTGAGCCCTGGCATTCTGAGATCTATGATATATATATATATGTGTGTGTGTGTGTGTATGTTTGTATGTATATTAGAAAAGTAAGAATGTTATTCAAATACAAAGTTCAGCAGAACACCTTAATTACATTATCACATTTGATCCTTATAATGATCCTGTGAAATGGGTAGGTTAAGTATTATTATTGTTGAAGTTAAGTGATTTGTCCAAGGTCACACAGTTAGTAAATGGACTCCAACCCAGACTGGCTGATTCCAGAATCATTGCTCTTTCCAGCACGTTATGCTTTTCTGTATTCTAATTGTTCACTAGCACTCTTAAGTTTAGGCGAGGTAAAAGAATAAAGAAACTATGTTAAATTCTTGAAATTTCTAAAAGTTGTCCCAAACAAATCAGTCTTCAAGGATTTTTTGGGATCTTAAATGAAGGTGGAAGTAAAGATTATCATCAGGTTCATGTTTTATTTAGAGGACTGTCTATTTACCTATAGACAATCTAAATGTAGTTTAAAATATGAACATTTTTATTCCAATCCTGTCACTAAAACCTTGTTCTGATGCCCCATTGTGGTGTGGAGGTGATGCTAGCTCTTGAAGGCTGTGTCAGCAGAGCATAAAATGTAGCAGATTCTATCAAATGGGAAAGATTCTGAGTATGTCTACAATGATGAGACCAAGCTAAATTTAGAGCTTATCAGGATGGTGGCTACCAGGTGACATTTTTTTCTCTGAACACAGAAACTCATGAAGACACTACTGACGTGTAAAGAGAGGTTAAAGTCCTCTTGTAGCCAATGGAATATTCGGACTGATGAAATCATGGATCCCTGAAGTTTTGAAGTCATTCCAAATATAAGGCTTATATAATTGCCTAATCAAATTCACATATCACAAATTCTATTTTGTAAACATAAGAACTCATAGACTGTGTGACTTACTTTACAGTTTCTTAACTGTCATTTTGTAGCATCATTAGCACTTTTTTTTTCCCAAATGATGCTATTTTCTCCCTAGGCCTCAGAATTATAACTGAAATAATAGTAATAATCACTGGCATTTCAAGGTTTGCAAAATGCTTTTATATATGTTATCCTTACAACAACCCTAGGAGATGATCCCCATTTTATAAGTGTGGGAAGCTGAGGTTGGGAGAGGCTAAATGAGCTGCCCAGAGTTTCAAAGCTATAAATGTCTGAGACAGAATTTTAACACAGGTCAATTTGAACCCAAATCCTCTATGCACTACCATCTAGCGACCGATGAATACCTATAATACTTAAGTACTTAGAATGGATCTGTGACCTCTTCAGTATGGATATTTTTTCTAGCTGCGGAAATTATAGCCTGTCTAAAAATTCTCCTTCTGTATTATTTTTGTTGTTGTTGTTGTTTTTTGAGGGGGGAAGGCAGGGCAATTGGGTTGAGTGACTTGCCCAAGGTCACACAGCTAGCAAGTGTGTCAAATGTCTGAGGCTGGATTTGAACTCAGGTCCTCCTGACTCCAGGGCCAGTACTCTACTCATTGTGCCACCTAACTGCCCATTTTCATTCTCTTTTTTTTTTTTTTTTTTTTTTTGGAGAGGGGAAGGCAAGGCAATTGGGGTTAAGCGACTTGCCCAAGTCAGCTAGTAAATGTATCAAGTGTCTGAGGCCGGTTTTGAACTCAGGTCCTCCTGACTCCGGGGCCGGTGCTCTACTCACTGCACCACCTTGCTGCCCCCTTCTGTATTATTTTTATCCATCATCTTCAAAGAGAATCTACTTAGTATGCTGGGGACCTTTTTCTAGTAGTAGTGTTTCTTCTCCTTATCCTTCTTTTCTTCCTCCTCCTTTTCCTCCTCTTCTTCCTCCTTCCTCTTTCTCCTCTGTAATTCTTTATTCTTACTTACATAACTGGTCTGTCTCCATTTCTTATCATACATTTTCTCAATTGTATTATTACTATCCCTCTTGCATCTAGTTCATGATTGGAAATACATTACTGCATGCTTACACCTACTCTGTGTTTACTCGGTATCTTTTGGGTCATCCACAACAAAAAAAAGAGTGGTTGGCTTTACATGCTGTTAAGTAGGGGAGCATGATAACGTCTTCCTTTCGTTTGGTTCATTCTAGAAATGATCAGTTTTTCATCTGAAAAGGTCATGACTTTGAGTCACACTCAGCATTATAGATCTGGTATCTGAGATCTCTGTTTCCCTTCTTGGTTCACCTGAGCACCACAGCAGTTGAACAACATTTTTTTGACTGCTTTTAAGTTTTTCCTTTGAAAACTTCAAAACACTGGTTGTGTGAAAACATGGTGGGTTTACACTCATAAGCATAATTTTTTTATCTGTAAATGGCTACTGCATTACTCTAGTAGATGTGTATAAGACAAGTGAAGATAATTGATTGAGCCAGTGTGTATTTAATGTATGAGATGGGAAAAGTTCTGGGTATTGGGGTGAAGGATAAGTAAAATGGCTTTTGGCTTTTAATGACTAGCTGGTTTTAAATTCCAAGTTTTATAATGAGATTTCTTATGTGCTGTGCATTTTGTTCATTTTAAACTTCTGCTTGTAGGAAAGACACATAATCTTCCATCCATTTTTAGCTCACTTGTGACATTGGTGATGACAGTGGCAACTGCAGGTGCACAGAAGCGTTTGGCTATCAGAAGTGGCTGGCCTCTGCTTGCTTTCTCAGCTGACACTCCTCACAGACAGCCGCTCTTGTTTCACTAGATGTTTACATTCCTTACCGAGACTAGAATGCTGGTATTCATTTCCCCACTCCCTTTGAGGAAACTGGCAAGGAAAAAAAAACATTCTTATTTCCTTTCTTGTTAGATCTCTAATCATATTACTCTGATTTGTTCAGTGTAGTGTAATAGAAATTCTAGAAATCAGGATTCTGCAGCTCTGTTAACTAACTTCCTATATAACCATGAGGAAGTCCCTTAGGCTCTCTGTGTCTACTTCCTCGTCTTAGAAAAGATTATGATTATAGTTGTGCCTTCTCATAGAGACTGGTGTCGTGAATAGAGTGCTGGACTGGGAGCCGGAAAGACTTGAAATCACTAGCTCAGTGACCAGGAGCAAATCACTAAACATCTCTCAGCCTCAGTTTCCTCATCTATAAAACTGGGACAATAACATCCATAGTACCTACCTTACATGAGGTATTGTTTTGGTTGTTTTTTTTAACAATATCCATAAGTAGTGGATGGAGCCAAGATGGCAGCTGGAAAGCAGGGACTTGCCTAGGGCTGTCCCCCAGGACCCTCCAAACACCAATAAAAAATGGCTCTGAACAAACTCTAGAACTGCAGAACCCACAAAATAGCAGAGGGAAGCAGGGCTCCAGCCCAGGACAGCCTGGATGTTCTCTGGATAAGGTCTATCTCGCACGGAGCTGGGAGCAGAGAGGAGTAGAGCCCAGCATGGGCTGTACCCAGACCAACCAGACCGGGAGCTGGGCAGACCAGACCCTAGAGCCCTGAATCAATGAGCTGTGGCAGTTACCAGACTTCTCAACCCACAAACACCAGAGACAACAGAGAAGGTTAGTGGGAAAAGCTTCTGGGACAGAGTGAAAGGAGTTCGTGGTTCAGCCCCACCCCTGGGGCAGTGGGGGTAGTGCAGCTACAGAAGTACAGCTGCAGTTGCTTCTGGCTCCAGGCCCACCTGGTGGGAGGAATTAAGTGGCAGATCAGAGCAGGAGTGCAGAGCCTGCTTAAGATCTCAGTCCAGTCTGGGTTGGTGGTTCTTGGAGGAGGAGGAACACTGGTATGGCAGAGATTACTGTATAGAAATATCTCTGAAAACAACAGCGCATCCCCTCAAGCTTAGAACAAAGTACTTTCTACTCTACAAGCAGTCATACCCTGATGAAAAACTCAAGGGTCAAGTAGATGGCTGGGAACATGAACAGGCAGCAAAAATGGACTCAGATTCAGATTCAGACTCAGACTTTGGAATCTTTCTTTGGTGACAAAGAAGGCCAAAACATACAGCCAGAAGAAGTCAACAAAATCAAAGAGCCTACATCAAAAACCTCCAAGAAAAACATCAACTGGTCTCAGGCCATGGAAGAGCTCAAAAAGGATTTGGAAAAACAAGTTAGAGAAATAGAGGAAAAATTGGGAAGAGAAATGAGAATGATACAAGAAAACCATGAAAAACAAGTTAATGACTGTATAAAGGAGACCCAAAAAATTACTGAAGAAAATAACACCTTAAAAAATAGACTAACTCAAATGGCAAAAGAGCTCCAAAAAGCAATGATGAGAAGAATGCCTTGAAAAGCAGAATTAGCCAAATGGAAGGGGAGGTCCAAAAGACCACTGAAGAAAATACTACCTTAAAAATTAGATTGGAGCAAGTGGAAGCTAGTGACTTTATGAGAAATCAAGATATAATAAAACAGAACCAAAGGAATGGAAAAATGGAAGACAATGTGAAATATCTCATTGGAAAAACCACTGACCTGGAAAATAGATCCAGGAGAGATAATTTAAAAATTATTGGACTACCTGAAAGGCATGATCAAAAAAAGAGCCTAGATATCATCTTTCAAGATATTATCAAGGAGAACTGCCCTGATATTCTAGAGACAGAGGGTAAAATAGAAATTGAAAGAATCTACCGATCACCTCCAGAAAAAGATCCCAAAAAGAAAACTCCTAGGAATATTGTTGCCAAATTCCAGAGCTCCCAGATCAAGGAGAAAATACTGCAAGCAGCCAGAAAGAAGCAAATTTGAGTATTTTGGAAACACAATCAGGATAATACAAGATCTAGCAGCTTCTACATTAAGAGATCGAAGGGCTTGGAATATGATATTCTGGAGGTCAATGGAGCTAGGATTAAAACCAAGAATCACCTACCCAGCAAAACTGAGTATCATGCTCCAAGGCAAAATATGGATTTTCAATAAAATAGAGGACTTTCACACTTTCTCAGTGAAAAGACCAGAGCTGAATAGAAAATTTGACTTTCAAACACAAGAATCAAGAGAAGCATGAAAAGGTAAACAAGAAAGAGATATCATAAGGGACTTGCTAAAGTTGAACTGTTTTGTTTACATTCCTACATGGAATGGAAAGATGATGTGTATAATTCATGAGACCTCAGTATTAGGGTAGCTGAAGGGAATATACATACATACATACATATATGTATACATACATGTGTATATATATATGTATGTATATATATATATATATATATATATATATATATATATATGGAGAGAGAGAGGGCACAGGGTGAGTTGAATATGAAGGGATGATATCTAAAAAAATAAAATCAAGGGATGAGAGAGGAATATATTGAGAGAGAGAGAAAGGGAGAGATAGAATGGGGTAAATTATCTCACATAAAAGTGGCAAGAAAAAGCAGTTCTGTTGGGAGGGAAGAGGGGACAGGTGAGGAGGAATGAATGAATCTTGCTCTCATCAGATTTGACCTGAGGAAGGAATAACATACACACTGAATTGTGTATCTTACCCCACAGGAAAGAAGGAGGAAGGAGATAAAAAGGGGGTGCAATAGAAGGGAGGGCAGATAGCGGGAGGAGATAATCAAAAGCACACACTTTTGAAAAGGAACAGGGACAAGGGAGAAAATTGAATAAAGGGGGATAGGATAGGAAGGAGCAAAATATAGTTAGTCTTTCACACCATGAGTGTTGTGGAAGGGTTTTGCATAATGATACACATGTGGCCTATGCTGAATTGCTTGCCTTCTGTGGGAGGGTGGGTGGGGAGGGAAGAGGGGAGAGAATTTGGAACTGAAGTTTTAAAAGCAGATATTCAAAAAAAAGTTTTTGCATGCAATTAGGAAATAAGATGTACAGGCAGTGGGACATAGAAATCTATCTTGCCTTACAAGAAAGTAAGGGAAAAGGGGATGGGGGGGGGAGTTGGGTGATAGAAGGGAGGGCCGACTGGGGAATGGTGCAATCAGAATATATGCCATCTTGGAGTGGGGGGAAGGGTAGAAATGGGGAGAAAATTTGTAATTCAAACTCTTGTGAAAATCAATGCTGAAAACTAAAAATATTAAATAAATAAATAATGATTTTAAAAAACTATCAATAAGTAGACGATAAAATAATAACTTAAACTTATTTTCTCCTTATGCATACAAAATACTTCCATATACATTATCTCCGCTGATAGCAATGATACAAATGGGGTAATGTATTATTATCGCCATTTTACACACAAGGAAGTTATGACTCAGAGGTTAGCTGATTTACCCAAGGTCAGATACCTAATAAGTTTTTGGAGTAGAATGCAGTTCCATGTATTCTGGTTCAAAAAACCAGAGCTTTTTCATCTTTTACCACAATGATTTCATTCAACAAATACTGAGCACCTCAAATCTACAAGGCCTGAACTATGGCAGTGGGAATAAAGAGAATAGGATGGAAGCCTCATAGAAGTAGAGATACTGGGGAGTAGCAGTTGTTTGACTATGAGAGGAGAAGGCAGAGTCAAAGAAAACTTCAAGATTTTGAGATGGAGAGATTTTATACATTAAAAGTTTAAAGCATTAAATAAGGTAGTAATCTAGTGGCATGAGCTATGTATTTTATTTTCCTTGACAGGGTTTTTGGACTCATCAGAAAATTATATCCCTTTTTATGAGAATATAATTTTCTGACAATACTGTCATTTTACTAGATTTTGTATCTTCATCTATATCCCTTTTGTGACTTCCAAAGGAAGATATTGTGGTCCTTAGAGTAATATATTTGTATAAGATGAATATGAAATGATGATTTTTTTTACTCCCTAACTTTCTTAGGGAAATAGACATTTTGGAGAATTGCTTAACCTATAATGGAATAGAACTTTATATCGAGAAAGGACCTTAGAAACCATGTATTCTGACCCCATCTTTTTACAAATGAAAGAATGAGTGAAAACATATTCATTAAGCATTTACTATCTGTCAGATCCAAATGAGGAAACTGAGGCTTATTGAAATTGTGACATGTTGAATAGCACAGTATCTGGCACATACTAGGTGTTCAATAAATGCTTGTTGAATGAGTGAGTGAATGAATGAACATAGTGACAATACTGAGACTAGAATCCACTCTTCCTGAAACAGGGTCCATGTGAATATATACCTTTGCACTCTGCCACACAGCTACTCCAGGGATGGAGTTTGTAAGATATGTTTGTGATAGGATAGTCCAGCAGGTTTCACATAGTTTTTCTGGATTGTTTCTGCCTTAAGTTGTTTTTTGTCTTGAATCAAAGTGCTTAATCCTTTGGTAACTGGAGCAAGATACTGAAATAGATTAACTGGATGTTCAAGTAGACAATAGAAATAGGTATTGAAATATAAATCTCCATATCCATAGAGTCACATTTTGCATTTTTCAGTTGTCAGAATTAGGATAATGCTTTCAGTGAGAGTTTTTTCAGTTGTAAATAACATAATTCCAATAATGTTTTTTTTAAGAATGCAAGCATTCTTAAAATACTAACTAGAGATGGATTGGGTAGTCCATTAAATTTTGAATTTATATGTTGATTTCCTTGGTATGTTCATTTAGCAATTGATTAGAACCTCTGAATGGCAATTTTCTCCCTGTCACCTTAGTATGAGATAAAGAGAAATGTTACTGTAATTTGTGGTTTCAAAGTTAACCATCAATAAGGTAGAATCTCTTATTTTAAGGTAGAATTCTTCATACATTTTCTTGTATACTTACTTCAGCTTACAATTCTAAGCCTCTTACGTTTTCTTTTGCCTCTCTTAGGGGGTATGCTGTTAAAGTCACTAGGAAATGGAAACTCTTAATTTTATTTTTTTAATTCTGGACTGATTGAAAGAGTTCTAGAAGGAAGGGGCTGAGGAGAAGTTAGGGAAGAAGGTGTCAATCTGTAGCTATCGTATATCAACTTCTTACCTTCTCAAAAGATAGATTAGGATAAGATATATGCTTTGACACTTGGAAAGTAGAATGTCAGCATCAGGGCATTTCCTAGATAATTAACTAAGTAAACTTCCCACTGATCTTAATAAGTAGTGTCTTTTAGAAATTTGGAAGAAGCTAAAATTTTAAATCAGAGTATTAATCCAGCACCTGTTTTGATGGCTTTTTTTTCTTTCACCTTTACAGTTTTGAGCAAAGTATAGGATTTTCTCACTGTACTAACAAATACTTTGTGCAGTATCAGTACATTGTAATGAAATCCTCCATGCAGCAATGCTGAGCAGTGAATCTTGGTCTATTAGTGCTGAGAAAAGGGAAACAGAACGAAAATTTCATAATGCTGAGTGCTGGGATTTAGAACGATGATAAATAAGAAAATGCACAGTGCATAGCAACTCGAAAGCAAACTTTACTACCTTTGACTTACCCTTCAACTCTCAGTGTACAGAAAAGAAAGGGGTCTGAAGTAGTGAATCCCAATTTATCTTATTTGTAACTGAGCAGTATTACAGAAGCAAAGTTCTGTATGGTTATTAAAAGTATTATTTTAAACTATCATATTCTTAATATGGTGTGAGATGAATATTTCAATAACCAAGTTTTCTTAAAGTCATGAAAGTATGTGCATGTATATACACACATATGTTAATTGGCAGGAGTGAGACTGTTTTAGTGATATTAGCTAGCAAAGCAAATATTATAATGCAGAAGAATCCCGTGGGTGGTATAAATTCATTATCTTATCAGAAACATTTTTGTCTATCTAGCCTGTTATCTTATAAGTAGTGAAGTTTTCTGTCTCTCCTATTACTGAATATGAGAGAAGTTCATTTGACTGCTGTGGAATTTAGCAGTCACTTTCTGGGCACTGGAACAACATGATCATTTGTGGATTTAAGTAAAACGACATCTTGACTCTCTAATTCTTCCCACCTCAGGTTCCTCTAAGTGTCCCCTTCTTTCTCAATTTACCTTCCCACTTTTGCTCTTAATCAGGCATGATCTCTTCTCACCCACCTGATCCATCTCTGCTTCAGCTTTACCTGACCATTCCTGCCAACTTGAAATTTCTGCTTTATATACAAAGTTTCCTTTGTTGTTGTTGTGTGTGAGTCTAAGGACCTGTCTCTCAACACTGATATCCTTCTCCAGTTTTCCCTAAAGCAGTGCAATCCTTTTCCCCCTGATCCATATTTGCCTCCTTTTCCCATTTCTGATCTGTTCTCTGGTCCCTTATACTTCTGGTTCCTCAGCCTTTTTGTCTCTTTCCTCTACTTGGTCTTTGCCATGAAGCAAGGTACTATTTCCACAAAATCATTTAGGATGACATCTAATGCCTTTTGGTGTCAGTGATGCTCTTAAAAAATGAAATCCTATTTTAATAAGTTAATTCAGGCTAGATATGTGTGCATATGTCCAAATATACATACATACTATATATGTAATACCAGGGTACTACACCTGACCCATGCAGAATACTTCTCTAGTTTTCAATTATTAGTATAAGAGTTTAGGACTTGGGCACTTTCTCCCAGTAGCCATTTAATTTAGTCATTCTCAGATACCTCACCCTTACCAGTTGGCTGCAAGCCTGGGAAAATGCCTCTTGACTCCAAGAATCCTAGTGAGAAAATGTTTAGTAATTTAACTAAAGCAGTTTGCATGTAAGTTAGTATCTATTTTCATATTTGTCTTCCTTGGAATATCCTGAGTCATTTTTCTATTTTTTTCTGTCAACTTACAAAGAAAGAGGTTTTATAAACTATACATGCTAATTTGATTTTTAGTTCATTTTTAAACTTCCCATTATTGAAGTAAATCTGACTCAGACAATTGGATCTAGGCTTTGCTGGCAATTATTTCTTAACTACCTCCATGTGGAACTTATTCAGTTCAACAAATATTAAGCATCTCTACGCAATTCAACAAACATTTAGCACCTCACTGCAGAGCACTGGTGCTAAAAATACAACTAAGACACAGATCCTGCCCTAAAAATCTAAGTGAAATAAAACTATGCCCCTGTCTTTAAAATGCACCCCAGATGGGTACATGTTCATACACCTAATAACTGACCTTGGATTTTAAATATAGGTTTATAAACCCACACATTGGCATCCAAAGGCCATCCACTGGCCTTTTCCATTTTTACCTGCTCCCAGGTTCCCTTTAGCACATTTATGGAAAAAAGCCTCAGAAGCTCTTCTTTGCCTCTGCTCTTTAGCCCTCTGCGGTAGCCCCTTTGGACGTTTGAAACCTGTAGCTTGATGTCAAGTTACTGATGAATAAGTACTTATTTTTAAGTGATCAGTGCCAATCTGGACTACAGTATTGTACGTGAAAGCTTTATTTCTTAGACAAAACAGTTTGAAACAGAACCAGGATGCTATGTTTTGGAACATTCCTGAGAAGGAGTTGGGACTGTTGGTGCAGACGTTACCAGAGTAAAACTTGGGACCGGCAATTTCTCCAAGCCTTGGCTGCTTCTTCCTAAACACTTGAAAAACAGGTTTTTTTCTGCTTTTCCCATTAGACTGTGAATCTCTTGGGGAGGGAAGGTTTAGTGAAAATTTCTTTTGAGGTCTATACAATTGAAACAGATCACTGTATTTCTAGAGTACCTTTCTGTGAGGTAGTACTGAAAAATAGGAATAGATTTAAGAAGATTTTAGATAAATTCATGAATGACAGATCTGTAACAAGTTATTTTGGAAAATTCTGTTGCAGTTGAAAATGTGTTATCAGAATAAATTGCCCCTCTGACTGCCCCCTGGGTACCTTGCTACTGAATTGAATGGCTCATGCGTCTTAATCCAGGACAGTATTCCTTATATTCCTATCAGGAACTTCAAAGTCTAAAGGATTATAGACAATTCTCAATTTACAGTAATTCAACCTCCTGCACTTGGGAAGTGAGTGATGCCTACTTGATCAGTGTGAATGCAGAGAAGGGAAAGGCTGTGAGAGATGCTATTGAGGAAGAATTGACAGTACTTGGAAACTGATTGGATATGCATGAGTGAGAGAGAGCAAAAAGATCAGAATGATTCTAAGGCTGGGAACCTTAGTGATTAGAACATTGAGGATTCCCTTGACAGAAATAAGGAAGGTGAAGAAAAAGGTAAGTTTTGTGGAGGAGATGACTGTTGTTTTTGGACATGTTGAATTTGGGGTGCCTCAGTAACAGAGCCATATAAGATTATGCTGTAGACAGCAGCTCTTTATTCTTCTTCTGCAGACAATCCAGACAGTTTCTGCATGGTGTAAAGCAAGGTGCACAGAAAAAAGAGCCCCCTTCTTTTGATATTTTTATTTTGAGGGACCTGACTGAAGCCCTGGAATTTGACCATTTGCCACTAGCTAGCAGCCTGAGCATTTCTGACTAAATTATCTATCTGACCTAAGTTATCTAAATTATCTAATCATTGACTGTGAAGCTAATGGGACTATTAAATAGTTTCCTAGAGATGGAGGTAGTAAGTGTATTTATGCTTCTTTTTAAGACATTGGTGGGTATAGAAAGATTTGTCCCATGATCTTATTCCTTTCTCTTTTTCTGTTCTTAATAATTAACCCCATTTTTGCATCCTTAGACTGGGTTAGAGGTTGTGGGTAACTGAGGGCAAAGGCTACTGAGCCACTCCTTCCTCTCCTGGCTAGCTCACAGAAGGGAAGGAATGCAGGGTGTGTAGGATGGAGGTGGAACAGTGTGGGCACTATGGATTCGGACTCCAGAAGGCCAAATCTGTTTTTTCCACTATCCTTTTAGCAGGTCTTCCTGAGATAAAGCCTGTTTCTTTATTTGTGTCCCCCAGATGTAAGATCATGTCATTTTTGTTGATAATGAGCTGACAAACGACAAGTAAGAGGAAACAGTTTTTTGGCTATTATTTATTGCCGGGTAATAGATTAGTAGATCTTGAATCCTTTAGGCAGGGCAGCTGGCTGCTTCCACTGTCATTAGATATAGCTTCTGTTTCAGTGTTTACTGCAACAGTGTCACTCAAGTTCGTTAGGAGACAATTAAATAGACAGTTGCTGACATACCTTATTCCTCCCACTGGCACACATTTGGAAAATGTCTCTCAAACATATTATTTCACAGTTCTCTCTTCCCCTTACCTTAAACCTTTTTTTCCTGTTGTTTTTTTTTTGAGTTTATGATTTCATCAGTATAGGAAAAGTTCCAGGGAGAAGAATTCCTCTACCAATGTAGATTAGCAACAGTTCAAAAATGTAAACTCTTTAGAGAGTTGTATGAGACAACTAGAGGTTAGGTGATTTACCCAAGGTCTTATAGATAGTTTATATCTGAGGCTGGACTTGATCTCATCTCTTCCAGATTCCCAAGCAACTTTCTATCCACTAAGCCAGGCTGCCTCTCTCGTCCCCTTTCTTGCTCTGTCCAAATTACAGACTCTTACCTCACCTTAGTGCTTTCTATTTCTTTTGACTGACTCAAAGAAGACTCTTCCTTCCCTTTGTGCTATATGTGCTCATCAGGTAGTTTTCAACATTGACAAAAATGGACTTCCCAAGAGAAACTGAAGGAAAACCTGTGGTCTGTTGCTTTGCCAAAGCAAGGTGTGCCTTAGGCCTCTTGTTATTCATTTCACTGAACGGAAGTAAGCGGCATTAGACTTCCATTGATTGCTTCATCTTTATTGTAAAAGGAAGAAAGCTAGAGATCTTAGCAACTTAAAGCTGCTTAGAATGACAAGATCTAATTTCTTATTCAGATGCAAATAGCTACTTTTAGACTTTATAGTGGAGGCATAATATATTTCCATATGTTCTTGGTCATGTTATCATGGAGTACTTTAGAATGAAATGCATAGAACTTCAGCTAAGTTTTCTTAATGAAATTTACATAATTAAGTGCAAAACATGAGTTACTTGTTAATTGTATTAAAATTATCATTAGACAAGTTATGACGAGACACTGAATTTCAGAATTATTCTAACTTTTTTCCCAAGTAAGTTTTAGCATATTAAATATTTCAAAGGATTTTTTTTGGGTAGACTTTAAGGGAATAAAACACTTTTTTGCCCTCTGGAGCAAACTGTTTATCTCATGTCAGAAAATCTTGGTTTGAGTACAGGCCCTGACATTTATTTGCTGTGCAACCTTGGGCAACTAGGATAATGGGTTAATGTTTCTGGAGCTTTAATTTCCTTATTTGTGAAACAGGAATAATACTTGCATTATCTACCCCTACAACATTGTTAAATGGATCATTTTAGATAATGTGTGTATAAAGCCCTTTGTAAATCATAAAGTACTACATAAATACAAGCTATTACTGGGCTTCTCCCTAAGATTGTGATATAAGGCTGAGATCCCCAGACCGACAGTACTATGTCCTTCGAGTATAATGACCACTAAATTAAAAAACGTGTTATCAGTGTAGGATGACTCTCTAGTGTCACCTCAGTCTTTTTTAGGTGTGCTAAAACATAAAATAGCTAGCAGTTTCAGGTTAGCAATTTTAATATATTTCCTCTGAACCTGGTGGTCTGCTTTTTGCTTTTGCTAAGTCTAGAGGATAACTACCCCTTTCTCCCATGCCTTAGGACCTGAAGCACATGTATGTGTATGTGCTCGTGTACACACATACATAAACTAAATTTTATTTTGAATATCCTGAATATACTGTTGAATACAACAGTAAAAGGGCTATATATATCTACATATACATATGCGCGTATATATGTATGTATATATGTCTATAAATCTGCTATCTATATAGATAGATGTATATACATATGTAGATATATATCAGAATATTCCCAGCAGGACTCTTTATGGTAGCAAGAAACTGGAAACAAAGTAGAGTATTCTCACTTGGAATGACTGAACAAATTGTGCTTTATGAATGTGATGGAATATTATTATGATGTAAGGAACAATGAATATCAGAAATTCAGAGAAATGAGAACTTGTGTGAAATCAGACAGAATGAAGAAAGCAGAATCAAGAAAACAATCTATCCAGTACTTATAATGCTGTAAAAGATCATAACACGAAAAAGTGTTGGAGCCATCATGAATTGAAATGAACAAACTTAGCTCTGGATAACTAATTAGTACGCAAAACGTCCTCCCTTAAGAGACATTGGGACACTCTGTATGGAATGGAGCATATACTGTCAGAAAACAATATTATGTAACTTTTTGGTGTTGTCAGTTCAATTTCAAAAGCATTTCTCAATTACCTGCTGTCTTCCAGGCAGATACTGTGCTAGGCACAAGGGACTCCAAGGAAAAAAATGAAACAGTACTTTCCTTAAGATGGAACTTGGGATAAAATTTGAAGGATGGTTCTGTGAGGTGATGATGAGAAAGAAGAACACTCCAGGGGGTGACCTTTCACAAAGGCCTGGAGATGGGAAATTAAATATTGTCTTTGGGAGGAGCAATCAGGTCAGTTTGACTACAGTGTAAACTATATGAACAAGAACAACTTCAAATAAGCCTGGATCTGCTCAATCTTCTTGAGCAAGGGTATAATAGGGTGTCAACAGGCAATCACAGCATCATGAAACATATGTGAAAACCAGGTTTATTGCAAGAGAAATGAATATACATGTGGAACCCAAAGAGTTCACAGTGCCTAGAAAAGTTTGCATATTTATGACAGTACAACAAAAGGAGGAGGAGAAAGCGGGAAGGGGAGTGGCATGAGAAGGGAAAGCTGCAGTAAAGGTGGGCAGAAAGACAAAACCCCTCCTGAAGGGAGAAGCAAGGTGATGGCCAAAGCCCCATTCCTTTCCATTTTGGATGACTAGACTATGAAGACAGAAGGGTCTGCTTATCTGCAAAGGACTCCAGCTGCATAAGCATTTTCCCAGCCTGGCACAGACTGGCTGGCACCTGTCTTGCCTCCCAAGGGTACAACATGGATCCAGCTTGGGGTATGAACAACAAATTATGTCAGCTGGTGGGGAGGGGCTTATGCCTTCTGCATATGCTGGGCCCACTGTTTCTAGAAAATATGGCAACTTAAAAAGACAAATTCAGAGGACCCCTTAATAACTCTTAACAAGGCAACTCTTAACAAGATGTGTCTTAGGAATATCACTTTGGCAGTTTGGAGGATGAACTGGAGAAGGGAAAGACTGAAGGTAGAGAGCCTAATTAGGAGGTTGTTTGAATAGTTCAGGTGAAAGGTGTGGAAGGCCTAAACTAAAGTGGTGGCTGGGTTGATGTCATGTGTCTATAGGCAGAACTGACAAGATTTGGCGACTGATTGAGGGAGAGTGAGAAGTCAAGGATTCTTGAGTTGATGAACTTGAGTGCTTGGAAAGATAGTCGTGCCTTTAATAAAATGAAGAGGGTTAGAAACATGGAATAGTTTGGGATGGGAGTGTGCCAATGATGAGTTCTATTTTGGAGAGATAGTGGAGATATATATATATATATATATGTATGTGTATATATGTATGTGTATATATATATGTATATGTATATGTGTGTGTATATACGTGTGTGTATATGCATATATATATATGCATATGTCTGGTAGTTGTCTGGATAGAAGTGATAGATGAACTCATGGAAGCTGATGTCCAAGATTGAGGGTAGTAAGAAAAAAATGTAGTCCAGAACAGGTACTCATGTACAGGAGTGGGGCTAAGATGATGATTTTACCAAGAAATCTAAGAAGAAAATAGGCAGGACCATGAAAAATAGTGTCATGGAAACCTAGGGAGGAAGAGGATGTTTAGGAGGAGTGGCTTGAGAAGTTGGTCAAATGCTGCAGAAAGATCAAGAAGAATAAAGACTGAGAAAAAGCCCAATCAGATTAGCCTATTAACACATAGTGCTGTTTGATAGGACCATGGGATCATAGCTTTAGAGCTGAAAAGTACCTCAGAGATCATCTAGTCCAACCAATATTACAGATGTAGAAACTGAGGCCCAAGGAGGTGGAGTGATTTCTTAGCTTTCCTTTCTTCTTAACCCTTTACTCCCTTCCACATACATACTCTATGATCCAGTGACACTGGCCCCCTTACTTTCCCACGTACAAGACAAGCTAGATTCTGGGTGTTTTCATTGGCTGTCCTCTCTCCCTGGAATGTTTTCCTTCCAGGTCTCTGACTTCTACCTTCCCTGGTTTCCTGTAAGTCTCAGCTAAAATTCTACCTTTTCCAAGAAGCCTCTCTTTATCTTACTTAAAATGCTAATGCTTTCCCTCTGTGATTATTTCCAGTTTATTTTGTACATATCTCATCTGTATTTAGTTGTTTGCATGTCGTTTCCCCTATTAGATTGTGACCTCCTAGAGGGTAGGAGCCATTTTTGCTCCCCACCCCCTTTTTTGTATCCCCAGTACTTAGCACAATGCCTGAAACATACTAGGCACTCAGTAATGCTTGTTGACTGGGTTTGTCAAGGTCACACAGGTAATAATCATCAAGGGTGTGATCTGAATCTGGTCCTCTGACTCCAAGAAATAGTGGTTGTTCTACTGTACCAATCTGCCTCATCAATCAAGGGATGACATCTGAAGATAGATAGGTTAGTAGGGGCAGAGATGTGTTTGTGTGTGTGTGTGTGTGTGTGTGTGTGACAGAAAGAGAGAGAGAGAGAGAGAGAGAGAGAGAGAGAGAGAGAGATGAGAAAAGGAAGATGTTTAGCTGAGCAAGGGAAGAGAGATATAGGACAGTACCTTGACTGGATCTTAGAATTAAGTAAAGAATTTTGAAGGATGAGTAGTATCCTGGCATGTTTATAAGCAGTAGAGATGGATAACAGTTAATAAGAAGAGCCTGAAAATTAGGGTAAGTGGATGACTGAAGGGACAAGCTTCTAAAGTTGTTTTAGGAATAGGAATTATGCCCAATCTAGGGCACAACGAAGCATTCAAACGAGGTGTGGAGGTGGGGAAAGGGAAATAACTAAGGGCCAGGCTTTAGCTAATAGCTACTCAGAGGCTGGAACTTTTTTTTTAAAGATAAAACTAGAAACAATCAAATGACAGTTGTTTATTAAGCACCTGCTGTATGCCTGGCACTGTAGTAGGCCTGGAGATACAAATACAAAAGTGAGACAGTCCCTGCCCTCAGGGGACTCAGACTTCACTGGAGAGAGATCTTATAGCCTAGTCTGATCCTCCCTTACCTTCGCCTTTGTAATTGCACTTAATAAGTGATGATGAAACCTATCCTTCTGGCTATGTTAGTCTATAACTAAGGAGTGGATATGTAGTTCTCCTGCTTTCTCACCAGCCTCACCCATTCCCTTTCATTACTTCATCTACATAAAGCTCTACATTGAGAATATAACAATAGTCATTCTCCAGATGTCCTAGCATTGTTTTAATAGTTCATGAACAATATTGCATCATATATTTTGTGTCTTGCTGTTAAAGTGACAAGGCACTTTTTGTTACATGCAGATCATTCTATGTGTAGGAAAAAATTGAGTGACCAAAAAAAAGCCATAAATTCATATTTAATCATGTTAAATTGTAAATGCATTCTGACATATACTTATTTGAAATCCTAGATTAAATTATATTGTACAAAAGCCTAATGAAATATGAAGGTGAAACAAGTGGAGATTTTTATTTGAGGCAACTGTAGGGAGCCAGTTTGGATCAAGTTCATCATATCTCACATCATCCTAAAAGTCTGACAGGGACTGGGAAGAATTGAAAAGCATAACAAAACATCCTTCTCCTTCCTCAGATTTTAATGTGGCCTTTCAGAAGCAGATGCCAAATTACTTTTGGTAAATGGAGAAAGCAATTCTCTAAGATTATAAATTATTGAGCAGGTGCTAATCTGCCCTGAGAGAAGGATTTCCTTTGGGAGTCCCCCATATTAATGTGTTCATATGCCTGATACAAAAATGAACAAGGCATAGGGCAAATGAGCCAGAGTGCCTAGGCATTCCTCCTCCCATTGTTAGATCTTCCCAACATTGCAGGAGTGATCTTTTCTAATTTTGGAAAAGCTGGGGTGCAGCCTGCCCTAACAACCAAAAATTTTCTCCTATCCTCAAAGTCTGAGGGGATCATTTGTTTTACATTTATACATGGATTTTTTTTAAAAAAGTTATAGAATACTTTTACTTGCAGAGCTTTACAGCTTTTCCTCCTGAAAGTTTGTACTGTTAAATAAAAAAATTAAGAGACCACATATGGTGGATGTACCCCAAGGAGGTCAAAGGTCCCACATATGCCAAAACACTTGTATCTGCATTTTTTGTAGTTGCCAAAAAACCCCAAACAAACTGAAAACAAAGTGATTGCCCATTGAATTGATTAGAGAATGACTGAAAAAAAATGTGGTATATGAATTTAATGGAATGTTGTTTCAACATAAGAAATGACAAATAATAAGAATTTAGTGAATTGTGAAATACTTGTATGAACTGATACAGAATGAAATAAGTAGGAACAGCAAAACATTACAAGTGGCTGCCTTCCCCTCCAGCCATGACTTCCAGAAGTACTGCCTAGTTTCTCCTCTCTCCCCTTTCCACTTCTCATCTGAGAACAGTAATCAAATCAATACTACTGTCCCTGGAAAAGACAGGTCAAACATGGTGAGCCACCATTCCCTCTGATTTCTAATCTAAAACACCCCACCCTGGCTAACATTCTTGTGTTGTCTTCCCTTTTTAGAGTATAAGCTCCCTGAGGACCAGAGCTCTCTTTTTTGCTTGTATTTTCATCCCTATCACAAAGCATAGTTCTTGGAACATAGTAAGCACTTAACAAATGCTCCCCCCGCCCATCTGTTCATGAACACAACACTAAAAGTCAATTGAATTCAAATTAATTGCAATAACCAGTCTTGGTTTTAAAGAATTGAAAATGGCATACATTTCCTCTCAATAGACAGGAGGGGGACTATGGGAGTAGAATGTTGCATATACCTTCAAGTGCAGTAGGTTTTAATTAATTTGTTTTCTTTATAATAAAAGAGAATTCAACGGGTAAATATATGTCAAGATATCATTCTGTTAAAAATCAAAAGGCTTCGGCAAAACTTTTTTCTTAAAGTCAAGGGAATTAGATAGAAATTGCTGGTTTTATTTGTAGCCATTAAGTTAAGTTCATCAGTAGTTAGACCTGCACATACTTATTGGCCCTTAAAATTAAAATATTCACCATCTTTTCCCATGTGAAACATTGCCATAGAGATAATAAACTGAAATGAGCATCAGAGAATGCAACATAATTGACTCTGCCCTGAAACAAAAGAGCTAGTGGGACTTATGAATGATATGGGAACTGATGAAGAAGCTGCTATACTACTTGAGCCATCATGAACCTGGTAACAACTCTGTCATAATTTTCTTCACTCTCTTCATCCATTTTATCAGTCTGTTGGCTGAGATCCTATCTCTTTTCAAATTATGTTTCCCTCGACAGAGTAGTCCTCAACGTTTTTATCCTATCCTCATGAAGAGTTTTTATATCATCTTATTTGTGTTTTATTTCTTTAGACCTCTCTCTTTTTTTTAACTTAAAATTTTCTTCTTTTATTGTGACCTAACAAACATCAGCATGAACATTTCCATATGCAAAGAACAAAAAAGAAGACTGTATATGAAATTGTGAACTTCCTTTATACAACTTGCTTTTTAGATATCTGTCTGTAGAATTTAAAATATGCTAACAAAAGTTTCTTGCTTCTCTGCGTCCCCTTTTATGCTTCCTTATTTTCTCTTCTGTGTATTTTAAAAATGTTTTGTTAATGATCTTTCCTTTTCCTTTTTTTGCATCCTTAACACTACCCACCGACTCTCACCCTTCTCCAAATAGAAGTCCCCCCTTATAACTAAATAACATAGTCAAGCAAAACAAATCAACACATTGACTATGTCTGTAAATTTTTTACTCTTTCTGAACCTCTAGTCTTTCATCTCTCTGGCAAGAGAAGGGCAGCGTGCTTTATTATTAGACTTCTGAAGTCGTTATTCATCACTACATTAATCAGAGTTCTGAAAATTTTCAAAATTGTTTTCATTTTAATTGTTGTGGTCATCAGGCAAATTGTTCTTCTGTTTCTGCTTACTTTACATCAGTGCATATGATTCTTCCCAAGTTTCTCCAAATCCATCATGTTTTTTTGTGTCTTTCAACATGATAATATTCCTTTATGGTTTATGTACACTGATTTGCATAGCTATTCTCCATTTGTTTACAATTCAAAAAGTGCTACTAGAAAACGTTGTGTACAGTTGGGATACATCTCCCTTTCATTGCCAGAACTGCATACAAGATTTTAGGTGCAAATGTCCTGTAGTTTGGTATAAGAAGAGGGGACTGTTTCTTGTTTTCTATCCTAAGAGTGATTAGTGTTAATTTGTTTGGCAATAGAAATGTCAGGCTGGCTGTGCAGTCAGAGCTGCAACTAGAGGATGAGGTATTCAGTGTGTTGACTTGTGGTGCCAGCATGCTCTCCATTCCCATTCATCCCTTTGTGTTCCTCTGGTCATACTGTAACATAACAAAGCTAACCCTGATCCTTCTTCTGACTATAGACTATCACTGCCACGGTCTATACGCTTTGATCCCCCTTCTCTAGGCCCTCAGATGCTTTACCGCTGTTGCCTGTTCGGGGCTTAGCATGACTTAGATGAGTACCTTGATTGTATATATTTGATATTCAAATAATATGACACACTTTTAGGACATGCAACAGTCAGTAAAAGGAGATTTACTTAATTACAATATCAGGAAGATACTCAACTAGGATAGGGTTTGAGGATACCTCAAGTGGATTCAGTTGAGTAAAGCCTACCTTTTCCCACCAGCCAGTCCCTGGAACTCCTGATGACTATCTGGTACTCAGGAGACCAGGACTGATGTCACTAGCCTGAGCCTTTAGTTAGCTGAGCCAGCCAACTCTTGAAGATGGCATTAGTACCTTTTAAGGAGAAAAAAAAAAACAACCTAACTTGCAGGGAGATGGGGTGAAGCTTCTACTCCTATCGCACAGCACTACTCTGGCTACCTTTTCCCCCTTTCCCAATCCAGGGGCTTTGAGAGTTAGGGATTCTATTTGGACTTTTCTTGGGAAGCTGTTTCTACTCTGTAGCTCAGTAGACTTCATATGAAAAACAGCAGAACCATGTAGGGATAGTAGTCAACAGAATTTTATTACTACTCACTACAGTAAGAGGACAGATACTATCAGGGAATGGTCTAGGTGTTTGGCCCCCATTTGCTCCTGGCAAAGGAGAGTATACAGTAGGATAGCTTCCAGATATGAAATCATGTGTAATGGTTTTTACACTCTGCTCAAAGGCCCATAGCCTTTCAGGACCACATTTATACAGAGTTTTATACAATGAGCCACCATGGCACCAGTAGAAGATGGCCTTTTCATCCATAGGGGAAGATAATTGTATAGATGGGACCAAGTGTAAATAGGGCATTTTCTAAATTACTTAATAAGATGGAAGGAATGAGGGGCAGGGATCTAGGAAACAATAAGGTTATTAACCTTACCATATATGCATCCTGAGGGGCTGGGACCATATAAGTTAAAAACCAGTTTTCACTGGTTCACTGGCCTGAGTAGACTGTCCTCTGTGCTATACCCCTCTCAGATATAATTTGTCTCAGGATCAAGAGCAGTTGGATATGGTGTTGAGGATGTATAATGGTAAGCTTGTTTTGCTCTTTTTTCTTTTAGAGTTCTAGTTCTTCTCAGCACTAAGGTAATCAAGTGCCTTTGATTGAGACTTGCCTTTGTTTGAATCAAGAGTCTTTGGTTAATCAAGAGTCTTTGATGACCTGCTTGAGTCACAAGCAAGCCCAAGTCACATGAGTTCTAGTCACATGGTTGTGATACCCTCTGTGGGCTGACCCTGAAGAAGCATATATATACTCTGAGGTTAGCATTTTGCCTTGGGGGCTCACTCATTGGAAGACTGTTCTGTGATTTGGCCAGATGAGACCTCTGGGTAGCCATTAAGGAGTCCCCCTGCTCTTCTGCCACCCACTCTCCCCCCCCGCCCCCCGCACTGCTAGCTTTGAAAACCCAGATGCTGGTGTTTTTTTCTGTGGTAACTATGTATGTATTGCTTTTAGTCAGACAGAAACTCTGTCTGTTGATTTGTGTTATTTGCTCTGTTTATATAATTCCTGCTTGTAATTTCTGTTTATATTTTCTCTGAAATTCAGGGTGCTGACTTTTTCCCCTGAACTAAGTGAATGTCATTATATACGTTTAATTAAAGTGAGATTGTAAACCCCTTAAAGTTGTTTTCTTTAGAAAAGCAGATCAAAGAACCTGTGCTAGGGGCAGCTAGGTGGTGCAGTGAGTAGAGCACCGGCTCTGGAGTCAGGAGGACCTGAGTTCAGATCCAGCCTCAGACACTTGACACACTTACTAGCTGTGTGACCTTGGGCAAGTCACTTAACCCCAATTGCCCTGCCTTCCCTCTCCAACAACAACAAAAAACAAAACAAAACAAAAAAAAAAGATCATAAAATTAAAAAAAAATCAAAGAATCTGTGCTAGTAGCCCTTCTGTGTGCTGGTGTTGGTGGTCTTACACCTCCACAGTAGCTGCTGGTAACATTGGTATTGCAGGATGGGAAAAAGCATTGCAGCAGGCAAGAATCCTGGCTTATAGTCTTCATGCTACTCCTTCCTTCTGATATGATAGAATAGTTCTTAAAATTTATGGGACTTGGTTGTCATGTCTGAAAAAATAAAGATAGTAATACTTTAGCTCCATAAAGGCATGATCTCTTGAGGTTCCCTTCAAGCTTAAAGATCTATGATTTATAATACTGTCCTATATTTTATTTCACTATTTATTAACATTTTTACTTATTCAAGGTAATTAATTTATTGGGGCCTTGGACTTTTGGATCAATGCTAGTTCGTATCTTTGTCAGCTATAATTTTCCAATTTCTATACTTCTGATATAATTTTTGAATACATGTATTTGGGCACAAGCAGGAGATGAAAGCAATTCAAATAGTCTGTGAAGCTCAACTGGTAAGTTCTATTTTGTCCTCCCACATTTCTTGTTTCTCAACCTTTTTTGATAATTTTTAAAACTCCCATTCACTCATATATATATAATAACCACTACTTATGAGACACTACTTATAAGTTATATCTTTTGCAATGTTGTCTAAATACAGTTAGAAATGTGTTTTTGGACAAAGAGCTACATACAAATTTGTTTGTGAAAGGAAAAACGGAGCTAACTAAAGATGTAGGGGGCCTCCCTGGTAAGTGTTCACCCAATTAGAGGTTTTTAAGCAAAGCATTGATGACCATTTCTTGGACTTCTTGTTCAGATATTGGTTGGTTAAGATGGCTTCTGAGAATGCTTTCAATTCTGAAATTCTATAATTCAGTGAAACCATGCAGAATATCCTCATGATTATTGCTGGTTCACCCATTTGCCTATTTGAGGCTCTTCTATTTTTAAAAAAAAATTTCCATAGTGGCTATAACATTACTCTAGGAACTGTATTAGTTTTTTGGTTTTTTTTTGTTTTCTTTTTTAGGAACTGTATTAGTAAAGGCAGATTTATAATTAGCATTTGTTGTTTCGCCCTGAGGATGAGTTTTTAATATATTCTCTTCTGTTAATTCAAAGTGCTTCCATTAAATGTTCCTAAAATTTCCCTTGGTGCTCCTTAGCCTTGTTTGGCAGTAATCAGCTTGTGCAATTTAAAAGTAATCTTTTGGCTTTATAATGTGGGTATATCATTAATATTTTAATAACATAGTACTTATGGTTTATTTTAGGGTTTTTGGGGGGGAGGTGACAGTAAGGAGTTTGGCTAGAAACATTCTGCCTCCCTGCAAAGCTTGAAGTTTCTTCCCTTTGTTCATCTAACAACTCTATAATTGTTTTATTCCTTTCCTTTGTCAAAATCCCATACTACAACCCCAAATGCTAAAGGTGCCAAAAATTCCCTTTTTAGACTTCCATAGCTTGATTCGTTGTAACTATGAGAATCTTCCAAAAGATAATAAAACACATCAGTCAAGTTTTATTTGGTTCCTAGAAGTTAGTATTTTTAAAAATAATTTGGAAACTTTTATCTCTTTTGTTTTAGTGGAGACAGTTTTAAATTTAGTGTTATTCTATTCATTTCAGTTCAAAAAGCATTTATTCATACAAGGCCCTATGTTAGGTGCTGGAAATACAAAGAGTAAATTGAGAGGCTATCTTCAAGGATCTTGTATTCTACTGATAGGATACCAATAGGTACATAACAACAAAATAATTTGAGGAAGAAGTGAGTGATAATAACTAGGGCTGAGGTCAGGAAAGCATCCCTCTAGCAGGAGAAGTTGGCCACCAAATATGCCCTGAGAGGTATGCTATTAAATATATTAGTTTATGTCTTCTAGATAATTTTAAATGAAATCTCTAAAGTATAAGTTTAAAGGAGTCTGGGGTGTTTGTAAAACACTGACGCTCTATTGTACTTCATCCAAAATTGGTGGGATTTTTCATTACTTGAAACATACAATATTATAACCAGATATAGAGGCATCATATTAAAGGAGTGATCTAAATAAGCAGAATTCAGTGGGAATAATAATTCCATCGCAGACTGTGCTATATGGTTACAGAAGACTCTGAGTATGCCAGAAAAGGGATTAAACACTCAACTGCAGTTCTCAAATGAGCCCTCAAAATACTAGGTATCACAGAAAGTCTTAGTGCAGTGTTAAGTTATTAAAGCTCACTATTTAAGCTATTAGAGCTTACCACTGCACTGACTTTTTGGGACACCCTTCATAATCCTCATGGCCCAGGAGGGCAGCGTACTGTCTTCTATTAAGGGGTCCTAGTTCTCTACTTAGGTTAGGTTCCGGGAGAGCCTGGCTCCATATAGAAGAATTGGGCTCTTCTTTCACTCTCTGACCTATTACGTCTTCCTCTTGGAAATTCTGGGGGAAAATCTCTTCAACAGTGCTTAATAATGGCTTATATCTAGGTTGTCCCCAAAAAAGATATTTATAGAATACCTTCTTAAAAAGTACTCAAAGTTTATCCCACAATTCTTTATTTCCTCAAACACTAAAGAATTGCTTAAAGCACAAAAGATTAATAATCATATACTGACAAATGCTTAAAACAGGAAACAGCAACTAATATGCCTATTTTACTCTCATAGGAGATTGACACATAAAACATTAGAACATGAAATACATTGTGGCACAACAATCATTTGATATTTACCTCAGCTCTGTACTCCAAGCAAGTCAACCAAGTTTCTTTTGTTTGTTATGCAGGTACCTGTGTCTCATCTTACTCTTAGTTGTGGTCATCTACTTAGTGGTTTCAGAGGTTACCTCCTTTTGGGCAACCAGACTGTATCTAGGAGTGCCTCACCTCTAGAGCTCAAGAGATTCTCAGCAAGGATAGAAACATGCATCTCAGGATCCTTATTTAGTACAGTGTGCTCAGGGAATGAAGACAATGCTTAAGAATCAGCTAGGGCTGTGAGATCAGATCTTAAGCTGACATAGACAAGTATAAGTTCTTGCTGCCAAAGGTGAGCAACTACTAAAGCTGCCAGGCCAGAGGGGAGAAATACCCTCTTCCTGACCCTAGCTGGAAGTCCAAAGATAATGTGCAATATGCTCAGCAGATGGGAAGACAGACATGAATTAGGGAAAACATTGTATTGTAGGACATAAGAAGCCAAGTATTCGTGTATAGTTGTCTGCTTCAACACTGGCACAAGGTAGTTGCTTAGTAAATGTTAACTAAAATGATTCAGCTGATCCTACTCAATACTGGTGGGATTACAATTTAAGTATCTAGTCTTGGGCAACATAACTGAAAGAAGCATTTGCTCACCTTAGAGAGAATGATAGCAGAAAAATGACTAGAACACTAGAAAAAAAAGATTCAGAAGTAGAACACATTTAGTTTATTTAGTTTAAAAGAAGAGAATTTAGAAAGTGAAACAAGATAGTAATCACCTTAGATGTTTAAAAAATAGTTAAGAATAGTGGGAAAATTAATCGTGGTACCAGTACCAGAAGTGAAGAAAAGATTAGTAGTAATGGTGGTGGTAGTAGTAGTAGTAGTACGAGTAGAAGTAGGAGTAATAGTGGTGGTAGTAGTAGTAGTAGTAGTAATATTTCTATATGAGTTGTTTCATTTGACCTCCCCACCAATCCTGTGAGGTAGATAGTGAGAATATTTTTATCCCCAGATAAGGAAACTAAACCTCAAACTTAGTCTTTCTATCCTATAGTCATGGGTTCTGCCAACTATGATATGTTGCCTCACTAATTCAGACGACAAAAAGAATGTACCCTAATGCAAAAATATATTTTTGCAGATCAATTAACATCTAACAGAAATATGAATCTAGATAGCTTTGATTTCTTCATCTGAAAACTGCCTGTTTATATGCTTTGGCTATTTGTCAATTGGGGAATGACTTGTATTCTTATAAATTTGACTCAGTTTTCTATGTATTTGAGAAATGAGGCCTTTATCAGAGATCTTTGCTGCAAATTTTCTCCCCAGTTTTCTGCTTTCCTTCTAACTTTGGTTGCATTGGGTGTGTGTGTGTGTGTGTGTGTGTGTGTGTGTGTGTGTTTGCATGTGTGCAAAACCTTTTTAATTTCATAGAATCAAAATTATCTATTTTATTATGCTCTCTATATCTTGTTTGGTCCTAAACTCTTCCTTCATCCTTAGACCTGACAGGTACACTCTTAATCTAAAATCTTTATAATTTTCCACTGAAGTTTTCAAGAATGCGTGCCATAGGAGAGACTTCACCCAGATGACAGTTGTCCCAGGCACTATCATACTGCTTTTGCTCACTGCAGTTGCTTAATATATGTTGGAATAAATTTAGTCCATTTAATTTTAACTGCATATGGTCATTTGCTTAAAAATACAGAGTGAAATTTTTACTTAGTTCTATTTGTGTAATTTCCATTAACTTTTTGCAAGCAGTTTCCTGCTGAAGACTACTGTGTGACTTTATATACTAGCCTCTAACTTACTCATTCAACTTCTGCTTAATGGTTGATTTGGAAAAGACATAATATTTGAAAGGCAAATGCCTTTCAAATAGGTGTGCCTCATTTTAAAAGAAAATCAATTTTTAAAAAAGGAAATTATTTAAGGAGATTGGTTATTCACTGTATAAAGAGGCTCACCACAAGTTTCCTTTATTTGGTTGGCTTTCCTGGTGTGTTGAAAGTATGGTTATTACATGCAACTCTCTTGGAATACAGTTAAATCGAAGAAAGTATATGTGTCAGGGTTCCTGACAAGTTAAGTCACATTCATTTTTTTGTCACTGGATTTTAAAAAATAGGCTAAATGCATTTACCACAGTGATTATCTTTGACTTTTTATGAGATGGAGTTTGTAATGTTTTGTAAGGGTTATAAGTAAACAGAACTTACCCTCCAGAATTATTGTTTCTTTATAGGACATTTTCTCCATTGTTGTGCTCTTTTTTGTTTGTTTGTTTTTCCTCTGAGGTGGGCATCAGTCAAAGAAAACACATAACCCAAAACTAGTACTGCTATTAAGAATTTACCTGGCTCTTTGTGTTTGTACGATGTGATTATATTCATTTATTATTTAATCCTCACAACTTCCCTGTGAGGCAAACATACATTATCTCCATTTTCAGAGGGATCAAATGACTTGCTAAAAGACATAGAGGTAATTAGTAATGAATAAAGAATTAGAATTTACAGAATCACAGAATTTTAAATGTTGGAAGGGACTTCTAGTTAAACCCATAGCTTGAAAAAACAACTATATCTGACAAGTGGTTTTCTAGTTTCTGCTTAAAGTTGTTTTCAGTTTTATACTTAATTTGTTGACTACCTATGATAATCAGATTTAGTCACTGCATCTCATAAGAGGTAAATACAGCTGAGTAAAAGAACTTCCATCATATACTAAGATCCAGCTTTTTATTCTGGTAAGGAATATCCAAGTATACTACCATGTAGTACATCATTCGTAAATGTTTAATATTTTAACTTAGGGTTTTTTGTCATGTCTTCACAATGAGAGTTGAAAACAGCTCGCCAGATTTAAATTCTGCAACTGTTATTCACACTTGGTATTAAGCAAGTGCTAGATTTGGAGTAAGAGGATCTAGGCCTGAATTTTGGCTCTCCACTTTAAGACCTGTGTAACCTCGGTTGTTACCCACTATGGGCCTCAGATTCCTCATCTATAAAATGAGATAATTGGACTAGACGATGTAGAAAGTCTTTTATCTCTTAGTCTGTGAAATAAGTTGTCGAAAAACATGATATAATAGTAAAAGCCCTGTTCTGGGAGTCAGGGACCTGTGGTTTTACCTCTCTTTGCCTACTAGCTTCATGACCTTGAGAAAGCCATTTAACTTTTGGGCCTCACTTGCCTACCTCATCTTTAAAATAGGAATCTTACTTTATCTTTATAAAGTCAGGGGGTCTAGATCAGACACTTTCACATGGTCTGTTTCACCTCTAAGGTGACAAAGGATAAGAGCTCAAGGCGAGAGGAATGTGGCCAATCACTCAACATCACTGTGAGCTCCTTAAGGTAGGGACTGTCTCTTAAAGATAAAAATTGTATCCCTAGCATTTAGGTGACTGCTATATGCTAAAGGCTTCATAATTTAGTCTTATTCGTTCATTCATTCTTTAATTCATTCATACCAAAGTCAGTCTCTAAATTGTATCCTCTATCCCATGTTATTCTCTCCTTCTTTCTCCGCTGTATACAGAAATACTCATGTTGCCTTCATCTTTAAACAACCCTAGCTTAATCTGTCTGGTCCTGGTAGCTACCTTCCTGTAGTCCTCCTCTCCTTTGTGGCTAAACTTGAGAAAGTCATCTAAATTAGGTCCTTCCACATCCTGTACTCTTACTGTCTTCTAAACTCTCTGCAGTCTCACTTCTAGACTCATAATTGAACTGAAACTGTCCCCTCCAAGGTTACCAATGATCTCTTAATTTCCAAATCTAATGGCCTCCTTTTAATTCTCATCTTTCTTGACCCCATGTAGTTTGGGAGAAAATAAAGAAACTTTTAACTAACTAAATAGACAGGGAATGTTCTGATTTATTTCAGCAGCTGATAGACGACATTTGAATTTGTTGAAGATAAATGATCTGTTAATGACAATATGTCCTGAATTGATCTGAATAGGGGCCATGCTTTTTTCCTCCAAATCTGGCTTATATTAAAAAAGAATGACAGCAAAAATGATGAAAAGCAATAATGTCAAAAATGATTTAAAACATTTTCTTAAAAGAAGTGAGGGAAAATTTTAATTTTAATTTTTCTTTAGCATAGTGTCCTTTTTTGGTAATTATCTTTCTCTGTGTGCCCATGTTATACACACGCAAGTATGTGTATATGTATGTATATATATGCATGTATGCATGTGCATTTATAATTTGGAAGAAGTCAGGGAACAGGTAGCCTATATGAAAACTCACATGGAATTAATTTTAAGAGATTGCCCAGTTCCTTAATAATACTAGGGAAGCAATTTGAGAGCACTTTTGACATTTGTTGCTACTGAGCAATCTCTAAAAATTTTCTGCTTGCTGCTTGTTATAATACTATGGCTATGGGCCTCACAACTCTCCTCAAGCTGCCTACCCATCCTTCCCTTGGTTATATTCTTTTTTGTTGTTGTTCAGTTGTTTCCATCATATCCAACTCTTTGTGACCCCATTTGGGGTTTTCTTGGCAAAGACACTTGTGTGGTATGCCATTTCCTTCTCCTGCTCGCTTTATAGATGAGGAAACTAAGGCAAACAGGGTTAAATGACTTGCCCAGGGTCATATAGCTAATAAGTGTCTGAGGCCAAATTTGAGCTCAGGTCCTCTTGACTCCAGGCCTAGATTTATCTATCCACTCTGCCACCTATTCTTTTTATTCTTTGAAAGTACTTGAAAAGGCCCTCTTCAATCCATTACCGCAGTTCTTTTACTCTCACTTTCTTCTTAATGCTTTACAGTCTGGCTTCTGACCTCATCATTCAACCATAACTTCTCTCTCCAAAGTTATCAATAATCTCTTAATTGCCATGTCTATATCCTTTTCTCGCTCCTCATTCTTCTTGACCTCTCTGTACCTTTTGCCACTGTTGTTCATCTGATTCTCCTTGATGGTGTTTAGCATATGATAGGTGGTTAATAAATGCTTATTTCTTTCGCTCTTATTCCCCTTCTCTCCAAATTTCTGTAACACTACTGGTTTTTTTCCTACGTATTCGACCCCTCCTCCTCAGTCTCTTTTGCTGGATCTCTATTCAGGCCATGGCTGCTAACTGTGGGTGTCCCTCAGGGTTCTGTCTTGGTCCCATTTCTCTCTTTGATATTTTGTTTGGTGCTGTCATCAACTTCCATGTATTCAGTTATCATCTTTATGCTAATTATTCTCAAATCTATTTAGGCGGCATTAATCTCTCTCCATTATTCACAATTGCCTATTAGATATCTCAAACTGGATGTCCCATAGACATCTTAAACTCAACACACTCAAAACCAAACTCATCGTTTCCCCAAAATCCCCTCTCTTCGTGACTTCCCTACTACTGTTAAGTGTACCATCTTCCTAGTCACCCAGGCTTACAACCTAGATATCATCCTCAACTCCAGATTCCCTTTAACTCCAGTATCTAATCTGTTGCCAGGGCCTGTTGATATCACCTTAACATCTTGTGTATGTACCCCCTTCTCTTCTGTGACACTACCATCATCTTGGTGTAGGCCTTTATCACCTCTCACTTGGGTTATTGCAGTAGCCTTTGGTTGGTCTCCCTGCCTCAAATCTCTCTCTACTCTAATCCATCTTCAATTCAACTGTTAGATTTATTTTCTTGAAGTGTAAATCTGACCATATCACTCCCCTCCTCAGTGGCTCCCTATCACCTCCAGGAATAAATATACATCCTCTGGCATTTGAATTCTTCATAACTTGGACCTCTTCTACCTTTTCAGTCATTTTTCACTTTAGTTGCTCCCAGTGTCACTTGCCTCATTGCTGCTCCTTGCACAAAACAATCTATCTCTTGGCTGTATGTATTTTACTGGCTGTCTCCCATACCTTTAATTCTTTCCTTCCTTACTTCTGCCTCCTGACTTTCACAGCCTCCTTCAGTCTCAGTTAAAACACCACCTTATCCAAGAAGCCTTTCCCAATCCCTTTTAATTCAGATACTTACATTTATCTCCAATGCCTATGGCCAGCTTATACATAGTTGTTTTCATGTTTCCTCAATAGACTGTGAGCCCCTTGAGAGCAGGGAATGTTTTTTACTTTTTTTGTATCCCCAGTGCTTGTCACAGTGCCTGGCGTATAGTAAGTACTTAAGAAATGCTTATTGACTGACAGAATAAAATCTTATATTCAAGGGTCATCTGATTTGCCTTTAAGTTCATTCAGCTTTATGGAGAACTGCATTTTAAGCTTAGAACAAAATATTTTTATTGGTTGCATACTACAAGCTTAACAGTGTATTTCTGTGTCTTTCATATTCATTGCTGCTAGTGTCAGTTTTCTTCACTAGACTTCTATCTCTCAGCAGGACTTTGGGCAGAGTTGTTTGCTGTGTTGACGTATTGCACACACTCTTCTACCCATATGACCCAGATACCCGCTAGGTTAAGATTGGACTTCAGACTAGGTTTAATCTACTGGTACTCTGTGCCTTCTGTAACAGTAGCCAGTTGTTGAATTAGTCCAATAGTCTTATGTGTGTTTTCTAGATGTTAGGCCCTTTGACAAATTTAAGTATTGGATTTCAATAGTCCAGATAGTGCAGAAAGATTTTAGAACTTTGCTTTTGTAAATGTGAAATCTAGCCCTGTTCTCACTAATGTTAAATTATTATAATTACCTAGCTGAATAAACCTCTATTCAAAACAAATGACATTGACAGAAACAAAGAGGCAAAAAATTCGTGTATCTTTTGTTTAATACATGTGATACATAACTCCCATGATACAGCTTAGCTGATATTTAGCATCAAAACATTTCAGATTGCTTCACATATGTCAAGTTTAAACATTAACAAGAGACTGATACTTTTCTGGGAAGAGCAAAGGATTAAGAGCTGGAAGACCTGACATAATCTGGGTTCTGGAATTTATTAAATTCCCTCTGAAAAATCACTTTACTGATCTTCACTTTCCATGTCTATAAAATAGGGATACGTTCCATTGTCTGCCTCACAAGATTGTTGTGAGAATCATATGACATGATATATATTGGAAAGCACATTAGTAAGTATAAAATGACTTACAAACATAAGAGTGTTTTCATGAGCATAATAAATGGGCATTCATTTTGTCCAGGTACCTAAAATTTTGGATTATAAGTTTTTAAAAAAATTAACATGCATTACTTCAATATTTTATTACTAATATCAATTGGTAGCTGATAATATAAGTGCAGTGGATTGAATTATGTAGTGCTTTAAAGTTCAAAAAGTACTTTATACATACTTTCACATTTGATCATTACAGTAACCTTCCAAAATAAGTATTACAGATATTATTGTTCTTATTTTACAAATTCAAGAATTAGACCTTTCCTGGACCTTTCTTTTTCTTCCCTCCCCTTTCAATCCCTAGCTGATAGTGTACCTTGTTCCTAAATCGCCATGTGTTAATTTTGTATAGGTTTACATTGCTTATGTGAGTGTTTTCTTTTCCATTAGAACATAAGCTCCTTGAAGGCAGGATCCCTTTTACTTTTAACTTTGTATCCTTATTGTGTGGAACACAGTGCCTGCACATTGTAATCACTTAATAAATTGATGAATAGTTTAATTGATTTGCCCAAGCGACAGAGACAATATTTGGACTCCGGGCTCTGCTGACCCTTACCACAATGCCTCAGTACTTTCAAACATTAAAGAAATAAATCAACATGGCTACAGTTGTATGCTGTGAGGCTCTATTCAGGGTCGTTAGTGGACAATGTTATGCCAGATAAGAAGGGGAGAGAGACAGAGACAGAGTCAGAAACACACACAACACACACACACACACACACACACACACACACACACACACACACACACACACACAGAGTTGGAGAGACAAAGGAGAGACAGAAGCAGACAGACCACATTTATTAAGCCCTTAATATGTACCAACTGGGAATAAAAATACAAGCAGAAAGAAAGACAGCCACTGCCCTCTAGGAGCTAACATTCTAATGAGGTAGGATAACACATAAGTACCTGGCAAGGGGGCATAGTAGAAAAACTCCTGTAGAGATGGGTCAGTAGTACAGCCTGGAAAGAAATGAAGACATGGTTGTCCTGGGCACTTCCTTAAATGGAGGCTTCTGGAAGGAATTCACCAATTGGAGTAGGGGGCTAAAAAAAGAGAGGAGACAGGCAAGAAGACAAATATGACATCTACCTATTGCTGCCAAATTCTGAAAGCTGCCCTTTGCTTTCTGTTAGCTCACCTGATCAGTCATTTGAGGTGGTTCTCCTGTTGATCTGTGAAGGTTCATAGTATGTTATCCATCAGGAAAACTGGGGCAAAAGACCCTCTTCTATAGGTAACCTGGGCCTTTTCTCTCTAAAACCAATTTCAGAAACTTTCATTTAGGACAGCTTATTTGATTGTGCTTCCCATAAGCTGGGACAAGGAAGAAGTGATTCTTAAGGGAGGCTGCCTAACCTCGTTGTTTATTAAACTCAGAGACTTTAATTACCTTCCCACTGTTAAGCTACTAGAGGGCAGCCACTATACCTATTTCAATGGTTTTATTGAGAGGACTGAGGCCACCTTAACTTCATATAATGATCTGTGTAGATTGGCCCTTTAAATGCTTTTAATCATTCATTTAATAATAAATAGATGACCAGTAGCCACTTCAACATTATTGTGTTAAGGCTTACTGACTAGCTCCTGTTTGCTAGAAGGCATTTCATGTGGTAGAAGTTTTGAAGGGCTTTCTGTGTTAATTTAGTTCAATTCAGTATCCACGTATTATGCCTATATTCTCCACATTGTGTTATAGCCCTGTTGTTCCCCTCTCTTACAGGGTGTGTGACTCTCCCATGCCATAGTGAAAATGACCATAATGTGAGGCAGTCATATTGTCATGAGTTTAGTGCTGACACATGCTGACTTTGTGACCCTGACCAAGTTAATTTCTCAAGTGCCGAGGACAACTCTTTAAAATTATGAGTTGCAGCTGATTGACGTGGTAGAGGGAGTTTTCTCATTGGAAGTTCCCTCTGCCAAAAAATCACAGGTCCAAGAAAAAAAAAAGATTTCTTCTTACAATAGAGATGCTCACATATCATGCATCCCATTGATAGCACACAATTGGCAGAAAGGAAGAGAGGGTGAGACAGAATGAGGATATATCCATATTTTGAAGTGGTAAAATTTCAGCCAGACTGAAACTAACAGCAAAACAGTTATGTTATTGGGCTGCATTACATTCCTGAAATAATGTGTTAGAACCTTTGTCTCTCTACTGTACTTTCTTTACCCTGACCACATATCTCTGATGCCCTAGAGTTTGTTAATGGAGTGGAAGGTCAGAATCATTGAAGGGGGAGGTAAAAGGGAGAGATGGTAGAATTATTTTTAAAAGATAGTGAATAAAATTTTTAAAAGTCCTACAGTGTGTCAAATTCAGAAAGCCCAAGGTTTGTATTTGTGGTATTGGTTCATGTTTTTGACGATGAATTTTGTTTATTCTAAATCTTTAGGTTTGCTCAAGCCATAGCATAAATGTAAAGCAAATTCTATTTCATCAATGTTTGACAATAGACATTAAGCCCTAAAGGTAGATTTTTTTCTAGTTGTCCAGCAGGAAAGACCTTTTTTCTTTTCTTTTATCCCCCCTTTATTATTTTGGCATCATCTTTCTGGATGATGCCACTTTCTGTGAATGACATGAAACTGTAGCAAGAGCCAACATTTCTTGTTGTGGAGTAGGATTCCTGAAGGGCTTACTTTACGTCTGGCAAAGCCATCTTCACAGTGCATTAAAACATATTAGGCAGGGAATGAACTCATTTGTCCTCAGTGCATTTTGCCATTTAAATTGGGAGTGCCTATTTCTAGTTCATTCAGAAAGCTTTTAAAATATCAAATTGTATCAATAATGTAGTAATTATGAATAGGGATTATCAGGATTGTGTCTGATTTTCCATATTCTTAATCATACAGATAACATGATGAAGCTATATTGGATCAGGTCATCATTGGTCTTTCCAGCTCCCTTTTCTGTCCCTGGTGGTGCCAGTGTCATATAGTTGGTTTCCAAATTAAAGCTAAGATTAAAGATGTACTTCTGACTCCTTTGATTCTTTGAGTATTCTGTTGTGAATCTATTATTATGATTTTTTTCAAAATATTTATTCCTTAAAATTATTCATCATTTTTAGCTTGTATCCCCTCTTGGAGGGAATGAATTCTATAAATATATATGCTAAGTAAAACAATGCTTCTCATTACTTATTCTTCACTTCTTTCAAATTTGAAGAGATTCTCTGCATTTCAACTATTCACAGATTTAGGGAACAAGTCTTTGAATTCTTGGATATTGTAGGTTTTGTACATATTTCATTGGTATAAAAGAAACTCCTTTTATCCAAACTCTTTAGCAACTTATCTGTAATGTACAGTTTTAGAGAGCAACCCGGGCCACTGAAAGATTTAGTCACTTGTGTAAAGTCATATACCTTGCTTATGTGAGAGGCAAGACTGCACTCAGGTGTTCCTGCTTTAAGGTCAGCCCTCCATCCATGTCACACCGCCTTTTTGACTACTTATGTTCTTCATGACTTCATAAACTTTGCTCTCAGCCTTTGTTTTTCCAGACCAAAGAATCCCAAATTTTTGTGCAGTTTTTTTCTTAGTTTTCTCTTATAGTGGAAGCATGCCATCTGCATGATCATTTTAAGTTCTTTTCTTGGGCTCCTCCAGTTAGTTGCTTTATGTCTTTCTTCAGATGTGGTGTTGAGAAGTGCGCACAGTATTTTAGGTATACTATTCTGCGTGCTTTTTATGCAAGCATGGGTTAATGTTTTCCCTTTGGACAATATCCAACAATTGGGGGCTCTTTTGGGTCACAATGGCATGCTAGGCTGATATTTTCAGGAAACCGTCTCCAGTGATTGCTGGATATCTTTCTTAAGTTGTAAATTTAGGTTAACATCTCGTAAGTATTATGAGGATTCGTTTTCTCAAGATAAATTGCCTTATGCTTGTCCAAGTTGAAATCCAACTGTAACTTTTCTGTCTCTTCACACAATTTTTCTAGTTCTTTTCTTCAACTGGTCCATGTTAATTTGTGACTTATGTAAGAGCCTAATATTATCAATAGACTTGGAGATTTTCTTTTGAGTTCTATCTCCTAAATAAGTTATGTTTACTAAAAAGCTCCTTAGGGGCTAGCACTGTTTACATTTTCCTGTTGAGGAGATGCACCATTTATCCCTATAGTTTTGTTTCCATCTCTAAGGCAGATCTGTATCCATGACTAAATATTTGTTCCTTTCATGTTCATGGCAACTACTCTTTAAAAAAACTATCTTTACTGGGGAATTATCTGAAGGCTCTTTGATGGCTAAGTAATTTAGTAAAAAGAAAATTGTAAAATATTAATTGATTTCCTAACATGTATATGTTACTGCATTGAGGCCTGTTAGAAGGGAGTATAAGATATAGTCCCTGTCTTCAGCATGTGTAATGTGTTTGGAGAAACATTTTAAATGTAGGAAAATATACCTAGTGCTATGTCCTAGATGAGTGAGGGTGACATTACTTTGAGTTGAGGTACGCAGGAAACACTTTAAGGAAGAGCTAGGATTTGAACTGAGTCTTGAACAATGAATAGGATTTTGATAGAGAGGAAGAAGGTAAAAAATGGTGGAAGGGTAACATTAAGCATAAGTGCACAACTGGGAAATTCGGAGTCCTAGGGCAATGAGCAGACCAGTTTGACTAAATTTAGAGAGTTTGTATGATAAAGTAATGAGAGATAGAACTGCAGTAGTAGATTTAGGATAGATTATGAACAGCATCGAATGCCTAACTAAGGGATTTGGGCTTTATTCTGTAGCTTTCTCACCAATTATACCTTATTCACATGCCTTCTTATCCCTCAATTAACTCCCCTTTACTCCGTATTTCCTATTTACCAGTGTAGCATATTGACTTAAATATTTAGTGATGTTGTCCTTTTTTTATTCATACTTTCTAATAGTTTACTCAATATAGAAATTAGTCACTGTTTGTAATTCCCAAGGTCCTCTCAATAGTCATTATCCTAAATGGCAGTAATGTTGGAAACTGGATGATTTTCCAACCACAATTGTCATTTATTGTGATAGATTACAGATTTTGGTTGCCAACTCATCCCTGAGTTCCATCAGAAATCTTGAGGGAATACCACCAGATTGTGGTAAATTATGTATGTCTCAGTTATCAAACAACTTAGAATATCAAGTGTTTACTAGTATTCTAGTTCTAGCTCTGCCATAACTAGCTTTGTAACTTGAAGCAAATTGCTTGGGTCATTGAGGTACATATTCTCATCTGTAAAATGAGAGGGGAGGACTATATGATCTCTAAGTTCCTTTCCAGCACTGACATTCTAAGCTTCTAATATATTTTACTTTACTGAAGTGTGAATCTTCATGATATCTGCTGCTGCAGAGGCCAGAAGAAAGAATTTGGGGAGTCTTGTGGTCTTTTATCCCCCTCAACACTCCCTTTTCGATATAATTATCAAGTAGTCCCTCTGATTGTCTAGCCAGTTGGCCTTTGAATCTCTTAATCCACCATGCTTTGTAAGGTTCTTGATTATCCTAACTCTGGAAAACTTTCTATTTGATAAAAAAAAAAAAATCCACCTACGTTAACTTGCATGACCCATAGGGGGATTTTGCTTAACCATGTGGTCTTTGTTGATCTGTAATATATGGTAATATATGTTCTCATCCTTCTTTTAGTCCCAATTAGGTATTTTGGGTTTTTTTTTGTTTCTTTGTTTTTAGCAGAGTGTTGACTTCATACTGGTTTAAATGTTTTTACTTTTCCTCCCCTAACTTAGTGGTTGAACATAACATTTTTCATTCCTTTTCTAAAATTTAGCAACTATTATTGTTTTTTAAAGTATGTGCCTTTCACCTGAATGTTGGACTTAATCGTGTTATATTCTTGAACTAGTTCTTGTCCATTACTTTCACAGTCAATGAGGACAAAGCTTAAAACAATAAGTGGTTTAATTAAATTTCTTTCTACCCCAATTGTTGGGTTCAGGATTCACTATTTGACAAAAACTGCTAGGAAAACTGGACAGCAGTGTTTGCAGAAATTAGATTTAGATCAATACCTCAAACCATATACCAAGATAAACTCAAAATGGTCTAGATACATAAAAGGTCATATAATAAAGTAATGAAGAAAGGAGGAAATTACCTTTTGAATTTGGCTTAGGGAAGAGTTTGTTACCAAAAAGGGGGAAGGGATAAAAAAGATCACAGAAGAGAAAATGGACAGTTTTAGTTATATAAAATTAAATAGTTTTTGTACAAATAAATCAAATACAGCTAAGATTAGAAGGAAAGAGTTAATTGAGAAAAAAATCTTTGTAGCAGGTTTCACTGTTAAAGATATCATTTCAACTAATTTAAATTTATGAGAATGAGATCCATTCCCCAAGTTGATAAATGGCCAAAGGATATGAACAGACAATTCTCAAGCCATTGGTAGCCATATGAAAAATTGCTCCATATCACTCCCTGTCGAGTGAAGTTATATTTCTATATCCAATTCTGTGTGTATATGTGTATATGAATTCTTTCCTCCTTTGACCAATTCAGATGAAAGAAAGTGGGTCCAAATGTTAGCTGCTTCCCCCATCCATGAGTTCTTATTTATACAGGTTTATACTTGCATACTCCCATTATGTAAGATACTTTTCCCTAACCTTTCTTTCCCTCCTTTCCCCTCTCCTCCAAATTCTTCTTTTCAATCAAGGCGTGGTAGAACCTTTTCTAGGCCTTCTATCTAACTGAATAACTCCTGATGATGATATCATTTAGAGGAGACACTTGTGTTATCTCCTCACATTTGAACATCAGCGTTATCCTTGTTTAGTCCCTGATGATTGCTCCTTCTTCATTACATTTTTATTTTCTTCTTAACTCTGGGTTTGAACTTCAGTTACTATGTAACTTTTCATCAGGAATGATTGAATGTCCTCTATTTCATTAAATTTTTTTCCTTGTAGGATAAGGCTTAGTTTTCCTAGGCAAGCTATTCGTGACTGTAAGCTTATATCATTTGCCTACTAGAATATTATTTTCCAAACTCTGCTCCTTCATATAGTATGTGATTCTCACTATGGTTTCTCATTTTCCAAGCTTTGCTCCTTCTTATAGTATATGATCCTGACTATTGTTCCTCAGTGTTTGAATTCCTTATTTCTGGCTGCTTGAAATACTTTTTTTTTGATCTGGAAGTTCTAGATTTTAGCTATGCTATTTCTATTAGTTTTCATTTGGTGACCAGGATTCTTTTTGGCTACTTTTCCCTCGGGGTTCTAAGAGATCTGGGTAGTTTCCTTTTATAATTTCTTGAAGTGATATCTTCTCTCTCTCAGTGCTGAAAACTAAAAATAATAAATAAAAAAAAGTACTGACAAAAAAACAAAAAGGAGGATTATTCATAAAACCATGAACTTCCTTCAAGTGTCATTTTAAAATGCATATTAAATGTAATATGGTAGTAACATAATTGCCCTGTTTATCCCTGTTAAGGACTTCTTTTTATTTTCTTCTGTTTTTTTTTTAAATGCTTTATTGACCATCTTTTATTTTTGCTATTTTTTTTCATCTCCTACCTTCCAACTTCTCCACTTCCCCAACTGTTTTTCTTTAGGTATATATTGTGCTTTTATCTTTCACCCTAAATCCTTATGTGGTAGTTGACAGGTAGAACAATCTATGGTAACAGTTACAAAGAGGGAATAGAATTTGGGAGTATTCTGTTAAAAGAAACAAGCTTTATTATTGAATTCCAGGAAATAAGTATTTATTTGTCATCTAGTATTATGTGACAGTATGCTTTTCAAGGAGAAAGAGGATACATTTGCTGGATTTATGATTCTCTTCCTACATTAAAAAAAAACAAAACAAGCCCATTTATTTAGTCTTTGTAGTTCCCAAGTCTGGTTATGGCCTTTGTTGTAGGGCAAGGCCTTCCAGTGTTGGTATACAACAAATCATCACTTTTGTTTTTCTTTTTTTTATGTCTTTTTTTTAACAGACTGTACTGAGGTGGAGCATTTTGTTTTGTTTAAGAATCAAGGGAAAAAAATCCCTTTTAGTTAATGGAATTCAGCCAAATCCTTTGCCTTCTAGTTTCCATTTCCAATCTGTGCCTGAAATCTACTTAAGTGGATGGTTGAGGAGTTTAAAGCACCATGGAGTTGGTAAGCATGAAGAAAGGAATTAAGTTTTAGTTGGAAAAGCATAAGCTTAGATACCAAATTTGAAGATTATTATTATAATTGCCTTTTTCCTGTAGGGATCCCCTGGTGAATTGTTATAATATGATAATTTTGAGGGATAAGCATGGGGGCATTCATCAGGACCAATGCCAGCTTGCCATCTAGAGTTGAGGATGGCTGGTTTTCCACAAATCTAACCATATTATTGCCTTCTTTAATGTTATAGAAGGCTTTATATCTATTTTATGAAAAAAAGCGAATAGATTGCATGAGCTAAATCAAAATTGACATATAACACACTCACTTGAATTGAGCACCATTCATGCTTTAACCTACTTAAAAAATATATGTGTGGATTAATTAGCTTCTTCCCTTTCTCCCTAAGCTAACTAACTACAGCCTTCACCCACCAAATGGATTTTATAAGAAAGAACCCTGCCTGGCAAGAAAAAAATTCTTCCCCTCAAAGGGCAATGAATTAGTTTATTAGCTAATAGTGTGTTTCTTTAATCACTTATAACTCTGAAAGTAGTTACATAAACTTGCTTACTTAATAACTTAGCCAAAAAACATTTTACTTTTTTTTCCTAAATCACCATTAGCAGCAGCTTCTATATAGTATTTCTTTTACAGATGGATATTGGTTAGATGATGCGTTTGTATAGCATCAAGTAACGATTACAGTACTTTTAAATTTTTTTTCATGAAAATGAATTTAATTTTTTTACATAGCATATTTCTCGATTTTGCAGGATCAGCTGCCCTTCTATTATTACATACTTAAGTACCAAGCAACACAATCACCAAAAAGCTGCAGGTTTTTAAAAATATGGTTTATATGGAAAGTATGCAGGATCTGAATTTCAGGAAATATGTGTATCTACTTCCGCTGTGGTGTTAGATTGTCGTGTTCCCTTAAGTTTGTCCAATAGACTGACCAGAATAAAAGAAAAGTGATTTCTCCACAGCTTATGACTATAGGTGTTTTATAGATGTCTTTTTTTACCTAAGTTCCATTATTGATTACAACCAGTCTTCAAATGATCTGGCCTTATTAATATCCTTACAGGTTCCCAGGTAGTTCTACTTTATTCAGTCAGGTAAATGACAACTCAAAAGTCCTTTTGAATTTTCTATTTCAGTTAATAGAAACACTGTTCTCTTCTGTGTTAACATAGAATTTGACTCTAGATCAGGGTTCTTAATCTGGGTTCACTGGACTTTTTTTTGAAAGAAAACATTTCAGTAACTGTATTTCAATATAGTCATTTCCCTTTGTGATCCTATATGTTTTATTTTATTCACTGAAAAACATTATTCTGAGGAGGGGTCCATGGGAGTCACTAGGCTATGAATGAGAGCCATGATTCAAAAATGTTTAAGAATCCTTGCCCTAGATTATTATTCTTCCACATGTTTTTGAGAATTAAAAGAGCAAACTGAAGCAAACAATAGTATTTTAAATATAAAATTGGTTAACACAGATCTTTTAACTGGAAGGAAGAGTTGTCCCACAATAACAGCAAACACATGTAGGATGGAGGCTTTATTATCCCAGCTCAGTATACAGCAAGATTTTTTAGATATAAAGATAAAAGTCAAAATGGGAAAAGAAACAAGTTTGAGTACCAAACTAAGCATGCTCCTACATTCAAGATATTAATGCAAGAAATATTAAGCAAAAGAGAGGAGTTGAAAGAAATAACAATCCTGATGTCTATAAAAGTTAAATACTCTTGGGGCTTTAGCTTTCCACCATGTATTCTGCAAAAGGAGGAATGCACTCTGCAGAGAATTGTACAGAGGAATGTGAAATGCTAAGAAAAAAATTAGAGCCCTCCCCAAAAACTTGCTATGGCAGGAAGAAGAAAATGGAGAAGGGAAAAAAGGAGGGAAAAAATGTAGCTTACAAAATAAAGGCAAGAAACTTGCCACTATGTTTGTACCATGATTTTATAAAACACCATTTGTTTTTTCTGACTCCTAGATAATTCAGAAGTACCTCAAGAACTTGGTTCGGAGGTTCAACACTTATTTCACTGTTAGAAGTTTATTCATATGTTTGTTGATTTGAGGCAAATGTTTATGTGAGTACTTTGTAGGGCATCAAGGTTTTGCCACCACAATTTATATGGCAGAAGGAGTAGAGTTGTATTTTCTTTTTTTTTTCCTTAAAACGTAGGAATTTGCTTTTACTTACTGATTAAATCCAGAGCTCTCACTTCTAAGATCTTAGTTCTATAAATGGAATTACATTCAGAAGTTTGCTTAAGTGTCTTATTCTAAAAATGGTTTTTAATACTACCATCATTGCTGTCACATTGAAGGCCTTTTGGTAGTTCACAAATATCCATCCTGCAAAAATCCTTTACATCAATGGTGTCAAATTCAGTTAGAAGAGGAGAGGTGGGGCTCACTAAACCATGCATAATAAATCCTATGGGCTGCATATTGACTTATAAAACCTCAAATAAGCATTATCTATGTTTTATTGTATTTTTATTTATTTTATTAAATATTTTCCAATTACATTTTAATCTGGTTCTGACACTAGGGAGTGTTGCAGGCTGCCTATGGCCCAAGGGCAGGGCAGTGTTTTTGATATCTGCATTACATTATTATCAGTGTTGTTAAATTTCATGGATTCCATCAGTTTAATTTTTCAAAATGCAATAGAATCCAATCTGCATGGGAGATGAAATTCTCTTTTTCCCTCATTGATTTGGTATGAGTGTAGTTTGCACGGAAAACTCAGAGTTGTAAAAGGGGACACAGCATGCCTAGGTTTGGAGGATTTTCATTTTTGAAAGAATGGTTTTCAATATTTTCTTGCTTGAGGAATCTCACTCCTACCCTATGAGTCCTTCATAAATTCTTTCATTTCTTGGAGTTTTTCTCTTTGTGGACTTCATAGAGACCTATCCTTAGTTCACAGAATCACAGAATGTAAACACTGGAAAGGATCTAAGAGTTCATGTACTCCAAAGTGACTTGGCCCAAAGTCTTGGCACAGCCTTTTGTACTCTTCCTTCTCAACCTTTCCTTTTGCTTTCATCTTGGTTATGTTTTCCTTTGTTTTATGGCTTCTCTGTTTTACTTTTCTCATAATGTTAAAATTATTTGATTTAATTTGCTGATAGCTGAAATTCACTTGTAATAAAGTGTTTTCATCATTTCCTTTGACTCTTTTTTTCATCCTTGGATTAGAAATCTTGTGATTCTGGTGTTAGCTATTGTCTCTGTATAGAATAGGTTTTCCCCCCCAATGTGATCCTTAATGCTTCTCTTAAACATTGTTGCATCAAAGACCATAATCACTCCAAGAAGTCAGGGTTCTGATCTCCTGATGCTGATTCTCTGATTGTAGTGTTATCAGAGAAGGATCACTTGACATGTTGGTTAACTCTGTAAATGTCATGGCTACTAAAATTTAAATACCATTAGGAGCAAGTGAAACATTTTAATTTTTAAAAATATACTCTGGGGAGGGGGCAGAGCCAAGATGGCGGCTGGAAAGCAGGGACTAGAGTGAGCTCCCCGCCGAGTCCCTCCAAAAACCTATAAAAAATGGCTCTGAACCAATTCTAGAACTGCAGAACCCACAAAACAGCAGAGGGAAGCAGGGCTCCAGCCCAGGACAGCCTGGATGGTCTCTGGGTGAGGT